>NC_088602.1:130103470-130792637 GCF_036013475.1 Columba livia
CAATATGGTATGACTTTTAACATGCGTGACATAATATTAATAACGATGCTTCTGAATTTCTAGCCATAACAGTTTTAAAATACCAAATAGCTTTTCATTAGACACGTGTCCCAATACAGCTTTATCCAACTGTTGTATAAAAGCCTGGCCACATAAGCAGAGTCTCTTAAAATATTCACAGGGCCAGGAAAGGCCCAAACCACTATGGTCATTGCTCTAAGTTCAACCACTGGCAGTGACCCCTCCTGATATTCTATGTGATGCTGCCATTGTGACCCATCCTTCCAAACAATGGCTGCCTTGCCTGTTCTTCCTGATCTGTCTGTAAACACTGTAGGTCCATTTACTGGGCTAGATTGATTCAATTGCTTCTGAGAAAATTTCATGTGACTCCCTAATTTAATCACTGGATGTGAGGGCAAATGGTAACTGATTTGACCCGTATAATTCATCATAGCTGCTTGTAGCGCAGAACTATTAGCCACCATTCGAAATAATGACTCTGTACAGGAAGCACAATAATTTCTGAGTCTCTTGCCATTAATTCCATGCAACGTGATCTGATTTTAATAATCACCTGAGCAACCAGTTCAAAAAGGCCTGGGGCTGCCTTTTTAAATTTGGCTGGCAAAAAGACACACTCTAAAATATGTAAAGGATCTCCCCACTTCTCATGCCATTGTGCAATCATGGCAAAAGGTATGCATTGATCAATTAAAACAATTGCTTGTATAAGTACTGTCAAATCAATTCTCCATACATGTTTGTTACTGATTACTTGTTCAATTTCTGCAATTACCTTCTGTGTTTCTGCTGTCAGAGTACGTGGGGCAGAAATGTCAGTGTCTCCTCACAATAGGTCGAACAAAGGTTGCAACTGAGAAGAGAGGATTCCTACATATGGTCTCACCCAATTAATCAGTCCTGCCAATTTTTGTACGTCATTCAGTGTCTTTAATTTCACTTGCAACTTTATGGGTTGTGGTGTCACCGTCTGATCTAAAACTTTCATGCCCAAATAAAGCCATGGCTGTTGTTGTTGCACCTGAGAAGGTGCAACAACCAGCCCATACTGATTCAATGACTCATATGCCTCATTTTTCATCTCATCTAATTCTTGTGGTGTTGCTGCAGCCAACAAGATGTCATCCATATAATGATAGCAATACCCTGATGGAAACAAAGCACATACTAGACTCAGAGCTTTTGCCACATACCACTGACATATGGTAGGTGAATTTTTCATCCCTTGTGGCAGCACTTTCCAATGATTCCTTTTTGCTGGCTCTCCATTATTCACAGATGAAACAGTAAAGGCAAATTTTTCTGTATCTTGTTCTGCTAAAGGAATAGTAAAGAAACAATCTTTCAAACCTATTACAACAATTTCCCATTGCATTGGGATCATTGTTGGAGAAGGTAAACCTGGTTGCAGAGCTCCCATAGTTGCCATAACCTCATTAACTTTTCTTAAGTCATGCAATAATCTCAATTTTCCAGATTTCTTTTTGACAACAAACACAGGAATATTCCAAGGGCTATGTGAGACCTCTATGCATCCCACAGCTCGCTGTTCCATCACAAGAGACTGAAGGGCTGAAAGTTTTTCCTGAGCCCCTGATCGACCCATACTGATCTTTCAGTTGACCATCTCAGTGTAAAAGTGGGCCAACAAACACCCTGCATCACAGTGACCCCTGCTAAAAATCCATAGTTATCTGTTCCCCCCACTGCCCTAAGCAATCCCTTCCCCATAAGTTCAATGGGGCCAGGGTCACATAAGGTCTCACTGTAGCCCTTTGATTCTCAGGATTAGCAATCACTATCAGCTTGGCTGACATCAACTGTCTGCAACTTCACCTAGTCCCATCACCCCCAAAGTATTTTAAACCAAGGGCCAAGAAGGAGGCCATTCTTGCTGCGAAATTATGGTCACATCTGCTCCTGTATCAATCAGTCCAGCAAGCTTCACCTGGCTGGGAACAGAAGCATCCATTATGAGTGTACAAACCATTTGTGTCAGTTTTTCTGACACTGTTTGAGAACAAAAAACAAGTGGTTTTCCAGTTGAACCAAATCCACTGTCCCCACAAACAACTTGCTCAGTCCTAGGAACAGAACTCAAAAAAAGCACAAGTTGAGCTAAACGCATTCCTTTTTCTATTGTCACAGGTGGGGTTGCCATTGAAACCAGGGCACAAATTTGTCCTTTACAGTCCGCATCAATAACTCCTACGTGTACCATTAATCCTTGCAGAGTACTACATGATCGTCCTATTAACAAAGCGCTCAGTTCCCTGCCAATTGGTCCCTAAGCATCCAGAGGTACTTTATGCACCTCTTGAGTTGTTGTAGTCACTGTCTGGGTGGTGGATACATCCATCCCAGCTGATCTGCTGTGTTTTCCTGATAGCCTGTCACAGAGGGCTGTCTGTGTACTGACTCTAGAAACGGGCGGCCAGGGTTGCAAGGTGTTGTTAATCGAGGACTTTGTGTCTGCATGCACACCTTCATGCTCTTCTTGGCTTTTCTCTGCTGAAGTGGCTGTCCATTAGAGTGAAACTTAGAGTGACACTGCTTAGCAAAATGTCCATGTTTTTTACATTTGAAGCAAATTAGAGAGTCTGTACCCCAAACATTGCCAGTTTTGCTTGCACCTTTTAAAACCTGTCTGCCTTTATGTGGACAGGTGAATCTTACATGTGCATTCTGACCACATCCGTAGCACATATATTCCTGCATTCTTGCTACTGCCATAGCTGCAGCAAGCGCAGTCATTTCGTGCTCCACTGAACCAAGCTTGGCACAAGCAGTAATCATTGCTTCTAAAGCTGGATCCCCTGGCAAAGTTTCAATCACTTTCTGACAGCCCTCATTAGCATTATCACGCGCTAGCTCCTTCATCAAAACTTCCCGAAGGTGTGCATCAAACACGTGATGTTCGACAGCAGCTTGTAATTTCTCAACAAAGGAAAGGAACGACTCTTTAGGACCCTGCTTGATAGTGGTGTATCTTTGTTTCTGTTCCCTAACTCTGCTGTTCTAATCATAGCCTCAAGCCCTATGGCTTTCACTTGTTCAAGCACTAGACGGGGCCATTGCGCTTGATGTTGCGGATTACTAAACTGTCCCAAGCCCACCAACACATCCACACCATTACCAGAACGGGGATCAGTCTCTGAACACTGCAGATTCACCACTGCCTGTGCCTCAGCTCTTTGTTGCCAAATATTTCGAAACAGCGCATGTTGTACAGGTTGAAAAATAATCTGAGCCAAATGAGCAATATTATAGGGTGTCATAGCTTCCATGGATAATAGAATGTATCAACTGCGTAACTGCAGGGGAATTAGGGCCATATTGAGCAGTGGCTTTTTGCAAATCTTGAATCGCCTTCCAGGAATAGGGAACATGCTCATGGGGCTCTCCCACTGCAGAATTATGATATACTATGGGAAACGTCACAGGCCCAGCAGATTCAACAATTAATGGCTCGGCAACGGTAGAAGGAACTGATATATTTTCCAATAGATCCCAGTCCACTATTTCCATAGCTTTAGCTTTCACATTTTTCCAAAAATGCACAGGGTCCCATGGTCTAACTGTAACTGAAGCCAAAGGTAAATCCCAAGTTTTAGAAAAGTTCGGTTTATGCCCTGGATCTCCACCCCCACCCTCAGGAACTTTCTCTGTCACAGGGCGGGGAAGGAGTGGATCTGGGGGATTCGGATTCTTAGGAACTACATTCTTGGACTCACTCTGGCTCACCATAGGATAATCCTCATCATCCGAATCTTTAGGCAAGGGGGGATATGAAGACAAGTGCTCACTTTTTTCTTCTGTGATTGATAGCAGCGGGGCAGAAGGTTGAACGCACTGCCCTGACCGATGCTTAGGAAGCCCCTCCTGAGACCATATATAACTCAATGCTGCTTTTTCATGTGAGTCCTTCTTAGTTTTTACCTCAGGGCAACACATATGGATGCTCCTTGTCTATTCCTTTTAACTTTTCAGGAGAGTGCTGCAGATCCCCATCCTTCTCCAAATCATCAGATAACACAGACTTAAGTGGTGTTGACAAATCATTACCAACAGGGGGCTTGGAATAGTATGCAATCTTGCCTTTTCCTCCAAATCTACCTCAGGAGAACCAGGAAGACCATTCCCCTCCGCTGCCTCTGCCTGATCCTGTTGCTCTTTTAACCCTTTCAAAGTCTCCTGCAACAAGCACCATGTCGTTAAGTAGCTCAGTTGCTTCTTTGGACCCTTGGGTAGTGCTATCAAACAGTTTATTTCCCAAGTCCTTCCATTGTGACACACTAAATGCTGTCACTGTATTAACTTCCAAACCTTGCGTCTTGCCCCACGGTAACATCTTTTGTAAAGTCAATTCCAGAAGGCTAACACCCCACTTCTTCAGAAGCAACTTCCATGTAGATAATATAACACCCTCTTCTTTAGAGAGGTTCCCTCCCATGTTCCCGGTGGCTCACCTAACACTCCAGGTGCCGGTGTCTCTTCAGTGATCCAGATCTATGGCAGCACCCCCCGCTGCTCTTTCAGCTTCACCAGGCTCCGTCCCTCCGGGTCAGCACCGGCTGTCACAGTTCTGCCGCTGTCCCCTTCTTCATGCAGGACCACGTCGGTGTGTTTGAATCACATCGGGGTCACCAGATGTCACCGTTGAGACAGACAAATGACATAGACCAAGTTCTTCTGAGATGTAAACAGATCTACCATTTATTGCTACAAGCGCACTTTATATAGTCTTTACCAGTTCACATGTCTTTTTACTATTGGCTACAAGTTATATCAGTAACATCTCATTGGCTGATTTTGCTGTCATCAATATTACTCTTTAACTCCCTTCTTTCTCACGAATACACCTCAATATCTTCAGACACTCCTTTACTCCCATCCTTCTCATGGGTACCTCCCTTCTTTCTCATGGGTACACCTTAATATCTTCAAGGCTGTTCTCTGTTCCCACACCCCCTTTCATGGAATCCATGGACCCGCCGTAGTTTCCCACATCTCTGAAGGCAACTGTGAGGTTGATGTGGACCCAGTGAAAATGAGTTTGATGCCTCTGGTCTAATCCTACAATGTCAATACCTGGTTTCCTCATCATCAAATAGAACTCCTTACGGGTTTCCATCTCCCAAAGTTCCCTGGCATTAAACGACATGTTAACACATCTATTCTGAATTCTTGCCCAAACTGATGTTTTCTCCAAAGACCACTGTTTTTGTGCTATTACATGGGAATCCCAGCTTCCATTCTGAAAGACAGAAATCTTTCTTGGCTTTAAAAGATATTATAAAACAGAACTTACAACATCTCAAAAAAGCAAACTCAATCCTATTTACAAACATGGTAATTTTTAAAAGTCTTCCTACGTTAAGTAATTTTTAAGTGGGTTGGCAAGACTGAAGACTGTGTCAATAGTAGTTTCTTTTGGAAAAATCTGTCATACAGATACACTTCTCTACCCCCAATTCCAGTAATTTCTATCGCTGTTGAGGTACGAGGGGAAGGAAGGAGCCATCTAAAGGTCTTTTCCACTGGTGATCAAAAAATGCTAATACTTTCATATGGAAAGTAGAAATTTAGTACAAACTGCCACCTCAGTGTAGGACATATGCATATCCTGTATGCATTCAACAGCATCTGCCTCACAGTGAGGCCCATCCCTTCAACACAGACAATGGAATGTTATTATTTAAGGATAATTTCTCTGAACCACCCTGGTGGTCAGCTCCTACTAGGGCTACTTTCCAGTAGAGTGGACACAATAGCTGTGAACCAGTCTGCAGGGAAGTGTCTGTCATAAAAAGTCTTTGGAACAGAGAAGCATCATAGTCTGCAAGTCCTATGCATGGCTGAACGTGCCCAGGGACGTGGATTTGGACTTCTGAGGTCTCTTCCAGGGCCTATGCACAAGAGGTACAGTTATCCCAAGAACATGCACTCTGCTGAAGCCATAATCAGGACCATTTCCAGGAGGCTAGGGTCACTTGGCTTTGAATGGAATGGGAGCTCCAGCCACCTATACTCCCACAGACCTGCTCCTTCTTTCAGAACTAGCAGGTGAGTTACATAAGTGAAGGGCACTGAGCCACCTACATACCTTTGCAGTCAGTCCTCCTTTCAAGAGACTCCACTGGCAAATGCCAGGATATACCTTTAGAGTTATAGAAATAACTACATTCAGCAAAGAACAGGGACAGCCAGCAGGTTTATTACATCTCAGGAAAATAAAGGAATCCCATACCTTTATTTTCTCACTAGTATAATAAATTGAGCATCACTACCAAAGCCATGAATCTTTTATCTGCAAATGCCCCTTCACGTACACTCCGCAAAGCTTTTTGCCAGGGGAAATAGCCTGAAGCAATGACTTCAGGAAGTCTTGACTGTAACCAGTCTGTCACTTTGGAGTTCATGGCATGAAAAAAGGAAAGTAATCTTTTGGCCAATGAACAGTAGAGAAGTTCCACTTAATTCTTCTGTAAACAGTTTTCATTTTGCTCTTGTGCCCCTCGTGCATCTGCAAGTTATGTGCTATAAGCAATATAAAACTGTCAGAGGAAACCTTCAAACACTAGTATTTTTCCTCTCAAATGGTTTTAGGAGCTGAAGAGTTTGGGGAAATAGCATTCCACAATGCAGCATGCCCGGGCATGCACAGCACACAACAGTATTCTAAGGCCAACAAGGGAAGAAGGCTAGGTTGCATAGGTTGCCCTGTCCAACATCTGCATTGGTTTTGCCCCATTTTCTTTGAAGATGGTTCTTAGGAAAATAGTATCTCTCTCCCATTAACCCCTTCCTGTTTCTTCTCAACAATTAACAGTCTAACAGCGGATCAAGTTGACCTTCCTTCCTTGGAAATAATTTGACCTGTATGGCAAACTTTGTTTTGCATAAAAGCTTGAATCATACAACTGTTTGTACCCCTCTTGCACTTGTGTGGCTAATAAAAGTTTATATTTGGCATGGACAGACAGCATTGAGTTGTTCTGTTATCAGAATTGTCCTGTTTTCCTGTTAGTCCTCAAAAAGGAATTACAATATAGCAGCACTGCAAGACCCAGCTACCAGCTTAGCTCAGTCTGGCCCAACTCTCGGGCAATTGTTGCAGGACCCTCTGGAGTTCCAGCAGTGGATCAAGAGAGAGAGTACTTCTGTGGAGAACACCTGCCCCACCAAAACCAAACAAGGTTGAGTGGGACCATTGCAGGCACAAGTTGTGGTAAAACTCCATCTGTTTTTGTCAAAGCACACACAGCAGAAGAGCCCATCATCTGTGCAGCAGTACACATGCCAGATTGTGTGAGCCATGACTGATGTTTTGGATGTTTTGCAGAGTATAGTACAGCAGGTTTTCAACAGCTTGGAGAATCTTTAAATGTTAAAATTTGCTGAGGAGAGATCACTGAATTATATTTGCTCTAAGATGCAACCCTCTCAGGCTGCCATAAAGGTGAAGGGACAGCTCCATTAATTATGCATGTCCAATAAAACTTCAAGTGAGAGAAGATAATAGATGCAAAAGAGCAGGTGAGCCTGCTGCTACTATCCTAATAAGCTGAACTAGGCAAGGGGAAAGCTGAAATGGTGAAAAGAAAATACCAGAAGTCTGTGGAAAGGTTCCTGCCTGGGCCTTTGCATATGAGTAGCCTGGGAGAGAAATGGCCTATTCCAGGCTCCACATACTATCAAGTGGAACATCACCTCCAGTCCCCCTCTTTCAGTTGTGCAGGACTCAAAATAGCATGGCACTCTCCACAATAAGAGGGAAGTGTGGCAATTCCACTGCTTATTATGGAATGGCCAAGCACTCATAGCACCACAGATCCATGGTTTAGACAGGTTTTTCTTATCATCAATTTCACAGCTGCTTTGCTAAGTCTCAGTCACCTCTGGGATCACCACGGCCAAGAAGCTGGAGAAATGCGGTGCTTCTCAAGTATAGATGGAACTGGTACCCCTCAACAACTTATTAGTGCAAGTTGCAGTTCTTCTCATGCATGTTTCCAGCTCCTCAGAACAGCAGGTGGCTTGTGAGAAACTGCTTGGCAGAAGACCAGCAGCAGAGCAAAGGCAAACAATGCCTGAGTCTACTTTAAAAACATACCTGAGTGGCAGAGAAGGCCCCTGTCTGCTCCCTAACTCAGTTCCTCCATCTGCAGCTCCTGCACTGTGATCCTGCTAAGAATTCAGAAGTAATCACTGCTGCAACTGAAAAAACATGCCAAAACAGAAACAGAGACCGAGCTCAGCTGTTCTCTGCATTTATGTCCATAGTGCTCCTTCACAGACACCCATAAAACGCTTCAGCTACTGGAGAACATAGAAACTGGCAATGGAAGGCAAATAAACAGGACTCTGGACTCTTGATGTTCTGGTACCTTCCTCAGCTAAAAGCAAAACAACCCACCACTTCCACTTAAGTCAAGCACATCCCTCCACAGAACCTGGCCTGTACAGCCTTTGCTGTTTGGAAGCTTTGACAGAGATGGGAAAAGAACAGTCTCATCTTCATGAGATGCTTCATTCCGGTCAGAGAAGAGTTTGCGCTGGTATTAAAGATGTCACCTTCCATGTGACCTGTTATTAAGGATGCCGGATGACAGTGCAGTGGGCAGAGGAGTCTGTTCCAACATGGTCCTGACACTGCGAGGGGCTGCTCTGCTGCCTTTTCTCAGGAAAATACAATGTTTTGTGAATCAGATCTTTGACAGCAGAAACATCATCTCTTTCTAGAGAAAAGCGAGAAAGACAGTTGTTAGGGATTCTCAACAGGCAGTATGAAAGCCCCTCTTCCTTAAGAGGTACTTGGAACGCTAGTTCCCAGCACATCACCTGCCAGCAACCCTTTGACTTTTTCCTTCACCTTTACTGCACTCACCCACACTCAACTGCTGCAGGAGACTTCCAAACTCTGGGTCACAATCCAGTATTTTCAACAGGTTGGTGGACTCCATTCTCTCCAGCTGCACATCCCAGTAGATGTAGATCTTCTGATTGAAGCTGACATAAACTAGGCAGGGGCTGTTCCTTTCTCCTTTGCATGCATAGAGGCCTGCAGAAAGCAAGTGTGGAGATCTGACTACTGATCTGTACAGAGAACGCAAATTGGTAACTTCTCATGATCAAGTACCAAAGCTGTTAGCAGAAAGCAGGGAGCACTTGGGGTGAGTGGCACAGACATGGACTTGAGACAACCCAAGAAAGTGTCTCTAAACTGCTAATGAATGGAGCTTTGGGATTTACAAGCTGCTTCTGGCAGGTCTAAAAGAGGGGACTGAGCAAAGCCAAGGCTCAGGCTGGTTCCATAAGGCTCCTTATCTCCATTTGAGAACAGCTTAGAAGGCTGCAAATTACAAAAGCAGTGGGGAAGACAAGAGGCCACTACAGCACTCTCAAAAAGGACAGGGGAGAAAAAAAAAACAAAAACAGACAAGCAACCACAAAATCCGACTCCCCTCCCCACCCCCCCAAAAAAAAAAGAAACAAAGAAGAAAAAGGCAACAAAACCATCACGGACAAACCTCAGCATCACCTCCTCCCACCCCTACTTTTCCCAGATGCCACTAGATGAAAGATTAGCTGGGCCTTCTGCATTATTCATACAGGGAAATTATTCCCCACTGCAGACAGACAAAAGGATTCCAGGTCTTCCCGAGGGCAGTAGCAGTTTTGAGTGAGATGCTGTGAGGGCTGCCTTTGCAGTCAGGCTCCTCACCTGCACAGAATGCACTGACATTCTCATCTGCTTGAAATCTGGCAACGGTCCGACTGTGGTCAATGATGTATGTCTGACCATCCCATGCACAGGCAATCACCTCCTCATGACCATTGCCCTGCAGGAACCATAAGGTCACATATTAGCATGGATCAACTATTCCCAGAGGCAGTCAGTATATTTTCTGCTTGTTCAGAGACAGAACACTAACATCTGAACAAGATGTCACTTTTGGATGTCTTGTCCAGCCATTTTGGACCTGTCCAGACTTTTTGCACCTTGAGACCATCTACCTCTTCTCTATCATAATCTTTATGTATCATAAGAGTTTGTAGCCAACTGGGGTATATTAGTAGCATGCAAAACCATTCAGCTTTGCAATAAGATAAAACAGGATCTGGGGAATGAAAGAGTTCATAGCAGGATGCTGGGCTCATTAGGCCAAACATGCAGACCCAGCTGAACCTCTTGCAGGTGGACAAACTGACATGAGTACAGAATGCTCTGGCACAGGCCAGGGATAACCATAGCCTTTTTCAACTCCCTCTGCTCTTCCTAAATTCATATACAAAAAGTTTCCATCTGCACCCCTCCCAGTCCTATTCACAGACACTCACAGTAACATCCAGCTTTTCCAGAGCGAACAGCTGATGATCCACCTGCACAGACCAGAGCAGCCTGTCTGCTCCCTCCATGAGTTTCAATGTCCCTGAAGGGAAAAAGAAAACAATAAAGAGTGTCCTGAAAATATCAAAAGGGAGCAGGTATTTGCTAACACTGGGCCCTGCACACTCCTTCAGCACTTAGGGTCTGTAGACAGAGTATTTGGCCCATGGTACAGGCTGTGATTGATAGCAGAAGACACAGTCTCAGTTCTGGGAAGGACAGCTTCTCTCTACCAACAATCAGGTTCCAGCATCCATTTCCTTTACTGCTTTTGGAAACAACCCAAGTCCCTTCAAGTACAAAGACACATCTGTGCTGTGGTTTAGAAGCTCCTGTCTACATGAATGGCACTGTTGAACTGCCATCTGAAAACAGTTGTCTGACTACTGAGTAAGCAGGCAACTTAGGAGCCAGCAGATGAAAACTCTAGCTCTCCAGCTCAAGCTTTCACTGTGTCTTTTGGCCAATGACCTAGGCTCTTCATCTTCCTTGCTGCTTGCTGCAGCATGACTTTAATAATTCTAGTGCCATAGGCTATAGAACCATACAAGCAACTAATGTTTGTAAAATACTTTGAAATCCACTGATGAATAGACTGTATCAGGGAAGAGGGAAAGGCAGATATTAGTGACAGACAGAAAACACAACAGGTTTCCTACAGATAGCAAGCCTGTGCAATGTAATACCCAGTTCAGTAAGCAAGAGAAAGACAGGTTCAGCTTTAATATGTTTCATCATATCCTCAGATACAGGCATGTTATCACACACCTGGTTTATGGGGGACTTACAGTGACACTTCCTACCTTGGCTCTTGTGTTAGCTTTCATGTATGTCAGCAGGAGGAGCCTTTGAATCAAATTCTCTTGCAGGAACCAGGATTTCTGAAACCCAGCTCCCGCTTCTTTCAAAACAAAAACCTCTGAGCCCCTGGCTGCCTGTTTTGAATTAGTGATAGGCCTTGGCCATCCCACAGACCTTTCTTCAAGGAAAGTAGTAGGACTTACTTACCATCCAGAGTACAGAGAGCAAAGAGACCTGAGCCACTATTCTCACTGGAGCAGCCTGTAAATGCAGAAGAGAATTACAGGAATTGATGTGGTCCCCTCCCTCTCCTGAAAAAATTATCCAAACCAAGGTGATCCACCCTGCCTCCTTTTTTGCCCAGCCTTGACATTTTATTTAGCAAATATCTGCAGATTCTTGCAACCAATCATAATTCATGCTGGCTTTTATTTGTAGAGCACTGGCATCTCAAAACCCAAAACCTCCGGTTTGCACTGATACCGGCATATCTGGCTCTGCTGGCTGCTCCTAGGAGTCTCTTTGTACCACATATGCACTTGCAGGCCCATGGCAGTTCTGATTTTGGTGGACTGCATCGCATCCTCTCCAGGCTTCAGAAATGCACAAGCACAGGAAGGACCATCACAAGGGACAAAGTGAAGAACAGCTGAAGCCAAAGAAGGGTATTACAACTGTACCCTCACTGCTTCTTTCAAGGACAGGAACATGGCCTTTGGCTATTCCAGGAAGGTGCAGGGTAAAGAAAAAAAAAGTAAGAGAGGTCCCACCAGAGGGACAAACCATCAGTCACATTAGCACAAAAGCACCTCTATGGCAACTCCTGAATGAGTCTACAGAGGTCACGCTACCAACTCTATTGTTTTCGCTACAGAAAAACTGCACAGAAGTTGTCATCTTCCAGCAAACACTTGTCAGAGGCTAGAGAGCCCATGCTTTATGAGCAGATTAGACATCTGCCTTAATACTCATCTACACACTCAGCCCTGGCATTTCTAGACTATGTTTATACAGCTGTGAATTTCCTGCAAGCAGTATCCTCTCCAAATCCTGTATATCACAGTTGTGTGCAGGACAGCACTGACAAATACAACTAGTTAAATCTGAAGAGGGTACTCCCCTGACCACTGGGCTACTTCAGCCTTTCAATATACTCTCTAACTAGCTACCAGTCAGAAGAGACATGCAAGGTCAGTTTTGAAAGTGCCGTCACACTTGGTAGGGGAGGACTGGAGTTGCATTCAACTACAGCTGCATTTGAACCTTGCAGTGATGATGTAGGAGGGACACTTGCTCCCTGAGGTCTGCAGGGACCCAAGAAACCTGGCAGTCAGGAACAACCCAGCAGAGCTGAAAGCAAATAGGCAGTTTCCTCAGAATGACATAATACTGAAAGCCTACCTCAGCTGCCTATAGACAGCTCCAAACTACAATACCCTGCACACTCCCAGGACACAGACTATCCAATTTCTGCAGATCAGCTTAGAGTAAACAGTCAGTGAGCGCTCTATTGCTCCTAGCTGACATTCATCCAGACAGGCTCTGATCCAAAAGATCTGCTGTGTCCCCCTCACAAACTGGTTAGCATGGCAATCTTCAGCTCTTTCATTATTAATGGCCCAGCATCAGTGGGCTTTTCACCACCTTGTCTTCATCCCTTATTCTGTGTAACTTCATTTTTCACAGACACCTTTCATTAGATGCAAGGCTTGTTTGCAGCGAAATAATTGATTTCATATTCTGTTGACCATGTTGCTTGAAGCAGCATCCAAGATGCTGAAAACATGACAAGATCAGGAACTAGGGAGGAAGGGTATTATGGGGAAAGGGAAAAAGAGGGTTTTCAGTGGATTGCTCTTGCCCCCAGCTCTAATTACACTGGACAGCCTAATCATTCTCAGAGAGCACTGCAGGGGGTAATACCTAGACAGAAAAAATGCAGCTGGATTCCAGGTAGCTGCAGACAAGACAAAGTGCATCAGGAATTTTCCACGTTCTTGTATTATGCCCACATGTTCCAAGGTGGAATGAAAGCCACGTTTTCCCCACAGGTACCAAAATAGGGTTCAGCAGGTGCACCAGGAGCAAGTCAGAGCACAAAGCAGTTACACAAAGGAAGCAGTGGCAGTGTGTAAGAAGAGTCTGGATGCAACAGCAGTGTGTCAGGGCTGAGAGGAGTCAGCAGCTGTGGAGAGTTTAGATACAACTGCTGAACAGAAGACACTGGAAGGAGACAGAGGACAATGAAATATGGAAGCAGCTTTGGAGGGGCTGTGACTACACAGGGGACTGAAGTGCAGGATATAGCTGCCTGGTATCCAGAATCAAATGCTGAAAAGCATAAAAGCAAGAATAAAGATGAGGTTGTGGAAAGGAAGAGATGTATCTCGGGAATAAGAAGAGGGCATAAGCTGCAGCCATGCAAAAACAAAGATCAAGGACATCTGTAGGAACAAGGCATGATTGCCATTCAGAATAACTAAATGCAGGCTAGTGAAGGCTGCAGAGAAACTGTTGTGCTAGATGAAGAGTAAGAGTTGCCTAGGGAAGGACAAAGGCTATAAAAAGTTCAAATGCAAATATCCAGCTCTCTTCCTTTGGGAGCTGGCTAATAGAAGATGAGTTCCCTCTGTTCTTGCAGCTGTCTCCCACTGTTATTTTTCAACCATGGGAAATGTGATTTAATGCCGGACTGACATACTGAAAAACTATCAGAGGCAACTGCTGGGCCAGAGACCCCAAGCTCCTAATCTCTCACCTCGGCCAATGCTACCAATTAGATGAGTGGAAACATTCTTGTTGTGAATTCGTCCCGACGTTTGGTGTAGAATAACATCTCGAACAGGGGCCTCGCTAGGGAAAAGAGAGACAAACATCATGGAAAGGTTAGGGAACCATGCTTGTGACTCTGGCAGAACAATCTCAAGAGCAGTATACTCCAAAGCTCTACAAATTCAGAGATTATCTGATGGAGTTTGTGCATAGGTTAGTCCTTTAATGGTAAAGACCAAGGAAAAGGATGCATGCCACCTAGGTATGAAAGGAACTTACTAATGTTTAAACAACAAAACCAGAATTATTTGATGCATCAGAAAACTGGAGAGAGCCAAAATAAGTCAATAAAACATGTATTCTAATAAAGAAAAAAAAAATTATCATTACTGTCATGTAAGCCTTGCTGCTTTTCACTCAGGAAGTGGTTCTATTTGGGGTTGAAGAGGCTCATCAGAGATCATGCCTGGGCTGGGCTTCTGGCTAGGAGGGTACCATTCCACTAAGCTCTCTAAGACGCCAAGAAGACTTGCTTAGCTCTCCTCCTGCTGCAGTTTTTTGTGTCTGCCTTAAAGTGTCACAGAACACCACAGAAGCAACTGAGTTCCCCACCAGAGTCCCTCCAGCACCAAGGACAATAACCTCACTGCTCATCCAGATCGCTTTGGTTGTGATCTACAGCACTGACTGCCAGGGTCATTAGGAAAACCTCCAATTACTTCACCCAGAAGAAATGAGTGAATGAACCCAAAGTGTCATCCTAGACTTCAGACTAACTGGGCTTGGCCCAGCCTTTCAGTTGCTACCCTTTCCACCATTAGATAGGTCACCAGATTGCCCACCACCCTTCCTCTGGAGATCTAGGTCATTCATTTCCCTGCTTTAGCCCCCAGTACTGCCCCTCTCAGTGAGCTGGTTTTGCAAATCTCCTTGGCCAACCCAAGGAGAAAAGAGTGGGATAGAAGGAAAGCAGTAGCATTCACCTTTTGTGATATGAGACATGAACAGTAATCATGGAAGCCTGGATGCAGGTGGGCTTAAGTCTGAACTCCCCATAGTACAGCAGGTCACTGAAACAAGGACAGATGACAGCAACCGCCCACCCTCAGAAAGGTGGTGTCACGATGCTCTCTTGTGATGGGCACCTACAGAAGAATCTCCTCATCTACCCCATCTACCCACCTGCCTGGGGCAGAGCTGTCCCTTCCGTCTGTCATGGCCTGCTGCTCAGAATCCCACGTGCACAGCAGAATGGCATAACCACAGCCTGGCTGAGACACCATCATCTCCGGTGAGCCATCAGGGCGTGGGTTCACAGAGAGACTGTCCACCTATACTCGCAGAGTATAAAAAAAAAAAAACATGGGTAGAGTTGAACCAAGAACTTTGAACACCTCAGAAGGTTTCACTGTGCTCCTTGTACCTCAATTTGAACATGGGAAATCTTCTGAAAGCGCTGAGCTGGAGTTGAACAAATTCAGCTAGGAGCAAAATGTCCAAGTTACAGTAAACAGTTTTGCTTTCCCACCAAAAGTCACCTAAGAACACAGTAGTATTTTCCACTAATGCTCTCTAATTGGGTGAGAGCAACTGATTGTTTCCCAGACCAACCCACCAGCTGCTCCCTATATACAGAACAACCACCGGGCAAATCTCCTTTCAAGCCATCAACATGACAATTGCTTCATTTATAGGACTGAGATTTTGTGCTTCTTCCCTTGGGAGAGCCACCCCTTGAAGACTGTATGACGAGTTCTGCCCTGAATATCCTGTTTCCTTACCTGACCTTCTAGTAGCCATTTCTTCAACAGGACTAGTTGCCCAGAGACATGGTCTGAATTCTCCAAGAAGTCCTCCCAGCGGAAGGCACGTACCACCCTGTCAGTGTAACCCACCACCAACTCACACTTCCCATCTCCATCTGCAACAAATAAAAGGAGAAAGATGGGCTGTCTCAGGCTTTCATAGCCCCAAGACCCCCAGCATTCAGAAACCATTGTGCTGGTTTCCATCAGGTAGCATCCCTGAGGACCCCAATCCTGTAATGAGAATTTGCTCTTAAGGAAAATTTCTGTAGTTCTTGCTTCTCTCTCTCATGACTTGGCTGTGGTTTGTTAAAGCACCTGTTTCGGCAAGACAGTTATTTCCTTCTGCGAGTCCCAGATACTTTTTCCCTGCACCTCATACCCACAAATGCCCTCAGCCTTCACTTCCACACCAGCTTTCCAGCTCACCAATGTCACTGATCAGCATGACCTTGGTGTTGGCAGGTATATGCTGCTTGAACACTGGCTTCTGCTCTTCTGCTGTAGCCAACTCATGGTGGCCTGAAGCATCTGGGTGTTTTGAAGTTGGAGAAGTCAGGTCAAAAAGATGAAACCAGCCTTCTGCACTCACTGCCACCACGAGATTCTAAGAGGGAAGAGAAAAACCTTTCAGTTTTTCCTCTTTTAGAAACTGCAGAAGCTGTCCCACAGCAGAGCAAGGGAAGATACAAGGGTAGATTCATCAAGATCAATGACTGCTACAGAGGGAACAGAAGAAGGCTTTTGGCCAGCCTACAAACTACTCAGGTACTGCAGGGCCCAAACTCTTGTCCATCCTTGTCAGACTAGGATATCAAGCCAATGTGTGCATGCAATCCCCAAACATTGTGTGGCCTTCTCAGTGCTCAGTGCAGCTCTGCTCCCCACTGGAGCATATGTAGCTGCAGTATTTTAGGTAGGGTGCCCACACCAGGGCTTTTGGACTCAGTGGTCCTGGTTTCACACTCAGAAATGGCAACCCAGCAAAAAGTCATATTAGACCCAGTGGAATTTGCTTGGGAGTCTAGACTATTCTGTGGCTTAGTCTTGTTTAGATGACCTTAAATGCATACAGCCAACTGGCAGAAGGGCCATGGCCTACAGCAGGGAACAGCACAGAGCAGGGCAAAAACTACTGAGGAAAAGGAGTAAAAAACCACCAAAGCCTTGTGGCACTCACACATGGGGACTTGCAAATCTTGCTTTCTGAAAACAGGATGGATTTCCTTGCTCAGTAAAACTAAAACCTGCATCTAGCTCACACACAGATACAGGTTATATGTAAACAGAAGAACAGTTTTAAAACAATAGTGCTAACTCTATGAGCAAGGGCAGGATATGATATGACCCTGATCTCCTAAGCACCTCCCACATACCCCACAGACATAGCTGGGAAGAGTTTGGCTGCTCTCACCTTTCCTTTATTGCATACATCTCCCACACCAACACATGTGAGCTGCAAGAGAAAAGGCAGCCATACATGAGAGAAGGCAATCCAAAATAGCAGTTGAGAATAAGCCGATGTTCTACTCGTTCCTCTCTCCTAAACAGCCTCTTGAACTCTAAACAGCTTTTTCAAGGACAAAGAGTGCAGATTAAGGGACAGAAACACATCTGCCACACAACTGCCCAGAGCCCTGGGGCAAAATCCACAGTGCACAGCAGCAGGGTCAAGGTGGGAAAGAAGCCCAGTTCCTGCGTTTGTTCAGCACTTAGCTCTTCACTTCTTGTCCATGGGCTAGCTGTGGGCAAAAGGAGGGTCTTGCATAACTACAAGAAGGCATCAGAACCAGTTCTGGCTGTCATTGCCCTCTGGTCTACATATTCCTACGCAGTAGTCAAGGACAGCTGGCTACACATACACCTAAGAAAGGGCCCAACCATTTAAAAAATTTGTCGAGAACTGACCATTCCTTGGCAAGATTGCACAGCCCAGGGTTTGCTGTCGTCATTCTTGTAAACATAGAGTTTCCCGTTGGTGTCTCCCACCACTAGCTCATTCAGCTGTACAAAAGAATCAGGTTAGTAAGAAGAAATTCACAGTTACAGTACTAAAAAACACTCTGTGGGAAGAAGCAAAACAAGATTCGAGACAGCCTCGAATCAATAGAGAAGGTCTCGGAAAAAACAAAACCCTAATTTTACTCCCACAAATAAAAGAGCTGGAGCGTGGATCCTCAGAGCAATAACCCATTATCCACTGCTTCTCTAGCCATTGTTTCAGACATCCTGCTTTGCTAACCTCATCATCTTGTTTTCCACCTTTCAATCTAGATTGAGTTAATCTTTCTCAAATCACCTGAGGAAGATGATAACAATGAGAAAAATGTAACCACCCAGAAAGAGGCTGCAAGAACACTTGCAATAGACTTACACTGGATGTTCAATCTCACTGATGAAAGGATAAAGGTCTTTCAAAATGGTGATTGTATCTTTAAAGACTGCTAAAAATCACCAAGCACCGCAGCTGATGAGCCTACTCCTACTATCCCATCTGCACAATGCCTCTGTGTATTTAAATTGTGTGCATTTCATAATTCCCTGCACACATTACCCCACATAAAACACCTTCTTATGGGAAAATTTGTTTTATTATCCACCGCATTGTTAGCTATGACACTTGTTTAGCATAGCAATATAGACATGTAATAAATAGTGGATAAGAAGGAACAGTTTAGATACATCTGGTTAAACTAATCTCTTTCTAGTTACAGACAAATCAGACCCATCAGAAAGGACCATTTGTGGGACTGACAGGAACATTCCCGATACACATCCATCCACCCTACAGGTCAACACTGAAACTTGGCTCTACCCTGTTTGTGATCCGCTGTGCCCCAGCAAAGCTTTTCCCCACACCTCCACATCCCCACCATCACAAGCGGAGAGTATGTCTCTTTGAAACTAAAATTTCATCTCCCTGCTAGCTATACGTCACCCAAGTCCCATGCCAAAGGCGTCTAGCTCATCTAATGGTGATGGAAGCACCGACCAGCTGTAGCTCAGAATCACTAAAACACTCAGGTTTGCGAAGGGCCTGTGGGGGCCCTCTCATCCAGCCCCTGCATCTCTCACATTGCTCAAGCCCCTGTCAAGCTCTGAGTTACCCCAGGGGTGAAAGCCCCACCACCTCCTCCAGGAACCTGCTCTGGTGCGTTACAAGCCACTCGGTGTTTCCCCTCACCTGTTTTAATTTCCTTCGCTACCTGCGACTGCTCCCCCTTGCCCGGCCGCTATTCGTGTCTGACAGGGCTGGGGTGGCGGATGCAGGCAGCCCCGGGAGGCTCCCCAGACCCACCACGCCTGTCCCGCGGAGGCTCGCTACTGGGCACGCTCCAGCCAAACCGAGCCTAGTACTCGGCCTGCGGAAGCACCACTTCCTGCGGCCTGCTGCCACGGGCCCGCCCGAGCCCCGCCAGCCTAGCCACCACCCGCCCGCGTAGGCCCACAGTCAGCCACCGCCCGCTTTCCGGACCGCGTCGTTGTCGGCATCTCCCAGGCAGATGGCGTGCGGGAAGAGGCTGCCAGCGAAGTCGAGCGCCACGCACTGCACGTAGCTGACGGACCGCATCCCGGCGCCGCCACCCGCAGAGGCGGAACTCCCGGCGCCGGCCGCCAGGCTGGGGCGAGGGCGAGTAACGGCGGCTCCGCAGGTACAAACTTCGCCTGCGCAGCCGCGGAGCACTCGCAGGGCAGCGAGAGATCACGTGAGGGCACGGTGGGTGGGGAGCAGGCTCCCGTGGGAGTGGGGCTCGCAGCAGGGAGGGGCCGGCAGGCTGGTCGCGCGCCTGCCAAGCCCCATGAGCGTGACCGCTCCTCGGGCGCGGGGCGCCCCGCCCCGCCCCGCCGCACCCCAGCCCCGGTTTTCAGCGAGCAGGGCGACTGGAACGGCCAGCGCAGCCTCACGCTCCAGGCGGCCGGGCCCACGGCCCTTCTGCCGAGCGCCCGCCCCGGCACGCTGCGCCACCCTCTGGCAGCCCAAGTGCCCGACCGCTACCCCGTTACCCGATCTCGGGCGCTGCCGCACCCTCGGCGACCCAACCGCTCCTTGCCAAGCAGGAACAGCCGCCGGAACAGGGGCCTACCAGGCCCAGTTGCTGTTTTACGTCATCCAGCCCCTCCGAACAGCAAAACTGTTTCTCCACTGCCTTCTGCAAACGAGCTGTTGAATTCCTGATCAGATCCAAGGGCACAATCATACACCTGAGAGCACCGCAGTTCCTTTGTGTTTCTGTTGCAGGTTAGCCGAAGATCAGTTGCTTTCATTTCCATAGGTGACAGTGGAACAGGACAGTTCTGTTACTTCAAAGATACTGTATGACTATTACAAGAATAGCTCACAGGATAAAGTATTTATAAATTGAGACAGACACGTTTCATTCACAAAGTCATTATTGCAGTTATTTTAAGCATTCTTCTATAAGGACATAACTAATAGATTTGAAGTTTACATGCATAACTTCACTTATAAACACTACTGTGCCACCTTCTGCTGGCAACCAGGCCCATTTTTAAAGACAGCACAGGACCTCCTTTCAGCTGCCTGAATAGGGCATGTTTAGTGGCTGTAGTAATTTAGATTCTTAAAATATTTCCTAGTTAGTTTTGCAGTAACAATGAAGGCAAAAATCATACTTTAAGATAGCCTACAATTAACCTACACATCCTTAATTCTAGGAATTTTTTTAGATGCTCCACAGAAATAATATTTTTGCTTTCAAAAATGTTGAATAATAGTCATTCCTGTGGAACATTTTTGAAAAAAACTGTAGTTCAAGAATTAGAAATGGCCCTATGATTCTTTCATAGCAACATTTTCAGCCACAAGGGCTCATGTTTCCAGTAGTTATCCCCAAAAAAGTCAAGCTATTTCCTTGCTGGAGAAAAAGAACTCTTGCTTGACACTCCTCCTCCCCTTATCATTCTTCCGTGTCTGGAAACCCCCTCGTGTAAAGTCAGTTGACAGACACTTTTCATACGTTGTTGTAACATTCTCTTTAGTCATGCTTTGGTACAAAGTGTGAACAGTTTTCACATACACATGGCTGATACTATTGAATCAGAACTCATGAAAAGCACCTGCATTACCCGGCAATGAAAAGATTTTACTAAGTAAATCAAAACAGCATTTCCTTCAATGTGATGACCAAGTCTTTTATCCTGCTGCTTCTCCTATTCCCCCCTCCATGCACTGAAACTCGAGGGGCACTGCTACATCATGCACAGAGCAGTGCAGTTCACAGCTTCCTCAGCTAGCTCCAACCCCAAAGCAGGTGCTGAACTTCTTGTCTTGGCTCTGGGGGCAGGACAGCATGTCAATCAGGCCTTAATGCTCTGATGACAGTTCAGTGACAGGTCTGCCAGGCCCAAGCTGGTGCTCCTGCAGAGGCATATACAGGCAACCTCCTGGCCCCTAAGAAAGCCACGACTCAGTGCGCGCTTACACAGTACTTTCACCTCAGCAAAAGAGACCAGGAATTCAAACAAAGATTTCAGATGTCATTACTACTAAAAACGGGAATACTCTTCGCAATACACAAACAATTCCAGGTCATCTCATGCCAGGGATAACATATCTTTCTCACCGCCAAAAAAATCCCATTTCTGTATCTGAAAAATAAATTATCTACCTCCTGCAGTTGGCAAAAAAGCATCCCTGTTGCTAGAGGGCCTCAGAACAAGACAGTGGAGATGCTGAGTTTAACACTACATAACAGCATAAACAGAGAAGACAAGTTTTAGTACTACATTCCATGCCTGCAGACAAACAAAAAAAAAAACCCCACAACAAAAAGCCCCCACAAAACCCAAAAGCACACCCACCCCCAAACAAGACACAAACATATTGCAGAAAGAAACAGAGTATCAAGTAATAGTTTTCTTGTGGATGGGGATAAGCAGACATGAGAATCGCTCAAGTTCATAGTTCATTAGAAATTAGAAGTATTTGTAATGTGTTAAACTATAATAACTTTTGTCTTCAAAGCCAGTCACTTTCAGGTATAAATAAATGTGTCTTTTTTTTTTTTTTTCCCCCCAATCCAGTTTTACAATGTGAGGGGGAAGATGACGCTAACAATATGAACAGAAAATAAGCTTTATGTATAGATTACAGACTTGCTTTTTGCCCAGTTTTCACCAACATTTTTTTCTTTTGCAAATAACTGGGTAAATACTGCATTGACTATTGTTATAATTTGCTATGGCAATGAACAAACAACACAAAAATAATCAGATATTATGGCTACTGTACGCCTATGTGGATGAGAAAAATGCCAAATGATCAAAGGACAGTAAATTATCTTAGTTCTGTGCAAATTCCAATAAAAAGCCACAAAAAGTTCTGTTTTCTTGAGTTGGAACTTTATTACTTAAGCTGCAACTTTCACAGTCTTCACCTTCAGCAATTTGCAAAGAGGATGCATGTGAGAAAGGTTACAACACTTAATGGAAAGGGGCCCCTTACTGAACAGGGAGGAAGGGGGCAATGCCAAGGCAGAACAACTGGAAGTGCCAATTTGTTCTCAAGTCTCATATGAGGACTCCTGGAAAAGGCTGATTACCTGAAAGAAATAAACTGAGGAAGCAGAACCTAGGATTAAAGCAATCTGGAATCAGGAGACAGACACTAATGGCAAAATGCAAATAAACCAAGCAGAGTAAATCCAAGCAGAACCCAACGAGTTAACAGAGGCCGAATGAATAAATAGAAGTCCCTAGGATTAAACCAGATCTATGCTGCCACTCAGCTTCTTCAACAGACATGTTAAGCTGTAACTCACTGTGGCATGATGGCTTCAGCCTCTGTTCCCCTGAAGCCACTGTTCAACCAGATAGAAAAATAAAGGTATAATTCACTGGAAATTCTTTTGTTTACAAAACTAAAGGAACAGGGTTTGTCTTCACGCTTCTGTGTCAACTTCCAATTTATCTTCAACTCCGTTCTGCTCATCTTTCATTTCTGCATCTTCATTGTGGCTGGTTTGAAGAGTAGCAGCTGACTAAACAGAGAAACAAAGATATTCTGTTGTGATACAGAATTGCTAGCAAATGCAAACAATACCACAAAGAGTATTTAATTCTTATCACTAGAATACCTGGTTCTCCCTGGAAGACTGAATTAAGTCATTAGGACCTTCAGCCAAGATAAACTGAAAATTTCTCTGCATTTTTTTGTGCATCTAGGAAACCAGAAGCAGTTCAGAGGAGACTGAAAAATTACACTGATGTTAGATGGTTATGATATGTGACATTTTCTTCAATTGCCCTTTCCCTGGCAGTTTCCTGCCCACATAAAAAAATACGGAAGGCAGAGAGCCATGTGGTAAGGGTCCGAGGTCAGTTTTTTCAATAGGACATGACCAGCACATCCTGACCTTGCAATAATTTTCAAACACTGTAAAGGGAAGTAGAAATGTCTTGTCCTCATCTCAGAAGACCGTGAAGTGAAATTGCTATTCCACCTGTCGACCTAGCACCCTGAACCATTTGTTTTATTATAAGGTTAGACGAGAACTAGACAAGAACAAGACGGGATACAAGCATGCACGGTTAGTGGTGGGAACAGAAGGGGAAAAAGGAGAAGAATCCTTAAACTGTTACATTAAGTTAGCTGCAACAAGAAACCACAGCCAAAGAACATTCAGGCAAAAGCCTTGAATCCTCAGAAGCCTCTTGTGAAGCATGCAAGAGTGAAGTCTCCTCTACACAGAAAGTCTGTTATCTAGCAATCCTGATCTTTTAAAAATTCACACTTTGAAGATGTAAACTAATGGAATTAATGAAAAGAATTACTGATGCAAGAGTGGCTATTGAACTTCAACAGACTGTAAGATATGCAAATGTCAGGTATTTCAGAATTATAGTCCAAGCTGCTTTCTTCACAATCAGAAGACATTTGGTAAACAAACCCTCTTCTCTGGAACTCTTGAACATCTTGATGTTGTTTAGTCTGGAGAAAATGAGGCTCAGGGAGACCTTTTGCTCTCACCAGCTACCTGAAAGGAGATTATAGCAAGGTGCCACCAGTCTCTTTTCACAGGTAACAAGTGACAGGACAAGAGGAAACTGCCTTAAGTTGCACCAGGGGAGGTTTAGATTGGATAGTAGGAAAAAAAATGTCACTGAAAGGGTTGTCATACATTAGAACAAGCTGCTCGGGAAAGTGGTTGAGTCACCATCCCTGGAGGTATTTAAAATACCTGTAGAAGTGCTTAGGGACATGGGTTGATGACAGACTTGGCAGTGTTAGGTCAGTGGTTTGACTTGATGATCTTAAGCATCTTTTCCAACCTAAATGATTCTATGCCTCTAGCCTTTTGCCAAGAATACCAATCTACCAACAGTCTTTCTTAAAGGTTGAAGTGTAGTGTACATTTTGAAAAGCACAAAGGCAGCCTTTCTATACTTTTAGTGGGTATAGCTTGTTTCAGCAATCCACTCCTTGTCTCTGAACAGATCTTGCTATGTTGCACACCTAGTAGAGGAAGCCAAATTCCCAGCAGCTGTGCTGAAAGAGACCTGCACAACAAAGCCTGCCAGCTGGCAATTAAAACCTTTTATTTCAAAAGGGAGAATGCCCAACTGTGAAATAATTCCAGTTTAGTTGCTCTATCTTTACCTTCCTGAGATTTTTTGTTAAAGACTACCAAAAATTAAGGTACTGCACTGGCCATATGCGACAAAGCCTAAAAGAACAGAATGCTTTCTTCAGGGTCCACTAAGCAAGGACTGTTGACATTAGCCTGCTCTAGCCAGATAAATATCTACATGGACAATTACACTTTCTGTGCAGAATCAGTGGGGAATGTCTTCACTGATGTGTTTACACTCCTCCATGAGATGTAGACCAAATCCATAGAACTGCTGCTACTCTTTCAAGAGAAAACAAAACACAACCAAAAAGCTACAAACAGAACAGCTTGCCCAACCAGCCATCCAGTCAGGGGTGATTACCCTATGCTTACTATATGACTACTTCAGCTGATGAAGTCCCATTGTCTCTGGGAGATAAACTGACTTCAGATCTATCTCACTTTGAAGGACTATGGGAGGGGGAGAACAAGAGAGGTCTGTGAAGTGTGTCATGCAGGACTGTCAGCCGGCAGGCAGAGATGGCCACATTGTCAGGATATATTCATCTGAGGACAGTGGGCCCCTTGACGGACTGATACAGTTAACCACAGGAAAATGACATACCAATATCTGACAATTTTTTTGAATCTCCATGCATATTCTGAGAAGGTGGACATAAAGATCTGTTAAAATTACCTCGCAATATGCAAGCTGCCAGACTCCCCCAATGTTACTGAGAAAATTTGAGTCTGATATAAATCCCATATTTGTCTTGGAAGTTAAAGGTTTACCTAGTCCTTCTGGACCATGAGGTTTAAGGAAAATACACAGAACACCTCCTTAGGATATGTGGTTCTCATCAGTAACTCTGAATGTTTCTTCCTAGCTGATACAACCTGGTTATAACCTGTATTCAAATATTGCTGCTGTTAACTGAACAGCACTAAACTTCTAGTAAAAACTTAGTAGGAAAACCATCCACACAGTAGAATAATGAATCTTCTAGAAGTCTGAATCCTGACACTTTGTAATCAATTGGTGACATTTGAGATAGAGAACATCAACCACATCTTAACGTCTCCATGACAGGCAAGATGGTGCACAGCACCATCTGTATGACAGACATAAGGTCTCACTAAATGGGCCACTCAGGCTCCAGAACAGACTGTTCTTTAGAATAACCCGTTGAAGGAGAATAGGTGCTTTTTTTCAGTTCTTGAACATGATTGTGTTTGCACCTCATTACTTCAATAGCTTTCTGATCAACACTGATATGTTGCAAAATCAGTTGAAATAAGTAAAAGCATTCTGTGCAATGCTTGCTACTGGTTGTTACCTTGTTCAAACAAGACAGCCTAGACATTTTGATTGTTGGCTATTTCCATTTTTTTTTTCCCCCAGAGAAAGCTACTTGAATGTTCTCCCACTGTATTTATCTGTACTAGGTGGTAAGCTGAATATCTAAAACACCATTCCTTGTCTAACATGTGACACCACCTCCTATATTCTTCTGGAGTAATGTTACTTACCCTTAAGTCTCTGTCTGCAAGCCTTTGGAACATGTTGGCATACATCTTTTTCTCTTTTTCATGCTGCTCACGTATTTTTTGCTGACAAGTTACCAGTTGCACTTTGGCAGCTTTGTTACTTGGATAAAGTTGTATCACTTTCTGGAAATCTGCTCGGGCCAATTCAAAGTCATTGACAGCCAAGTGCGCTTCTCCACGCCGGAAGAGGCCTTTTTCATTATTGCTATCCAATTCAAGTGCCTGCATTGAAGAATAAAAACCACATTCAAGAATACACTTTTTAAAATAATATGCAGTCAGAACACTAGAGACTGCTAGAAACTGTACCTGCTGATACAGATTTTTAAGTCTTTTCAGGACTTACTGAGAGTTTAATACAAGAAGTACAAAGAGAACTGAACATAGCAGGCTATTAGAGGAGAATCAGCAAGGTTAAGTCCTAGCTCTATTCCAGCTCTTTGAAGGACCTTTGCCAACATTACTACCTTCCCCACATCTCAGTGTTTTTAGTTTTTAAATAATATTCTCAATGTTGCATCAAGTTAATAAAATATATTCCAAGGACAATAATTACAAAAATAACCTATTAGATATTTTTAAATCATGTATTCAGTACTGAACTGCAGCTGATAAGAAAAGCCCGGTATCCCTCAAATTGTTAGAGCAAGGGGTAAACTGTCAGATTGCTTGTGCAGCTTAAGAACGAACCCTTACTACCTTGTTGCAGTTCTCCAAAGCCTGGGAGTATTCCTTCAGCTTGAGATGGCACATTGCGAGATTAAGGTGAGCAGCAAGACTCAAGCTTTTGGCTTTTGTATCCTCCTCATCAGAGAGTCCCGACTCATGCTCCAGCCACGACACTATCTTCTTATACTGTAATGCTGCTCGTTTGTATTTCCCCTCCTGTAAACAAGGCAGTTCAATTGTCACACAGCTCAAAGTAACTTTCATCTCCCTCTTCCCCCTCCTGGTTACCCTGAACAATAGATATGAAAAAAAAAAAAATCAGAGTAATCAGAAAATAACTTGTAACATCAAAAACATACTACTTCTGAAAGCCATTCCTGCATAGGATCAGAAAATCTTAAGGAATACACTGGTTTCCCCACTAAAGCTCGGGGTACAGGCCAGCAGTGATACTTCACTTTTAACTCCCACCTAATATTCAACTTCTGATACAAATCAAGGAAGATGGGGCACTTTCAAAACAACACAACTATTGCTGTGTCATGAAGATAATGGGAAAGTCTGACTTTAGCTGGTCAAATTGTTTCAAACAGCTTCTCCACACATCTCTAACCAAATGAAATGTTTTTAATTCACAGCATATTCCACAGTAGGAACTTACATAATATAACCTCGCTACTATTCAATGTATGCTTCAAAGTTATCTGTAGGTACAGCAAACACCTCAGACAGCGTGAACTAACTCCTTGCATAGTTAGTTGTTTGGATATTCCAACTCTGAGGCTCTTTTTTTTTTAAAGACACCTTCCCCTTCAGTCCTCCCAGAAGAACATCATAGAGAACACCATGAACATCACTCTGAAATGATAGAACCTGTAATCATCATTATCAGCTTATGACATGGACTAAAAAAATGCTATTATTGCTTGAGTAATAGAGTTTACCTTGAAGTACTGAGTGCCTCTCTCCTTCACAATGCAGCTTTGTTCCAGCTTCTCATCTGTGTTCATTTCCCAAGACTCCTTAGCCTACCCAAACAGGAACAGTTCAAGTCAATGACAGAACTTTGGGGAAACCAGAAGCTGTATCAGCTGCTTCTCACTAACAGAGGCAGGTTTGGCAAAGCAGAGTTTTGCACCGCTAATGTAAACTGGGCTAGAGCAAGAGAGATACTATCTGCAACAGACAGGGATACAGTAAGAACAAGGACAATTTCAGCCAAGATCTCCCAGTGTGTCATCATCTCTGACAACAATGGCTTCCCTATTTCAGATCAACATTCAAGGATCCCATCGTCCTTGTTTAAGCTGCACTCACTTCCTCCCTCATCTCCCAGTCAGTTTTGCGAAGTATTCTCTTGTTCCTACCTTTTCAAAGCTTTTCAGTTTCACTTCATACTGTAGCTCCACATCTGGAGGAATCTGAAACTTCTCCTTCCCAGAACTTCCAAAACCATAGCTGTAAGATTGGGTGGTGGGGTAGAAAAAAAACAAACAAAAGAGTTCCAAAACTATCCAGCCAGCCACATGAGCTACATAGGAAGCTGGAGGCAAAACTCCCATGCAAATCTGGGATGCCTATACAGCATTATTACAAGACAGAAAGGCTTGAAAAATTTGGGTTACTATTCTAAAATTAGCAAGCACAAGGCAGAATAAAGCCAGAGCAACCTGCGATTTATTTCATTAATCTCTAGGTTATCAGTTCCTATTCTTCCCCGCTCCCCCTTTTTTTAAGCTTATATGAAGGAAAAGTTCTCTCTCCATCAAGGAAAAATAAATTTTCAACTTATACACATCTTGCTTTATATTCCTGGTCTGAAACTGGATGTTTCCTCCAGAGCACCTGTATTTTAGTACTATACTCAGAAACGCAAAGACAACAATAAATAGAGATTAAGTGAACAGCTGTACACTTAGCATGCTGCCAATCAGCTGATTAACAGTAAATGTCTACAGAAAGGTTCTGCTCTGCAGCTCCAGTAAGAAGCTGCATAGTGGCAGGAAAACCCTCAAGATCAGATTGCTTTGCTTTTCTTCTCCCATCAGGTTCAGTTGCAGTTTTAAAACTAAAAAAAAAAAAAACAAAACAAAACAAAAAAAACAAACAACAAACAACAAACCCTGAAATTAATTCAAATTTGATGGAAACAACCAGTGCAAACTCTACTTGTTTCAGACGTGCTCTCACTGTAAAGAGAAAATTCTTCTTATATTCAATACTGTTTAAGTTTACAATACTGGGCAGTCATACATCTCAGCTGTTCTTGCTCTTAGAAAGCTCTCATAATGGTCCAAGATGTGGATATAACTCTGCTTTGTATCTCACAGGAATCTTGAAGTTCTTTTTCCAAAAGGCTTTCAGAATATCAGTGAACATTTTCTACTGACAGAAGATTTCTGATACTCTTTACTAACCACATCAGCTAAGGACTAACTACATGGTCACATCAGGCTGCTCAGGAGGCTCTTCAGCTTCTTCCTATTCTGAGGCTTTTCTTTAGGTATCTTTATATGCACAGTTGTACAATAAGTTCTATTTCATTAAGAGGAACCACAAAAATACAAGTTAAAGAGAGCAACATTTTCTTTTTCATATTCACCAAGACTTACACTATAGAGTCTTAAGTAAATTTCTTTTGGAGTGCTACTACTTCACAAACAAAAGTGATCTTAGCTTTGTACTTCTCATACATCAAACTTTGGGGGCTGATTAAGTTTTTACTACAGCACTGAAACATGCTGTAAGGCACTGAAATAAAACATCTAATTCTTGCTAGATGCTTAGTTTAAGTCCTTCAAACATCAAAAGATCAAAACCAGCGTACTTGGGTTTGAGATAGAACACAGATTCCTCCAATTTCTCCATTTTTTGAATTGCTTTCTCCAGACCATGAGGGAGATCGTAGTTGTCACCTTCTCCAATCTCAAACCGCAATTCCCGACTGTCAAAAACACGATCTCCACATCGGCCTTCAAATTGGACTGGTAACAAAGCACAGAACAAGCCAGATAAAAAGCAGAAGATATCTCTGTATGGTAAGGTAGCACAGATTATACAGGGAGTGCCAAAGCCTTCTCCTAAACAGTCTTTTCTCTTTTTAACAGCCACCTATGCATGCTGGCTACTAGCCACAAATACAACTTCTAATGCTAAACGTAAGTAATATATAGATGAATTTTAAAAATTACTATTTTTCACTCCAACAAGTGCCAGAACTATTTCCCTTCATTTCTCAGCAAATGGAAATACTGTATCAGATTCATCTACCTTGTGATCAGATAAGCACTTTATTGGATTCAGTATCTCTGGAGAACACAGTTGCTGCTGGAAAATGTAAACCTCACTGGAAATAAAAGAATGAAAGCTTACTCTAGGTTGTTAAATTACTTAGTAAAGGAAAGAAAAGCCATATATTCTTCACTCTCAGATCAAGGAGTTGTAGATTGGGAAAAAGATTCTGTCCTCCCATATGCTAAACCTGTTTACTATTTGTGTAATATACTTACTCTCTACAACAGCACCCTCATTAGGCTTGGAGTAGCCTTCCCCCTTTTTACGGATTCTTCGGATGATGCCACCATCTTCGTCATCAGTGAGGTCTTCCCCCTTGAACTCAAAAAGTTCTATCTGCGGAAGGAAGAAAAGCCTTGCATTTATTCTCATCAATTCAGTTCAGTAACTAAGAGAAATTGTTCTCCAGAGGTCTTTGAAACTATAGCTGTGCAGGAAGCCACTGTCTTAGTTAATGTCCTGTAACACATTAGATAGCCTAGGCTATGAAAATGCTGCTGGATGGAAACCTACGTAAGAGTTTCAGATTACAATTCAGACCTTTACAGCTTTTTTTCTCCAGCAATTTTGGTCTCCACATACTACAAATTAGAACCTTTAACTGGAAGGACTGTGGACCTGTCTTCTGAACAAAGCTTACATGAGCCACAATGCTTAGGGACTATTGCAAAAAAAAGATTCTACTGGCTTATTTAACAGTATTTCTGCTAATGTCTGCAGGCAGAAGTATGCATAGTGGTTTTCAGGCTTAAGGTTTTTCTTATTTGTGTTTCTGTTTGTTTGGTTGGGGAGCGGGGGGGGTGTTTTTAAATATGGGGGAAAATAACTTTAGAACACATTAAGCCAGGAAGAATTTGCTCTCAGCTGCCATTTTGCAATGCTACCATTTGGATCAGCAGCTGTCATGCCCTCTTCCTCTACAGTCAAGTAGAATCAGCAGTAGTGTCACTGCATTCAAGGGCCAGGGAAATTTGTAAGTAATGCAAGGTCAAAAGGAGCACAAAAATTAAATATGCAATCCTTGTTCTTAAGCCCTTATTATATCCTTAATTGTATCTATGGTCAAGTTCAGATCAACTCTGAAGTGCTTGGAATGGAGCCCAAACTGATTTCAAATGCTTGTCCTGCATTATTAAAACAAAATCAAGAATATCTTTTCAGACTCCAGCTATTCCCCACCTGTTCTTTCATCCTCCCACTCTTGAGCCACAGGACAACAGTTTCAAAGCTTCTGTGTCATTATCCCTTGCATGCCTGAAAAGTTAGTATTCTCATTTTACTCGTTACCTTTTCCTCTCTAGGCTTGCCTTATCATTGTGTATTCTGGGATCATTTTAAAAAAAATATTTCCAGAAGAATGATAAAAAACGAAAGCCGTTATCTGGCCCACCTTTCATCTACACTTGTTGCTGCAACAAAATGTTCAGAATTGTTAAAAGCTGGTGTTAATGTAGGACATAACCACCCAGCCTGAATCTTCCCTCCCAAGTCTCAAATACAAATCATAGTTTGAAGTGGGAGTATCCTGATAAGATGGAAAACAAAAAAGAAATTTGTTGTTGCTTCTATGAAATTAAGAAAAACATATTCTGCTATACTACGTTTGAGTAAAACAATAGTAAAAAAAGCACAGAATGGCAAGCCATTATGATCAGCATTATTTAGACTATGTACCTCATTTAAAAAAAAAAAAAAAAAAGAGTTCAAGGTTTATATATTGTAGAGGTTCATTACACTGGATTTAAGATACCTGGAATGCAAAAGGAATTGAATATTCACCAGCACAACCGTACTTCCACTTTGTATTTTGATGGACACCTAATAACAAGTAATATTCTGTTTTTTCTCTTTGGTCTGCCTCAAACAAGCTAAGTCACTCCGGAACATCCCGATGATGACCATACAGGTTTTCTCTTTTTTTCTGTATCTGAACAGCAGTATTCTATAGAAGAATCTATTTATATTGCTCAGCAAAAGCAATCATGAGGAAAAAAAAAAAAATCCTAACACAGACATTAATTTCAGGTCATAACCAAAACCTGATGTGGTGATGACACAGCTACAAAATCTTTTAACGTAAGTTTTAGAGGGTTCTTTTTAAAGCAACTCATACAAAATTTTGCTATGGTGATGGCACTTGCAAGGGAACCACACTGACATTGTTTTAAATGATAAAAACATCGGAGCAAAACTAAAAACAACTGTAAACTTCAGAGATTTTAAGTGCCTGAGAGTCATGAGAGTCAGAAACCACTTCTATGTAATAAAATTAAGGAAAACTTTCTGCACCTAACACACCCAGCACCACTTATTTGTTGTAGCATGTCACTTGCAGGCCATTTTGTTAGGGAATCACAAAACCATCAGGGGCAGCTTCGATGCTGTTTTGTTGGTTTTTTTTGTTGTGTTTTTTGGGTTTTTTTTTTCTCCCCTCTTCCTTTTCTCCTTTAACATTACTACCCAGGCAGGTATACAAAAGGTCATGAACGAGAGACTACTTCTATCTAAACAGGTCCTAGAAGATGGAGAGGCCAGACTGGCATCATTAAGAGAGAACTGAAACGTCTGGGTGACTCTATCAGATAGGCTCTGCAGTACTCTGATGAAACAAATCCCATCTCGCAGTTAGCACTTTCATTTACCAAATGTTAGGTATTATCTCTTGTTGCAGGACAGTGAAGTAGCATCATCCTGTGTAGTAGTGCTACGCCCTTAAGAATGCCTTACTATGCTGCCAAAGTACAAGAACAAGATGAATTGTAGGAGAAAAATCAAAACAAGACAAACCATTAGAGTTTGCATGAGGTCAGAATACAGTAAGTATGTGTTAGTGTTTTTATCTCCCCCTTCAGTCCTGCCCTATTACACCCACTATCACTTGCATTTGTGCAAACCATAAAGCATTCCAGCAAACGTAGTTTGATCTGATATAAATAAGCCATGAGTATCTTCAGATTATATATTAGAAAATGTTGTTTAAGAGCCATTTACAAGGTAATATTTTTCACCAGTCAACTGCAGAAATAATGGAATTAATTTTGATGCACTCAAAACAAGTAAATTCTGATCCCTTAGTGGCCTGTGATAGTACATGCTGTATTTTTTTAATCCTTCCACACAAAATACATCTTAAATGCTATTACTCACAAGTTCATGGGAAAAAAAAATGCAAATACACTATCCAAATGTAATACAAATAGAATATGACACTATACTTAATTTACCACTAACAGACACTCATTGTTTCCATTAAACATCTAAACAGGCTTTCAGTTCCTACTCCATGAGCTGTTTTGACCTTTCTCAGATAACTGCATAAAACCTTAGAGCAATTATCAGAGCTTAAAAACTTTCCTTATGCCCCCAATGTAGGAGTCCATTCCACTGATTAAGTATTTTAGAATTAAGTAACTTGGAAAAAAAAAAAAAAAAAAAGAATCACACTTAAAGAGTCCATCTTCCTTCTCTAAAGTGCAATTCGTTTGAAAGTGTTTGTTAGAAAACTGAACTGTTTCAACAGTAAGAAAAATATATCCTCCCAAAACACTGTTTAGACTGTCTGTCAAAGCATGCTCCAGGAACAGCTTTAATATCATCCTGTATGGAAAAATCAAACACAAGTCTCAGCATTCTGAGCAACCACTCCATGAAATAAAAAGTGACAGGTACTATTTCTACCCCCTTTTTGGGAAGGCAGGGGGACAGGGGCAAGATGTCTTGAAGTCCACTAGAAAATGAATTCTGTCCTGTGCTGGTGAGGTTAAGAAATACCCACACTAATAGGTAACATGCTCACCAAGACATGCAGTTCACCTCTGAGGGGACCAACGGCCCATGTGAACTGTAAAACTAGTGTTACCCAGACACCAAACTCAAGAATCCTGAATCTGTCACAGGAATGTGTACAAATGACGATATAGGCTGGACTCACAGACAGACTGGTAATCAACAAGCAATGGAATTCAAACTGTTCATATGGTGCTGTAAGGCTTATTAAAACACTCAGCTCTACAGAAAACAGAGTTCATAGTCGCAAGGCTGTTCAAAAAACGTTTTATATCCTACAGTTTATATAGGATAATTATCTCTTTTCTCCCCCAAATAGCTCATAAAAGATCACGTTAAAGTTGCAAAGAAGACATAGTATGAAAAAAACATTACCAAGGACATTAATTGCTCTGTTGTTGAAATATTTAATCCTCTTTTCACTTGTGATACTTACGTTAAACATTATAAAGATTTCATTTCTTCACTACTTCAGAGCTCACCACTGAGAAAGTCCTCCCTCCCCTGCCCAGCCTCTCAACCCAAACTATCCTAGTGAATCATTCCATAACTGTAAATTTGAAACTGTGAATACTGAAAAACCTTACAATATTTTTAAACTCAAAAAACTATGGAACCTGAGCCACTGCACATCAGTAGCAGCCAGACCAGAACTCTATGCCTTGCCCACATTACCCTATTTGACTACATCTTTCTCCGTAGAAAATCTCACATTCCTGTTCTGAAGGGATATTACATCACACATTCTCTACAGTGAAATATGATCTCTGTTTGGTTTTCAAGTGTACCATTTTCATGACCTTCTCTTACTCACCTCAAAAATCAGTGTAGAGTTGGGAGGTATCTTTGGGGGGCTCCCAGCTGAGCCATAGGCGTATTCTGGTTTGCACGTAATCCGACAGATTTCACCAACCTTCATAGTTGCCACAGCAATATCCCATGCTTTGATCACCTCACCTATTTAAGCCAAATTTCAATCACATGATTGCTATGCATACATGCAAGACATATGATCAGCTACGAAACTAAGCATCATTGGTTTTAGTATACAACAGCTAAGACAAATATGAAAAGACTTGTGCTCACTCTGATTTATGTATATCAGTTTTAACTCTAATTATAAAGTTACCTGGGGATCAAATTTAGCTGTATTTATTCATTCTAGGTGTAGCGATTATTTTCCTCCCCTTACTTCTTCGCCCACAGCAAATATTAGTCATCTGAACACAGACACGGGCTGAAGTGCTTGGCACAATCTCAAGTGCAAGGAAACAACCACAGACTCTTTGAAGAAGAAGGTCTTAGGGTGAGAGATTGCCTGCTCATATTTTGAAAACAATCCAAAACAACAGCCTTTTCTCTATATACTTCATCAGCTGGCCAAGAACAGCAGGAGCAGTAACTAAAAGTTACATATATTTGTAACAGAAAGAGGGAGGAAAGTAAGTAGTATTCCTTCTACAGCCAGAAGTGAACAGAAGCCAGAACCTCAAGTAACAAAATCCTATCTTAATGTCTCTTTTAATCAGTTCTCCTACTTGCTGCTCCCGTCAGCTCAATCAAGCAGCCTTTCTCTTAGTCTTATGTTAATAGGCACACCTAAATTCTGCAGTGTACTGAAATCTCAGATTATCTCCCAAATAAAAAAGCAGCAGTGAACTACCAGGAGAAAACTCAGATTGAGTAGTAAGATTTGCTGGAACAAGGATGTGTGGATTTTTTCAAAAATGAAGGTTTTTGGTAATGAAGAGATGCACTGCTTCAAGATCCATATTCTGTTTCATTTGGGAACTTAGGGAAAAAGGGAGTTCGTTTTACCACACTGCAGCTGACAGCTGCCCTTGTGCACCCTGTGTCCCAGTATCTGGTCATAACTAAGTACAACTGAATTTGAGCCTTAGGTCAAAAAACACAATTAACAAAATGCACATTATGGCTTTTTAACTACCCTTTATCACTATACTTCAGGGCAAATTTGCTCCCCTGCAGTGCTTTGCCTGAGGCCCACGAATTCTTTAGCAGGCTTCATCAAGGGGCTACAGTTTTCTCATTGAGAAAAACATCAAAGCTGTTCTGATTGTGCCATTCTAAAACAATAAACCTTAAGCTCTGAAAACAAGTTTAAATAGCAACTTTAACATGCAAAGAAGTCACACATGCAAGGAAATCCCATCTCAATTTTTACCAAAACTCACCAATACCAAACACAAGATATTACCTTTCCCCAAGTCAAATGAGAATTTGTCTTTCCTGTCCAGACTGGAATCAAATTTTGTGCCATCAAGAAGCCATCCTGTGTAATGGACGGTCACTTTATCACCTATCATTGGAGACTCTGTTCCACTGCCTTCTCTCTTGATAACCTGAGAAAAACAGTAAGCAACATTAAAATGCTGAAAACTAAGTCTGCCTAGTGGACATTACTTCCATGTACTTAGATGCATATATTATCAGCTTCTGTAGATAACTGAAGTAAACCTGCAAATACTTTACCTGGAAATAAATTGACTATCGTATGTACAGATTAGCAGTGTTGCAAATGCAGGAACCTCAAGAAGGCTCTGCTGTGACAGCAGAACTTAATTGCCAACAGTGGCACCAGCTTACAGATCTCTGCATCTATAGTTCACAGTGTCACTTACCTTTCTTTCCTCAACATTTTAAAATATTCTCAAAAGTTAATCAGGTAAAGCATTACACTTTTTTGCTTTATTCAAGTACTTTCCTCACCACCACTCAATCATTACCCAGAATCTGGTATGCTAGACAAAGCATTTCAACAAGAATACAAGCTGTTTCATTCCATGCAAAGTCTATTATAACATGTAATCTGAGAATCCTTGAGTTAAACCAGACAGTTTAACGAAGGTGAACAGAATCTTGTCCCAATGCAGGTTAGTTCTAGCAGCCAACACAGTAATATTTAGGAATTATTATATTGTATTATACATGGATTGCCAGTACCCCAATTTCACAAACAGCTACAAGGATTTGATTTTCTTGAGAGGTTCCCCAGCTAGCAAGTGCAGTATCAACTAAGTCCACGGTATACAAAAAACAAGATCAGCCAATTTCTCTGGTGTTCATTTGAAATGTCAGTATTAATCTCTATTTTTATACACATTATCACATAGGGCTTGCCCATAACAGCACTCCTGAAGTTCAAATTCGAGTTTTCTCCAATATTGATTGAAACCACCTAACCAAACCTCCACATTACTTTAGCTAAGCAATGGAACCAATAGAGGATCCTGTCTGCTTGCATCTATAAAGACCTGGAAAACATATGGTTCATGGAAGACAGACAGGGCCGTTATACAGAAGTATGCTTTTGTGTCCCTTCTTTAAGGAAAAGCTGCAAAAACATCATGCTACCTGCTCACTTTCCTAAGGAGAGAATACTCGGTGTCGAAAGGGATGCCTAACCTCACACAGCATTCCATCTCCTTACTCGGCACCACCTCAGTGCTACAGCAGTTATTAACATTACAGAACTAATATATTGATTTATCTCCCAAAGAAGGCAAAATTCAAGCAACCACTCTCAGAGAGATAGGGGAACACAGACATGAAAATAACGTGAATCTGGTAATCAACTAAAACCCACACAGTGGATCTAAACTGGTAATTTTACGGCAGCCGATCTGAAGTCACTTCAAAATATTAACTGCATTTAATGGAAATGTATAAAGCTTTTCCAAATGCCATTCTTGTAGTGTCATACTGAGTTACCCAACACAGAAGTAATGAATGTCTGATTTATATGATATTATTCTTTTGCATTTACTTCATTTTCAAAACACTCAGGTTTCACTTTTTCATATAATAACATGGCAACCATATTTTCCATAAGGTTTACATTTCCCTCTCAGGTGGAAAAACCTGATTTTTCTGTTCATATTGTGATTGTGAGTATTTTAATTTGTAAACTTTAACACTTACACTAGAAATAGGGCAAACACATTTAGCAGCACCAGGTAAAAGCTTCTGGGTATTATTATGATATAAAGCTAATGAAGAAATAAAAAAAACCCTCCCCTGGAATCAGTGCAATGATACCAGCACAAAATTGGTGTAGATTAGTTCAGAGTTAGACCCCTGATTTCAATCTCTGCATTCTGCACTCTGGCAATTACTAGAAAAATAAAATCCACGAGTGCTGGACTTCGTGACCTCTACTGCATTTTGTCTTATCAATTCACCATCCCCCTTTTTTTGAGGTTTTCACAACATCAGTGTTTTTACCAGTATATTTTCCTCCTCTCCTTTTAAAAATTTGTTTTAAAAACAATCACTTGCTGCTTCTCCCTCATCAAAAGGTGGGTATCGCACAGAGTAGTCAGAGACTCATTGCCTTTTATTACCTTGCTCAGGGATCTGAGATGCAGGAGACCTGCAAGCAGCTTCCTTGCAGCCAGGTAGATGAGAACTCCAACCTGACATTGTGCTACAAGCAAAAAATATAAACTCTCCCCAAATGATGTTAGCAGTAAACATGAGAAAGCTGAGTATAGAGGCCAACCACAGATCTTCCATCTGGCTGCTGCTATCTCTCCTGAACTGGAGACAGAGACTCTGCGATAAACCCAGAATTTAAAGCCAGAAGGCTCTGAAACTTAAAACCAGAACTTTGTCTTTGCGGTGGTGCCACTTTCCTTCTTCCAAACACTATAACTCTGAAATTTCACTGCGATTAAAAAAATGCTTCTAGTAATTGCTGATGTTTTTAAGAGAGACTAAAGAAGTTTCCAGACATATGGAAATAGCAAATATCTGACAGAGGAAGTTAGATCAACTCCCCCTCATGATATAAATTCTGCTATCCTTACCAACTGCCTGCCCAGTACGAAAAACAGAAGCCAGTCAACCAGCATTCTCAATACATCGCACAAACCGCGACCACAACCAGCCCTGCTGCCAGCTCTATCAATGACTGCTCCTGCAGATTTATAAGAGCTACTTTTCCCACTGAAGCTGAACCACTGGGCCGCCTTTCCGGCTCCTGCCGCCGAGGTGCATTTACATCAGGCCCACGTGTACAATGCACCACCTCAGCTTAGCGAGCATACTCCTACCAAGATGGAGAGCCCCATTCCTAGAGCCTTAAAGACTGGCAAAAGGAGGCAGCGCAGCGCTACTCTGCACCAGCTATAAAGATACACAAAACGCACATGCGCTGCCGAGGCACCGTCCTTAATATCCAGCCCCCGAACACGGGCCGGCGGAGGGGCGCAGACCGGCCCCCCCCCCCTCACCAAAACGAGCCGCACCCTGCGAGCCAGACGAAGAGTCCAACCAGCTCCTTCCCCCCCCAGCACAACCACCCCAGCCCTGGGGAAAGATGGAACGCAGAAACAAGCTTCTCTCCCCGCCGCAGTCCTTCGTGACCCCGGGGTTTCCCAGCAGGCAGCCCGGACTCAAGCTCGCCTGGGCCGGGGGAGGAGAGGGTGGGCCAACAGTAACGAGATGTCGGCAGCCCCGCGCGAGAGACCCCGCAGCGCGTGCGCGCCCGTGGCAGCCTCCCGCCGCTAATGTTTAACCGCGAGGGCTGCGCGAGCCTGCCGGGCAGCGGGGAGCCCAGTAACGGCCTTATCCCCTTTCTCTCAGGGGACAAACAGGCCCCAGCGGGGGTCGGGCGCCCGGGGAGCCCCCGCTGGCGCGTGAGAAGGGGCCGCTCCGCCCCCTCCCCACAGGCCTCCGAGTCAGTGCCGGGGGATAGGGACAGGGAGCCGCAGCGGCCGGTACCTTGAGGACGCCCTCATCCTGCTTAGGGGTGATGTCCGTGCCTTCCAAGGGAGCCCCGTCCGCTTTCATCTCCTCCGCCGTCATCCCGCCTGCTGCTGCCACCGCTGCGTAGGGAAGGGCCGCCTCGTGGGGTCGGCACCGGCCTCCCACCGAGCTGGGGCTAGCGCCTCGCTGCGCCTCCGCCTCTGAGCTACGCGGACGGGAGAGAGAGCACCGGCGCGTTTCTTTCCTTCCTTCCTTCCTTGCTCCGCCGCAGCGCCAGCCCCCTGGCTAACGGGGCGGAGGAAGGGGAGGGGAGAGGGAGGAACCGAGAAGTTTCTAGAGGCAGCCAGGCTGCTGTAAAACAGCCGGTAGTGCTGAGCGCCAGGGATGAGGTTGCACCTTAGAGTTTATTCAACAAGAAGAGGGAGGGCGCGCATTTACGGCGCTGGGCGGGCGGGGCAAGGTGTGCCCAGCTCTCGTAGGTGGTGCAGGGTAGCCCAGCAGCAAGGAGGATCTGGTGCGCCCTGTCCTGCTTATTTTACTCAAAGCTGCACGTAGAGTAAAACGGACTGTCCTCCTGCCTCAGTATTAGCAGGCCTTTGCAGATGTGTGAGTGTGGTTTTGCCCACCACAAGCATGTGAATGATTACAGGAAAGGTCGTAGAAACAGGCATAGATGTGGCATGTCAGTAGCAAGCATAACAGTCTTGGGAGCTCAGGTGTCCCATTAGACATCATTTGATTTAAAATGGTTTGTTACCCTGGACCAGTAAAGGTGAAGACATGTTTAGGGCAGAGATTGTGAGCTCTGTGTCTTGCCCGTCCCTATCCATCAGGATAAGTAGCACTGGTTTGTGCCTTGACCTGCTGCTGGAGTATTTGGGGATGCATCGATAAAAAAGAGATGCCCCTTCTGAATATGAAAAGCATTGGTGCAAATGTAGAGGAATTAACAGATCAGGTTGTAGGCTTATTCATCATCTGTACAAATGTCATGAGCTGTATGCAAATTTTGGCCAAACCATTTGCAACTTCCAATTACCTAAAATCAGACTAGGATCTTCTCTATTCTTTTGGGCATAATACTGGCTCCCTGGGCTATCCTGCACAGTTTTGCATGCTCCCTACCTCAGGCCATTGATAGAAGGAACTAACATTTTAAGGGTTAACTAAACATATAATGGGTGCCTACTAACAAACTAACACTTTAAGGCGTAGCCACACAATAAGTGCTTAGTTTAGAGCTTTATGTAAACTTATGTTAAGAAAAACAGAACCCCATCGAATGCCAAGATAACAAGTTTTACTGCACCTAGCTGTAAACTTGAGGAGACAAGATAATGAAGATTTACAGCAAAAGGGGGCGCCAGTCTGGTTTCAATCGACTTGGCAGCTTGGGTCCCAGTCAATTCAACATAATGAGCCAAAGGTAAAAAGTTCACTGTGACGAAGCTGAAGGAGCCTTCATCCAAAGACCCCTCCTCAAGACCAGCAGATGGCACTGCGCAGGCGCAACAGGGCGGGGTCAAGGAGGAGACTATGGAAATGATTACCTGGGACTCATTTTAATAAGAAGCGGGAAAGTTTATGAATATGTATAGGTGTTCCTGGGGTCATTATGAATATGTAACACCTTGCTGTATTTAAACACACCGCATATTGTTAGAAGTTACACATGAATGGTGGAACAATCCCCCTTGCGCCCGATATCGAAATAAATATGTGTGCTTTATAACTTTGTGAGTTGTAAAGTTTTATGACTTTATAGGTTGTAAAGTTGTTTCCGCATGTCAATTTTGGTGACCACGAAGGGACAAGCTCTGCCCGGCTGTGCGGACCGCCTGAGAGAAACGGACCTCCTAGACGCGTCCCGAACCGTTTGTTACAGAGGGGCTTCGCTCCGCTCCGGCTGGTCACCACGGGGGCAGACAACGACCTTTTGCATTAAGTGGATAAGGTATGTTTATGTTTTACTGTAACACGGGCCTGTAACATGGGGGGGCAGTAACTCACGAGGGACGCCTGCGCATGTCCAAATTCACCGTATTGGTGTAAACGGGTACCTAAGGGGGTTACTGACTTGACTCAACCAGAACGGGGTCAGCCGCTAGCAATCTTGGAGGTAGATCGAGTAACCCTGAGACTTCTGTTGCATCTCGATTATGGGAGGCAGGATGGACCTGCTAATGACTGTTATGAAAGCGGGAGAAGGGTAAACAGAGTCTCTAGTCGTGGGTTCAGGTCCCACTAACAATTGTTGAGGATTTGAGTCCCCATGGCAATTGACACCTTGTAACATCTTAACCCATGGGAATTGAAATTTATATTGCTGTAGCTGTAATTGGAATACTTATGGTGACAGTTACATGTTGTTTGATCAAGAAGTTTTTGTGCCGGTACCGTGCTTTGTGTGAATGAGTGCCCGAGACGCAGTCTGACCGTGAAGCGAGTGCGAAGTCCTGATCCGCGGTTCCGTGTTCTGCACAAGGAGACCGGCCGGAGACGGAGGAGGCAAATGATAAGTGTTTGTTGAACTGATAGCTAGCTTGGTAATCATGTGTGTTATCTTTATAAGTGCCTGGGCATTCCATGTCTATTGTAATAATCTTTAGAGTACAACCATCTGTACAATGAGCAATTCAGCTTTTAACTGTGTGCATGTGGTGAGAAGGTTTTGTTTGTGATAAGCTGTGTCTCATCTCAGCGTACCAAATTTAGCTTTTTGTATGTACACCAGGTAAGAAATCCTGTTTTGGGATAACAGTTGTAATACCCCAGATGAGACACTAATAAAAGCCTTGCCCAGTCCAGCTTGCTGAAGGAAGTGGGGGGGCAGGTGCCGATGGGGCTCTAGCGTGCACTGACCTGTTTTGTCAGGGAGACCCAGCGGTACCTCTACCCAGCTGAGCAGTAAGTGGCTTAAAGGTGCAATGCTAAAATCAAGATATTGTCTTGAATGAATGTAATTGTGATTTGTTTGCATATTTTAGCCTGGTATTTGGTTTGCGTGTCTGAGCTCAGTATTTTAGTTTGTATATTTATATTTGGCACCAAAAGAATTTTGGTTGGGGAGATAATTACAAAATGAGAACCGGTTCCGTTACTGAAGTACCACCTTGCTGCCCCTTAAGATGCATCTTTACATGAGAGTAAATTAGTGGGGGAAGTGATTTGAATGTGAAATTCTGGGTTAGCCATATTGCAGTTAGTGTTGTTCTGTGGATAGACTGATCTGGATCTAAAATTAATGCAAGGGATTGATGTTTAATATGCTGTTTATTGACATCTGTAAGAAATTACAAAAGGTAGGAGCTGAGGGATGTAACTATTGCTCAGCTAATTGAAATTGCATATAAAGTTTATAGTCACAGGAATTAAATGAAGAGAGAAAAACGGCAAGAGGAGCCCAAGCCTATGCTGTGAAGTTTGAACATAAATGTCTTGCCCCCTCCATAAGCTGGGGCGAGAAGAAAAGAAGTAAAGAGCTGACTGCCTGCTAAAGCAGCGGAAAAAGGTGTTGGGGGAGAGTGGCGGGAGCTGGAGCTGGAGCTGGAGCTGGAGCTGGAGCTGGAGCTGGAGCTGGAGCGGCAGCTCCTCTCCTCCGGGCTCGCCGCCCGCGGGGGATGAAGCGCGGGGGGGCAGTCGTCGCCGCGTGGCCCGCTCCTGCTGGGCTGCTTGGTTGTGTGTAACGCGCACAGAGCACTCGGATTTCCCCTTAGATATACACCTTCTGACCCAGGTTCAGAAGTAGGGATACAGCAGTTAGTGTTGTTATTTACAAGTCAGTCAGCAAATTATATTCGAAGGAAGTTACAGAAATTGAAAGCAAGATTCTCGTTCTCAATGGCAATAAGTAATGACTACATAGTAGTAAAGGGAGCACCTGGCCAAAGTGAAAGAGCGTATTTTTGTGAACCTTGGAATACAGATTGGGTAAACAAGTAAGCATTCACAAATTTCTGTATATGCCGAACTCCATTAATCCTCTTTTGGAGAGAGACCTATTGGAACAAATGGGTGCAGTGGTAAGATTTGAAAAAGGAGAAATTACTCTGGAGGCAGATAATCAGCAATATGTGCAAATAATGAGTTTCCTTTTAGTAACTGTTCCCACAGAGGGCAAAATTAATGAAGAGGTTGTGAACCAAGTGTATCCCAGATTATGGGCCAGTGACGTACCTGGAAGAGCCAAAAATGCCCCACCAGTTGAGGTAAAAATCAAAGGACGGCAGCTGGCAAGGATCAAGCAATACCCTTTGAAAAAGAGGACAGGGAAGGAATTCAGCCAGTACCAGAGAAATTCCTGCAAATAGGGTTATTAAAGGAATGTGAGTCCAGTTATAACACCCCTATGTTGCCGCAAGCCATATTGGGTCATATTGGGCGCTTCAGGACTTATGAGCTATAAACAAAATAGCTGAGGACCTCTACACAGTGGTAGCAGACCCATACACCCTTCTGACAGTATTAACACCTAATTTGACTTGGTTTATCATTTTAGATTTAAAAGATGCTTTCTTTTACCTCCCTCTCAATGAAGCTAGCCAGACAATATTTGCATTTGAATGAGAGAACCCTAAAAATAAATGTAAAACCCAGCTCACATGGACAGTGTTGCCACAAGGATTGAAGAATAGCCCGACAATATTTAGAGATCAGCTTACTAAAGATTTTGAATCCTGGGAAGCCCCGTCTGATGAGGGACAGATGCTACAATATGTGGATGACATTTTAATTGCTACTAGAACCAAGGAGGCTGCGTGACCTGGACCCTACGGACCAGAAACACCTGCAAGGGAATAAGGAAGCCACATGAGCCTTTAAAGAACTTAAAAAGGCTTTGATGTCAGCCCCTGCTCTAGGACTTCCAGATGTGAGTAAACCGTTTTTCCTATTCTCTCATGAGAAACAGGGAATAGCCTTGGGTATATTGGCACAGGATCTTGGTCCATATTGACAAGCAGTGGCCTGTTTTTCCAAACAGTTAGACGCAACTGCAAAGGGGTGGCCTGGATGCCTGTGGGCATTTGCTGCAGTGGTACTGAATATACAGGAGGCCCAGAGATTTGCCATGGGTCAGAAAATGACTGTGCTAGTATCCCACACAGTGTCTAACAAGATGGTGTAGAAATTATCGTCACTAACATTGTCAACCCAGCTTCTTTCCTCAGTGGTAACTTTGGAGAACCAGTTCATCGTGGCTGCCTGGAGACCGTCGAAGCAACATAATCCAGTCAACCAGATCTAAGAGACATTCCTATTGAAAACGCTGAAAACTGGTTTATGGACAGAAGCAGCTAGTCGTGAAGTGATCTGAACCTTTGTTTAAAAAATCCTTTCACACAGAAGGCAGAAATAATTGCCCTTACTCTGCTCTGGAACTAGCTCAAGGTAAAACTGTTAGCATCTATACTGACTCTAAGTATGTTTTCAGGGTTGTGCATGTGCACAGAGCAATTTGGAAAGAAAAGCAACTTTTGAACTCTCAAGGCAAACATATCAAACATGCGGAGGAGATACTGAAACTACTGGAAGCAGTTCAGCTTCCTAAGAAAAATGGCAATCATGCATATTAAGGCACACCAGAAAGTGAGCTCGGAATCAGAAAAGGCTGGCCGACAGAGCGGCACAACAAACGGCTAAGCAAAATGTAAAAACTGAAAGTGCTCTAGTCCTTGGCGGGCAGGTCTCTTTAAAAGGTAAACCAGAGTATACTAAAGAGAATCAAAACTCATCGTAGATTTAGAGGAATCATATCATAAGGAAGGGTGGGTTCGCACCCACCCAGGGAAAACTTATCATCCCCTCTCATCTAGTTTGGCCTTTAATAAGGGAAGAACATACAAAGGGATTTTGGGGAGTAGAACCACTATGCAAACGTTTGATTAGGGAAATAGGAGCTAGAAATTTGTATATCACTGTAAAACAGGTGACAGCAGTGTGATCGTTACCTCCAGACCAATCCCAAAAATATGCCCAAGCTAGAAATGGGTCTAATTGGGAAAGGGAATGGGCCTGGGCAACAATGGCAAATTGATTTTTCAGAACTCCCAAGAAAAGGGGGGTACTGATATTTGTTGGTATTAGCTGATACTTTTTTAGGTTGGCCAGAAGCATTCCCTACCAGGACAGCAAAAGCTTAGGAGGTGACTAGAACATTGATACACAAAATAATACCAAGGTTTGGAGTTCCAGCTGTTACATCCTCTGATGGAGGGCCAAATTTTATTTATGTCTATGTAAAGTCTTTTGCAGAGAATTTTGGAACCATAATAGGAAGGTCCATTTCAAGACCTCCTGATATCCTTCACTGCTACCAATATTAAAGAACAGAACGCATGGATTCATCATTCTAGAGTGAAGAAAGCCTGTGAAACACCATGGAGGGTAACCTGGGTGCAACCTGGAAAACTGTATTTTTCACAATCACCTTTTGGTCCTTCTGGGTGACCGGCCTGGGTGGTGCTTATCGCATTGGTAAGAAGAAATCCAAAAGAAAAGTGCTATAACTGCAATGAGCAGGGTCACCATGCCAAAGAGTGCAAGCTCCCGCCGCTGCCCAAAAGATGCCATTTCTGCTGGGGCACCAGCCACTTGGTCATCAGCTGCCCCAAAAGAGTAACTGGAATGTTTTGTTGAATAATAAAATTTGTTCTTTGAGGGAGAAAGACAAGTCTTCTCAGGTAGAAGTAGCCTTCTTACTTGTGGTCACAGAAAATGTTAAAGAGGGCATCATCATATTAGTAAAAGAATTTACTAATCTTCCTGAAAAGGGAGGAATTGATAGAGGGAACTAACATTTTAAGGGTTAACTAAACATATAATGGGTGCCTACTAACAAACTAACACTTTAAGGCTTAGCCACACAATAAGTGCTTAGTTTAGAGCTTTATGTAAACTTATGTTAAGAAAAACAGAACCCCATCGAATGCCAAGATAACAAGTTTTACTGCACCTAGCTGTAAACTTGAGGAGACAAGATAATGAAGTTTTACAGCAAAAGGGGGCGCCAGTCTGGTTTCAATCGACTTGGCAGCTTGGGTCCCAGTCAATTGAACATAATGAGCCAAAGGTAAAAAGTTCACTGTGACGAAGCTGAAGGAGCCTTCATCCAAAGACCCCCAAAGGCCCTTCCTCAAGACCACCAGATGGCACTGCGCAGGTGCAACAGGGCGGGGTCAAGGAGGAGACTATGGAAATGATTACCTGGGATTACCTGCAAAAGCTGGTAGCCCATGGCTTGGACAAGTGTACTCTACGCTGGGTTAAGAACTGGCTGGAGGGCCGGGCCCAGAGAGTGCTGGTGAATGGGGCTGCACCCAGCTGGCGGCCAGTCACTAGTGGTGTTCCCCAGGGGTCAGTGTTGGGTCCAGTCCTGTTTAACATCTTTATTGACGATTTAGATGAGGGGATTGAGACCATCATCAGCAAATTTGCTGATGACACCAAGTTGGGAGGGAGTGTCGACCTGCTGGAAGGCAGGAGGGCTCTGCAGAGGGATCTGGATAGACTGGAAAAATGGGCTGATTCCAATGGGATGAAGTTCAATAAGGCCAAGTGCCGTATGCTACACTTTGGTCACAACAACCCCCTGCAGCGCTACAGGCTGGGCGCAGAGTGGCTGGAGAGCAGTCAGGCAGAAAGGGACCTGGGGGTACTAATTGACAGGAAGCTCAACATGAGCCATCAGTGTGCCCAGGTGGCCAAGAAGGCCAACGGTATCCTGTCCTGTATCAAAAATAGCATGGTCAGCAGGACAAGGGAAGTGATCCTTCCCCTGTACTCTGCATTGGTGAGGCCACACCTGGAGTATTGTGTTCAGTTCTGGGCCCCTCAGTTCGGGAAAGACATTGAAGTGCTGGAGCGGGTCCAGAGGAGAGCAACACGACTGGTGAAGGGACTTGAACATAAGACCTATGAGGAGAGGCTGGGGGAGCTGGTGTTGTTTAGTCTAGAGAAGAGGAGGCTTAGAGGTGACCTCATCACTCTCTATAACTACCTGAAGGGAAGTTATAGCCAGGTGGGGATTGGTCTCTTCTCCCAGGCAGTTAGCAAGAGGACAAGGGGGCATGGGCTTAAACTCTGCCAGGGGAAATTTAGGCTGGATATTAGAAAGAAATTCTTTACAGAGAGAGTGGTCAGGCATTGGAATGGCCTGCCCAGGGAGGTGGTGGACTCGCCATCCCTGGAGGGTTTTAAACTGAGATTGGACATGGCACTTAGTGCCATGATCTAGTGAACGGACTAGAGTTGGACCAAGGGTTGGACTCGATGATCTCTGAGGTCTTTTCCAACCCAGTCGATTCTGTGTTTCTGTGATTTTAATAAGAAGTGGGGAAAGGTTATGAACATGTATAGGTGTTCTTGGGGTCATTATGAATATGTAACACCTTACTGTATTTAAACACACCTCATATTGTTAGAAGTTACGCATGAATGGTGGAACGATCCCCCTTGCACCCGATGTCGAAATAAACATACGTGCTTTATAACTTTGTGAGTTGTAAAGTTTTATGACTTTATAGGTTGTAAAGTTGTTTCCACACGTCACCATGTCTTTCTGTGGCACCTTCCTGCCCCTTCCTGAACTTCCCCTTCTCCCATTTTCCCACTGGGCCCTGGATGTGGCTGCACAGTGGCCCATCCTGCCTGCCACAATTGCTTCTCCGTACAGTCAGGTCCACAAAAGAGCTGGGGCTGCACAATCGTGGACAAATCACACACACACACCCTGAGCAGCTGCGGTTGTGTGCGCCCTCTGTCTTTGCATCTTCTGTGTGATATATGATCCTTCGGTAATAAAACTGTCCATTGAAGGTAAAAAGAAAGAGGCACACACTGGTGTTCAGTATTCCAGAGTTGCTTTTGAAAACTGCACTGGCGTCTCAGGGCACAGGTCCATGCAATGCAGACCTCTTAAGTTCAGAAGGGGTCCCTGCAAAGGCTTCAAAAGGTTTGGCCAGCAGTATGTGAGATTGCTCTGGGAGTGTGCATGTTGCACACTGTCCTTACTCTGCATGCAACCTGGAGCTGTTCTGTGCTAGTATAAAGCTGCGTCTGTGCACAGTGCACGATGACTCTAGCAACCTTACGTTGGCTCTGCTGATGTCAAAGGAAAGTAGTAGCAAAAGAGCCTACATAAAGAACTTGTATTTACTTCAGCAGGTGGGTGTAAACTGCAAAATCTAAAGGTTTCCCCTGATAAAGAGCATGCTTTTCAACCCCAAGCAAACATACACTTCAGTGCATTTTCAAACAGTAAATAGAGGAAAGGTGGAGAGGAAACTAAACAGTTGGGGTTTCTGGGTGCATTTGGTCTAGACATTCTATCTGCTGTCAATTTGCAATTTAATAAGGATTAGTTATTTGGTTGCAGATTAAATCTGTAGGAGGTACAAAGCTGGTTCTGTGTGTAGACCCAAGACCCTGATACACTGAGGAACACAGAGTATCTAAGCTGGTTCTGATCCAGTATGTAGACATGCTGCCAAATTAGCTACAACTGCCAAATATGCTAGAACCAAGTTTAGGAAAGTGCTAAACAGCAAATAGGAAAGGAGATCTTTTAGTGGAAATCTCTTACAGGTGTTATATACCTCCTATTTGCAGCCATTCCTCTGTTTTCAGCATAGCAGGGCAAACCCTTAGATAAGTAATTTAAACCCTGTGCAACAGGTTATGTCCCATAGTAACTTTTCAAAGCCTGCTAAGATACTGCTTAACGGCCTTCCTTAAGGTGCATCAGACAGAAACTGAACATGGGTTGTGTGTGGAGGGCTTTATGGAAAAGGGGGCAGAGACAGTATAAAAAAGGCAGTGAGCATTTTAGGTGATGTCAATGCCATAATGCTTTTGCTAGCGTACATATGGGTAGAAGGCAGGTCAGAAGTCTACCTCGTCTTTTAAGCCTTGTTTTAAGCCTCTTTCAAGACATGTTTATAGTACCACAGCATTGGAAAGGAGCCTTAGTCTAGCCCATCGAGAAAGAAGGACCTTTGGGATGCTGTCAAAGTGTCAACTTCCTGGGTATGTCATGGTTTGAGTCACTGCACTCTGAAGGTTGACCAAAGCCTGCCATGAGAGGTTGCTGCCTGGAGGTTCACTTCCCCAGTTGTGTAGTTCAGGCTGGCACCATAGATTCACATGAACAAGGATAAGAAGGTAGGTCTGTGTAACCTCAAATATGACAATATAACAGGAAACAGAATAACCAAAAAAGGAAATGACCCTGAATATTCATTTGTCATTGGAACATGAACTGAATCCAAGCTAACGAGCACTGGGTTCATGCTCGATTGGCTTGAAAGGGCCAAGCATAGCAGGTCCCGGCCATTGGCCGGGACAACCCTGATGCTAGCTGCCAGAGAAGACACAATTTAACCCATCATGGCTCAGGTGTGGTAAGGACATTCCTGGAGAAACTCAAAGGACATGGGCAAGACCAATAGTAACCCATGTTATTTCAAATAAGGCCTTAAAACATTGATTGTAAATATCCATCTAGCTAGAGTAACAAAGAGCTATCAAGTTGGTGCAAAAGGAATTGCAGTTTTTGCATTGTTAAAATCAGCCATTTGATATTGGAATGCATTCTTAAATGTGGTTATGTTGTACATCATTTTAATGTGCTTTTCTTGCTTTGTTTTTTGTTTTCACAGTATCACAGTATGTTTGGGATTGGAAGTGACCTCAAAAGATCATCTAGTCCAATCCCCCTGCTGGAGCAGGAATGCCTAGGTGAGGTCGCACAGGAACATGTCCAGGCAGGATTTGAATGTCTCCGGCAAAGGAGACTCCACAATCTCCCTGGGCAGCCTGTTCCAGTGCTCTGTCACCCTCACTGAGAAGTTTCTTCTCAAATTTAAGTGGAACCTCTTGTGTTCCAGCTTGATCCCATTACCCCTTGTCCTATCATTGTTTGCCACCGAGAAGAGCCTGGCTCCATCCTCGTGGCACTCACCCTTTATATATTTATAAACATTAATAAGGTCACCCCTCAGTCTCCTCTTCTCCAAACTAAAGAGCCCCAGCTCCCTCAGCCTTTCTTCATAAGGGAGGTGCTCCACTCCCTTAATCATCTTTGTTGCCCTACGCTGGACATTCTCCAGCAGTTCCCTGTCCTTCTTGAACTGAGGAGCCCAGAACTGGGACACAGTATTCCAGATGTGGTCTCACCAGGGTGGAATAGAGGGGAAGGAGAACCTCACTTGATCTACTAACCACTCCCCTTGTAATACAGCCCAGGATGCCATTGGCCTTCCTGGCCACAAGGGCACAGTGCTGGCTGATGGTCATCCTGTTGTCCACCAGGACCCCCAGGTCCCTTTCCCCTACACTGCTCTCTAATATGTAATTTCCCAACCTATACTGGAACCTGGGGTTGTTCCTGCCCAGATGCAGGACTCTACACTTGCCCTTGTCAAATTTCATCAGGTTATTCCCCGCCCAACTCTCCAGCCTGTCCAGGTCCCGCTGGATGGCAGCACAGCCTTCTAGCATGTCAGCCACCCCTCCCAGCTTAGTGTCATCAGCAAACCTGCTGATAGTACACTCTATTCCCTCGTCTAAATCATTGGCCCCAGTACTGACCCCTGAGGCACTCCACTAGATACTGGCCTCCAACTAGACTCCGCACCATTGACTACCACTCTCTGGCTTCTCTCCTTAAGCCAGTTTGCAACCCACCTCACTACTCTATTGTCCATACCACACCTCCTCAATTTAGCTGTGAGGATGTTGTGGGAGACTGGGTCAAAGGCTTTACTGAAGTCAAGGTAGACCACATCCACCGCTCTGCCATCATCCATCCACCTTGTTACATTCTCATAAAAGGCTATGAGGTTGATCAAGCATGACTTACCCTTGGTAAAGCCATGCTGACTGCCCCTAATAAACCTCTTATCCTTGATATGCCTTGAGATGGCACCAAGGATAAGCTGTTCCATTACTTTCCCAGGGACAGAGGTGAGGCTGACCGGTCTATAATTACCCAGGTCCTCCTTCTTGCCCTTTTTGAAGACTGGAGTGACATTTGCTTTCCTCCAGTCCTCGGGCACCTCTCCCGTTTCCCAAGACTTGGCAAAGGTGATGGAGAGTGGTCCAGCAATGACTTCAGCCAGCTCCCTCAGCACCCGCGGATGCATCCCATCTGGACCCATGGATTTATGGATGTCCAGACTATTTAATTGCTCCCTAACCCAGTCCTCATCGACTAAAGCAAACTCCTCCATTGACCTGGCTTCATCCGGGGTCTCAGGGGTACAGGGCTGCCCAGGACAGCCTCCAGCGGAGTAGACAGAGACAAAGAAGACATTCAGTAATTCTACCTTCTCTGTATCTTCTGCCACCAGGGCACCCACCCCATTCATCAGTGGGCCTACATTGCCTCTGGTGTTAGTTTTATCTGCTATGTATTTGAAAAAGTTCTTTTTGCTGTCCTTGACCCCTCTCGCCAGCTATAATTCTAAGGAGGCCTTGGCTATCCTAGCTGCCTTCCTACATCCTCTAACAGCAGCGTTATATTCTTCCCAAGTGGCCAGCCCCTGCTTTCATGACCTGTAAACTCTCCTCTTCTGCTTGAGCATACCCAACAGATCCCTATTCAACCACGCAGGCCTCCTGGCTCCCTTCCTTGACTTCCTACATGTGGGGATGCTCTGATCCTGAGCGTGGAAGAAGCAATCTCTGAATGCAATCCAGCTATCTTGGGCCCCTTTTCCTTCAAGCAGTCTTGCCCATGGGATTTCCCCCAGCAATTGCTTGAAAAGGCCAAAGTTAGCCCTGCTAAAGTCCAGGGTTGCAATTCTACTTGCTGTTCTGTTCCTGCCACACAAGATGCTGAACTCCACCGTCTCGTGGTCACTGCAACCCAGGCAGCCCTCAACTTTACTGCTTTGACCAGACCCTCCTTGTTAGTGAGGATGAGGTCCAGCAGTGCACCTCTCCTAGTCGGCTCCTCCACCATCTGCATGAGGAAGTTATCATCAATGCACTGGAGGAACCTCCTGGACTGTGGCTGGCTGGCTGAATGGTCCTTCCAGCAAACATCAGGGAAGTTAAAATCCCCCACAACAACCAGGGCCTGTGACTGTGAGGCCACTCTCAGCTGCCCATAGAAGGCCTCATGAACTTCCTCAGCCTGATCTGGTGGCCTGTAATAGACGCCCACAACAGTGTCACCCCTGCCAGCCTGCCCCTTGATCCTGACCCATACACTCTCAACTTGCTCGTCATCCACTCCTGGGCAGAATTTAGTACATTGTAGTTGCTCTCTCACATAGAGAGCAACTCCACCACCACGCCTGGCTGGCCTGTCTTTCCTGAAAAGGACATAGCCATCCATGACCACATTCCAGTCATGTGAACTGTCCCACCATGTTTCTGTAATTGCCACCAGATCATAATCTCCCGACCGAACATAGGATTCTAACTCCTCCTGCTTATTCCCCATGCTGCGGCATTGGTGTACAGGCATTTCAGGGAGCGAGCAGAGCACACCAATTTCTCCCTAGGGGCATAGGAGGCCACCCGGTCCTCATCAATTTTAGAATGCTGCCCCACTGGGACAAGCCCAGCTACAACCCCATCCCCCTGTGAGCCTAGTTTAAAGCTCTCCAAATGAGCCCAGCTAATTCCTGCCCCAGCATCCTTTTGCCCCTGCGAGATAAACCTTTCCCGCGTGACACTGTCCAGACTGGAGTCTTATAAAACCAACCATTATCAAAAAATCCAAAGCCCTGCCTGTAGCACCAGTCTTGGAGCCAAACATTTAGAGACTGAATTTTCCTATTCCATCCCACATCGTCACTTGAAGATGGAAGGAGTGAAGAGAAGATCACTTGAGCCCCTGAGTCTTTCACCATCCTTCCCAAGACCTTGAAATCGTTCTTCATTCCCCTCAGACTACGGGAAGCAGCTTCCTCCCCATCTGTCTGGAAGACCAGCAGCGGGTAGTAGTCTGTCGGGTGCACCAGTTTGGGGAGCTCTCTAGCAATATCCTTGATCCGGGCTCCTGGTAGACTACAAACTTCCCTAAGATGAGAGTCAACTCTGCATATTGGGCCCTCTGTTCCTTTCAGAAGGGAATTTCCTATTACAATCACCCTTCTTTCTTTCTTATCAGAGGCAGTCTTAAGTTGTGAAGTCAACCGCCGCTTCCTATGTGATCTTGTAGGCAGGCTTGGCACCACCTCCTCACCTACCTCTTCTTCAAGATCCAGGGCCTCAAACCTATTACGGAGGGGCACCTGGGGAGACAAAGCAGGCAGGGAGGGGGGCTGCCTGTGATGCCAAACCGGAATACGCTTCCAACCCTCGTCATCTTTTAGGTCACCTACCTCTGCCCAACAGCAGCAAGGGTGGGGCCGTCTCAGGACTTCCGCCTCTGTCCGAGAGGGCAGGAGGTCCATCTCCTTTTGGGGGGTACCTCCCTGGGACCTTTCCGACTGGCACGTCAGGGTGTTACTCCACCAGTCGATCTCCCTTTCGCACTCCCTGATGGTCCTCAGCATCTCAACCTCCTCCTTAAGTTTCACAACCATGTCGAGCAGGTCTTGCACCTGCTCACACCTCACACAGGTGGAGTGCTGGCCTCCCTCCCCTGGCAGCAGCAGCTCTGGCACTCCCTGCAGCCGGAGACCTGAACAGCCACCGTTCGGGACAGAACCTCCTCAGTCTGCGTAGCCACAGTCTGTTTCAGACAAGCTCTCCTCCTGGAGGCGACCATGGTCGTCAGCAGTCTGGGATGCTGGCAATAAGTTAGAGGGGCTGACAAGCGACAAGTGCTCTCTGCACCCTGCTGCCCAAGCTACCACACCTGCTGCTGCAGCCCAGTGTGGGTGGGACTCACCTGCTACACAAGCTGGTTGCTCCTCCCTACACCTGGTGGGCAGCGACTAGTTGCTGCCCTCCCAAAGGCTTTTTCAAGGCAAGGGGAGGGGGTGTGGTCACCGTCACCGTGGGAACGCCCCCCGCCACGTCAGCCGCTCTCTCGCAATGGCTGCCGGGGCTGCAGGGATCGGGACTCGCGGGAAATCACACTGTCCCTGTACGTTTCCCTCTGAGCTTCCTAATCTCGGCTGAACCTCGTGGTCGGCTGAATCCCGCCGGCTCCGGCTCTCGCTGGGCTGGCTCCGATCAGCTGACTGAATGCTAGTATCGCGTTTCAGCCTCTTTTAAACCTCCCCCTGTCACCGTTTTGTTTTGTTTGTTTGTTTGTTTTTCTATTACTTGCTGTTTATTTTAGACTATGGAAATAATGTTAGACAAAAAGCAAATTTGAGCAATTTTTTTATTCAAGTTCAAAATGGGTCATAAAACAGAGGAGACAACTCACAACATCAGTGATACATTTGGCCCAAGAACTGCTAACGAAAGTACAGTGCAGTGGTGGTTCAAGAAGTTTCACAAAGGAGAACCTTGAAGATGAGGAGCATAGTGGCCAGAGATCTGAAGTTTACAATGACCAGTTTAGAGCAATCATCAAAGCTGACCCTCTTACAACAACATGAGCAGTTTCTGAAGAACTCAACCTCGAGCATTCTATGGTTGTTTGGCATTTGAAGAAAAGTGGAAAGGTGAAAGAGCTCGGTAAGTGGGTGCCTCATGAGCTGACCAAAAAGAAAAAAATCATTGTTTTGAAGTGTCGCCTTCTCTTATTCTACGCAACAACGAACCATTTCTCATTTGGACTGTGATGTGTGACAAAGAGGGGAATTTGTGTGACGAAGAGGGGAATTTATAGGACAACTGGCAATGACCCGTTCAGTGGCTGGACCGACAAGAACCTCCAAAGCACTTCCAAAGGCAAACTTGAACCAAAAAAAGGTCATGGTCACTGTTTGGTGGTCTGCTGCTGGTCTGATCTGCTGTGGCTTTCTGAATCCCGGTGAAACCATTACATCTGCGAAGTATGCTCAGCAAATCAATGAAATGCACTGAAAACTGCAATGCCTACAGCTGGCATTGGTCAACAGAAAGGGCCCAGTTCTCCACAACACCACCCATAATGGTGCATGGTAAGGTGGAACCAATGTTCAGTTTATGTGAATTGCACTTTTTTTTGGTCGCAATAAGCAATGCTACCTTTGAAATCCACAGTAGGGCACAAATCTTCATCATTCTAACCCTATGCCATTTGTAGGGACATGTCTATGATAGGCCATTAAAGATGTCAGCTGCTGCCCACCACATGAGTTACACCCTGCCCATTCATTCTCAGCTTCAGTCAGCTGTCCCAGTATACCTGTTTTCCCTTGCTGCCTGGAAGTATATAACAAAACAAGTCATGTGCTGTCCTTTTAGTTTAGAAGGGATAAGGTTGCTTTTCCTTATCCTTTACTACATCACTACAGACTATAGTAGATTGGCATGGGCCATATGCAAAGAGGGTTAGACTTCTTCTTTGTTCTCTCTTAAACTAAAACACTCATCCCCTGCTTTAAAAGCCATCAACATTTAAAGGGAAGTGATCTGAGCTGTTATATAGCAGGCACACAAATAAGACTGAACCCTTTAAGTGCCGGGTTGGAAAAGGCTCCCTGTCTGCAGTTCCAGGAGATTTCTGATCTTTAAAACTAATTAAGATTGCTGGATAGATGTATGTTTAGACATTCAGGTTTTCTATGTCTCTGCATCCTATTAGACAGTGAGTGTACCCTAATGCATGCATGTCAACACCATCAGAAAGGATGGGCATTTTTTTTTTTTTTTTTTCATAAATCACAGCAGCATTTTACTAGGCTTCAAAATTGTAGTGTTGTGTAATCTACTGTTGTAAAGTGCCATATGAAAATAACACCAATAACAGTAATTAGAGATGGCAAATTCCTGATTGATTCTGCTGCATTTTTAATCTTTTTTTTTAAACTGGTTTTCAATTTGTTTTCCAATAACTAATAACACTGTAGTTGTAAAAATATATATATCTATAAATACAGTAACTTCCTTTGGTAATTGCTTTCTTGACCCACTTTTAGAGTTGTCATTAATTTAACAATCTAATCTACTTCAGCTCTCTTTCCCTTTGATGCAACAGCTTTGTTTCTTTTACTTTTGTTATGTAACATTAGAAAGGCTTTTCTTGATGTATTTTTTTTTCCTAACTTTGCCTTTCACATGCAAGATTTCTTGCTTGGCTGCCTCCCACTTCTGCATCCTACTTCTCCAGCTGCATCAGGGGAAGTTCAGATTGGACATTAGGAAAAGGTTCTTCACTGAGGGGGTGGTTGGTCACTGGAACAGGCTTCCCATGGCACCAAGCCTGACAAACTTAAAGAGCATCTGGATGACGCTCTTGGTCATATGGTTTAGTTTTAGGTAGTCCTGTGAGGAGCAGGAGGTTGGACTTAATGATCCTTATGGGTCCCTTCCAATTTGAGATATTCTGCGATTCTGTGATCTCCACTAGATGCCATCTTTTACCATAGTTTTGAGCAGTTTATTAAGAAAGGTTGTTGTCCAAGTTTAAATGTTGTATTTTCTTTTGCATGCAATCCGTTGCATCTAAGTTTATTGCTTCATCTCACCACCCTTCTTGCACATTGCTTGATCTTTACACTTCATGGCTTACTACTTTAGCCTACCCCACTGGTGTCTTTGTGGTGCTCATGCTCTCACAGGTGTTGAAAAGGGTGGAGAAGCATGCCGACCATACCCAAGACGTCCAGTCCTGAGAGCTGTCATCTCCAGGTTAATGCAAATTTGAGCCCATTCTCAAGTGGTTCAGCCTCACAGTTACCCAGCCTGCTGTATGTATGTGATCACACACTGGCTAAGACCGAGTTCCTGATACTCCAGCAAGGCAGAGCTTGAGCACATTACTGACCTAACATCAGCCCAGGCTCTCACTTGTATGCTTAAGCCAGCTCTAGAGCCCACTTACTCTTGCAGTGTAAAGTATGCCATAGAACTTTGAGGTACACTTTCCGTTTTTATGTATGTTAAATTTGCGTTTGTGCTGCACAACACGAGTCGTAGAATCGCAGGCTGATAGAATGGGTTGGGTTGGGACTTTTAATGATCATCTAGTCCAACCCTCAGCAAATGGTGGATGTCAGCATTCATCTTCTTGCTCAATTTCTTGATAAACATGTTAAGAAACAAGAGCTCACCTGTTCTGTACTGTGTATAGACTTTGCAGCATACTTGGTGCTTGGTTACTGTGCAGACGGCTAGGCTGTATATATGAAATAGAGGAAAGACTGGAAGTGCCAAGGGTTCCCACTCTTTAAGAAGAGCAGCCAAGTCCCTAGGAATTGTGTCTCTCTCACTCAATTAGAATGCCTGTGTTCTTAAGAAGTGATCCAGGCCAGTGGCTGTCCTATGCCTTTTGTCGTCTCCCTGTCAGATATTGCACAATCCCATACTATTTACTCATGGAGATCCTCTCGGGCTTTACAAGGACCTTAAAGACTCACCCCAAAGTGACTGAACACTCGACACACAAAGTCTGTTCCTTTATTCACCCTTGGAGCTCCCTCAGATCATCTGTCTTGCAGAGATATTCTTCCTGAGGGGACCAAGGAGTATTCTATTCCTTCTTTTGTACCACATCCCTTTTGCGTGGGTGTGATGGCTTCTGGACAGCAGATGATGGAATCTTAAATCTTCATTTGATGAAACCCCAATACCTTCCCATCACATTTTTGTCACTTTTCCAGAGACAGAAGAAAGGCTAGGAGAGAATTAGTCATCTAGAAGGATTTATAAATGTGTGCTCCAATATGTACTCTCAATAATTTCAGCTCAGTGGGGAGTGGGAACTGTCTGGAGATGAGAGGTGGAAGAGGTAGGAGGGAAGACAAGGAATCAAGAGTCTTTGGCTTGTTTGAGACACTATCATGGAGAATTTTCACTTCTGTGTTCAGAAGGGAGGCAGCTTGGAGCCAAGATATTCCCTCTGCTTGTGCCCACATCTGGTAGTTGTTTCCTCCTAGTTCTTACGACAGACACACATTCTTGTTAGACATGGGAGTTGTCTGTGCCTACTGTGTCTTTTCCCTTCTCTCTCTAGGAAAGAGGAGTGAGCCTGTAGGTGTATTTGCTCTGGGTCCAATGAGTATACTTCCTCCCGTCTCTCCACACTGAAATGGTTAATACTATGGAAATGCAGAAATTGCAATTACATAGAAATTGGGAATTCTGTTATATGGTGAAGATGGTTAAGAGAGTTGAAATCCTTCCCAATGTGTGGAAATTGGCTTTGCTAGAGGTAAATGAGGAGGGGTAAAAGAGGAGACAGAGCACTAAAACAAAAAACAAACTAACTAACAAAAAATAAACTTTGTTCGAACAGAGTCCACAGGAGTCCCTAGGGGGTCTCTCAAAACATGGTGGGGACATAGTCCCCCTATTTATCCTATTTCCCGCCTCAGCCGCAAGCGGTTCCTCCTCCTTTCGCCATTGGCTGCAGTACTCAGAGAGTACAATCTTTCCCACAGCTTACTTACACCCCCTGTTAGCTGTTACATATTAATTAGTTTTCTGGGCTAGCTTGTACATTAAACATGTTACTATGTCTGCGCTGCTCCTGATTCGTTGTTACTCTACAGCCAATAGCACAGGTTCTCCGTTTCCCATCATGCTGTATCCTTTTCCCACTCCTGCTGTAGGTGGGGTACATGCACTGAGCTGCTTCTAGGCAGACAAGATGAGTTATTGTTACAATGCATCAGGGTAGGGACTGCAGCGGGGGTTAGTGAACAGACAGAGAGCAAGGCCTCTAACCAAGTTAATGCCATTGCCAAATAACAACAAACCAATCAAGCGTGTGAATCATGACATCACATTTTTGCAAAGATGTCGTAGCCATTCCTTACATTGAGACAGCCATTCCTGGTTCTGTGTAAATGCCAGGGAGCACCCATCATTTTAGGGGTCCAAAGGCTAGGATGTTAGCTTTCAAATCCTGTGATAAGAAGGATGGGGGCTAAGAAGTAAGGGTTGTTTTTTGCTGGATTTAGTTCAAACATAGTGCTGTGGGGTAGTCCTCAGGTAGAATACAAATTGCTGAAACTATCCACCTGATTTTCCCCTCCCACACCATGGTCAGTGTGTCAGTATGTTAGTATCAAATCACAGAAGCCACTGGAAAAAAACTTGAATATTTTTCCAAGCTGTCTTACTACTTTGCTGCATGATTCCTGGTAAAACAACCTAAACCACTTTGACCTCATATTTGCCTTTAAATGTAGGGTTTATTCAAACCCAGGGAAACAAAGCTGAATTCTAAGCTGGAATTCTAACTAAGCCAACAAACAAGCACTGAATTACTGGACAACGTAGTTTTTATCCGATGTTAATCAGCAGCTTTGACTCATAAATCATATGTAAAACAGTGTGTTTCACAGGAATTTGGGTGAAAAACAGGACCTTCCAGGCATGTACAGAGGATAAGCAAAGAGAAAGATACTGTAATTCTTGATGAGGTTGCTGTTTCTGAGCACCCTTGGGCTTGTGACAAATCCAAATCAAGAATGCTGCTTCTCCAGGATTTATCCATTTTTCTGTGTTTGCATGCCAAATATGAGTGCATGTGAGGACCAGAGAATGCGGCTACAGTGTTGGCATGGGATGCTGCCAGGGAAAGGGCCAGGCCCATCCTGGAGCAGCTCCTTCCTTTGCCATACGCATAGTGCTCCAAGACACTTTTGTGAATCTTAAATGACAGGAACTAGGTGTGACTGGGTGATACTCTCCACCTCAAAACCTTCTGGTTTGCACAGTCGCAGCCGCACCAGTTCAGCAAAAGACAGTTTTGGTGAAGAGCTAAGCCAAACTTTCAAACGGAGGGAGCCTAAAATAGAGCATGTGTCTTGGTAATCAAGGTCAGTACCCCTCACCTTACTTCATAGGTGGGAAAACAGGTGAAACAAAGCTGCAGAAAAGGGAAATTATTTCCTTGAGATCACATGGCAGTTTGGATCAGGGAACTAAAGCATTAATCTCCTGTGCCCAGGTCTGCTCTCCTAGGTACTGCGTGACTTAACGTGCCAGTTATTCCAGGAGAGCTGCTTGTCTCCATCATTTCTGCTGACTGTCCTCCCGCTCACAGCACCTTCTGATACTAAGCAAGGGCTTAGAGTACCTAAACAGACATGGAAAAGTACAACTTTGGAATACAATCTTGCAGCAACTGTGTGTAGCTCTGCACATATCCAGTTAGTAATTAACATGTGAACTCCATGTCTGAGTTATGCCATGTGTTGTGTTGATAAGATTTTTTCATTTTCTGGCTATTTTCATGTGGACCACATCTACTAGGCTAATTCCTAGTAGATTTCTTGGAGCCTCTGGCACTAACCCTCTCCAAAGAAATTGTTAATGGGAAAGTGAATACTTTTATTTCCCTGTTCTCCTTCAAGATTGACAACCAGCTGAATATGTGTGCACAGGTAGCCGAAAAGGCTAACAGCATTCTGGTTTGTATCAGGAATAGTGTGGCCAGCAGGTTGGATATTACAAAAAAAATTCTTCATGGAAAGCACTGTCAGGTATTGGAACAGGCTGCCCAGGGAAGTGGTGGAGTCATCAGCCCTGGAGGTGTTTAAGAGGCGTTTAGATGGGGTTCTTAGTGACATGGTTTAGTGCTAGAGTTAGGTTAGGCTATGGTTGGACTCGATGATCCTGAGGGTCTCTTCCAACTGAAATGATTCTGTGGTTCTATGTTTCTATAAGATTCATAGCAGAATTTATTGAAATAGTTCCTTTCTTTCCCTTCATCATCTTGATAGACGTTTACTTCTGTTTAAATGGCAAATAATGTAATAACAAAGCCAAAGAAGCAAAGAAAAAAAATCGCAAATCCCTGAAAAAGTTAATGTCCACAAAGCTGCTCCCAGTAAATGATTCCCGTTTGTTTGGAGTTCCTACTAGACAACAAAGAAATTACTCCACAGGGTTGTTACAACTGTTCTTTACTGCTGAGCCATACTGTAATGGAAGTTGGTCTTCTCTCCACCACACCAGAGTGACCCAAAGATGAAACCATCTGTCACCTATGAGCTTTTAGTGGGTGGCTTTAGGCCTTCACTGGCAGTTTTGTTCGATGTGAGCTTCTACTTGTTGGAAAGGATACCTGCCATGTGCTTGTGAGCTCTAAGAGGCAGGATTTGGTCACCCTTACACAGTATGGGAAAAGATGGATGGTGGTTGTTTCCCACAAGGGAATTTTGAAGGAGGGAGCTGACCTCTCCCCTGCTTGTGTGTGGACACAGAAGCGATAGGAATGGAAGCTGCTGAAGCAATATAGATTGTGGACAAGGTACAAAGGACTTACCCATCCTCAACCAATGCCATGATACCTGCTCTCTAACCACCTGCAGAACGAAGGGGTCTTTTTCAAATTTTAGATCCTCCAGCACAAGGACCTGGAGACAGAAGATTAAGTTGTATAGAAGCAGGGTTCTTAGCTTATGTTTGACTAGAAATTAATAGATGTATTGAATGTAAGGAACTAATCATTTACTTAATGTGTGTACCAGTTGTGCTTCAGTGGAGTACTGCCAGCGTGTAGAGGTAGATCATCAGACAGAGGAAAAGACCCTCAGAATCTCCGCCAAAACAGGCTGCATGACCTGCAATTGACAATAGATGGCAGCAAAGACCGTGAAATAATTCATATCCTGCCTTTAGGCCATTCTTTCTTCCTGTAGACGCTTGGTACGTGAAAAATTGTTATGAATATGCAAGAATTGGAGCCTACTTCTTTACCTTTTCTTTGTCCGCATGCACACATAGGGTCCCTCACCAAAACACAGGCAGAAAGAAGCCTTTCCACAAACGCACAGGTATGTGCAAAAGCTACCGCCTGCATGCTTATGCAGCTACGGAAAAGCACCTACCTGTTCCCACAGTGATACAGAATGTTTCCAAATAGGTCATTTAGCCAAAGAAGAGCAGAGCGTGGTATCAGGGACAAATCATATATGAAGGACCTTGCGCTAATTCCTGCTAGCAAGGAAAGGCTTCCAGCTTCAGCACCTCTTCTTCCTCTCTATTTCTCTTTCAGATTATATTCCTTCTTCTTTCCTTTACAATTGCCTAGGACGTGCCTGTGCTCCCCTCCCTTCCAACCCGGCTCATCAGCCCTTCTGGGATACTCACACTTGTGCACCTGCTACAGCTCTTGTATAAAGAAGTTTCACACACACTCCTTCCACATTTGCAATCACAAATCAAGCTGAGCACACATGCACGGTTTTGATCTCACACCATTCTACACATACTATTTCCTATACATCTAGACAGAGCCACAAAATCCCAAGGTCTCACAGACCTGCCAAGAGCATATAGGCACACCAAGGTAATGAACCAAATCTTACCCATAGCAACTCCTAGCCTGAGATCAAGAAACACAGATACTAACGCCGGCTAAGAGCCCTTGCTATGCCTGTCTTCCATAGCCCTTATTACTCCAAGATGAGACTACATGGACAAGACGTTCACATCATACTGATTGTTTCCTCACTCCAGCTACTCTGGTCACACAAGTGTGGGCATTGGCACTGCCCTGCACTGGTGCAGTATTCTTTCTGATGGCAGGAAAGTGATAACTCTTTGTGCTGTAAACAGCAACCATCTCTGTGCATGTGAAACTACGTGTTAAAACACGTCTGCATATGTTTAGGTAAACAATCGAGTGTGCGTGTTCAGACAGCGGAATATTTTCAGACATGCCCACAGACACACTTCTGAAAGCCCCGCACCCAAGGACTGAAGGTCTGTACAACCACTCGCACCAGTGTGCGCAATAACAAATTTAGAGGGAAATGTTTAAACTCACTGAAGCACCAGTGTGTTTGCCTTCACAAACAAGGTTGTGAACAGATGCTCTGCTTTTTTTTCTCTGTGTGGTGTGTTTTGTTGTGTTTCTCTTTCTGATCGTAGGCTTAGTGGTTTTCTTTGTCCTACTAGGTATACTGAAAGACAGAGATAGCGTAGGAAAATTTACCGTCTGCCTTCTTCAGTGTTGGAACCTGGTTGCTATCCCTTCTCTTTTACCACATGCACACATAGGATTCCTCACCGAAAAACACACAGAAACATTTCCACAGTCACCTAGCTATGTGCACACATCACCACGTGCACGCACAGGCAGATAGAGAAAAGCACACGCATACGTGGCTGCAGAGAATACACTTTTGGAGGGTAGCTGCAGATACGTGCCTGTTCCTGGACGACCCTGTGCATGAAAGCATTTGTGCCTTCAATCGTTTGTCTTTCCACATGTGTGTGCCTTGCTGCAGGCTCCATTCATGCCTAAAAGCTGGAGGGAGTGCACAGCTGTGCTGTTTCTTGTCAAGGTTCCGCGTGTTGCACAGTCCTGCATTTCTCATGCGGACAGATGCAAGGGAGCTCTGCTAGGAAAGGAACAAAGACAGTCGCAGGCAGTACGAATTGCTGTTCCATGGTTAATTCTCTCCCATGACAAAAGATTCACGGTCACCCGAGGAAAGGCGCTTTGCAGTCGGTCTACGAGAGAAATGAAACAGATCGTGCCATAACCCGAAAGAACAGCACGGCATCTCTTCCAAGCTTATCCCTGAGCTATAGCTGAGGGCAAACATTTGTGTGCTTGTGGGAGAGCGTGTGTCTTTCCTGTAAGTGTTCGAGAGTTTTGCTCAGGTCTAGTTCGCTCAAGCTCGATAATCCAGGTCTAGGATACCTGCAGACTGGTCCCTGTTTGTGTGGAGATAGTGCGCCTGAAAGTCTGTGTTCGTTAGCGCCTGCTGTATCTATCCATCGCTCCATACGCGTGTGAGTCCATGTCTTTCCCTCCAAAATCAGGTGGGTGGATTTTGTCGCACATGTGCATCTGCGCTGGTGTTGAGCTCAGCTGAGTGTGTCTCTTGACACTTGGTGTGCGGTGGCTGTGCCTGTGTGTAACACAGCACAGTCATGACTGCGCAAGTGATCAGAGAAAAGGAAAATCATCTAGGTAGAAGCAACAAAGCAAAAGCGATTCAGGATTGACGTTTGCTCGACAGAGACATGTCCTTGCGCTGACATTTCTCAGTTACACGAGAAGAAAGCTGAGCGGTACATCGACCCGAGAAATGTTTCCGCAGAGGTGATGTAGCGAATGAACAGCAGTGTGCGTGGCTTTCAGGAGCGTGCCTGAAAAGTGCCAAAAGCAGCAGAGCCTGTGTTCAAAAGCTGGAGGGATTACCAATCACCTTACTTCATAGGTGGGAAAACAGGTGAAACAAAGCTGCAGAAAAGGGAAATTATTTCCTTGAGATCACATGGCAGTTTGGATCAGGGAACTAATGCATTAATCTCCTGTGCCCAGGTCTGCTCTCCTAGGTACTGCGTGACTTAACGTGCCAGTTATTCCAGGAGAGCTGCTTGTCTCCATCATTTCTGCTGACTGTCCTCCCGCTCACAGCACCTTCTGATACTAAGCAAGGGCTTAGAGTACCTAAACAGACATGGAAAAGTACAACTTTGGAATACAATCTTGCAGCAACTGTCTGTAGCTCTGCACACATCCAGTTGGTAATTAACATGTGAACTCCATGTCTGAGTTATGCCATGTGTTGTGTTGATAAGATTTTTTCATTTTCTGGCTATTTTCATGTGGACCACATCTACTAGGCTAATTCCTGGTAGATTTCTTGGAGCCTCTGGCACTAACCCTCTCCAAAGAAATTGTTAATGGGAAAGTGAATACTTTTCTTTCCCTGTTCTCCTTCAAGATTGACAACCAGCTGAATATGTGTACTCAGGTAGCCAAAAAGGCTAACAGCATTCTGGTTTGTATCAGGAATAGTGTGGCCAGCAGGACTGGTGCATGGTGGCTGGTGCCACTGTACTCAGCGCTGGTGAGGCCCCACCTTAAATACTGTGTTCATTTTTGTGCCTCTCATCATAAGAAACCATTGAGGTACTAGAGAGAGTGCAGAGGAGGGTGACAAAACTGGTGAGGGGCCTGGAACACAAGTCTACTGAGGAACGGTTTAGGGAGCTGGGGGGCCTGTTTAGCCTTGAGAGAAGGAGGCTGAGGGGAGACCTTATCGCCACCTACAACTACCTGAAGGGAGGTTGTAGCATGGAGGGTGTTGGTCTCTTCTGTCAAGTAGCGAGTGGTAGGACAAGAGGAAATGCCTTCAAGTTGAACCAGGGGAGGTTTAGGTTGGATATTATGAAAAAATTCTTCATGGAAAGCACTCTCAGGTATTGGAAGAGGCTGCCCAGGGAAGTGGTGCAGTCATTCTTTCTGATGGCAGGAAAGTGATAACTCTTTGTGCTGTAAACAGCGACCATCTCTGTGCATGCGAAACTACGTGTTAAAATGTGTCTGCATATGTTTAGGTAAACAATCAAGTGTGCGTGTTCAGACAGCGGAATATTTTCAGACATGCCCACAGACACACTTCTGAAAGCCCCGCACCCAAGGACTGAAGGTCTGTACAACCACTCGCACCAGTGTGCGCAATCACAAATTTAGAGAGAAATGTTTAAACTCACTGAAGCACCAGTGTGTTTGCCTTCACAAACAAGGTTGTGAACAGATGCTCTGCTGTTTTATCTCTGTGCGGTGTGTTTTGTTGTGTTTCTCTTTCCGATCACAGGCTTAGCGGTTTTCTTTGTCCTACTAGGTATACTGAAAGACAGAGATAGCGTAGGAAAATTTACCGTCTGCCTTCTTCAGTGTTGGAACCTGGTTGCAATCCCTTCTCTTTTACTACGTGCACACATAGGATTCCTCACCGAAAAACACGCAGAAACCTTTCCACAAGCATCTAGGTATATGCGCCCACCACAACGTGCACGCATACGCAGCTAGAGAAAAGCACCTACCTTTTCACACACTGACATAATAAGCAAACGCATGGCAACACGTGTGTACGCTTCTGCAAGCACGCCCTCTCACTTCTACTTACAGGAGGATGTACGAGAAAAGCACTTTCATGCTGGAGGGTAAACATGTCTGTTTAAGATGGAGGCGCTGCACACACGTACACATGGCTTCACATTTGGAGGGTACCTGCAGATATGCTGCTGTTTTGGGATGAAACTGTGTGTGAATGAAGTTGTGCTTATAAATGCTTGTCTGTCCACATGCGTGTGCCTGGTTGTGGGTTCCATGCATGTTTAAGCTTGAATGAGTGTACAGCTGTGGTGTTTGTTGGAACGCTTGTGCATCTCTCCAGTTGTACAGTCCTGCATTTCTCATGTGGACAGACGCGAGGGAGCCCTGCTAGGAAAGAATCAGCGAGAGACATAGGCAGAACTGAATGCTGAGCCATGGTACTTCTCATCCATGGCAAATGCTTCACAGTCACCTGAGGAAAGACACTTAGCAATCAATCTACAGGAGAAACGAAACAGAATATGTCATAACAAGAAAGTGCAGCAAAGCATCTCTTCACAAGCTTGTCCCTGATCTATAGCTGAAGGCAAACACTTGTGTGCTTGTGTGAGAGGCAGTGCCTTTCCTGTCACTGTCTGGTAGTTTTGCACAGTCACAGGTGGTGGCAAGACTATCAATGTCTAGGATACCTGCAGACTTGACCCAGTGCTTGTGGAGACAGTGTCCCTGAAAGTCTGTGTGCCTTTGCGCCTGCTGAATCCATCCGTTTCTCCACCCGCATGTGAGTACGTCTTTCTCTCCACACGCATGGGTGTTTATTTCATCTCCTATGTGCATCTGCACTGGTGTTGAGCTCAACTGAGTGTGTCTGCTGGCACTTTGTCTGTGTTGGCTGTGCCTGTGTGCAACAGAACAATCATGACACCTCAAGTGAACAGAGAAAACGAGAATCATCTCGGTAGAGGAGACAAAGGCAAAATAGGCAGGACTGAAATGTGTTTATGTAGACGGTTTCCCTGCGCTGACTTTTCACAGTTATACCAGAAAAAATCTGAGAGGTAGACCTACCCGAGAAACGCTTCCAAAGAGGTCATTTAGCGAAAGAACAGCAGAGGCTGTGGGATATGGCTGCACGTGTAGCCATTCGTGTATCAAACGTCTGCATAGAAATTTGTCAGTCTGCACAGACATAAACGTGCTTGTACGTTTATACACAATGGTAGTGGTGCATAATTTTGAACGGGGTCTCGTGTTTGCACACACTTGTGAGACGGTCCGATGGGGTATACAGCCTCGTGCGTTTATTTGGAGTCTTATTTATACAAGAGCTGTAGCATGTGCACAACTGTGAGTGTTTGGGGAAGAGTTTCTGCACATATGGAGCTGACCTCTCCCCTGCTTGCGTGTGGACACAGAAGCGATATGAATGGAAGCTGATGAAGCAATATAGATTGTGGACAAGGTACAAAGGACTTACCCATCCTCAACCAATGCCATGATACCTGCTCTCTAACCACCTGCAGAATGAAGGGGTATTTTTCAAATTTTAGATCTTCCAGCACGAGGACCTGGAGACAGAAGATTAAGTTGTATAGAAGCAGGGTTCTTAGCTTATGTTTGACTAGAAATTAATAGATGTATTGGATGTAAGGAACTAATCATTTACGTCATGTAAGTGTGTACCAGTTGCGCTTCAGAGGAGTACTGCCAGCGTGTAGAGGTAGATCATCAGACAGAGGAAAAGACCCTCAGAATCTCTGCCGAAACAGACTGCATGTCTGGAGGACACACGCGATTCCTCACTGAAACCCACGCAGAAACCTTGCCACAATCACCCAGCTATGTGCACACATCGCCACGTGCACGCACACGCAGCTAAAGAAAAGCACCTACCTTTTCACACACGGATGCATAAGCAAACGCCTGGCCACACGCGTGCATACTTCCGCAAGGGCACCCACTCTTGTCTATTGACAGAAAGACGTACATGAAACGTACTGACATGCTTGAGGGTATACACGTTTGTTGATGTATAGCCTACTGCACACACGCATACGTGGCTGCAGGAGAATACATTTTTGGAGGGTAGCTGCAGATATGTGCCTGTTCCTGGACGACCCTGTGCATGAAAGCATTTGTGCCTACAATCGTTTGTCTGTCCACATGCGTGTGCCTTACTGCAGGCTCCGTTCATGCTTAAAGCTGGAGGGCGTGCACAGCTGTGCTGTTTCTTGTCAAGGTTCCGCGTGTTGCGCAGTCCTGCATTTCTCATGCGGACAGATGCAAGGGAGCTCTGCTAGGAAAGGAACAAAGACAGTCGCAGGCAGTACGAATTGCTGTTCCATGGTTAATTCTCTCCCATGACAAAAGATTCATGGTCACCCGAGGAAAGGCGCTTAGTGATTGGTCTATGAGAGAAACGAACCAGACCATGCCTTAAAGAACAGCAGAGCATCTCTGCACAAGCTTTTCCCTGCTATATAGCTGAGAGCAAGTGCTTGTGGGCTTGTGTGAAAGCGAGTGTCTTTCCTGTAAGTGTTTGGCAGTTGTGCACAGTTACATGAGGTGGGCTTGACTCTCAACGTCTAGGATACCTGCACACTTGACCCTGTGTGTGTGGAAACACTGTGCCTGAAAGTCTGTGTTCGTTAGCACCTGCTGAATCTATTTGTCTCTCCACACCCCTGTGAGCACGTCTTTCCCTCAACAGGCGTGAGTGTTGAATTTGTCACCCATGTGCAGCTGTGCTAGTGTTGCTGAGTGAGCTGAGTGAGACTGTTGACACTTTGTGTGTGTTGGCTGTGCCTGTGTATGCCAGCACAGTCATGACTCTTCCAGCGAACAGAGAACAGGTAAACCATCTCAGGCTTAAGCATGACTGCAGCCCACATCAAGGCACACGTATGTGGACAGACAAGCATTTTGTAGGCACATATCATCAGCTCTTGAACACAGGCTGAGCTGGTTCAGGAAATTTTCATGTTCTGCTACTAAGGGAACAAAGGCAGTCGTAGGCAGTACTGAATGCTGTTCCATGGTCCTTCTCTCTCCCATGGCAAATGATTCACAGTCACCCAAGGAAAGGCGCTTAGCAATCAATCACCGAGAAAAAACATACTATGCCATAACGCGAAAACAGCAGATTAGAAAGAACAGTGTCCCTGTAAGTCCTTGTGCGTAAGTACCTGCTGCATCTATTCATTTATAGACGACGGTAGTGATGCAAAATTTTGGCTGTTGTCCTGTGTTTCTACATGCGCATGAGACCGTCCATGGCTGTGTACATGCACGTGCGTTCATTTGGAATCTTATTTATGTAAGAGCTGTAGCATGTACACATCTGTGAGTGTTTGGGAAGATTTTCTGCATATTTGTAGCTGACCTCTCACCTGCTTGCATGTTGACACAAAAGCGATATGAAGAGAAGCTGCAAAAGTAATGTAGACTCTGGTTAAGGTACGAAGGACTTACCCATCGTTAACCAAAGACATGAGAAATGTGTTGTAACCAGCTGCAACACGAAGGGATATTTTTCAAATTTTAGATCCTCATGCATGATGAGCTGGAGATGGAAGATTAAGTTGTATAGATGCAGTGTGCTTAGCTTATGTTTGACTAGAAATTTACAGATGTATTGTAAGTAAGAAACCAATCATTGACTTAGGTGTGTACTAGTTGACCTGCTGAAACAGCCTGCATGCCCTGTGAGAGATGTGAGATGGCAGCAAAGACTATGAAATAACTAGCATCATTCTAACCCTAGGTTTATGCACTTCTTTCTTACTATAGGTGCATTGTATGATAAAAATTCCCCCAAATTGTAATGAATATGCAATAATTGGAGGAATACAAGCATCACAAGAGTGTCCAGTTTTTGGTGCACTTTTAGAGAATGACAAAGCCAGACAGAGTCTGACAAAGCCTGACAGAGACCAACAGGGCCTGAAAGACCTGACAGAACTTGACAAGGCCTGACAAATCCCCACAGTGCCTGACAGTGAACAAGAGAGTTTGGCAGGGCCTGACAGAGGCCAACAAAGCATAAAGGAGCTCAACAAAGCATTACAGACAGACACAACAGAGCCTGACACAGCTTGACAGAGCCTTAGATCCCAGAAGAACCTGACAGAGCATGACAAAGCCTGACAAAGCTTGAAAGAGCCCAACAGCACAAACTAAAAGATCTGGACAGAGCTTGACAAGGCCCGACAGAGCCCGACAGGGCATGACACAGATTGACAGTGCCCTACATGCCCAAAAAAAGCCTGACAAAGCCTGATATAGCATGACAGATCATGAAAGAGCCTGACAAAGCCTGAGAAAGCCCAAAAGTTCTTCACAGATCCTGACAGAGCACGACAGAGCCCGATAGACCATGCCAGGGCCCAACAAAGCCCGACAGAGCCTGACAGATCCTGACAGCCATCAACAGAGCCTGCCAGAAACTGACATGGCACGCAAGAGCCTGGCAGTGCCCGAAAAAAAACCAACAGAGATTGACAAAGCTTGACAGAGCCCACCAGGGCCCAACAGAGCACGACAGGGCCTGCCAGAGCCCAAAAGAGCTCAAAAAGGTTTGACGAATCCTGACAGCGCCTGACGATGAACAATAGAGCCCAGCAGGACCTGACAGAGGCTGACAAAGCATGACAGAGCTCAACAAAGCATTACAGAGTACAACAGGGCCTGACACAGCTTGACTGAGCCTTACCGGTCCTGAGAGAACCTGACAGAGCCCGACAAGGCCTAACAAAGCTAGAAAGAACCCAACAGCACCCAATGGAGCCAGACAGACTTCAACAATACCAAACAGAGCCCAACAAAACCCGACAGAATCCTACAATTTCTGACATGGCCTGACAGGGCCTGATATACCTAGAGAAAGCCTGACAGAGTCTGACAAACCCTGAATACTGGCAAGAAAGCCTGACAAAGCCCAACAGGGATCAAAAGAGCCCGACAAAGCCCGAAAGAGCCCAAAAAAGCCCACAAGAGCTTAACGTGACCTGGCAGAGCCAGCCAGGTCCTGACAGAGCCTGAGAAATCCAGACCGAGCCCTACAGAGCTCAACAAAGATTGACAGGACCCAACAGGGCTTGACAGAGCACAACAGGGCCTGCCAAAGCCCAACGGAGTGTGACAGTGTCTGACAAGGCTTAACAAAGACCATAGAGCCCGACAGGGACAGAATGAGCCTGACAAAGCCAGACAGAGCCCGATAAAGCTGAACAGAGTCCCACATTGCCAAACAAAGCCTGACTTAGTCCGACAGAGACCGGCAAAGCCTGACAGAGCCAGATGGAGCCTGACAAAGTCTGACAGAGCCCAGCAAACCCGACAGGGATCGACAAAGCCTGGCAAGGCCTGACAGAGCCTGAGAAAAGCCCGTCAGTGCTCGACAGGGCCTGGCAGAGATCGACAAATCCTGACAAAGACCTACAAAGCCCAAAAGGTCATGACAGAGCCTGAAAGGGTCTGAATGAGCTGACAAATCACAACAGAGCTCAACGCAGCCTGACAAAGAGTGACAGAGCTCGACACAGATAGACAGAGCATGGCACAGATTGACAGAGCCTGACAGAGCCCAACAAAGCCCAACAGAGCTTGACAAAGCTGGACAGAGCCCAACAAAGCCTGATAAAGCCCCCCAGAACCCATCAGGTATTGACAGAGCCCGACTACACCTGACAGTGCCTGAGAAAGCTTGAATAGGCCTGGCAGAGACAGACAAAACCTGACAGTGCCCAAGAGAGACCGTCAGACCTCCACAAAGCTGTACAGAGACAAACAAAGCCTGACAGAGTGTGACAGGGCCCGACAGGGCCCAACAGAGCCCAGCAAAGCCAGACAGAGTCCCACATTGCCAAACAGAGCCTGACAGAGCATGACAGGTGCTGGCAGAGCCCTACAGATACTTACAGAGCCTGACAGAGCTTGACAGAGCCCAGCAGAACCTGAGAAAGCCTGACAGAGCTTGACACAGTCTCACACACCCTGACAAATCCAAACAGAGCCCAACAGGGCCTGACAGAACGCGACAGAACTCAACAGAGCCCGACAAATCCTGACAGCACCTCAGAGCGAACAAGAGATTCCTGTCCATCCTGACAGAGGCCTACAAAGTGCGACAGAGGTTGAAAGAGCTCAATGAAGCGTATACAGGGCACGACAGGGCCTTACACAGCCTGACAGAACCCAACAAAGCTTAAAAGAGCCCAACAGCACTAAGTGGAGCCTGACAGAGCTCAACAACCCCCAATAGAGCCCGACAAATCATGACAGAGCCCTACAAATCCTGACATTGCCTGACAGAGCCCAATAGAGCCCGAGAAAACCTGACAGAGCCAGTCAGGTCCTGAGAAAACCCGAGAAATCTTGACTGAACCCAACAGAGCTCAACAAATATTGACAGAACCCAAGAGGGCTTGACAGAGCATGACAGGGCCTGCCACAATGCCACAGAGCGCAACAGTGTCTGACAAGGCTCCACAAACCTCACCAGAGCCTGATATGTATTGACAGAGCCCAACTAAGCCTGACAGTGCCTGACAACAATGGACAGGGCCTGACAGAACCAGACAAATCCTGACAGAGCCCTATAGAGCTTGCCAGGGCATGACAAAGCCCAACAAAGCCCAGTAAAAGCTTGACAGAGACCAAGAGAACCTGAGAAAACCTGACAGACACAGTCTCACAGGGCCTAATAGAACCTACCAGAAACGGAGAGAGCCTGCCACGGCATGACAGAGCCCAACAAATCCCGACAAGGCCCAAAAGGGCCTGACAGAGCTCGACAAAACTCTACAGAGCCCAAACAAATCCTGACATTGCCTGACAGAACCTGACAGAGCCTGACAGAGCCCGAGAAACCCTGAATAAGGGCAAGAAAGCACGACTGTCAGGATCTGTCAATCATTGTCTCACTCTGTGTGGCTTTGTTAGCCTCTGTTAAGTGCTGTCGGTCTCTGCTGAGTTTTGTCAGGCTCTCTCAGGCTCTCTTGGGCAACATGGGGCTCTTTCCAGCTTTGTCCGCATCCATTGTGCTTTGTTGGACTCTCACTGGTTCTGTGTGGCACTGTGGGACTAAGGGTAGTGATGCAGACACTTGGTTTTGCTTGGAGGGAAGTGGGTTTGGAGAATTAGAGCAGAGCATGCTGAGGAAGAGGAGAGGCTTTACAGACAGGTGAAGGAAAAACCTCCCACATTCGCTTTTGGTGAAAGGGTCATGGGGGCTGGTTTTGATTAACCAATAGTATATAGCTGGCAGGTGAGCAAACATCCCCCTCTCTGCTGGGAGAGCTTATGTTAAGCAAGGGGGGGCAGATGGTTTCACAACCTCAGGGGTTAGTGCATAATCAGGCACAACTGCTGGGGGAGTTGCAGGGAGGGAGGGGGGGCACTGCGTCTAGGACTCAGCTTTTGGAGCATCTCAGTGGGGTGCTGAATCTCCATGAGGTGGCGGATGCCTGCTGAGCCAGGGCTGGAAGCCCCTCTGGACGCTGTGGAGGAGCTGGGGGCAGATCAGCGATGTGAGAGCCCTAGTGACACAGACAGAGCGGCAGTCCTGCACGTTCTGAAAGTTCCATTTAGCAGTAAGCGGTGCCACCTCGTGGTCAAAAACAACTGCACGAAAGAGGACATGGGGCTGATTTTTACAGGGCAAATAAACGTTACATGGGAAAGCTGCCTGCACTCCACCCCAAACAGAGTGCATTGCTTCTCCATGGGGAAAGAAGTATTGCGGCTGGGCATAAAAGGAACAGAAGCTCCAACTTCTGGATTCCTTCTGGCTCTGGGCATCAAAGAGATAACCACAACAACACACAGAAAGGAAAGCAGATACTGAGAAGCCAGGTGACTGGGTTTTGTCTTCAGCTTTTGTATGGAGAGTTTTCATTCCTGCATGTTAAGTACTCATCCTTGACAAGACAGGACCAAGGCTATGTCCAGAACAGGCGACTCTGTCCCCATGAAGGGAAGTTGCTAAATTGTGTAGACTGTGACTAAGTTACAAAGCACTCAGCCATCATTAACCAATGACACATTAAATTCTTTCTAACCACCTCCAAAACAAGGGGATATTTTTCAAGTTTTAGATCTTCCTGCAGGACAAGCTGGAGACAGAAGATTAAGTTCTCTAGAAGCAGGGTGCTTAGCTGATATTTGACTAGCAATTAATAGATGTACTGTAAGTAAGAAACTAATCAATTACTTATGTAAGTGTGTACTAGTTGCAGTTCTGCAAAGAACTGCAAACGTGGAGAGTTTGATCAGTGGATGCATAAAAAGACCCTCAGAAGCCCCACTGAAACAGACTAGTATGCATTACTTTTGTGATAATTCTGCCCGTCTTACAGGTGCAAAGGGTGTTTTGCTGATATTCAAAGACGTACCCTGGTGAAACAGATATATGAACTGAACAGCAAGGTCTATATTCTTAAGCAGGTATTCTTTCATTTAACAGCACTGGTTGTTATCCTCCATAAGTGCTCCAAAGAATGGACGCTTTTGCATTGCTTATATTCACACAATCATTGTGTTTTCCAGCCATCACTGGAGGTGTTGTCTGATTTGCGTGCCTACTATAGAACAGCTCAGTTTTCTTCCCCTTTGAATGTTGCTTGGTTTTAAAGCAGAGAATAAGTTTAACACCATGGTTTTAATTTGAAGTGGAACGAAGAAGTTGTCTAATCTCTTTGCATGTGGGCCACACCAATTGACTATAGTCTGCAGTGATGTAGTAAGGAAAATCAACTTTATTCCTTCTAAACTAAAAGGACAGCACAGGAAAAGGTCCTCAGAACCCCCACCAAAACAGACTTCAATGCATTGTAAAAAGAGGCCAGATGGCAGCAAAGACTGTGAAAGAACTAACTTGGGTCTTACCCAAGGATTATGGATTTCTTAGTATAGATGTATTGCATGTTAAAAAATTGTAATGAATATGTAATAAATGTGTGAAAATAAGCAACCCAAAAGCATCTAGACTTTGGAGTACTTATGGAAGATAATACCCAGTGCTACCCTAGCGCTTTTAAAAAAAATAATATCTGCTTAAGAATATAGACCTTGCTGTTAAGTTCATACCCTTGTTTCACCAGGGTACATCTTTGGATAGCAGCAAAACACACTTCGCACCTGTAAGACGGGTACAATTATCACAAAAGCAAAACTTTTAATTCCTCACACAAGGGAATTTAATACTCATCACCTGCATTGTTCCCTCCCCTATTCCCTTGCTTCTATTTCACTAAGTCCTGGAATCTCCCTACAGATGGGAAGAGGATTCCAACATTCAGGCACTCAGTTCCCTCCACATGTAGAGTGTTCATAATGGCCCAGACAGTGCCAGAAATAAGAAACCTTTTTCCCTGGACATTATATGTGGCCTTCCAGACATAGGCAGGTTCTTCTCCACCCTGACCCTATTAAGGCATTGACAATGATTCTCTCCTCCTATCCTTCTGTAGTCATTACCACTTAAGGAATGAATCCTAAACCTCTGAATCTTGTCAGGAATTGACCAGTTTCAGGTCAGTCTGCTCTTTTCACTTTAGACATCCTGAAGCCTTAGCGATGAGTTGTTTTATGTAGACCCAAACATATCCAGATGGTGTCCCTTAGATGATCTTTGCACATTATAATACTAAAAAGCACACCCACAGGACTGCAGACACCAACCCAACATGAGACGTGTGACATGAGACCTCTCCCCAGTGATTATGGATAGTACCACAATTATTGTGTAACAAATAAGCGAATGTGTGACCAATTTAGGACTGCCCTGAGGCTGTCGACGTTGTGGTAAGATTTGGTATATAATGACTGTGACTTTTGTTGCTGGCATGCTGACTTTCTAGCATCTAGGCTTGTACAACTCTGAATTGAAGAACATCTCATCACTGTTTCTAAGATTGGTTCACTGCACACCGGGAACGGACTCGCACTTCAACAAGAACATCTCCACTACCCATTTCCCCGAAAACTTCAGGATTCCTGGTCTCCAGATAAATGAATCTCTATTCTAAGCCCTGAACCTCTTGCAAAACTCTCCCTGCAGCAGTTCTGTGGAAAGAAGCAAATAGCTAGGAAACCATGAATAGGGATGAGGAGAAAAAATAAGAACGCACATGAAAACTCATGTGTGGATGTCTATGTACTCACATCACTGCACATGCACACAGTTGGTTACACATCATGGTGCACACAGGCATGCACACTCCTGTAGACTCACAAGGTTTCATACTCACACATTATATATATATGCTCACAGATCAGACTGAAAACACACAGTTGTGATCACACACCACTATACACATACCATTTCCTGCACATATAGACACAGCCACAAAATCCCATGGTCTCAGAAACCTGCCTAGTGTGCACATGCACACATGCTGACAATAAACCAAAACCTATCCATAGCAACTCCTATCCTGAGCACAGAAAATAAAGCAGGCTAAGATCTCTTTTTATGGGTCTGTTCCCTAGCCCTCTTTACTCCAAGTAGAGACTGCACGGACAAGAGATTGTCAGCAATCTGAACCTTTCCCCACTCCAACCAGGCTGGTCACCCACTCATGTTTGTACTGGAACTGCTCTATGTCGGTGCAGTATTCTCTGTGCTGGGATGCATATGAGGACTCTGTTTGTGTGGGTGAACATATGCTGTGTGTGTGCAGGGCTCCTTCCAACCCTATCCCAGAAGTGATGGTGGGACGGGTTGGAAAGGAGGGGGAGCACAGCCACATTCCATGTAATTGTAAGAGAAAGAAGATCAATGTGTGGTCTACAGCACACATCACCACGTGCACGCGCACGTAGCTAGAGAAAAGCACCTACCTTTTCACACACTGATGCGTAAGCAAACGCCTGGCCACACGCATGCACACGTCTTTAATCTCACAGAAGCACGAACGTATTTGCGTTCAAGCAAATATCCGAAACGATGTGTGAACAGATGAGCTGCTGGTATTTGCTCTGTTCGGCATGCTGTGTTGTGGCTCTCTTGACGATCGCAGGCTTATTGGCTTTCTTTGCACGACCAGGTATAGGGAGAGAAAGAGATAGCATGGGAAAGCTTGACTTTTGCCTACTTCAGCGCTGGAACCTAGTTGCTATGCCTGCTGTTTGTCCACGTGCACACACCCGATTCCTCACCCAAAACCACGCAGAAACCTTGCCACAATCACCCAGCTGTGTGCACACATCGCCACGTGCACGCACACGCATCTAGAGAAAAGCACCTACATTTTCACACCCTGATAAGTAAGCAAACGCCTGGCCACACACAGGCACACTTCTGCAAGCACGCCCACTCTCGTCTATTGACAGAAAGAAAGACGTATGTGAAACGCACTGACATGTTTGAGGCTATACGCGTTTGTTGATGTATAGCGTACCGCACACACACATACGTGGCTGCAGAGAATACACTTTTGGAGTGTATCTGCAGATATGTGCCTGTTCCTGGACGACCCTGTGCGTGAAAGCATTTGTGCCTACAATCGTTTGTCTGTCCACATGCGTGTGCCTTGCTGCAGGCTCCATTCATGCTTAAAGCTGGAGGGAGTGCACAGCTGTGCTGTTTCTTGTCAAGGTTCCGCGTGTTGCACAGTTCTGCATTTCTCATGCGGACAGATGCAAGGGAGCTCTGCTAGGAAAGGAACAAAGACAGTCACAGGCAGCACTGAATGCTGCTCCGGGGTCCCTTTCTCCTATGGCAAATGCTTCACAGTCGCCCGAGGAAAGACGCAGAGCAATTGATCCACAAGAGAAATGAAACAGATCGTGCCATAAGGTGAAAGAAGAGCACGGCATCTCTTCCAAGATTATCCCTGAGCTATAGCTGAGGGCAAACACTTGTGTGCTTGTGCGAGAGCGTGTGTCTTTCCTGTAAGTGTTGGAGAGTTTTGCTCAGGTCTAGTTTACTCAAGCTCGACAATCAAGGTCTAGGATACCTGCAGACTGGTCCCTGTTTGTGTGGAGACTGTGTGCCTGAAAGTCTGTGTTCGTTAGCGCCTGCTCTATCTATCCATGGCTCCATACGCGTGTGAGTCCATGTCTTTCCCTCCAAAATCAGGTGGGTGGATTTCGTCGCACATGTGCATCTGCGCTGGTGTTGAGCTCAGCTGAGTGTGTCTCTTGACACTTGGTGTGCATTGGCTGTGCCTGTGTGCAACACAGCACAGTCATGACTGCGCAAGTGATCAGAGAAAAGGAAAATAATCTAGGTAGAAGCAACAAAGCAAAAGCGATTCAGGATTGACGTTTGCTCGACAGAGACGGATTCCTTGCGCTGACATTTCTCAGTTACACGAGAAGAAAGCTGAGCGGTACATCGACCGCAGAGATGTTTTCACAGAGGTGCTGTAGCGAATGAATAGCAGTGTGTGCAGCTTTCAGGAGCGTGCCTGAAAAGTGCCAAAAGCAGCAGAGCCTGTGTTCAAAAGCTGGTGGCTATGTGGCTGCATTGAGCGCGTTCCTGTGTCTGCGAGTGTATAGACGTCTGTTCCATGTTCACACAAAGGCAAATGGTCTGCTTTTTCTTCTGTGCGTGTGTGGCAGAATGCAACCCCCATTCTCTCCCCCTCCCTCCTTCAGTATGGAAGGAGTGGGCACATCTCCCCCTTTCTCTGCTAGTTGAGGCTAACAGCTTCTTTTGTTTGGCCCCAGAGCACCCTGGCCAGGGCCATTAGAAGAAGGGAGTGCCAAGGCACACTGAGCTGCACCCAGCGTGGGGGATGTTTGGAGGCTTCAGGGGCACCCACAGCCAGTGTGGGGGGTGCAGAGAAGCTTCTGGAGTGTCTACAGTCAGATCTGATCAGATAAAAACGGGATTCTCGTCGAGACTCCGCCCATTGTCGCGGGTCTCTCGGAGCACGAGCAAGATGCTGCTGCCGAGAGCTCCCCTCCCCGGGGTGGAGACTCCGCTTGCCTTGCCGCCATGGATGTGAGTAAAACTTCTTGCAGGATTGCGAGTATATTTATACTTTTCGTGCACATATGCACGTATAACTTTCCCTATTTGGGTCACTGACCAGGTGTGTCAGGAAGTTGGCTTCCATACACTCCAGGAACCTCCTAGACCAGGGGTGTCAGACTAATTTTCACCAGGGGCCACATCTGTCCTAAAATTACATTTGGCCCTTTGAAGGCAACCATGAGGCTGATATGACCCTCAGTGAAAATGTGTTTGACACCCCTGTCCTAGACTGTTTCCTCTCTGCTGTGTTGTATTTCCAGCAGACATCTGGTAGGTTGAAGTCCCCCATGAGAACAAGGGCTGGCGATTGTGAGACTCCTCCCAGCTGCCTGCAGAATATTTCATCTGCCTCTTCATCCTGGTTGGGTGGTCTGTAGCAGGCTCCCACCAGGATAACAGCCTTATTGGCATTCCCCCTGATTCTTATCCATAAACACCCAACCTTGTTGGCGCCATTATTAAGTTCTAGACAGTCAGACCACTCCCTAACACACATGGCTGCCCTACCTTCTCTCCTTACTTGTCTGTCACTTCTGAAGAGTTTATAGTCATCCACTGCAGCACTCCAGTTGTCAAGGCGTCCCACCACGTTTCTGAGAAGAGCCATACCTGGGGTCTGATTCTCCAGTTTCCTATCCCGTTTTTAGGGATTCCTGCTGTAGCAAACAGAGCACCAACTGGAAAGAAATTGCAGGTTAAAGAACTTGTGCTGACTGTGACATGGTAGGTGTTGCAAATGGAAAGCCTGAGCACAAAGAAGACACAGGTGATTTATCAAGACTGTAGACATTTCTAACCCTGACTCCTGAGACTTCACTTTCAAGTTCGTACCAATGAGTCTGCCAGACAGCCCTGATACAGCTGGAAGGCAGTGGATGTGACAGGCTCATCTCAGCCCTGGCAAGGAGGGAATGGATACTGCCCATATGTAGACACTAGCTCTACTTCCTGCAGCAACCGCTTTCATATTACTCGGAGAATTAAAGGTTGCTGAAACCACAGTGGTATTTTCTGGTAGCTCAAATCAGGACATCTAAAGGCTTCCTCAGACACTGCTTGCATTGTTTTTCTTAAAATCATCCATTACTAAGAGCAATGTTACCAAATGAGATTTATTTCCCAGGAAGAAACAGCTTGACCAGGAGTTGTTTAGGAAACAACACATTAGTCCAGGCTGCTTTGGAGAAGGAAAAATTAAGAAGGAAATTGGAGAAGCAATCCAAAGGCAGAGTTAAGGGGCTTTATGGAAAGAGAGTGTCAGCCTCTGGCTTCTTCTGACATGGTGAGATCTGCTCATGGTCTTAGTTCTAGCAGATAAGAATGGTTTTGAACTTCTGAACACAAGGCCACAATATCACCTGTAATCCCATAAGAACTGCTCTGGGAACTAGTAATTCAAAACATTTGCAAAATTTGTTTGCTCTTGTTTTTCTTCTGATTGTATGAGAGCACCTACATTCTATTAAAGCACCTTTACTATCCTTTGATCTGTATTGTAAAATCTCTAGGTAGCTTCCTGCTTCTTTGTATGATGCCAATGCCACTTACAGGAATTTTAATCTTAATTTACATGAAACATATTTTGAAGTTGAATTTTGAGAAATGTGGGTTTGCTACATATTGCACTGCAACAATGTGCACAATACTGTTAAAATATTTACAAAAATAAATGTTATTACATTGCAGAGATAAACAAGTGCATTTTCCCAACACACCTGAGTGATATCAAACCACTCAGATCTGCTAAAAACGTTGTTTTTAGGCATGTAAAGATGTTTCTTGTGCATAAAGCCCAAACATTGCAAAAAGTCTCCACCAATTGCGTATTAAGAAACTCTGAGTTCTTGTGATTCGGGATTTTCATAGCATTTTTAGAGTTTCTAGGAGACATCATTGACCTAGCAGAATATTTCAGCATCTAGAAACTGGAGTCTGGCTTTATACCTAGGACAATGAAATGGGATCAGATGGATTTAGTCAAGGTAACAGCAGAGTTTGTGACCACCAGTTCCCAGCTCTTCCCAGCACTGCCAAACATCTACACCTGCTGGTCTGACAGCTGTAGAAGGCCAACAATGTGAGTATTGTGACAGAGGTTTCGTCAGTTTCTCTACACTGCGTTTTAAATTTACTGACTATCTGTGCTGCTTCCTTACTCTAGCCAAAGACATTGTGGAGCAACCCAGCCACTACAGAAAACCTCAGCTTTGCCTTGCTTCAGGGTTCAAATGACTGCCCTGTTCACAGTTGGACCTTTATGTCTTCTTTGTCTTTCCTATCACATGGCAATGTCATCTCAAAAATACTTCCCAGAAAGACCCTAAGGTAATCTGCCACAGAGCAGAATTGGGAAATGTAGGCAGCCTGAACTCAACTGCACAGTGTGGACACACAGAGCCTGTTCTGGGCTTCAGGTTACCCATGGAGCCTGCCAGTCTAGCTACCACAGGGGGTCTGTTCTTAGTTCCCAACATAGTCACAAGGAAAATATGTAGTCTGTTGGGTAATACGTTATAAAGATCTATCTTCTTTGTGTTTCGTCCAAAGCTAGACCTGAAGAAGCTTTGCTCAAGTGCTGAGGCTTCTTCTCTCTGTAGACTGCTCAACTGTACAAAACATCACATGTGATGTGCAGGACTCCCCCTCTCCAAAAACATCAAGAGCAGAGGCACATTTGACTGTGGCCTCACTCCCCAGAGTCACATTGGGAACCCCAGCTGGAAATAAATACAGAGATTTAACAGTCTGCAATCAATGTTTAGGAGAGTGAAGTGCATAATTTACCAAAAGTCACATCCCATCACTGATCTGATGCTTCAGACCTCTATGTAAACACATGAACAGTGCATCTGTACATTGTGTTAACTGTTGCCAAAACCAGAAGAAACACTTTACTCTTCAAAGAAATCTGCAGTGTAGGATGATAGCCTCAACACAACAGTAGTGAGACTGGCTTTTTCTTACAGGAAACCTGACACAGATTAATTACATTAAAAGCAATCAAGTGAGCTGTGAATTCAGTATAGACAATGTGATCACTACAATGTGATCACCACATTAGAGAACTGACAACTTATGCATGCTGCCAGTGGTGCTGTGAAGCCAAAAAATAAATTATTTAAATATATTTTCATTTTCAAATTGGTCAGTTTGAGAAGCACCCTTGGGTACTTCTTAATAAAATTTCTGAGTTTCAAAAACTTGATGCAAACATTATAACCCATGAACAAACACACACATTACATTTATAATGAAAATTGATCATAAATCTCAACAGAGGATTTGTGAATTCCTGTGTGAAGCTTTATTCTACATATTAAGTAACACACATGCTGGGGAACTCACTTGTATTTCTGGTGGTGGTGGTATTAAGAAAAAACAACGCACTTGTCTGAGACTTCAGTTAATGACCAAAGCTAGCTGAATTGGAAGGGGAAAGAAAAAAGGCAATTTTGGAAGTGTCCATGGAATGTTCTCCCTTTCTAAAAAATTGTTCCCAACCAGCTCAGCCATATTTCTGAATTGTTCTGTATAGGAGTAATCTCTTAGGCCCTAAATCAGTAAATAAATTAATGAAATGCAAATAATTATGCAGCAAACTTGTTAAGTAGCAAACCTTGGGTTTACTGAGAATTTCTGTACTAGGAAAATTCCCCTTTCAATGAAATGTCAATATGTTGTAGTAACATTTTAGTGTGTGACTAAATATCAGCAATTGACCATAAGCATTTATATTCTGTCATTTGTGATAATTTTGATAAGATATGAAGGAACATTTTAGTTCCAGGATGAGGTGACTGGTACTAGCTGCCTATACTAGAGGCTGACATGCAGAAAGATCAGATCTGACAACTCTCAGAGAAAGAATCTCTCATAGTTTCACAGAGAAAATGTGTGGAAAAGGTCAGAGCATGAAGGGTTTGCTTCTCTTACAAAAAGCTATGAAATTGTACAAAAGCATGAAAATAGTACTAACCAGTGTTGAGAAGTTTGCACGTAGAAGATAGGAAAATTTAGAATTAAGCTTGCCCTCAAAATCTTACTGCAGTTCTTCTAGGTGTATGAGTGCATTTACATAACTACACACTGCTTTCTGCATGCTGAATATGTAGTGCAGGTAACATTTCCACCCTTTTTTTTCTGGAAAAACTGCAACCAGATGTATTGGCTCATTGCACAGAAATAGTCTACTGGTAATTATAAATAGAAAATTGTTAACTATTGTGAAGCTAAACATTAAAACTTCATTTGTCTGTATTTTTTGATAACACAAAAAGCTAAACAAATAGTAACATTTTGCTGAGACTTTTAAATATAATTAGCCAAAACCTATTTACAATGTAACAGGATATAATTTTTTTCTTAGTATACTGTGCAACGTGTCCATTTCTTTACTCTTATTCCCTTTAGATTTGATGGAAACACTGACTTTGAGTATATTGCTGTTCGAGTCTCTAAGAGCTGCAACGATACACCTTAATCAGCTCACAACTTTCTGAGGAAGAAGAAATATTCTGATGAAGAAAAAAACGTATTTCATAAATACTGCTGAGGTTTCACTGATACAAATGAGCAAGTATCCCAAGGTCCAAGTGGTTTGCTTCTCAGTTTGAGGTTATTTCTGAATGTTGTATTTCTTGGAGCTGTGATCACCTTAATTCAGCAATGTAAGTGACCAAGTGAAATGTTTTGCTTTAATTCCTGTGAAATGGACAGATATTTATCCTTAACTTAAACAAGTTTTGCAAACAAACTATTTTGATAAGGTAACAAGACCACTCATGCTTTCTACTATTGTTTTCTGAGGACTATGGGAGGGAGTCACTGTCATTTTGGGTCTGTGGATCTGCAGAAGGTCGGTGGCTTCCAGAGGACCATTGCGTGTTTGGGCTGTATGAAGAGGGCTGGAGTCTTCCTCACTGTCCGGTCCCCCACTCTGAGAGTCCCTACTATTCCTTTCCAAAACTGAACAAACCACCAAGGTTTCTAGCCAGAGAATCCATCCATCAGTTTGGAAAAACTCTTTAAGCAATGAAAAAGGAGTTACTCAGGTAGATGGTACAACTGGAACCCCTGCTGTCTCCTCCTCGTCCTCACAGCCAGTCTTCACCTCCTGATGCCCTGATTTGCTTACCTTAAGTCTCATCCAGTCCCCCCTGGCATGTACAATGGGAATGTGAAATGGACTTCAGGGATGGGTGAGATAGGAGGCTGGAAGATGGTACACATAGTTGGAAAAGACCTCTCTAAACATAAATAAAAATGTGTGCCTCTAAGTTTATAAAAGTGTCCTTTGCATTGTACACAGAAAATGTGCACAAGCACTGGGTCACTGACAGCACTGATCATGTACGTACAGAACTTAGCTATCCATCCCAGATGTGTGCCACTATCCCTGAGCATCTAAAGTTAGAGATCAGAGAGAAATAGTTGCAGTTGCCCTGGTAAAACAAGTTGAACAGTTTTTAGGTTGCCATCAACAAACATCCAAATATTGATCAAGGAGTGTAATTTTAGTTTCTGCCTTTAGAATACCTTGGCCTGGTAGTTCCAATGTTCAGCCTACTTCTGGACATCAAAACCACTTTGCACATCAAAATAATTTGAGAACACAGGAAAAAAATGAGAATTCGGAAGCCTTTCTGGGCAGAAGTACCCTGCGGACTCAGCTGTTCTCCCTTTCTCTGGATGACATTCCTGCTGTCTTGCATCAACCCATCCTTTTCTGAAATAAGCTCAATAGCAATTTCAGGAACTGGAAAACCAAATGAACAATCATTTTAGTTGAAAGACAACTGTTGCATGCCATGTTGTCAAAAGCATGATCATAATGGACTCTACACTATCTTTGTGAAGTCAGTCACCTTGTGTTTGTTTAATGTATATGATTTACATGCTTAGTTCTCCACCTACCATTTACAGGAAGGACAGACAAGAGATCTGAGTTTCTGCTTATAACTGCTATTATCATCCATGCAAAAATACTACGAGGTTTCTGTACAGTTCACTTGTGAGCTTTACATTAAAATGTTGGAGATTTTTGTCCAGGTGACTTGCTATCAAATGTCATGCAGAAGCCCAGAGAAAATCTTTCTGAAAGTGGCAGTATTTTTGAGGAAGATCTTAATGACAACAACTTACTGACTACATTGAAAGAAAGCTTGTTCATGCATGCAAATGGTAAGAAAATAAAGTCTCACTCATAATAGCATAAATGGTTTGAAGTTCCTGAAAAGATTAATATAAAAACATGTGCACAAATAAATTGACCTTTTGGTACCAGAATAAACATGTTTATATTGATAAAGATGTATAGAGATCTGTTTTAGAGTTCCATCCTTGAAAATTTTAGTTTAAGCAAAAAATACAAGTGGACCATTGTTACTGAAGGTCTGTTATTTTCCATGGATGCCACTGAATTGTACTCCTCCCAGTAGAGCTGGGATTTTATCCATGGCTTTTGCTCCAATTATTATGTAAAATATTTAGTACAATTACCTAGAGTTCTGAAATATTTAAAGGCACAGAGTGATCCCTAATCAAATAATTACTATCCTTATTACTACTGTAAAGCAGAGACAATGTACTTTCTTAAAATAAGCTATACCATCACAATTTCTGCCCCATCCCTGGTTTAAAGCTTCTTTATTCTCTTATTCAAAAGCCACAGAAAAAGCAGGAGCCAATAATAAAAGAAAAAAAAAAGAAGTGAGAAAAATCTCTTCACCCCAAACTCTTCACAGACTCCAGATGTGAACTCTGTCCTACTGGCTGGAAGCTGCATTATGGGAGATGTTATTACTACTCAGAAACTTGTGACACCTGGCAGAATAGTAGAAAGTATTGCTAAGAAAAAAAATCCGAGCTCCTGATTATAGAGAATGAGACTGAAATGGTAAGCTTGTAAGGTCCTCTGTGCTTTAAATATTCGTTTTACTTTGTGAATGTCTCTTTTGTGCTCTTGATTTTGCTTAAATGTGACCAGGTTCAGACAGTCACTTCTAGAGCACCCAGGAGGATAGGCTGACAAAATGATCACCTCACTTCTTCGTAGGGGTAAAAAGAGAGATAGCTCCAGCTCCAGCCTGATGCTCGTCTAAAATGTTCTAGTGGAATGGGCATGGGGGCAGCAAGTAGCTAAAGGCTAGCTCCTTGATTGCTCCACTTACCATCATTAGCCACAGTACTGAGTGTAGCTGAGAATCTGAACTATTTTTTCTTCCCTTGTCAATTTCTTGGAAACATTCTCTGGAATCCTTGGGCATGAAAACCTTGGTCGTTTTAAAATATTAATTACCACTATGCACTGCTGGTGCTGGAGTTATATGAAGTGTCGTTATTATGAGTTCAAAGACATGTCTCTCTCTAGGAGTTCTTAAACAAACTGAAGGATAACAACATTGGCTTTCTTTGGATTGGATTAAGCTTTGATGAGGAGAAAGGAAGATGAGTATGGCTCAACAATCCCAAATATACAGGGCACAGGTAGGTTCATTCTGGTGTTAAGCTGTGTTGGCTTCTGTGACATGTTCTTCACTTGTTGGGCCTAGGCCATTCAGCCACTAGACCATGAGAAAGTAGTAGTTAGATATCAGGGTCCATACTCCAGTTAGGCAGCTCAGTCAATTCTGATTTTTCTTGGTACAGAATTCTGATCAAAACATGCAGCTGAAAAGTTAAATTCCTTGACAGGTCTCAGAAAATGGACTAGTTTTATTAGGAGGTACCTACGCTGTGTAAGGTTTTTACTTCTATCTGCATAACAAGTAGAGAAACAGAGAAAGTGTGAAGCTTGATAAACAAGTAAAACCTGTCTCTATGTCAGAGAATCAAAAAAATTACAGCATAAAGACAAAAATATCCAGTTTTGTAATTTTGCTCTTTCTATATGCAAGCAAATTTTTTCAGTGATCTTCATATTAGCGTGTTGTTTATCTCTTGCAGTTTTACAATAAAAGGAAGGACGAAAGAAGAAAAATGTGCTGCCTATAAGTTGACAGAAATACATGCTGATAGCTACCAGTCCACATACAAGTGGATTTGCAAGAAGCGTGCAGTCCATCTGAGTATCTAAGATATTGTAAAGTAAAAGCGAATAGAGTTTTTGAAGGTTTATACCACTTTACAGTGGGTAGGATAACTGATGTAAAATAAAAGGGAAATTGTTGACCTGAATTGTGATGAATCAATGCATTCTGATTCTATTTGGGATTCAAGTCCAGGAAGATTTCAGGCTTGTATCTCTTTTTCAGGATGAAGCTATAAAATCTATGTGTTTCTGTGCATGCTGATACACTGCCTTTTAGAGCTGCTAAAATAAGCAGCTTACTAATTTTAAGTAGCCTATAGAGTCTGAGAGTTGTGTAAACCGTAGTTAAAATGAGAGGGTTTTTTTTTACCAGCCTGGCAACTAGATCTTACAACAGGCAGAAAGTTGCTGCTGCTACTTATTTCAGGTGAAGAGGTGATAATTAGTGCTACGCACTTAAACAGGCCTGCAGATCTCATCACTGGAGGTCCAATATGGGAAGACAGTATAGCTCTACATGAGAGAAAGTCAAGATCTAGTATTTTTTCAAAGAAGTTTAATTTCATGTACGTCATTCAGTGTTGATGTGTCATTCAGAATTTAGCACTTAAAAATACAATAAATACTTCTTCAATTTGGATATGAGATTTAGTCACCTGAGACTTTGTTCTATTAGCATGTTAGAAATGGCAAAATCATATTTATAGGACTACAGGGATATAATCCTTCCTGCTGTTAGCCCACTAAACAGACACTTTTTATGAGTCAAAAATTGATGTTGCAGCCATTCTACATCTCAAGGTTTCTGATCAGGATAAGGCAGCAAATTGTAGTGATATTTGCTTTTTTCTGACTGATCTTACCTTGAGATAACTTGTATAGGTCTGAAAGTAATCTGTAGTTCTTCATTGTATAAGCATAATATACTTAACAGTTGATTAAGAAAAATCAGTATAATGATTAAAATGATGACTCTAGGATGTAAGACCAAGTTCCAAACTCTTCTATTTGAGGAAGATCACTCTGAGAGGCACTTCTGCTGCATTTTGGACTGTGGTATTACTACATGGTTATTTGCTTGCTGTACAGTAACCTCTCGCTTTGTGGCTTCCATACCACGTGTCAGACTTCAGGTGTAAGCGGGGGGTGCTCTAGCATTTCTGCCAATTGTTTGAAAATTGTTGAAAGTTGCTTGGCAATTCCTAATTGAGCATAACATAGCACACAATTGTAATGATTCCTATAGTCTATAGGTACAATGTAATTCAAACCAAATCCTTCAGCAGACATTACCTTACTTAGACAGCTATTGTCAGGCAAATTATACACAATGAGATATTTTACAATAATTTGTGAGCACTTGATGGACACACAATTGCAATAGTGTTATACTTCTAATATGATCTAGCTAGCTCTTTGATAACAAAGAGTCTTTTTCATAAAATTGGTACATATTTGTCTGTCATACTCCTATTTTTTTTTTTGTATGTTTGTTTGTTTGTTTGTTTTTGTATTTTTGTAATTGAGGAAATTCTAGTTTTCACAGTAATCTGTTTCCTACCTGGCCTAGAAGCATTCACATTTACATAGCTGTTTTATATCTCTGGCACCATATATAACAATACAAAAATATACAGCCTTCCCAGTCCCAATGTTGTAAATGTATATGTAATAGCGTACATTCTTCTAAAATAAAATTTACTGTTATAATTATTTCTACACTTAATTGATTAAGCTTTGCTTTTTGTAGCAGTTAAACTATTATGTTTTATAAATACACAGCATCACATCCATGTATATTTATGTTGCATATATAATATATTAGTGATGATGAGCACTGTTATTAATGGGAGGTATGTATATCCTCACTGAGAGAAATGGGGTTTCCCTTGCTTGGAGATGGGAACACCTCATAATCGGTTCAGTTTTTCTTCATGATTCATAGATGAATGTAATTGTCTTCATTTTACCTTCAGCCGCGAGAATAGACTAAAACTCATCAGTATGATACCTTTTCTGTTTCATATATACATATATAACAATAAAAAGAAAGCAAAACTAGCTAATGCAAACCGATGCAACCTATAAGTGGTGATATCCTAAGGGTTGAAATGTAATTCTTGTTCTTCTGTACTACTCTTTTTGTGTCCTTCCTTGCTTTTCCATGTGCAAGGTCCATACAACATTGGACACTCCTACTAACACTGTGCTTCACACCTTTCTCTTCCTGTCCCGCTGTCGTAGTCCACTGTTAGCAAATGTTACAGGCTGGACTAATTCCAGTGTGTTATTATCCCCTTTCCTCATATCTCATAATTCTTCTTTCTTGCTGGATCCCTTTTGCTCATTCTGCCCAAGCAATGGTTATCTCACTGCTCAGTCTGATTCACTGTTTGTTGCTCTAGCTAGATTGCTATATGTTAAGCATGGGCATTTTCTTTACTTTAACCGTCCCCTCAATGCAAGTATCATCACTGACCATAGCTTAAAAAATGAAAGTTTCCCTCAGTTTTTCAGCTGATTCTCTATCATGGAGCTCCTTTTGCAGTGGGGTAGTTGGTAGTAGATAACCGTACTCCTCCAGACTCTTCCTAGAGCAGCTGTTGTAATTCCTTGTTTTGGGTGCATCCCAGTGTTGTCTAAGTTCCTGTTAAGATTCCTTTCCTGCTTTGTAGCTGTGTTTAATGTCCTGGGGATAGGCCATACACAACAACTGTTCAAATGCAACCTGATAATAATTTGGGCTTGTCTGCCTCCATCGTTTAGAAGACTATGGGCAGAGGCTGACAACATTTTCCATGTCAAATACATTTCTCCTGTTACATTTGACTTGTGCTAAGGTATATAATACAATGCGATGCATGCATTTACAATGATCATTTACTATGGCAAAGATTGCATCTATGTCAGTTATTCTATCAGTCCACCCAGAAGTTGTAGCAGATGGTCAAGAGGGATTCTCTTGATCAGTCATGGTTAAAACAGTTTTAGCATCTGATTAAGAAGCTATCTAGTTCACAGGTTTTTTGTTTAAAGGACCTGCCTTTAGGGCCAAGACTCTTAATTATTCTCAGATCTGATGAGCAGTAATCACTATTTCTTCCCTGACAACTCAGTCTGAGTCTGGTTGTGTATTTATCTTTCTTTCCCTTCTTTTTATCCATCTTCTCTTTTTTACAGTAACCCAAGTAGTGATGGGTAATACAGGATTCACTTCAAACACTTGTAGCACCTCAGCATCAGAGGCATGTGAACTTCTAGCCTTTTACTTCTCTGTGGAAGAGTCACTATCTTGATCAAACCATTAACCGCTATCCCCTAAGTCATCCTCATAATGAGAGGTTGCTTTGGTAAGAGTTGTGTCCGTGCCTTGTATTGCGTGTAATGTTACTCTACAGGTTCAGTCCTTTCTAGAGTTTTACTTTCTCAGTGTTTTAACTCAGCAGGCTCGTATTCCAGCTTTTAAGCCTTTGCTTTTGAAGTCTGAATTTCCTGATGTAGCCTATGTCTCACTGACCACATTGCCTATATGCTGTCTCACTCGATCTCTTTATAGGAAAGTTTTGGCACTAAGACTTTAAACTTTGCAAACTTTTGGTCAGTATATGTGCTATGAAACATTATGTATGTGGCATTTCAAACAGAAATGCAACCAGTTTGGCTGTGCCAAGTAAACTAGAAGAATATGAAACAGCTTTCCTGTACATGTGGGGTAACTGAGGTCCCTCACCACTAGTCGTTTAGGCAGAAACCACAAAGGTAGGTTAAGGAATCCTGATTTTTTAGAATTCTTTAGGACTTTGGCACTGTGAGCTGCTCTTCACTGTGAAATACCATGTGCTTTCTCCCCAGTCATCAGTTTCTAGCTGTAGAAGCCATGCAGTCAGCCTTCTAGTTTATAGCAAACTGTTAGTCTGTTAGCTTGCTAGGTTTCTTCCCCTGCAAAGTTTTACACGGTGTTTTTGTAAGGAGCTAAACGTGCATAGAAAACCAACCAAAATCCAGGCTTTACTGCTGAAACTTCCCTAGAGGCTGAGTTCTGTGCAACCACAGGCAGTACACTGTAGTTCTGTTGACTTTTACTTCCTGTGTCTGAGAACTGGGCCACTGCTTTATATTGGATATGGTAAGGTTGTGTATTATATTCTTTTTCTTCAAGGCGTTTTGACCATCTCTTATATTCTGGGTTTCAAGATTATTCCTCTTATTAGACAAAAATATATTATTCAAAAGTTATACAGCATTTTATGAAACATATAAAAGGCATAATCTTCTTAATGGATTCCTACCTAGTCCTTATAAGAAGTTCTATAAAACAGTGTCCACTTCCCACAGAGTTACTCGAGTGAAAGGTGGGAACGAATCCCTTAGTTTCATGTAAGTTGGTCCCAGGATGAAAAAATACTGGTGCTCTACAGAGCAGTAACAGAAATAATTGTCTTTTGAATCTTGAAATTATATGCTTAAGAAAAATTCATTCATGGCTGTGTTTCTGCCCCTTGGGGAACCATGTAATTTACATTTACAAACAGAAATTGTATTTGTAAAGAATTAACAGTAGAGAGCACGAGAAGTTTTGTGGAAGCAAGTGTCCATTGTACTCTCATTTCTTCCCTAAACTGGGCTAAAAAACATGTATTAAGGGCTGGAGAGCCCCCAAAAGGGGCCCTGTAGTTTGATGTTGGCCATAGGCCTCTGTACTCCTTTAAACTAGCAGAGGGAAAAAAAAAAGTAATTACAAAATCATTAAACCATCAAATAAATCAGGGAATAAGGGACCTCTGGAAGTCTCTAGTTCAACCTCCTGCTCATAGCGGAGCTAACTTCAAAGCTAGATGATGTCACTCCAGGCATCTTTCTTGTCCCTGTGGGTTTTAGCCATGGACAGCAATCACATAATCTCTCTGGGTACATGTTCCAGTGTTGCACCACTTCATGAATGAAGAATTATTTCCTCTGCAGCACGGCAGCTTGTGCCTGTTGCCTGTTTTGTGCATCTGAGAAGAGTCTGGCTCCAACCTCTGAATACCCCCTCCCCATCATGTGGTAGATGGTGTCAAACTAGTCCCTCTTGCCTTTTATCTTCCGTCCCCAGGCTGTCTGGACCATGATTCTGGCAGCCCCTCACCACCTTAGTGGCTTGTCACTGGGTTTGTATCAGATTGTCAACACCTCTCTTGAAATAGGATGGTGAAAAGGAGATGTGGTACTCCAGCTGTGACTTCATGACTGTGTTTATCAAAGTGAAATAAACACTTCATAGCTATGCTCACTCTTGCCAGCACAACCCTTCCTTATGCAGATAGCTTTCCTTGCCAAAGGGGCACACTGCTTACTTCTTGCTTAGTGTGTTTTACTGTATGGAATACAGTGATTGTTTTCTGTGTTCAAATATTTAGTTACAGGTGCTTTTTTTGGTGTTCTGGTGTTTGTTGTAGGCTTAATACCTAGTATATACATGTGTTATATTTGTGTATATACTCTTCTATTCTTTCTAATGGATTTTCAGCACTAATAGCCCATTGCCTGATTTGCTGGTGCAGAATTATCCTATCAAAATGAGATCTTGGTCAGATCTGATCTCAGTTCCAGATCTCTGCCCTGACAATTGCAGCACATCCATAGAGATACTTGCAGAGAAAACGCTCATCTGTTATTTCTTTGAATTTATATTGCAAGCTGATACTGTCTTTGTAACTGATGGAGACAGAGGCAGTTCCAGGGGGCTCCTTATCTCAGACACCAAGTTAGAATGTTGTGAGTCTCCTCCTGGACTGCCTAGCTGCTTTCACTTAACTGCAGGAGGCAGTAACACAGTTACTCTAGCTGAAGCTTAACTCAGACCACCCGACCATTGACACAGTATGTATATTGTATTTCAACAATGTTTTTACTTCTTATAGTTACATTTGTCCCTATCATCTGCAGCTGTTAGGAATATTAACTTAAATTTAGCTCAGTGGCAAATCTAAAATGATTGTAAAGATGCTCAATGGATACTAATTACAATATCTTCCAGAAGAATTTTAAGATGTGTGTGATCTAGCCACCTTTTGTCTATTCAGTCCAACGAACTTTTGGATGATCAGGGTTTTAGAGCAGCTTTGCTTCCAATTTTGTAAGCAGAAAAAGAAAATATGGCCAAAAAGAACTGTGACAGTAAATAAATACATTAATGGCCAAGGAACATCCAACTCTACATGTGAGTACCTTTACAGAAAGAGCTCTAGAATACACGGGTAGAAGGAAACTGGTGTATCTGGATGGAGGTCTTACAATTTGTGAAGCAACAACCAGCAAATATATGACGCACCAATAGTCAGCCCGGAGTACTGAAAATGGTGCTGTGCTGTGCTGTGCTGAGGGACATGAGTGCTGAGCAGTTTCCAGCATCTGGCACTGACCTGCTGGATGAGCTTGGGCTAGGCTTTTACTTTTGTCCTTCCAACTGCATCTTGGGAATAATGACATGCCCTTCTTTGCTATGTGTTTTTAGACCCACGGGTTAAAACGCTACCCAAAAGGTCACATTTGTTCATACAGGAGGGTAAGACACAGGAGCTCTGCTAGACCTGACAGAAGGCAGGCTGTGTCTGTATGACAGAACAGAGCACATCACAAAAGGTCTAAGCAAATAGGCTTCAACCTGCAAGTCCACATGATGCAGTGCTGTAGGGATATATCCAGCACACTGTGTTAATGTATTTGTATTGAACTAGGACGTATTCACTCAGTCACAGTGCTGTGGTCACACTGGGGTGATCTGCAACCCTACCAGCACCTCTGTTATGTCTCACCTTCAGAGACATACTCTGTTGTCCAGCTCATTAGATGCTGTCATTTAGATGTATGGTCTGCAGAGAGATACATAGCTTTTTCCCTACCAGTCGCTCTCCAAGTCACAGATATGGGGCTTCCAGAAGACCAGAATATACCTATGGAAGTGGTCCCAGCAGGCTCACTGCTTCAGTCCTTTGAAGGAAAACTAACTCAGTATGCAAGGGTGCAGGAAAGAAGACAATATGGCAGTGTGCTGGAAGGGGTATTCACTAGCTTCTTCCTGACATGCCATCACCAAACTGTTAAGGAGACTGAGCACATTCTTCCACCCACATATTTACCCCACCACAGCTGAGCATTGAAAAATGCATCTGATGGCATACATAGCACTATACATGGAAAAAAATAATCTGCACAGCAACATCTGAACATGAAGCTGTCGATATGGAAGTATTCAGCTTGCAATCTGCAGGCAATGCTGGTTCAATGAGATGCTTTTTTTTTTTCTTTTTTCCCCCCCTCTTCTTGATAAATTAATGGCTTTGCTCTGTTTAGATTACTTTCTTTTTTTTTTTCTTTTTTTTTTTTTTTCCCCTGCACTGTGGGTTAACACTGCACAGACTTTCATTTATGGCAGGAAGTACCTTTAGTTGTAGCCCTAGTTCAGATCATGCCTTCTGGGTGCTGATCTTTCACCACATTATACATACAAGATCTGCTGTGACACGAGCTTTAGAATCAAAACCCAAACTGGACATGCAATGATGGCATTCACTTAATTTAGCTTGGAAGACTTTGTGTTGTGGCTTATCCTTCAGGAAGTGGAAAAGTCCATTTTGTTGTCAGAGCAGCACTTCAAGTTCTTCAAAATGGGCACCGTGACATAGCTGGAACCCTGGGCTGAGCTGCCTGTTCTTTGGCACAAAGTGCTGAATACTGTTTTGCAGCCCACATCACTGTTTTCAGTCTGCTTTTGCCTTCACACGCAATGAAGAACACACTGTAACACCCACAGAAGGGGTGTCAACTGCTGTTGTTATCACATTTACTCAGTACATGACTGGAACTGTAACTGTGCTAACGCCAGAACATTATTAAGCAATGTTACTCAGGCATGATGGCTGGAAGTGAAGAAGGTGTCCATGTGCAATCAGGAAGATATGTCAAGATGGGGAAGAGCACAAGCTTGCATTCATTTGCCTAACCCCACAGATCCACTGAAGCTCCAGACTGCCAAACTAAATGATGTGCAGAGGAATCCTAGACAACAACTCCACCATCTTTCCCTGATGCAGCAGTTGCTGCAAGAACATCTGAACTGCCAGATATCTCCATGCTCTGGCAAAGAGTCTGAAAACTCATGTTTAAAAATCACTCCCTCCTGCTCCCTGACATGTGGCTGACTAATGAAGAGCAAGCCCTGCTGCTTCACTGGCCTCACAAGCGTTCGTGTACTGTAAGCTAAGCCTATTAACCAGGTGGCTGGGGGGAAAGAAGAGGGTGAAGCAAGGCTCTATGTGGTGAAGTCAAAAGACATGAGGTGATGGTGGGTCCTGGGAGAAGTTAGGCCACATGGATACACAACCCAAACTACAGCTGTGACCTAGGCTTGTGAAGAAGCATTTTGATATTTGAGCAATTTTTTTTCACAGGAGTAACAAACCAAAAAGTCTATGACATTTGAATGATTAGATGTGAAAAGGTGACAATGGGTTATGACCAGGCTGAACCAAGCTCTGCTTCTGAAGCATTTATACTGCAAAAACCACTAGTAGACAACAGCATGTTGTCACAAGCAAAAGGTGTGTTCACATTCTAGAGATATTAATATAAAAATGCAGCTGTGACCCTGTAAAAGCAGAAGAATTCCATTTAGTTGCTTTATAAAATTTAACATTAGCCTACTAGCTTGTCTTCAGTATTCTATTAGATAATCTACAAGAAGAGTGTTATGGAGAAACCAGAGGCAATCTCTTCTCAAAGGGGCGCAGTGAAAGGACAAGAAGCAATAGGTACGAGCAGCAGCCCAGAGGTTGTGACCAGGCAGAAGGAAGAAATTTCTTCCTTTGTGAGGGTGGTAGAGCACTGCAACAGGTGCCCAGGGAGGCCATGGGATCTCTGCCTGTGGCGATTTCTAAAACCTGCCTGAGCAAAGTCCTCAGCAAATTGATCTAGCAGTCCTGCTTTGACAGAAGTTGGACTAGAAGTCTTCAGAGGTCCCTTCCTCCCCAGATAACTCCATGATCCTGGGATATACAGGTTGACAATTCTGCTTAGCCCTGGAGACCTGATTACTTCCTCTGAGTGGAACTGCCACCCCCAGACACAAGGGCAGGAAAGAGGGGGGTTTCCATTGTCTTTATGAGCAGAGGGTCATTTGGTAACAAATACCTCTTCGTTCTATGATGGCCTTTTCCTACAACAGCCTGGATTTTCTTCTGCTGAAAGTGCTATTGGCAGAGGGGTCAGTGCATCAGACTTAGTGATACACACCTGGGTATTCATAAATAAAGCTAGAATTGGATGAAAGCGAATAAAATAATGAAAATACTTACAAAGCTGAAAGTATTAACACTAAAGAAATTCCTCCTCAAATGAAAATTCTGTAGCAGTGCAATATCCTTTTTAAAAATAAGTAAAAATAATAGTTCTCCAGTAGGACAGAAAGAATTCAAGAAAAATGCCTTGCAAAGAGTTCTACTCACCTATTTCTTCTTCAAATTAAAATTCACCTTCCTTTTCATTATCTGTCCCAGCAGCATCAGCATGTAGACTTCAAATAAAAAATGAGAATTGCTTATGGCTGTTTCATAAGTTTGCTCTGGAAAATAAGCCTGTCCATTTGCCATTTTCTTCAATCAAGTGAGAATTCTGCTAGGTCACAAAGGATGCAATTGCGTGGTCTGCACTGCATGCTTATTGAGGTTAATTTTGTGTCTGAAAATGTGTTTTTTGGAGAGGAGAGAGAGAGGAGAGAGAGAGGAGAGGAGAGGAGAGGAGAGGAGAGGAGAGGAGAGGAGAGGAGAGGAGAGGAGAGGAGAGGAGAGGAGAGGAGAGGAGAGGAGAGGAGAGGAGAGGAGAGGAGAGGAGAGGAGAGGAGAGGAGAGGAGAGGAGAGGAGAGGAGAGGAGAGGAGAGGAGAGGAGAGGAGAGGAGAGGAGAGGAGAGGAGAGGAGAGGAGAGGAGAGGAGAGGAGAGGAGAGGAGAGGAGAGGAGAGGAGAGGAGAGGAGAGGAGAGGAGAGGAGAGGAGAGGAGAGGAGAGGAGAGGAGAGACACGTTCCCTTAAAACAGAAACACTGTTTTTTTCCACTAGCTCAAAAAGACCCATGTTTACATCGACTATACATGATTACATCTTGATGGTTTTGAATCATTTAGGAAAGAGTGATGTGAGAAAAGACTGCTTAGGTGTATACGCAGTGATGGAAAGAGAGACTGAGAATTCAAGCAACCCATTTGGCCTGCTAGCTCTCCTTCAAGGACTAAAGTTTTTAAAAACCCCAAATAAGGAAAGTGGGGTTTGGGATTTGTGCCTTTTATTTTGTAAAGGATGGTGAGAGGTTCAGGGGGAAGCAGTGGAAACTGATTCAATCAAAGGACAAGTTTTGTTTCACATTAGGATCAGTCATATGGCTGGTACGCAGGCTGCAATGAAACAAACCTTATCAGTATCCACTATCCAATTAGCAGTGTCCACATCTACATACTGATCACTTTGTGGCTGATGATAGAGCAAGAATGATTTAGATATGTTGTGTATAAACGGTACCTGAGCGGCACTTCTGAGTAATCTGTTCCGTGACTATCAAAGGTTCTTTTTTTTCCCCTAAACCTTTTTGTTTCTGTACTTAACACTGTTACCAAGGTTGAAAGTAGGAAGGGAAAAGATCAGTAATATAAGATCACAAAATCAAACTTTTCTTCATTCTAATCTAGAGTGTTGTACATCCGATTGAATGTAAAAGACCAACAGGCTATTTCACAGGATTAAAACATTATTTTCAACTGACCTATGTTGATTCACAGTGCCTATCTGTGTTGAACTGTAAAGGATATTTCTAAGCAGGAATAAAGGACAAAACCAATAGCATGGCTCTTAGCAGGAAATGTCAGAACTGTGCAAGAACAGGACTTTGTGTTTGTGTGCTCTGAAATGTATTTTTAGGTTTTAGAAGGGCTTTAAGTTTTAATTCAAATCTGTGTTGTGGGTATTTTTTTGGTGTTTGTGTTTTTGTGGGTTTTTTTTTTGTTTGTTTGTTTTGTTTTGTTTTTTTGTGTGTGTTTGTTTGTTTTTTTTTTTCAAAATAGAAGACAAAACCACCATCATTAAAATGTCCCGCAGCAACATATGGGTCATGAACAAGGAGTTAAAGGCAACTCGGGCTTTCTGCCTGTGGAGTTGGTGGATCAAGCAGGGGATAGCTCAAGCAACTTAGGGACAGCAGCCCTGGTCCTCATAAGTACTCTTAAAGTATTGAAACATTCTTTTAAAATATATTGATCATATTACTTTTACTTTTATTCTGAGTCAAATCTAGTGCATCATTAATACCATCTAAATTCAGTTGTTAAACTATTGTAGTACTTAGTGGATGGAGCATGTTAGAATTTGAGTTACATTTTTATAGCTTCAACTATGGTTGCAATTACATTAGCCTCAAAACATCTTATACTGATGTATGTATCTTGTTTGTCTTCCTTTTAGGTGAACAGGCTATGTAAGATCATGCACGCGAGCATAATAAATGCACAACACAGATTGTACTGCTTTAGCTATTCTTATGAGAACCAGCAAAGCTTTTTTTACCTAAGTCCATTTTGAGATACTCCTTAGAAACTTTGCCCTGCTTTGTCCAAAAAATATTTTGTGTGTTCATACTTTTTTTTTTTAATCTACATTTTCTCCTGTAGGGCAAGAGATCATACAAGAAGAGACAGAATGGTGGCTGAAAATAGGCTTTGAAGCCGTATTGAAAGAAGTAACTTCCTTCCTTTTATTTGTTTCTCAGCCCTCCTCAGAGCCATAGCACAGCGTATGTGTACTTCTGGAGGCAGGCAAAGCTAATACAGGATGCAACCCACTGCATTAAACCAACTCTTTCCATAACCCAGAGGGACTTGCTCATCGATGGCAGGTGATATCATGTATGCGGACGTGGCAATGCTACCCAGGGAAAGACGAGACGTTCCTTCTCGGACACCAGTTCCAGGTACAACATCTAATCAGCTGTTGGACGTACACTGTTTCCTCTCATGTGCTCTTTCACTCTTTCATTTTAAAAACTGTTACTGGATAATACTAGAAGAATGCTATGAAATGTTGCATGCAGAAGTCATGGGAAGGTAATGGTAGAAGAGATCCCCATGAGACCCAAATCAGAAAAGCTAATCTTCAGCTAGTATTGCTACAGAGTAGTGTCACAGTTCTGACCCCTTGTTTTAAGTAACAGAATGAGGAATAAAATATTGCTCAGTTTTGAATAATGGGCATAATATTCTTTCTTTTTTTCTTTACTTTTTTTTTTTTTAATTGTTTTTGTTTATATTAACAAAATGATCAAAAACCTGTTAGAATATACTCTACCAAATTGCTTCCTAGTCCAAAAATCAGACTGATACATTTTACGGTGTCTTCATGGAAAGGAGCAATAAATTAACTAGTAAATCAGAAAACTAGTGGCAGTTGAAGGTACCATCACTGTCACTGAAGGAAGTACTGAATGACTCCTGAAATCTTCCTGCTCTTCTACTTCATTTTTCCAGTAGCGATTTTCCTAGAACCACACTATCAATCAATGATCACTTCATGTATTTGTAACAAAAGACAAAAGATTAAGTCAATATTCAGGGTAAGGAGATTATTTACACCACTTTTTTAAAGAAACTAAATTTCCATTACTTGGAAAAAATGTAATCCATTCATGAAAAGATTTTGCCAAAATTCTGGATCACAGCTAATATGAAAGATGTCTTCTCATTATGAGCAAACAGAAGATGCTTGTGGTCAGAGCAAGGTCATACGTTCAGGCTTTCAATGTTCATTAGGATTTAATGTATTTAGTTACTTAAGGAAACTATATTGTGTAAGAAAACTATATTGTGTAATCTTTTTGGAAGATGTTGTTCTGTTTACAATGTAGATTGATAGTGGTGACAATGGTGCTCTGAATGCACTTAAGTGGCAGAAAAAACCCCTATTTTTTTGTATTCTTGCAAAACTGTTATCTAAAAAATAAAAATTAGTTCACTTTATCATATATCAAAAAGAAAACACTACCTTACACTGTATGTTATACATATTGTTGGTACTGCTGTAACATGTACAACACCACAGAGGATTCACCTAAAATTTTATCTTGTTTTTAAGGTATACAATTTATTTGCAAAGGGAACTAGGCATCAAATCTTGACTTGAAGACATCCAGAAATATCCCTTGATCACACTGTCTAAAGTAAAAGCTTGTATTTGAATAGGCCAGGCTTTAATTTCCAATGAAATTTCTCATTAATATCTAGATAGTTCTTGTTAAACCTTAGTCTAATAGATTTTAGCACTCAATATTTTCTTACATTAAATTGTTAGCCACAGTAGTCAAGTAAATTCTCAGTGTGCTTTTCCCTTTAAATCTCTTGCTTTAATTAACTTTTTGAAGAACTCTAATTATTTTTTGTGGATCTTTTTCTGTCCTTTCTCCAGTGTTTCCATCTGTTTAAGAATATGGTTACCAATGCTGCACTCAGTATTACAAGAAGTCTCAGTTATACAGCAACAAAAATCTCTTAAATAATCTTCATTGTTTATAACTCCCAGGATCATCTTCCCCCACCATTATATCAGGTTATACTCAAACAAATATTGTTTGACTGGGCATAAACTTACAGGTCTGTCATTATGACTGTCTTTATTTATTGTTTTGTTAACCATTCTGTTATTTTCAGATTTTATTAGCAATTACTTTTCTACTCACTTTCACACAAACGGAAAAAACAACAAACAGTATTAGGCAATATTGGACCTCATATCAGCTTAGAATATGGCAGAAATATCTCCCTGATGACAATGATTTCTCTGCCTTCTTTGTTAACATATACTACTATAGTTTTTATTGCTACTAAAATCAATAAGAACTTGAGCCATATTGTAATGCTTTAAAAATTCAAATTAACAATTTCAGTTGCTTGTTCCTTCCTTGAAGTTTTAACACTTTGACTGAAATTCACACATACTCATCCAGGTGGTGAGTGTTATTTTATTCCAAGAATTTCTCCAAAAACACAATACTTTTACCACAGGAAGAATGAGGGAAAACACTTTTTTTCCTCTACATAATTATTTCTGTAATTTTTAAAAAACTTGGTAGGAAATTTAAAAAAATATCCTGAAAGGTGACAGGCACCTTGAGCAATGTTCATGAAACAGACTTAAGCTCAGTGTAAGTATAGCAATGATTAGCATTTAGGTTCCTCAGTGCATAGCAAGCCCTCGCCAGGACGCCCTGCATTTCTTTACAGCTAACGGAGCAGAATCTGGGATCCACAAAATCCAGCATGGTGAGCTAGGAACTGCCTAAAGTAGCTGATAGGGTAGAGCAAGGACACTAGATCAGCCGTTTCTGGGAGTTAGATCGTTTCCTGCAAACTGGAAGGAGGTCTCTCCTACATGGGCTGGGCTCAAGGCTGCTTCGGGCAGGACACCTTCTACATACCAAACACACTTACAGCATGTCCCACTCATTATTGCACCCTGCATTAAGAGGTTTCAAGGCTTCCCTCAGTTTGGAGCAGGAATTCAAAGCCGATTCTCAAAGTGAGGGTCTCAGCTTCAAGCTGAACTACCTGTGGGACGCTCTGTGGCAAGCACCACAAGCTCTCCCTTTGGCACTACCCAGACTTTGTGACACATTGAAATGTCCGCTGGAGGATGCATCCCTCCCTTCACCAGATTTTATGCCAGTCTTGCTCTAGGCTAGGAATGCCTGACTATCTTGCAGAAAAAGTAGCAGTGTCAAGATTGGCATGAGGGAAAGCACTGAAGGGCTAAAACTCTCACTGCAGGGGAGGGAGAGTTGTGTTTAATCACCACTGCGAATTTGGCAGTTGAATGCTCTGAGGATGAGATTCCCAAATTTCAGGCAAGAGTTCAAACCACTAGGCTATGGGCAAGTGGAACATGCCCACCTCCTCCTGGCTGCATTTTGTGCAAGGATTCCATTTACTCGAGTAGATACCAAAAAACATGAGTGGGTGGCATAGCTAATTTGCCCCGTTCAAGTGTATCTGCTGTCAGGATTTGGTGCACATGAATGGTAAACATGCAGGGAACTGAACTTCTGCCAAGGTCTGGGGTAGCTGAGTAGGTGTTTTAAATATGTAAAATTTGGATTTTTTTTTTTTAGCTTTTCTTTACCCGTGAGAATGGGATTTGGTTTCATCAAATTATGCAGTTTCTTGGAGTTCTCACAAACACTGTTCTTATCTCAAAGTGTATCATTGTATTTTATGACGATAGAGAAAAAGAGATAAAAATCAATGGTGGCACAGTTGGAAAGAGTGTAAAATTTTACAGTCTAATAATAGGGAAAGCTCAGTCATTGAAAACTATTTGGGTAAAATTGATAGACTGGACAAAGTGTGTTAAACAATGTGTAACACAACATCACAATAAAAAATGTCTGTAGCTCTAAGTTTGGCAGGCTGTACTCATAAAGCGATTTAAATGAACTTGTTGTGATCCTGTTCCAACTGGAAAGTGAACAACATGTTGTTGCACAACCAGTTGGGACTCCAGCTGTCAGTCAGGTGCTCTGAATTACAAGATTCTTGAATGCTCTAGCAGGAGTTGAGGAAGAGTTATCAGGTGGTACTCTCTGTGCACATGCTTTGGTGGGATAGCAGGTGCTATTATGGTGCATGTACTCCAAAACGAATGTTCAAAAGTAGAAAAGTGTTCCAAAACTACAAGCAAGGATAAATAGAGCCTGAAAATGCATTTTCTAATGAAAGATTCAGCAAGTTTTAGCTTCCTAGTTTACTCAAGAATAATTAGCGAGTCACCTGATTATGGTTCATAAATGATTACATGCAAGATTTTTCCTCTAGGAAAACAAAACAAAACCACCACGAACACACCAAAATCCCCAACAAACAACAAAAAGCAACACCAAATAAAAAACAAGAAGAGTTCAACTCCATCATTGAACTAGCTTACAAGCAGTTGTAGGCTGCCATTAGTTTGACCCTTAGCTTCTTGTTCCCCTACTGATCCTCCTTGGTCCCTCCAGGTCCTGACCATCTTATTATCCACCCTCTGCTGGACCCTCTCCATCTTCCCCCAGACCCCCCTGAATGGGATGGCCCACATCTGGACATAATGTTCCAGGTGTGGCTGCAGCAGCAGCATGTGGAGCAGCACAGAAACTTCCAGTGCTCTCCTAATGCAGCCCTGCTGGCGGCTTGCATGAGCTGTGATGGTGATAAGGAGTCACCACGGGCTCATTCAACCTGGTGTCCAGCTCAGTGACTGTAAGCCTAAATCTTTGTAGTGAGTGACCTGACAGAAGCACTCTCTATCTGCACATTCGCCAAGCAGAAGCTTCGAGTAAGTAGAGCTGCCTTTCTGCACTTGACAATTTGCATATAGAAATTAAATGAAATTTCAGTTTTAGTAAGTGACACAGATCTCCACTGACTACCAGGGCTCCTTGTTGCTAAACTAGGTAGGGGTGTGAAAGAGTCCAGCAAAGTTAAGGTTACGTGTTATTTTAAAACCACTTGCTGATTTCTGAGGACTTCACATTCAAATTGTCATATGCCAATACACGCTGTAATAGAAGTAATTATGTTTTAAAAATATTCAGCTGCATGGATAATATTTTTTCATACAGTCTGAGAGGTGTTCTTTAAAGGAATAGATCTACATTTGAGAAAGAAAATATTTAGTAATAGTACCAGAGTTTCTAAAGTATGTATTTGAGAAATGTCTCCATTTATAAGGCTAGTGTATTTAAAAGTCCTGGCTCTTCTTCTTTGGAAAATATTTACATTCTAAGAACAAAAACATTTATGAGCACTTCTTTTTGAGAACAGTTAGTTATCTATGCAATTAAATATAATTTACAAATTTTCTGTAGTTCATTGAACTAATAAATTGCGATAAAGCAAGCATCGAAGTGTATTAGGTCATGTTCTCTAATGCATAGAACATCTTAGCTGTATGAATAAAACTTATTTGCCAATCAGTTGCTCAGTATTTTTCTTACTGTAAAACCTTTCCACACTTCAACAATTCGCATATCAAATGCAACCTTATTTTAGCATTAGGCTCTCTTCTTCTTCCAAGTTCTTCCTTGATCAGTGAAATTCAATGCAACACAAATGGCTTACTTCTTTCTAAAAGCCTCAGTGATCATGAAATAAGGCACAGAAGCTTATTCTTGATTCAGACTGAAAAAGTCTCACCATTTATGGAAAGAAGATCAGCCTACCAAAGTTCCAAATATTTTCTAGCCAGTAGCTCTACAAAATATCCAGCTAAAACAAAATTGAAAATGTGATCAGAAAGAATCCATGTGCATCTAACTGAAACCACGCTATTTTAATGGCTTTGTTGTTGTTGTTGTTTTGACAACGCGCAACTGTAACGGATGTCTTCAACAATCAGGTCTCTTCCTCTGCTGTTACAGGCACCACATGAATGCCCCAAGGAATCACCTCGCTGCAGAAGCATTTCTCTAAGTGGCAGTTTTCCCTTCGGGGGTCTCCTTGTTTCACAAAGCACTCACGGCTCTGGTGCCCCTTAAGCCCCTATGATATTCCCTGAGATGGCTTAGTACCAAATGGGACGCTTCCATGGGATAGTACCCAGGTCTTACCCATCCTTCAGTCTGTCTGTCTGCCTCCTGGTCCAGCAACACAGGACTCAAGTAGTTCGAACAAAGATTATGGAGGAGGCTCTTAGTTACTTCCTGACAGCAGCAGTCATCTTCTTGCCTGTTGCTTCTCTCTCTCAAAAAAAAGCTGAACTAGCAGCTCTGGAAACACATGCCCCTTTTATAGAGACGCAGTGTTCTATGTAATTCTTTATTGTTTCTCCGCTTAATGGCTTGCACAACCACAAATGTCAGCATTTCCCTACTCCTTACAGGAAACACGATCACATACGCTGAGCTGTGCATGAAGCCGAAACCCAGAGGGACCAGCAGATCAGAGACTTCAGCTTCTGGTAGTGTGCTATTTTGTTTGGTTCTTGGTTACTAATTATAGATTTAGTGTTTCCTATTACCCAACAGTAAAACCTGTTATCAAGAGTCTCTATGTACAATCTCTCAATAAAGAATGGATTTATCTTTTTTTTTTTTCTGTGTTCTCAGATTATATACTTTCCTTGTAAAAATAATATTGAAAGAGATTTTTTTAAATATTTTTTTTAAGTACCTTTGTGCCCTACATTGAAAAATTAGCAAAGGAAATAAATTTCCACATTTTTTTAAGGAATCTTCCTGTAAGTGTTTCTGCAGAAACAGTCACAGAGACACATTTGGCTTTGGAAGTAGTGTAATAGCCACCTCTCTATGTGCAGCTAGTGTACTGATGATTGCCACCTTCTCTGTGCTGAAGGACACATGCCAAACAAGGTCAGGCCCACAGAACTCTATGAGCTGTAAGGGAACATTACAAAATACATCCAAGGCAACTGGAGAATGAGGAAGTTGCTCATCTCATGCAGGCAAGGTCAGGAAAAGAGCAGTTATGAAAGTGCAACTCTGTGGCTTGTGGAAAGGGCACTTTGAACCCAAATTTCCTTGAGCCCTGCCTGTACCTGAGTGTTGCACTCCCACAAGCTGCTGAATGGCAAACGGCTGGAGAGGTGCTTGGTCAGAGGTGCTTCACTGTGCTGTGGTGTCAGTATGGGATTTTTTTCCTTTTGTGTGCATTCAGGTAAGTTAGATTTTGGCCATGTGACAGGCAGGTTAACCCAGGAGCGTGTGACCACAGAAGAGGAACATACCACAGGCCATCCCTGACACTTTCCCTTTTCTCTGCAGTTTCTTGCAGGGTGTGGGTGAGTAGGTGGGAGGAGGCAACGCTTGAAAATATTAGCTCAATAGAGAAAGAGAGGATTCATAAAGGAATGATTAATTGAAAATCACTTGCCCTATCTGACAAAATGATTTCACTTTCATATATGGAAAGTGGATGAGAATTTTTAATAGGCAAGATGTTCCTGCCTACTTCAAACAGCAGACTGATTTTAGACAGATTATTTCTCTGTTGTTGCCGTGTAAGAAACTGGCGTATGTAAAAGCAGGGTTAATTTTAATATTGTAAAAACCTGAAGCTGCTCTTCCTCCCACCTCTCTCCAGGCTGCCAACATGGGTGCTCAGCCTGGTTCTACGTGGCGCTGGTCCTGGGAGTCCTTGTGCTCGTTCTGTTGGGCATCACAGCTGTGCTCACCAAGCAATGTGAGTAGATCCTGGCATCTGCCTCATCTCTTCGTTGTAGAGATGGTTAACCCTCACAAGTAGAGTGATGCCAAAAGAAAAATTCCCTTAGTGTTGCATTAGAGGTGTCAAGTTATACACAAATACAGGAAAATAAATGTAGTGCTCCAAAGAGAACATTTGCTACCTGTCATTTAACATATTTAGTGCAGATGAAGGGGAGTTGCTGGAGTTTACCTTGTCATCAGTGATGCTGAAAGGCTTTAGACGCATATTTCAAGTCATTATGACGATCAAAACATTTGGCCTTCCTATCCATGATGCTACTTTGAATTTCACTTGCTTTGTAGGTTTGAACAAATAAAATAAAAATCAGAGTTCAGATGATTTAATTTCATCAGACTTCCCTGGTACTAGTAATACCATAACCCACAGCATGATCCAGTTGTATAAGAACTGTTCCAGAGAAGATAGTCACAGAATCATTCCCTAAGAGGAAATAGTCTTGAAAAACTTCAGAAAAAACATGTACAACCCAACTCTCCCTAAAATCTCACCAAAATATTGCGTATTCTTTATGTATTCAGTTATCAAAAATGACAAACTTATTTTCTTTTCCTGTACGGTTCAGAGTATTCAGCAGCTACACACTTTGCCAGACAGTTATTGAGTATGCTCATAACTGAATGTGTATACCCCCTGATGTATACACACACATATATATATCCTCATATTCACAGTATAGCACTGGATACAACGACTGCATTACCTTGACCCTGTTGTTAGCCATAATCTCTCCCTTTTCTTTCTTCTTCTTTTTTTTTTTTTTTTCCATTCAAGTTTTGAAGGGCAGTGCAAGAAAATCAGAAAGTTTGTCCCAGTATGGTCTAAATAGCACTGGCAATCACATTTCTTCAGAGAAGACTGTCTTGGGGGTGCTCCTGAAATGGCTCATGGAGGAACTGTGTGAAGATGGACAGGGTGAGGAAAGTTAGTCCTTTCACAACATAGTGGACATGCTGTGTGCACTCTTTCGGTTGTCTCCATTTCCATTTCTGTGACACCCTGCAGTTTATGGGAACTCACTGGTACCAGCCAGAGACCATGATGTTCCTGCATAGAAATTATGACAGGACCTAACCTAACATTTTAGTGATGACAGTTTTGGTGTTCTTTTGGCACAAATAGTTTCCAGTACTTTCTTTATATTTCTTTCTGCCAGGAGTTGCTGTCAGAAATGCCATATATTGTAGATCATCCCCTTGTCTTGGAGAATACTTCCATACAATAATTGCTCACAAAGAGTGGGAGGGAATGTAGCTTTCCTATGCGTTTGCAAGGATCAGGCAAAGGACCCTAGTCTTTTTATAATGGATCTATTATTTGTTGGCAAGTACTAATGCTTTTCTAGGGATTGATTGCAATGCTGTTACTTTGAAATATTAGAAGAATCCAAGACAGAAAAGGCAGGGCATGTTCTTCCCAGATGCTCTGGGTGAAATGGGAAGTAGGCTTGGGAATAGCAGGGTTCCCCTTATTTAACACAGTTCCTTCTCCAGCTCCACAGACGTAATTTGAATGTCATTTAAGTAGCTGTGCTTTCCAGTTACATCATGTATTAAATCTACACACTCCACATCATGTCACATCACACAGTGTTTTCTCACGTGAACTGCATGTGGGAGGAGGAAAAATGTCTCCACAGCCCTCTGGGTCATTCTGGTGCTCTCCACAAGGCAGGTGCCTGGAGAGGTGGGAAGCCCAAGGATGTGCAGCAGGAGTGTCGAAGTGCAAGGGAGTAGGAAGCTGAGAAGTGGCACTGGAGCCTTCAAACCTCTCTCAATACCCAGCGAATATGTGCCAGGAGGTGGGGAATGCTACAGGGGAACTGGAACAAGTCACAGTAGGAGCTAAGAATTCCCTTTCTACCCACAGGAACAACATGTGAGCTATGTCCTCCAGGATGGCAACTACACAGGGGAAGATGTTACTACTTCTCCGAAGAGGCTGTAAGCTGGGATGACAGCCAGAGAAACTGTCTGGCCAGAAAATCACAGCTCCTTGTCATTGAAGATGAAATTGAGATGGTGAGTCTTGCAGCAGCCCTAAAACTGTGCAACAGGCATCTGCCTTAATCAAACATATCACCACATGAACATGGCCCATATGTCCCGAGTACATGCAGGCAAGCAAGAGCCCTATCAAGTGTAGAGCATCTGACTCTATGGACTTTGGAGAGGGTCAACAGAGCAGTCCTGAAGAGATGCAAGTGTGGAAGCCACAGTAGTTTTGATTGGGAACAGGAAATGCTGGGGACTTTCCATGTATTTCCATTACTTGGCTCAGGGAGGAGAAGTGTGATTCAAATGCTAAATGGAAATTCAAACAGAGAAACCTCACTCTCATTTTTGTTTGGGAAAATGAATAGCAAGGTATCGCTGAATGGCTCTTCTGAGAAACTCATACTTCCCTAAGGAATGGGTCTTTTACCTTAAAGACCAGGCTTTGCAACCTGGCTCATTAGAGTGAGGAGCTTCAGTGAGGATTTTTTTGATAGCTGACAGGAAGCTATTTAGACTGAGCACCAGCCTTAATCAAAATTCTGTGGTGGGTCACATGTACACGGGCTGTTGTAATGGGCTGTTTTGCCACGGCTGGATCCCTGCCCTTTCTCTCCATGTGAGAGACTACATGAAAAGCTGTGCATGAAATGGGAAAGTGACCTGAGCACAGCAGAAAGGCTCTGCTGTTGGGTAACATGCTTCTACTTGTTCCACAGGAATTCATAGACAATAAGGAGAAAGATACCAAATATATCTGGATTGGGTTGAAGACTCAAGCCACAAAGAAACAGAGGAGTTCAGCTGAAGATCCCAGAGCAAAAGAAAACAGGTGATGATTTGTGGGGGGATGTGTTTTCAGCAAAAGCTAAGGTGTGGTACTCCACATGTAAATAAAACTCTGAATCAAGCTGATTTCCCAAAGCACAGATCTAGTCCTGAAGCCTCAGGCACCTATTCAGGGTCTATTTCATGGCTAGTTCCAGGTTAACTGCTTCCTGCTGGACACCTTTGGAAACAGGTTTGTTTTCTGCCTTCAAGACCAACCACAGTCACAGTCCATGTGTATAATAATGCACTTCTCCCATTGAAAGCACTGTCAACACACTCTCTAAGTGTACAGACCATGTATACAACCTCTGTTGAATGTGATGCCTTTTGCATAGTGTGGGTGCTGGGATCCACACAGCAAAGCAGCCCTTCCCCTCCCTTTCACCATTACAGTTCAGCACCATGGCTGCACATGGAAGTTTTCTCATGCTTCTTACGCTAATGTTCATGAGCATCGATCCCTCAGCAGACTCTGTGCATGGCTGTTGATGAACTGTGCTTCACTGAGTTACCAAATGGGCATCACCCAAACCCCTCACTCCAGATATTATCAACATTTTTATCCAGTACTGAGTTTAAAGCTGACAAGTCCTTGCATTCCTTTTGTTGTCTCACCAGGATAGCTACAAATACAATAGAGACTGACAAGAGCTGTGCTGTTTACAGAAGAAAAAACATAATCCAAGAAGATAACTGCCGGACTTTAAAGAAGTGGATCTGTAAGAAGAATGCAACTTTGTTGGTGCTCTGAGTCAAATTGTCAGGCAACAGGCAGAGCTTTTTGTCAGAAGACGCATTTTACCAATAAAACAACATGTGATGTAAATAGTTTTATGAGACTTACACAGAAATTTACATTTCATTGTTCTGGGCTCCCTAAGACTTCACCTGATGCAAACAGGGAACTCAGAAGTTACCATGTGTCAGTGTGAAGGTCATGCAACAGGACTGCAACTCAGCACATGTGGACTTGGGGGTGCTGAGCCTTCCCACGGACATGAAGATAAGCACTGTGCACAAAACTGTGATGGGCAGAAAAGATGCCACCTGCAGGGGCTGAGGAGCATGTTTGGAGCCCACTGCTGTTGTACATATCCCTGAAGCACTGCTGCTGAGCTGAAGGAACTTTTTATTTGAGTTTTGTTATTTTAGTGTCTTCTGAAGTTTGTGGGTTTTTTCCTTACAGTCTTATTGCAACTACAGAGGCCACTTGAGGGCTGTTAAAAATATGTTATGAGACAGTGTCTTACACTTACTCAGAGCTAACCTGCATGGCTGCTGGTTATGCAGATACCAGAGCAAGCATGAAGTGACTCATAACACTTGTCTCCCATCTTCTTCTGTTGCTGAAACTTAGGATATAAAAGAAACCTCTTAGCTAAGGAAGGGGCTTGGACTGTAAGACAAAATTGTATTGCAAGGAAATGAAGATGATAGCCTGCCTTTCCACCTCTTTTTGTCCCTTCACTTTGCAGATTCTTTAATGTGGAACCATAGGTGCTGCCTGAAAGGTATGATGACAAGGTACTGAAACTAATGCCTGTGATATTACTCTCTGTATGCACTCTGTAAATACATTATTTGGGCATTCAAATATCATGTAAACACACAATTTCTGGATCTAGAATACAAAAATGCTAAGAGCAGTCTGAGTTAGTGCCTTTATTAGATTCATATATTTAAAAAAAACCGAAGAAATGCAATGATTTTTAAGAAACCAGACACGCCATTTGTTTAGACTTAAAACCACCTTAGTCTAATAAAGACAGGAACTCCTCTAGACCTGTAGCTAGCATGTGTCGTTCAAATCAGTGACCAAAGCAAAGCAAATGTTTGCATCATTGTTGAGCTATTTCCAGTTGACTTGTGTCGCAAAAGTGAGGAAAGCAAGTAATGTGTAAACAGGGAAATTAAAAAAAATAACCTAGGTGACAAGGGAAGTGAAGACATAATAAAAATGTTTTCCTCCTGTTTGCAAATCACATACCTCCTCTTGGGTATTGCCAGGCCTGTGAATGTTCTAATAGGCCTTAAGGGTCCTCACCAGCCTCTGCTCCTGAGACTCACTGGGGTCTTCAGCTTCTGCCTGAGCTCTGTCAGAGAGGTGTCTGCCTCCAGCCTCATCCCATCTCCTGGATGGGACATCTGAGTCCTACCTACAAGACAGGTCAGAAAATTCAACTGATAACTGAAATAACTTTTTATTGCAGTAAAGTTTCAAACACCTCTGACGCAAAAGTGGGTACTCAAAAAGCTCAAAAGTTAGTCCCCTTGCTGAACTTCGAATCTCTAGTCTCGTATTCTCAGACTGGGGGGCAAAGCATCGGAGGCACTCTCACACCTACATACTGCTGTCCTGCAAAGGTGTAAAATGCACTTCTCTATGCTTACAGACAGGGTTGCTCAAGTAAATTTTCATTTTAAGCACCACAATTCGATTTCAGGCAGAACCTCTTCACGTGAGATCTTGGTGCAAAGTGCCACAGCTTTAACATGCACATGACTGCAGCTGTGGAACAAAACGTTCACGAGCAATATGGTAACACCAAGCAACAGCCCTCCACCTACGGACTCTGATGGCTAACACCTCACTTAATCATGGACAGAGAGCAATGCCAGGAAGGTAGTACATGTTTCTAAGTGAAAGTTGTAAAGGCGTAGAGAACTTCCGCAGAAAGAGACACCAACCACGTGATGAAGCCTGCTGCATTACACAGACACAGCACAGTGGCTCTTCAGAAGGACTCTGGGCCAACAGACTAAAAAGTGAACCATGCCTTCATTGTGTCTGACTTCCTTTCAAATGAAAAAACAACACAGATTTACCCTACAAAATGCAGCATCAGCAGCTAAAGCCTTGCTGGAAAGACTGCTGTTATTCTCATGCTAAAAAACAACAAAAAAATCCCCCAAACTCAGTGCAGCACATGTGTGGGGAAGAGAACTGATTTGTTTATTCTTCACAGAGGAGCAAAGGCAAGAAGAGTCTGAAATAAATAATATGTATTATAGATCTAGACAGATAGGTGCCTCTATATTTTTTATATACAGATATATTCCCCACTGAGAAAATGCAACTTCAGGGTACTTAAAGCATACTGTTATCCATGCATTGGAGACAACTGCTGAATTGCTGTTTTTAAGGCAGAGGTTTCTTGAGCCATGCTGAATTTAACAACTCAAACTCCTGAGCTGGCTTCTCTGAAATTGGTTATGGTGTTTAAGTTTCAACAATGTTCATGAAACACACAATATCTGAGCATTCTCACTATTACTAATGCAATTAAACAAGTTTTTGCAGTGCCTTACTGAAGCTCTTACCTACATTTTAAGCAGTCATTAAATCTTGAGTAATTTCACCAGTTCAAAAAAATAAACAAAAATTTGCCATTGAAGCAAAGTACTTCATTAAGCTCCTCTCTGAGTAAAGCATTTGCAGCCTGACCCTTCATTTCTCAGCTTGACAAACTTTGGATACTAAAGACACCAAAACTAATCACACCCATTAAGAATCAAATTACAAAAAGAGCTTTGATTATAACCTACTGTGCTCACAGTTTCTTTAAAACCTCCTTTAAGAACCAAAATTGCCCATTTTTGGACTCTATCCATAGACGACACTGGTGGAAAAAAAAGTAAGAGCGATGTTATTTTGTAGTTAGGAAACATTTGGGTAAAACAGATCATTAAGATAAGCTAAGACACAACATGGTACGTGAGTACTCCTTAGCGCTTACAATTTCTACTGGATTTGTGAAATGTACCTCTAGTAGGCCTCTAATGCAAATACTCAGAAAATTCTGCAAGAGTAAACTGCAGAAAATCGCACATTTCCCACCAAAGTTACTGTACTGTGTGTGTTTTGCTATGTGCATTTCAGCATTTCCAGAAAAGTACTTGAGTATTTCAAGTAAATGCTTCTGTTAAAAGTCTGACACATTTTGAAGTGTAAAAATCTGTTAAAAGCGTCAGAAAGTGAAACGCATTCCTTTTATGGGTCAAATGTCTTATGTCAACCCCAACATTATTATTGAAGGTCTTTTTATATTAAAAACCTGAAAATATTATTTTGCTTCAGTCTGGTGATTATGTTTTCCCAAATGGTCCCGGAGCTGAAAAACACCTTTAATGAACAATATTAAGACACAAACCACTGTAATTCAGAGGCTCTGTAAAGATATTTATTGAGTATCTTTTCAGGACTATTGCACACGCCATATCCTTCAGGGCTAGTTAATTTTAAAACATTGCAGAATAACCTCTCCCAACTAGTTACATATAAATTAACACATAGATTATTAGGCTATTCAAACCGTAGAGTCCTGTTACTGTGCCTATAAAGAATACAAGCAATTTAAAAAAGTGTAGTTCAGTAAAATTAGTGATCATATATAAATAAACATCTTAAAGTAATAAGTTGTTAACAGTATCTATACTGCACCATCCCGTTACAATGAAGTTCTATTGTTACAGAAATTAACAAAAGCATAAACAAGACACTGAACAAAACCAGACAGCAATTAACTTTGCATAAAAACCCAGTGAAGACAAAAATAATTACAAATAGAACAAAAAGCCCAATGAACCAACAACACTCTAAATAACCTGTCAAACATGGTGCAATTTTACATTCTTGAAAAATGAGAAAACACAATTACCTTCCCTTCCCTGAAACTACAGTGCACTCTAGCGGCTATTCCAAAAACGGCTCCATTTGTTCCTTCAAGTCCCAAAGTCCATAGTCCTCCCTACAGAATCACAGAATCATTTAGGTTGGAAAAGACCCTTAACACCATTGAGTCCAACTGTAAACCGAAGACTTCCAAGTTCACCACTAAACTGTGTCCGTAAGGGGTACATCTACATGTCTTTCTAATACCTGCGTATAGCATCTTGATCACGAGAAAACCCATTTTACAGATTTTATTCCAAACAGGGAAGTATTTTGCCCTGCTATACACGCAAGTTCCCCATTCGTCCTTTTCTAAAAACCCGACAGGAACAGTCCCTCCAGGAAAATAAGCTGTTTTGCTTCCTCTGGGTCTAACATTTTTAGTTGTCAGGGTATCTCCTAGACACGAGTGGACAGAGTTCAGCGGGACTCCGCCCCAATGCCGTTCAGGCCCGCAGCACTTCAACAGCATCAGGTGTTGCTGCTGAACATGATATGCACTCACAGAACAAAACACTGATTGTTCATCCAGAAATGTATTGCTTGCTTGGAAGCCCCACACTCTAATTGGCACAGGACATGAGGAAAACATCCTTTGCTATCAATTCTCTTATTCTCTGTTCATGATTTTGCCTATTTGCACTGAGGATTATTTCTAACTTTACAACATAAATGCCTGCAGCTTCACTATTACTTCTTCAGTTCAAACTCTTTTTTTCCCCAACAGTGCATAGTAAACAAATATTCTGCCTATTCTGACTTTTTTTGGTAAGGTAAGTGCTGTGCAAAGGAGAACTTCAGGTGCAGTGCAGCTACACAAATCCCGATGCTAATACTGTCAAGCTAATTTAACAAGATTAATATAAAATAACAGTAACAAAATAACGAATGCAAATGCATAGTCACACAAGTCCCCATCAAACCAGGAGTGTGAAATCTGCAATTATCTCATCTAAAACAACAGTGCTCATTTCTGCATCAGCCCTGTGCCTGAGAGGCACTGGCAGACCTTTCAGGCAGACCCACTTCACAACTCATCTCTACACCCAGAGCTTGGCTGAGGGAAAAGCAGAACAAATACCTCCAACTGCACACCAAAAAGAAAAAGAAAGCAGTCGCTCAGGATCCCACAAGAGAAGAGTTAATGGAAGAAATACTGATGACACAATGAAAATACCCATACAGGCTGAGAAGTAGCTAGAAAAATGGGGCAAGGAAATGACTCATCAAGATGTTGAAGCAAGCCTTTTGAATATCTTTAAAATAGGGTTCCCTACAGAGGGTTCCTCCATGGGTAGAGAATTCTGGCTACCAGAAAAGTCAATCGCCTCCAGGCAGGAGCCATGTTCCCAGGTCCCAGAGCATAGACACAGATTGTGTAGACATCATATCAGAGCACTACCTGTCAGGATTGGTGGCTTCTCCACTTTTACCTTGCTAAGCTGTTATTCAAGCTACAGACCCACTTCCTGGTTAAATAACATCCAGAGGCAGAGACTCCTTTTGACTCAAGATAGGCACAGTTTCCAGAGCCTTTTACTTCAATCCTGTAAGGGAGAATGAAAGACATGGTTACTTTGACACCCACAAGCAACTAAAGCAAAAGAGCAAAGGAACTACAGAGATCGTGAGTTCTCTTTGTACGAAGCCTGATTTACCACAGGCAAGGCATCGCAGGAGGATGATAGCTTGTGCCTTGAAGAGAACACCACAAAGATCATATTTTTTTTTTCATGGGACCTGGGCCCCAGAATACAAAATCTAGGACTTGTAGTACTCCTACACCTTGTCTAGTGGTCGCTTAACGTGAAACATGTCATTAGAGCAGAGACTGGAATGCAGGTTTGCCCTTCTCAAGGATGCTGTGCTATCAAGTCTGGTTCCACCTTTGACCTCCACATCCTTCTATATAGCTAAAATGTTCCAGCAGAAGCTGTGAACAAATGCTTCTCACTTCCCTCTTCCTCAGAACCAAACATGGCATTACGGTTAAGGGGGTGGTAGAAAACAGGAAGTGAACCTCAGTTTCCACACTGTAGGTGTCCCTGTGTCTCCTTCACCAACTGCATTTTCAAACAAAGTATTACAGTGTTCTGTGACTAGTCCAATCAAACTAGTATGGCCTCTGTAAAACCCAAGGGTCCAATCCCCACCAATGTTAACATGACTCTAATAGCAAGTCAGCTTAGACATCAAGGCGTTTGCCCTTCTAAGAGGAGGGACAGTCTGAAGCACACACAGAGGCAGAAGTCCAAGAATGTGAAGAACTTCATCACTGAAAATGAAAGCATCAGTGGATGTTTGTATCACAGGCAGGGGATAAGCAAGAGTGGGAAGGACTGGAGTTTTCAACTTGAGATGCCTATCTGCTGTGCACATCTCATATTAAACGTGTAAGGTCTTTATCAGATCAAGCCTTCAAGTCTTGGGGATGAACTACATATAGTCATGTACCACTAGCAATATCACAAAACTAAGAGTATTTAAATTTTCCACTTCTTAAGTTAATTTCAGACTTGTGAAATCTTAGTGCTCAATGCTTAACTCAATGCTTATTACCAATTCTACCAGCTCCTGCTCCACACCTGATACCGGTAGGATAGAACACAGGGCCATGATCACAGAGCAGCTCATGTAACATAAATTCACACCTTCACTTCTCCTTCGGCAGCCTTTTTTGTAGTCACATGCCGTAAGAAGTACGAAAACATCTCTCAGAAACCTCCCAAATATCTTTGCTATAAACCTCATGCAGTTTGCATGAAGGTTTTCAGTTTTGCAAACCATATTCTATAATGAGGAATTTGTGTATTTTTACTCTTCCATTCTCCCACCTTTGCTTTGGTATCTTGATTTAACTTTCACTTTTCTACACTGTATGTTACCATGAGCTCCCATCTCATGTTGCTTCTGAAACCAGCATTACAAATTTTTCTTCTAACTCTCATCCGTCACAGTTTTAACAACGCTATGTGAAATTATTGTATTCCATGCTCTTTACATAGTCATTCAACATCATTACAGACATTTCTTTCACGTCACTGTGTGAATCTGTATTAGTTATTCTCTTACTTCCCTATAATCTAGTACCACCAGCAAAACCCCTCAACATTGACTTACAGTTTATTGTCTAATGCTTTCCCATTTACCCAAAAGAACTCTTCATTCCTTCTATAGAGTCCAATCCATGGGTCTTGCTTTGTTACCTTCATCATAAAACTCTGTAGGATAAACACATATGAGAAAATTAGTTTTGCATGTTCAGTCCAATTATCAAACTACAAAGTCATTGATTCAGGGCTAGAAAGCAGAACAATATTCTTCCCTTTCTCCCGGAAGAAACAATATTAAAGATTAAACCTACAGAGTACTGCAGCATCTGGATCTTGTGTGATCCAGGTAACTGAAAGAGAACTTACAACTTGATCAGAAATCAAAGGGATTAATTTTGAGACAGGACCCCTGCAGCACTCAGGTAGTGTAAGTGAGGGAAATGTCAACTGTGAGAATGCAAGTATACCACTCAATATTAAGAAGTGCTATGGAAGTGCAAATGCATCGTTTTACTCTCTCTCCACAAGGAAGTCTTCCAAGAATGATGAACACATTTGCAGATAATACATTTCTCCATCGTTGGCATGTCTTTATTATATTGAGTTTTTACTATCAGCCAGCATGGATTTGTGGAAGACACTTTTGAGGGTAGTTAAGGAAGGTCCTTACCCCAGTGTGTGCCACAGAATTGACATCTGCACTCAGTATGCCCATTATACTGGTATCTGTGATAGGGCTGACTGACCTAGAAAGAGGCTGTTTTAAATATCAAAGTCTGCTATCAAGGTCCATAAAAGATATGGAAGAATACATTCTCCTAGGTCTTAGTCCTACGTGCAATTTTTCCTGATGTTGTACAGAAAAAAACGTGATCTAGGCTGTGGTTAGTTTATCTCCTAACTCCAAACGTCAAGACTAACATATCTACCAACCTTGTTGTCATTAACCTATCTTGTTAAGAGAGAACAGTTGTCTAATTAAAGATAAATGAGATGCAACAGTGTTCACCCTAATAGTTACCTTCCATGCGAGTTTTTATCGCTGTGAGCGGCACCAAATTTAACAGAGATAAGCCTCAGGCATTTTCTAAAACATCAGCTGCTAAACCTGATGTTTGCTGTTTGCAAGGAGAGGAGGCATGTGGCTTCTGCAAACTGTGACTCGTCATGGTCTCTGCATCAGCTTTCAAACTGTTCAGCTTAAGAGGCTAGAAGAACACACTGATTCATTGTGCAGCTCCCTTAGAAGCAAGATGGGCTGAAACAAGACCCCTTTTTTGTTCCCTTACCAGTTCCTGATGATTTTCTATCACCAAGAGGGAAGCATTGTGCAAAGCACAGAAGCTCTGACTGGAGTTCCAGTTGTCTTCACTCTCTGAGAGGTAGTAGCATTTCCTCTGGAAATACAGCCAACCTGATGGACAGAGTTCCAGGGAAGGACAGATAGGAAAGTCTTTGGCTGAAGAATGGTTTACTGTGAAAAGACAAAAAAAAATCTCCCTATTTCTTCCAATTGGAAAAGGTCTCTGGAGCTTTTTTACTTGCTTTCCGACTGCACCACCTAATCTCATCTTAGTGTAATCACAGTGTTATTACTTCTACCCAGAAGAAAGTATTATTGGAAACTAATTACACACACTGGTTCCTGCACCCTTATGGTTGCTGACATACCTTTCAAATGATGATCAGGGGCAGGTTAGTAGAAGTAGCTGAGAAGGTGATAATAACATATCCTCCAAAAACTCTTCTACAGCTCAAGTGTTAATGACAACTATGGTTTTTGGAAGTGTTGCTTCCTTGCAGATTAATTAATAGCTTTCTTTATTATAGTGTCATTTTTCGAGGAATACAGATTGGTTGCAAAGAAGAGTCTTCCGTTTGTTATTTGTTTTACTGCTCTTGGATTAATACCAACAGTGAGGTTATAAACTTGAATGCCAGAAGTACACTAAGACTGAACTGAGCACTCCCTAACTGCAACTAGTGGAGTAATTTCTTCAGCACTGCAACAATATGCCATGAGACATCTAACTTGGAGATAAGGTGAGTTCTGAATAACCCTTTTATGGTTTTGAGGGACTTCTGACAACCTAAAACTCTGGTAATTTCTAAGCCCAATTATATTTTCTTTTAAAATTATTTACACACTTACCAAACTGAATGCACAAAATCAAAATGACAGCAGCAGTAAGGACTCCAGCAACACTTCGCCAGAACCAGATATTTGACAATAGACCTGAAAAAAAGAAAAGTCATTAATTTAAAATCAGTTGAAAAGGGAGTAGAGCCTGGCATCCATGAAGCTGTTCCAAAAAAAAGTCACTCACCACAGAGCTGAAGACTAGGAAGTGTGTGACATGTAGTTCGTCATCTCAAAGCTACTTAGCTAACAAGAACTGTGAATTACTCTGGATTTTAATTACATCATTCAGAACTTAACCTAATAGTGAGGTACTTCCCAGCACTCCAAAGTGATCGAAAAAGAAAGAAATGTGCACGTCTGTGGTTGTCTTGATACCTGAACATAGCATGGATAAGAAAAATGAGACAAGTCAACAGCTCTGAAGCCAAAAACTCCTGAGGAATGCGCAGCCTTATCCCACAGTAGCACTTTTTCAAACTGAAATCTCCTTCTCTTCCCATCTGCCTTCTCTCTCACTGGTGGTCACTCTGCTGCCAGCACTGGAGTCTGCCAGGCAGGCTCCCACCTCGGTGAAGCGCCAGAGCACACAGGTGGGGTTATGAAGCCTCCATGCACACCGTGAGCCCCACGAGATCATGGCATGGGGCTGATTCTCAGCCGGCCCCACGCACACTGCAGTCCACACAATGCCCGGCACCTCCCGGAGCATTTCTCGGGTGGGTCTTGCAGCTCTTAGCCAGGCGCCCTCCGCCTCCCCGCCGGCCCAGGGCTGCCCGGAGTGGCCGGAGCCCCTCGACGGCGGGACCTCCACCGGTTCGGCCCCTCCACGCCGGGCGGACACTCAGCCGCCGCGCCCAACCCCATGGCCCCACACTTGGGCCGGGCGGAGCGGGCGGCGGTCTTGCCTCGGGGCCGGGGGCTGCACGGCGACTCAGCTCCCGATGGAGCGCCCGCTCTCGGCTCCTTTCTCCGGCGGAGTCTCCTGGCTCCCCGCCCGGGTGCAGCCACGGGAGCCCCCGCGGCGTCCCTCCCGGCCCCTCTCCCTTTGCCCCTTCACCTATGCGGGACCCCGTCCCCCACTCCCAGCTCCGGGGAGCCGCTGCTCTCACCGCCGCCGCCGCCGCCCCCTCGACGTTCCATGGATGCGAAACGGCTGCCCCGCTGAATGGGGAAATCACGGGGTCGGAAATGCCGGAGCGCGGGGCCTCGGATGTGGGGGCAGGCTGGGGCCAGCGGCCGGGATCCGCTTCCCCGGGCACTGGAATCGGCATCGACTCCGGCCCTTGCAGCTGGGGGGGCGCGGAGAGGGACCAGACTCCCCCGGGTGCATCGTCACAGTGCGTGGGCTTGGTGCTAACCGTACCGCTTTTTGATAGAGGAAAGGGGAAATACATGGTTTAAGAAGAATTTGGCTCCCACCAGCTCTCGCTGTGATTCTTTGACATCAGCAGATTTCTGGACTTGGGAGGGACCTTACATAAAGCCAGATGGCTCTTGCTGCTTTGGGGTTTAAATGTTGACTACTTAAAACTTAATCTCTTTGGAAAACCTGACCAGTGATTTTCATCACCCAGGAAAGCATAAAGCCTGATGATTCTGACTTGCCAGCTGTGGGGATGAAGATGTATCACAAGTTGTAGCACTGCTTCTTAGACAGGGTCATACATATCAGCAAGGCTGGCATACAGTACAGACATTTTCATCTAGCATGTTATGCACAATAACTACTTTACTTACAACAGGTCTTGCCTGTGTTGCATGTTCAAATAGCCAGAAGGACATAACTCTCTTCAAGTCAATGTATAGGCTCTGTGTGAAGCTGATGAGGAATTCAGTGACATTTTATCCAAAATAGTCATCTGTATCTGAGCAGAAAACCTTAAACAGAAAACATGAGAATGGAGGGTTACACTTTATACTTTCATTGCAGTCTCCAGTTACTGTCAATGACCTTGAGCAGTGGTCTGTTGCTTAAAATGATCTCCAGGCATTTATATTTACAGGTAATAAAGAGCCATATAAACTTTACACTTCCATAAATATAAATTTACTTGAGGTTGATTTTAGCCTTTGTCTACAGCAAATGCTCATTAAGTGATGGACTGGGAGAGCTGGACTGGCCAGCATGCCTGGGATGACACTTGAGAAGAAACAGGGAAAAGGATAGAGAAGAATCCAAAATATATGTGTGAACAAGGCTTAAAGCACAGTGGCTTCAGGGAAATTAGGGAACTGAATGTTCCCAGGGGAAAGGGAGAGGGAAGAGGTAATGGGTCCAGACAGCACAAACTGTAGACACCTTAAGAGGTTTTGGGAGATGTGAACCCAGACAGGCAAAGAATGGGAGTGGGGTGTGGAATTAGGACAGCAGGGAGGTTCCAATACCTGTTTCACATAGAGCAGATTTTGCATACGGGGTGATAGTGGAATATTAATGTATGCACAGCTATTGCTCTAGGAACAGGTTATCCAGCATTTATTCACTCTGAAGAAGTGGCTCACTCTCTCACCTTTCATACCTGCCTGTTACTGAGGTAAAAACTAACTTACTGAAGCTTATAACCGCAGAGCAGTCATGGATACTCTTTCACACTTACCCACTAATACAAAAGATACTATCGATAGTTGCAGGCCATTCTTCAGGATGACAAAAAAAAAATCCCGAGAACCTGGCACATCTCCAGTTGCGAATCATCTGACGCTCCAAAACTGCTATAGTTATAACAACAGATGCTTATAAGCAAGACACTTGACCTTTACTTCGCCAGATCAGTTTGGCTAAGACACCTGCAGACTGAAAAGTAAGCAGGCTGCTGCTGCTATCCAGGATGTGTGATTTGACAGGTTCCCACCAGCTGGGCTTAATGCTTCAGTGAGGGAGAGCTGCTCCTGAACCACCTATAGACTATTTGAGCATTTGCACCAAGTGTTCAGGCTGATCTTGGAGGATCTTGTTCATCCACATACTAGAGCAGAACATAGTGTATAGATGGAGTGCAAGAGGGACATTTGTCCAACCCACATTCAGCTGCTGGCTCTCCTTTCTTGTGCCTTGCCAGCTTGAGGCATATGGGTCTCAGCAAAGATAAGTCTGCAAATTCCTTTGCACAGGTAACTCCCACAGACATCCCTGGAGATTGCTGGGGTGCTGAGGACAGCTATTTGGACAGCTATTTTTTTTTTTTTTCCCAGGAAAAAATGTTGCCATAAGGCATTGCAAGGGCCATATATTTATTTTTTATCTGCATATTTGATTTTATGAAATGTTCCCACATTTTATAAAACGAAGGTTGAAAAAGAAGATCAGAATTTCTAAAAGGAAAAAGGCAAAAGACAAAAATACCCTCCAAACTGAATCACTGGAAAATTATTTTAAAATATTACCATGATGGGGGGAGAAAATGCAAAAATTCTAAGTAAAAAGCATGTCATTTTCCAAAACAGATTGTTTCCTCTGGAGGAAAAAAAAAAAAAAAAAAAAAAAAAAAAGCAGCTCTTGCAATACTAAGAGTCTCATGGGATTGAGTCAAAAAGTTACGGCTGAATTGTGTGATACCACTCCCTGCTCACTGCCACCACAAATAATCTTTGAGTACCTTTTATCACCCACTAACATGCTACCTCTAACTTTTTGGAATAATTATGTTCAAGTTATGCATGGGAAAATCACTGAGTGTCAGAAATTTAGAGGTAGAGGATATACATAGAAAATGTCTGTGCTGTGGTCACAGCAGCATACTGCGGAGATGCCCAAGTTTGACTGCCACACCAAGAGCGATCTCGCTGTGATTGCACAGACTGGGGTGGACTAATCTACCCTTCTTTTGGTTGGTTTGTCAGTCCATCTCTATCTCCCTCCTCACTCAATGGAAGAACCATTAGTGAGTTCAAAATCTTCATGCAGACCTCGAGGCATTTGTACCCCAAACAAGACAAAATAACTTCTGATATTTTGGGGTGCTCTGGAGACTCTAGTAAAGTGTACATACATCAGACAAGTGTTAGTTTCTTAAGGTCCCATGGAACTGGACCAATCCATTAATTAGAAAAGGAGCTGAATTAATGTTACTGTGCATTGTGTTCCTTTTTATAAGTTTTAAAGCTAGTAACCCTCCACTGATCCATAGACAAGTACCTGCCCTGCAGCAAAAAGCACAGCTTATTTATAACGTTTTGATTGTACACCCCAAAGCCTCCTGATTCCGGTATATCTCTGTACCATAGGAACCCTGTCAGTAAATAAAAAGGAGGAAGGTACTGAAAGATTTGCTTTTTGCTTACTATTCCTGAAGTGTATTTTTCATTAGTCCTGTGTTCAACTGAACAAAAATACATTTCTTTCTCAATACTTATACATTTTTTTCTATTCTAGTGCCTATCACTTTTCAAGGTGATATATTTTCAGAATGATATTGAGAGGTTTCAGGAATTCCCAAAGTGAAATGGTAAGACTGGAAAGACAAATGCATTTGCTTATCTTTAAGTTGTAAACACTTCTGTTGTATAACGTGAAACTAGTCAGAGGAGTAAAAAACATATGGGAAATATCCACATTTTAGACAATAAAATGATAGAGAAAGATGAAGGATAAATGTAGCAGAAATAATATTTAACAGTTTATGGGACATAATGTGTGCTTGGTAGTTTTGAACATTAAAAAAAAAAATCTCCTTTATAAAGAGGTATTAGCAGATTTTATTTACTGCAGAAATTAGTATTTCAGGAGCACTAAGCATTTTATGAAGTGCAGGACTGAGAATGCTACATATGTCAGACAACTAGGTCTTTTTCACCAAAAAGCTCAGTCATTCTGCTGCAGAAGTCTTGCAAAACATTATTTTGGATTGTTTTGGAACAGGAAGCACAAAAGCCAGGAATCCAGCTGTGTTATCAGCTGTATTTGTATTTTTTGTGAGGCTAGTATTCACTAGGATTGTTATTTACTAAGCATTTTTTATTTTTTGATAGGAATAAAACTGCGTATTAATCTGTCAGCCTGTAAAAGCATACAACTGAAATAAGGCCCAGTACAAGTAGGTGTGCATCTGTAGGTCTGGACACTTCTTCAATATTTTTTTTTTTTTTTCCTTCTTTCCAAGAAAGCTTTGGACTGTGCTCTACAGAAGTTGATTGTTGTTTCTTATCTTCAGGCAGTGATTATGTAGTTAATTCTTTCAGGATGGATCTTTCTTCCATGCTCACATACCATTACCCTGCAGCCTTAAGTAGTGTCAATGCAAGACAGAAGGTTAAAAAAAGAAAAAAAATCAGTTGCTAGTTCATTCTTTGTGTTTTCTGCTTTGCTATTTCAACCATGCAGACACTCATCTAATGAGTAGATAATTATTATAGACCATATTTTGTTCTTTAGAACAATTTTACCATTTCCTTTCACCAAAGAAGAAAAACTCAGACAAAGGCCCTGACTATGCCTTTGCCGGCAGGAGAGATACAGTGTGAAATCAACATAGTGGACAACTCTAGGCAATGATGGAAGCTCATTAGACCCCACAGGCCTGCAAGAGGGCAGGATAAATCTGTCTTCAGTATTCTGCATTGAAAGGGTACTCCTTGTGATTTTTGCACCTGAAGGAAATCAAAGAGGAAAGGTTACTCTCAAGGCTGAAATAAATGCTATATAGAACTACACTGGCTGTATAGAGGAGTCCTCAAGGGAGGTTCTGAATTATGTAACTGCAGAATGAATAAAAGATGCTTAGTGTAGCAGTGGTACACATGACCAACAAATTCACATATTTTCCCATTATTCCAGCACCGAATAGTTGAAGAACTAAGTTACTTTCTAGATAAAAATTTAAGGTTAACACTGCTTACAGAGAAAATTCCTGTCACCTTTCAGACAAGACTTTGGCTATAAGCTTCCAAGGCACACATCTGCAAGCAGTTGTTCTTCACACTGCACTTCAGATGGTCATTCCCGCCCCCAACTGCCTATGTAAGAACTGACATTAGTTTATAACAGGTTTTTTTCTCTGAGTTATAAGTTTAAAACTGCCCAGTGCTCATTTCTCCAATATGGACATACACAATGTTATCAACTAGAACCCTCCTTTTGGAATTCCAGGCACACCAAGTTTCCTGGAGAAAGGATTCCAAATGAGCACATAACATGACTTATCCTTTAGTCAAAAAGTGAAAAATATAACTCCACTAAGATGTTAAATAACAGATGCTTCATCCCTCAAATGATTTCAGATTTCAAAAATATACCAAATTTAAACAGCTATACCAGTACTTGTGAGATTAGAATATGGATTATTGAAAATTAAGAGTTTGAAGGAAACAAACTGTCACTTACGTGATCATTCCACAGATCCTCCAGTTTCTGTTTAAGCTGAGAAGGGCAGACATCTCCTCTTTAGTCAATTCAAAGTCAAATATCTAAAAAGAAAAACAGCTAGAAATCACCTCTTTGAACAAATCAAATCAGAAGCAAGATTCACAAGATTAAAGAACAACTTCACATCAGAAAGAGTGGTAGTTAGAAATGATGCCTTCACAGAACAGGGAAAGGAAAACAAGTCTCTTTGGATTTTCAAGACTACTGAAGAGGGAAGCAGCAAGAGATCACAGTTGCAGTTACATATGCCAACTGTTCAAACGTGTCTGAATACCGAAGTGTTGCAGAATGCCTCTATTTGTGGAAGATACATTTCTCTACAATTCCAAAGGAACACCTGGAAGGCTTCCATATTTCAATAAATCCATCTATGTTATTCCTGAAGTCTTGATGTCCAGTATCAGGAAAAAAAAAACCCACACACCCAAGTTAACAGTCAGAGGATCACTGTGGTTTACTGACACCAGGACTCTTCCCTTAACATTGCTTACCCTTTATTTTGAGGAATGCTACTGCACTTAAACTCCAAGGAAGCCCTGCGTGCCACTTCATCCACAAGTCACCAGAGACACAATGTAAGGTGACTGATAACTTTATCAGCATACTGTTACCAAGAGCTCGCTCTCTCTCTGCTCCAACTGTAGTTTTCAATTGTAGCCATAGCTTCCAGACAGAAAAAGCCCAGTCCTCTTGCCTGAGGAGGACTTGGGAAGGGTGAGAAAGGATCACTGTTTGCTCTGCAGTGGGAGGCCATGCCAACCATGAAGGGCAGCACCCAGGTCACTTGTAATCACTCACCTTGAAGTTCTCCACAATACGCTGTGGTGTGACAGACTTGGGAATTGCAAGCACATTTCTTTGGATCTGGAAGCGAAGGAGAACCTGCAGGAACAGACCACTGAGTCAGAGAGAGGACATCTCCTGCTCTGTAGGAAGCAGAGCCTGTTCCAACAGCTTTTCTCCCTAAACTATACCTGCTTCTGCATAGTTGCATTTCAAATAATTCCTGTCCCTGTGGCCTAGGTAGCACTTCCTGGAGGGCAAAGAGGGAATCAGTGGAGGCCCACATGGAAGGCCTCCTTTCCCATTCAGTTTTGAGACAATTCCTTTTCTTGACACCTGGACTTTCAGCAGTCCATGGAAGGCTTCCATTCTCTCCAAGAGGACTTGAGAGGGGAAATGATATCTGAAGATGGGTCAAGAATCTTTCTGGGTATGGGCCAAGGAGCTTGTTCAGGTATATATTGCAGGCCATACAGATGACAACCTGCATTGCTACTTAACTCCATAAAAGAGCACCATGGGGAACACTGATAGCAGCTGCACTCTGTTCAGGTGCAGTTTGATAAATAGCTGTGTTACAGGAAGCGGTACCCACTGTGGCAACTATGTACCTGTGCTGGTGTTTTGTTGTGCTTGGCTGCAATCTCTTTGATCTTGGGGTCATCCAGAAGGCAAGGCTCCTCTGGCTTAACCCTACACAAAGACAAAAAGGAAAAAAAATGGCAAAAAAACAAATCTCTGCAGAAAGATTCTATCTATTTTAAAAAAATAATGTGTAAGTATGGACACACACCTGCACCACTACTCATTCAATTAGTGTGAATTCTTCAAACTTAAACCACACTAACCCATTTGAAATTACCTGTCAGGACGCCCAAGGGGACAATAGGCTGTCACAGTGATGCCTTTGGATTGGCAATAGCTGATAAGCTTTTCCTGGGAAAGGTATGGATGACACTCGATCTGCCAACACAGGAATAGAGACTGTGTAGAACTACTATAGTGTTCCCATGCTCTAGAGGTATTTTTCTGAATCTTAATTTCTTAATTACAGGCTGACTTAATCCTATCCTGCAAGTGGTCTGTGTGACAATACAATACTGTAATTCTATAGGGCATCAACTTTTGTATTGATTTCTTACGTCCTCTTTGCATTTTGTTCTGACAGGCTTTATAAACAGCATTGATTATAGTCAGAATTATAGCTTGTCTGTGGATTCTTTTACCTCTAATGTTGCATAGGGAAATACTCCAGAATTTGTAAACAGTGGTTCAGCAAGGTGAGACAAAAATATTCTGGACCTTTTTGTATGAAGAAATATCCACAGAGTAGGATTTCGAGTACATGCTGTGTCCACTTACTTCTCCCTTTTTCCAACTCCTTATTCAACTGTAACCAGATCTTTATAATCCCTGAAAACTACCCATCTGCAGCCACTTAGCAGCTTACCTGATTATTTGCAGGCTTGTACTTCAGTCCTGGCTTGTTCAAGAGTCTTTCAATCTGCTCACAATTAAAGTTGGAGATCCCAATGGCTTTCACCAGACCAGCATCCACCAGCTCTTCCATGGCCTAACACAAAGGGGAGGAAGGTCCACATCCAGTGTACAAGACATGACCTGAATACATTCGTCATTATGTCGCTTGTTTCCCTTCCTAGGAAGCACAACTGTTTTGTCTTGCCAGGTTTTTAATTCCCAAGGGTAAAAGCATGTACTGGTGGTATCTGTGCTATGTCTTCTATCACACCAATGCCCAAAAACATCTTGAGATTGGAGTTCACTGAGTTACACAAGGAAAAGGCAACTCTCACTCTACTGTTGTAACAGCATGGGAGGGCTATGACCTAGGAGGATGGCAGGATCACAACTTCAGTGTCTATTTCTGCAAAATCTGTGTGAGCAGTTAAAAAACTGCGTGAGAACTGTGGTGAAGAAAAATTGTACAGTTATGGTCAAGTAAATAACATTTTCTAACCTCAGTCTGGTCTGCAGCTCTATTTAAACTGATTGTGCAGCTCAGTGACTTGATATGCTAATACACAGTGAACAGGAAAAATAGGTTGAACAATCATGCACATTTTTAAAATCTAAACACATACTTCTGTGAATTCTTTGCAACTAATTCTGCATATATGCATGAGCCATTCTGTGACTGCTGAAGCTAATGCCACCGCTGAGGACAGAAGATATGATTCTCCCCCTGTGGCTGAACTCACCTCCCATGTATGTAGAATATCAGTGTTGCTGGGTATTGACATGCCTTTGTCATCTGTGGGAAACAGCTCCTCTCCTGCCTGTCCATGAGAAAGAAAATGCTTGAAGAGCTGTTGAGAAGTTGACTTAATAACACCAGAGCTCACAACTATGATAGCTTAAACTTCTAGTGCAGGCAAGAACACTAACTCTTGTCTACATTCCATCATTCTTTCCTGAGTAGCAGGAGGAATTTAAGGCATTTTTGCCAGTGACCATTCCCATAAAGACAGGTTTTTCTGCTGGACACCTCAAGGTGTCAAACAGACCCAAACAACTACAGGGAAACAAACCACTCAGAACTACAACCTCCAGTCTCATACATGTTCAGTTCATGGATCATTCTTTTTTGCCCACCTAGAATCATTTTCTTCTTTTTTCCGGAAGGGTATCAGGGGACTTAGGTACCAGGAACATGTAGCTCTGGTCTATGCAACACCAGATCTGCTGAAAAGATGTTTATGCACTATGACTGTTCCTCCATGACAAAGCTCAGTATAAAGCTGCTAATACTAGGATAATTAGAAGAGCCTTTGTGTACAAGTTATGAAAAGACATCAAGACTGAATTGTGTTTAACAGCCATTTGCTACTCTCACCATGAGACAGTTTTGTTTCTCACAGCTTTGTTAATATAAAACTAAAATAGAATATTAAATAAATGTGAGCAGCTCAAAAGCAACAGGGAGGATGGAGACTGATCAGATTGTAGCAGGAAGGAAAGGCTAAGACTAGAAATAGTTAAACTGAGACATTGGCTCCTTCACTAATCTGTAACAGAGTTCAGGCCCCCCCAAAGTTTCACCTTTTGAATTCCTGTCTCAGTGGAACAATATTAAGTGTACTACAGGCAAGGTCAGCTCAAACTAGACTGTATTAAGGACTTGGTAATTAGAGAGAGAAATGGAAAACAGCAGTATTTTCTCTTGCTCTGTGATTCTCAGACACACAGAGAAAGATTTCTGACAGGCACCAAAGTGCAGCCCTCCTTCCAGCAATTGGTAACTTCCAGATGAGCATATACTGATTCACAAGAGAAAGGGAGAACAGCTTATGTTATGCTTGCAGCTGGGAGACCTGCCCCTTAGTTTTCAGACCATCATTCCCAGGATCAAAGGGGCATGTCAGCAGCAGTCTCAGGGGCAGAGATCAACAGCCTGGCTCGCATGGCCAGGGTAAAGCTGAACAAGGAGCACCAGAGCAGCAGTGGTGCACGCAACAGACATGATTGTATTTCCCAGCCAGAGCAACTGTTAGGCTGTAAAACCATATAGCTTGAAAAGGAGCATTTAAAAGAAACAAAGCCAAGGGCATTGTTGTTACTGTACCTTGAGGCCAAAAGGCCAGTGCATGAGGTAGAGATCCAGATAATCCAGCTTCAGATCAGCAAGAGTCTTCTGGCATGCCCCCTTCACCAGAGGTTTTTCAAAAAATGTGCACCACAGCTAGAGACAAAAAGCCAAGGCACACTGTGACCTCCCGGGTTAAAGTTCTCAGATGCTCACCTGCACAGGACAGAAATGCTTTATATTCTTTGGGAGGTGATGTGGAATTAGGCCATTCTAGTGCTCTTCAGATGGGGCTTGCTCTGGGATGGGACTGGCCTGTGACACTGAAGGCAGTATATGCAGTGGCAGCACAGGTATTTGAGCAAGATCCTAACAAACAAAGTTCTCTGGTTCCATTACTTGAAACATCATTTGGGCTATGCCTTTTTACACAGGGTCTACCTTTGCAATCAGTTGGTTTTAAATGAAGACAGTATCTGTCATTCCTGACCATGCATGAAATTCACACATTAAATTGAATAGGCAAAGCCAAGGAAATACAAAAGTGTGACAAAGAAGTGGCTGGCATCAACCTTTGCCAAGGTAAGAAGTAACTTTAGAATCCAGCTTAATAGCCCATTTTTCTTAATAAGCAAGAGAAAGAAAACCCACCAACCACATCTTCCTCTGGACAACGGCTGACCAGATTACACTGTCTCAAGGTGCTCAGAACCTCATCTTGCTCACACAATGGAAAAAATACCCTTTGGCAGGACTGTGAGCCCAGCTGCTGGAAGAAGCACCAGCCACTGCCAGGCTCACCTCCTCCGCTGTGCTATAGCAGACAGTGACGTGCTGTTACAAAACAGGTTCTGCTTCTGTATCAGTCCATGACACCAAGCGATCCCTGACCTCTGTATCGTGAGTTTCTACCTTGGTGGTGCCACCTGGCACACTGCCTTTTTCTGCAGCCCTTCTGCACCAATTGGTCTGCAAGTATGAGGTGCAGGACTAGGTTCTTCCTCATCCATCCCCCAGCACCTCCATGTCTTCTCAGCAGAGTGCCAGACCACAGCAGGGCTGTGGTGGTTAAGCACTTAGTAAATTTTTTGAAGGGGTCTGAGGGATGGGAAATCCCCCAAATTGATTTCTTTCAGTGTTATCAGATTGACTGAAGAAAAAAAGCTGCCACCAGGTAGTTAGGGTAAGGGTGATTCTTCTCCCTGCTCAAGGAACTTACTCGTCCTAGCCAAAGGTTGCAACAATAAAAATTACTACCAGTGGACAGTAAAGAGTCAAACTGTAGCACTGTGCTAACGAAGTGAAACAATAAAATAGTATCAGGAGCAAGCTCAATTCCATTACAAATCTCTTCAATGCTACAGCAGAAAAGTACATTAGTTTCCCGCTGTATAAATATCACAGGTAAACCTGGTGTGTCCATGACCCAAGAACATCTGATTCTTACCTTACTGACGATAAAGAGGTCCTCTCGTTTCACAACGCCTTCCTTGATTTTCTGCTGGATCCCTTCCCCAATTTCCTTCTCATTCTGGTACACATAGGCACAGTCAAAGTGGCGGTAGCCAGCATCGATGGCTGCCATCACTGCAGCCTCCACCTTACCTGGCGGGGACTGAAGGGAAAAGCGTATATTGTGTTTCAGTTTGGAATTCTCACATGTTGCTCCTCAGGCGGCTTGAAGGTAGATAAACACACAAAAGGGCTTTAAGAGGAGCTTTTTCCATAAAGGTCTGTACGTATCTCAAGCAGTGGCTCCCAGTTTAAAGCCTCCAGTCTTTCCTGCCAGTCCACTCCAGGGACGGCTGTGCAGGGATGAGGCCCCAACACCACGACCGCTGTTCAGAGCCGGGACACGGCCTCCTCACTTCCCCACGCCGCTTCGCAAAGCGGCCCCCGCGGGGACTCAGCCTCAGCCCAGGTCTCGGCGACCCGCGTCCCCGGGCAGAGCCCTCCAGCGCTGCGGGAGCTCGGGCTGCTGCGAGGGGCCAGCGGGCAGGGACGAGCTCCCAGTGCCAAAAGCCGCAGCGGCACAGCCGTGCCCAGCGGGGAACCCCAGTGGCGGCCCGGCCGGGATGTCGGTGGCGCCGGCACGGCTGCGCCCCCTCCGGGAACGAGGGGCCGCCGTAGTGGCGGCGCTGCCGCGGTTACCTTCCATGTGCCCAGCCCCAGGAGAGGCACCCTGGCCGCGGTCCCCAGCCTCACGTAGGTCGCCATGGCTCCACAAGGGAACGCCCCCCGCCGAGCGCTTTAATAGCGGCCGGGTCCGCCCCATGGCCGCCAGCACAGCTCCTCCCCGGGGTAACGCCCCTACACGCCCCGGCGGATGGTATCACTCGGCCTTAGCAGCCAATCGCCGCTCAGATGCTGCCCTGATGGCAACGCCTCCCAATCAACAGCAAAGCGGGACAACCAATGCGGGGGGGGTCCCAGCCCGTTGCTATGGTAAGCTATGGGGGGAGGTACCTGCGTGTGGGGGATGTGCGGGAGAACCCCGCTCCGCGCCCCCTCCCGCCCGCCTGGGCTGCTCGGACACTGCTGCGGGAGTAGCGTTTTCCACGGGAGCCGGCTGGGGTCAGGCGGGCTCGCCCGCTGCGGCCGGGCAAAGGGCATGCGCTGTGCGGGGCGGCAGAGAGCGTGAGCCGGGGGCTCACGGCAGAGCCGGGCGGTGACGGCCGTGCCGGGACCCAGCGGGCCTCACACCGACCCCTCCAGGGCAGGACAGTCCCGGCTGGGACGGGCCTTCTGCTGAGGCTCCGCTCGTGTGGGCTCATGTGAGACCTGAGGACAGTTAAACATCGCGGAGGGGGTGACACCACCCGGATGCGCCGTGTGGTCCTCTCCCCCCGCTGAAGATCCTCATCAAAAGATAAGGGCGGCTGTGCCCCGATCCGGCTTGTGTTTGTGCAGGGCTCAGCTCCTGCAGTGCCCTGTCCCCCGTGCCATGAGTTGTTCATTCGTATCTCGCTTGTTGTACGTGCTGGGTGTTGCAGCACGCTATTGTAGTTTGCCTCATCGGTTACCAGATGGAGCCTGTTTCTTTCAGTGGCACTTCTGCCCATGATCTGTCATGGGTAAAGCTGTGGGCTCGTCCCAAAATGAGTCAGTGAACAGGAGTCCCGAGGTAGGGGATGAGACAGGTGCCTTGCTCCTAGCTCATGGAGCTGCTCCCTCGCCTTTATAAAGAGGTATTAGCAGATTTTATTTACTGCAGAAGTTAGTATTTCAGGAGCACTAAGCATTTTATGAAGTGCAGGGCTGAGAATGCTGCATATGTCAGACAACTAGGTCTTTTTCACCAAAAAGCTCAGTCATTCTGCTGCACAAGTCTTGCAAAACATTATTTTGGATTGTTTTGGAACAGGAAGCACAAAAGCCAGGAATCCAGCTGTGTTATCAGCTGTATTTGTATTTTTTGTGAGGCTAGTATTCACTAGGATTGTTATTTACCTGTTTATAGCACGTGTGCATTGTTATTATGTAGTAGAAAGCACAGTCCCCATCTTCAAGAACTGACAGTTTTAACACTGAAAATTGCCTGGGGGAGGACAGAAATAGGTAGGGAGAGTTGAAGTATGGAAGATAAAGCACCAGATCATTATAATGACATGAAAGCAATTAACACTAGTAAGCTGAATAAAACAGATAAAAATATAAAAATAAGCATGACAGGAAGATTAGGGTAGAAAGCTCAGTCGATATAAAGAAGTTTATTTGGCTTTATCTATAAAACCTGGTGGTCTGGTTCCATATGATAATCAATGATTAGTAGCTGTACTTCCTGTAAATGTTACCTTCCAGGAAAGTACAGAATTTCTTTACAGAAAATATGTGATTGACCATAGAGCAAACATCATGTTTAACACCTTGAAAAGTCACTCACCATTTGAAGCCTTTGCAGCCACAAACCAAAAAAGGTTCAAAACAAGTCAAATAGTAGTTTTTTGCTAGTTGGGTGTGGTATCATCACGTCCCCTGTATATGCAGCAGGCATCAAAAGTTTTTCCTCAAAATGTCTGCAGGCTGTGCATCTGCACCAGGAAGTTCTTAGAGGCCAGAACTGAAACAAGACTGCGCAGCTACATCATCAGCCAGAGCCCTCAATTGCTTCTACGATCACCTGTGACTTTTGAAGTGGTGAGTCACGCTGATGGGCCTGACAGAGCTACTTGACTCAGTTTCCTGTTCGGCATCCTGTGCCCTTGTCTCACAGCTGCAGCTGCTGGAGCCAAGGGCATGAATTACATTTGGTCTGCTGAAAAAGGTTTCTTTTCCTGATCTGTGTCAGTTTAGCAGCTTTTATTCCCAGCATTGCCTGCTGTAGTGCTGGGAGGCACTGTAGCAAGAAGTGCTGTCCTCCTCGGTAGACCAAAGCAAGGGAAGGATGTTGTATGAGAAGAGGCCTGCATGGGCTAATGGGTCTGCAGAGAGATCAGACAACCTCACGGTGTGACAAGTATGTACTGAAAAGGAAACCAATATGATTGATTTATATGAGCATTGTCACTGCTATCCTTCACTATATTCTTTGTTATTGTCCTGTAAGCCTGCTTGCTGTTTTGACAGAGCTAAGGCTAACAGAAACGCAGACCTGGTGCGCAGAGTGAGTACTCTTGTGGAGGTGGACTACTTAGAGTTAGCTGGGCTTAAAGAGAACAGTTTTCCATGCCTGGCCTCTGTCTTAATTATTAGCAGAAGTCATGTGGACACTTGTCCTAATAAAGATTGTCTCCCTCCAGAGAAGTCATTCTGTTTTGAAACATCAAAGTGATCACATGCACTGTTAGTAGACAGTCCCATTTGTGCTGACAACTGCTGAATTTTATGCATTATGCACTTCATTAATTTTTTTTCAAAACAACATGTTGAGCCATGCCTGTGATCTGCTTTTTCAGAGCAACCTGAAGACCAGCTGAAGTACCAATTCGCTTCTGTATTTCCTGGATCCTCGAGCTAGTGGTGATAGTTTATTAGTATCAGCAGTGTTGTGCTTTGACTCCAAATGCTGGAGGTCTTGGTGTAGAAACTGCCAGAATCAGTCAGGTTTTGTACTGGAGAAGCATCAAGGTGAACTGGTGCCATCAGAGAGACATGCAAGTCTGTGCAAGCTGGCAAAGCCTGGCTGTTTGGCCAGTAAGATGGGGTCTCCTATAAGAACAGACAGAAAATCCTGCAGTGTTTGTTCTCCTGAGCATGTCTTTTTGGGGAGAGGTTCCAAAGCCTTTCGTTCCTGCGGCAAGGAGCTGGGTAGAGTGTGTGATGGCAGATAATGAAGCTTAGTGGACAGCACAGCTGAGAAATGCAATTTGTCCTTCCTCTCATTTTCTCTTGAGATTTTTGTGTTGCTTCCTCTGCAAACTTGTGTTCTCCTGCAAAGGTGGGTTCTTGGTTTTCCCCAGTGGTTTTTTGAATGCAAGATGGCTTGGTCTTTTAAGAGAGGATTTTGTGCAGAAGCTTTGCATTTTGCTTTGCTGTTTGCGGCTGTTGGTATGAGACTTTCCCTGGCTCATGCCAAGACACGGGAGCTCTCAGTTGTTTCTCTCTCCTGCAGGTGTGGCTGGGGCTGTCAGATGATGACAGGGCCTTTGGGAAAGAATTATACTGAAACAGGATGTTTATCTTGTCAAATATTATGCATCTGTTCAACTTCCAGATGATTGTTAAGGCAGGAATGCAAACAGGAAGACAGAGGTTTAATCCAATTCTAAGACCTTGGCCTCTTTCTTGCACTGATTTCAGATCAAGCCAGGAGCATACTCTGAGGTCCCGCCATCTTCTCTGTGCCTTCTCAAGAGTTTTGTTGAAGACTTTAGTCTCTGGTGATTCTGGTATTTGGCTATTAATCTGATGAGCTGGCAAAACCATGTATTTAAAGTGAAACTCCAGAAATGAAACTATGGGCATGTACTCTCAATTCACTGTGGCAGATCCAGGTGAATTTGCCCACCCTAAGCAGGCAGCTCCTGTCTTCTCATCCCTGGCACGTGAGCCTGATTCAGCAAGATGATGTGGCTAACCTCTCTGTTGTCTCCTTTCTTTTAGTACGTTTTTGTCTGTGCCCTGGGGTGAGAGAAGAGACCCTTCAAGTGGGTGCAGGAGAAACCTTTGGTGTGGGTGGGATGGGGCAGTAAGTACTGCCAAAGAGCATTTGGATGGGTTTGTGTGACTGTGCCCACAGTGGTGGCTCCGCTGTGAGTTAGAGCAAGTGTTCAAGCAAGAGCTTTCCAAGGGAAAGAGGGTGGTTGTGAAGGGTGGTAGAACTTCCCTAAATCTTTGGGTCCCATGCTGCAGTAAATGTTGTACCCTTACTGGGTTCAGTAACATGATGTATTTTTCCACAGGACAGATATCTCACCTCTGCCTGGAGATTGCTGAGGGCTTTATGGGCTACTTCCTTCAGGAAGGTGGGAAACACGTGGTCTTGAGCTGTACCTTTGTGAACCGAAAGTGGACATTTTGGAGAGAAGGTCCTAAGCTGCTGGTGATTTGGGCTCAGCACTGAGGGGCGAAGCCTCCCCAGCCGAGGGGCACACGCCCAGGTTGTGTGGCATCTGGAATGCCCCCTGGCACCTCTGAGGGCTGTGGGGGGGGCTGGTGTCCAGTGGGGAGGGGGCAGCATGGGTCACCTGTGAGGGCTGGCCCTGGTGCCTGCAGAGGTAAGTGGCTTTGTTGTGCCAGGGAGGATCTGTGTCCCTGAAGTGCAGGTGGCTGCAGCTGGCCTCCCTGTGTGTCTCTGGGTAGAACTGGGTTTTGGGTTTTTCTTACTGTAGACAGAAGACTTTCAGTCAATAATATTTTTGCATTTTAAAATTAATTTTATTTAAAATACGGGATACTTCTGATGAAATTGTGGGTGCATAGGTTTTTATTGTGTCTCTGGTCAACATCTGGTTTCTGCTGAGGCAAGACAGAAGGCAATTACTGAATGGTGGTACAAACTGTCCCCATTTTCTGCTTAACAGCTCTACCTAGGCTCTTCAGTAGTAAGCCTCTCTTCTAATAAGCAGAAAAATATTACATCCCACATTTTGTTCTGCAGAAAGCAATCTTTCCTTCTTCCAGAAAAAGGACTCAAAGAAATTTCGTGGGATAAACATTCTGTATCTTCACTGTCAGCAGCAGAACAGATGTAGGACAAAAACTAAAGAGCTCAAAGTTGGAACAGAGGCACATGAGACACCAGAGGTCTAGTGAAGGCCATGTTACAACCATCTTCAGTATTCTGCATGGAAAGGGTACTCCTTGTGAGTTTTGGACCTGAAAGAAATCAGAGGGAGTGTTATTTTCATGGGTTATATAGGTACGAATGTTATGTAGAGGTGCATTGGATACATGGAGGAGCTACCAAGGGAAGATCTGCAGATCCTCCAGTTTCTGTTAAAGTTGAGCAGGGTTGCCATCTAATCTTTAGTCAATTGAAAGTCAAACATCTAGCAAGAGAAACAGCTGGAAAACACCTCTTTGAGAAATCAAAACATTGTGAAGAAAGACAAGATTAGAGAACAGCTCCACACTATGGAGGGTCCATTGTGAGTCACGGACCACTGAATTAACAGATAGATGAACAAGTTGTGTTATGAACATACGAACTATTTTATGAACATTGTTTATTCTTATGTAATACTTTTCTTGCATGTTACTCTCTGTGGGCTCCAAGCAAGCTGTGCCTGCTGATTCATCCACAAGCCACAGAACAGGAAATATCATATAAGACCTGTTCGTGTGTCCTCTCCAAAAGTAGGCTTGACTCATCCGTCTGTAGAGTGTAGGTAAGCATAAAGAAACAAAAAGCCCAGTCCTCTTGCCCGAGGAGGACTTGGGAAGGGTGAGAAAGGATCACTGTTTGCTTTGCAGTGGGAGGTCATGCCAACCCCGAAGGGCAGCACCCAGGTCACTCGTAATCATTCACCTTGAAGTTCTCCAATATATGCTGTGGTGTGACAGACTTGGGAATTGCAATCACATTTATTTGGATCTGGAAGTGAAGGAGAACCTGCAGGAACAGACCACTGAGTCAGAGAGGATGGCTCCTGCTTTGTAGAAAGCAGAGTCTGTTCTAACAGCTGTTTGCCATCAAGTCAGTATTTCAGTAGAACTAAACCCTTTGTGTGGAGCTGCATTTCAAATAATTTCTGTCCCTGTGGCCTAGGTAGCACTTCCTGGGGGGTGCATAGGGAATTGGTGGAGGCCCACATGGAAGGCCTCCTTTCCCATTCAATTTTGAGGCAGTTAGTTTCTTCTCTTCCCACCTGGACTTTCAGCAGTCCATGGAAGGCTCTGATTCTCTGCAAGAGGACTTGAGAGGGGAAATGATATTTGAAGATGAGTCAAAAATGTTTTTGAGGGCCAAAGAGATAACAGTATCATGTTTTGGAGGCCATAAGAGAAAAAAATCTGCATTGTTAGGGAAAAATCACAGGAATGTCACAATTCACGGGGAATGAATGGAGATTCTACCTAGTCCTAAGCTCTGTTTTCTTCAATGGCCGTGTTATAGGAAGGGGTACCCAGTGTACTGCACCTATATATCTGTGCTGGGGTTCTGTTTTGCTTGGCTGCAATCTCTCTGATCTTTGGGTCATCCAGAATGGAAGCATCCTCCGGCTTAGCTGTACACAGAGAAAATAAATCAGTGGCAAGAAACCTGCATAGAAAGATCCAGCCTAGCAACAGAGATGTGTATCTAGAGGAATGATTAGTAGTGCAGTTGTAGACTCAATGTCACCAGCCTAATCCATACCAGCTCCCTTGAAAATCGCAAAGCATTCTTACTGTGGCTTGTCAGGAGAGCCAAGGGGACAGTAGGCTGCTACAGCAATCCCTTTGGATTGACAGTACGTAATCAGCGTCTCCTGGATGTGAGGTATGGATGACATTTGACCTGCCAACACAGAGGCACAGAGGCTGATAGTGGAAGAACTGTTGTAATATTGTTGTGCTCTGTGGATTATCTCCTAATCCAATTAGAGGCTGTCTTTTCCCCTAATTTACCAGTGGCCTGCATGGTAATATGCGTCCTTAGTATTGAAGGCACCTATTTTTACACAAAATGCATATACAAGTTTTGCTGTGGGAGTTTCACAAAGCTCATCTCTGGGTTCTTTATTCTTCCAGAATGAAAGTTTCCAGGGAAATACTCCAAAATTTGTAAACAGTGGTTCAGCAAGGTGAGAAAAACACCGAAGTATCTGAGTGCCTTGAGTACTCAGAAATATCCACAGAGTAGCATTTAGAGTATGTGCTGTGTCTACTTCATTCTTCCTTTTTCCATATCCCCATTCAACTGTAACCAGATCTTTATAATCGCTGAAAACTATTCACCTGCAGTCACTTAGCAGTTTACCTTGTTATTTGCAGGCTTGTACTTCAGTCCTGGCTTGTTCAGGATTCTTTCAATCTGCTTGTGGTTAAAGTTGGAGATCCCAATGGCTTTTACCAGACCAGCATCCACCAGCTCTTTCATGGCCTAACATGAAGCAGGGCAAAATTGTCATCTGGTATGCAAGACAGATCGTTAAGATGTTCTTCCTGATGTGGTTTGTTTCCCATCATGAGCAGCAGAAAATTGCTATTCAGAGTTGCAAAGTTCTTGGAGGGAAGAGCAAGTACTGGTACATTACTGCCATCTCACCCAAGCCCAAATTCTCATTCACACCAAGCTGCATGAGAAACAGAACAGTCAGTAGTCCACTATTGTGCAAGCACTGAAGGGCAGTACCCCACGCTGTAGGCAAGATCTCAAACTAAAATGCCTTTGTTTCTGTAATTTTTTTTTTTGAGCAGTTCAAGAAAGGAGTAAGAACTGTGTTGAAGACAATTGTAGAGTTGTGATGGTCAAACAATGATCTTTTTGTAACATCAGTCTCGTCTGCAGCTCCACTGAAAGTGATGGTGCAGCTCAGTGTGGGTCAGGCACTCATGGAAAAGGAATAACTAGGTAATGACTAAGCATGCACATTATGAAAAGCTGCTTTGTACTGCCTTGTGTTCCTTTCAACTAATTATACACGCATGAGGCAACAGTTCTGTGACTGCTGAAAGTAATGGAAACATGGAAGAGGCTGATGCGGACAGAGGATGCATCTCTTCTGCTATGGCTGAGCTTACCTCCCATGTTTGTAGAATTATCACTGTTGCCAGGTATAGACATGTCTCTGTCATCTGTGGGAAAACAGCTCATCCTGTCCTGCTTGTCCACGAGAAAGAAATGCTTGAAATAATCTCTGTTGGGACGCTAGCTATGTAAAAGAACCAAACAGGAATGTACTGAGCTAAAGCTAATAGTGCATGAAAAAAACTCATCATTCTTATCATAACTTAATTAATTCTTTAGTCATTTCTTATTCTTAGTTCATGCATGGTCATGACACTTTTGCTACTTACTATCTCAATAAAGACATGTATTTCTGCTTCAGCCATGGAAGTAATGTTTCAGAAAATGCATTCAGGAAAGATGTTTACTCATAGATCAATATCCTGGAGTCTTACACAAGTTCACTTCATGCCATGTTCTGTTATGCATGTAATAGCTGCTTCAATTGTTTATAAAAAGGTATATGGAGGATAGACTTTGGTTCTGTGAATTTGTACTGGAGTACGTCTGCTGAAAAAGGTACATCTGACCGATTTCCAATGGGGAGGCTTACTGTTTAAGTTGCTGTATTAGGAAAATAAGAACAGCCTGTAACTAGACAGCATGGCCAAAGCATTTTGAATGGTTGGAATTTTCTCGATGCCACAGTATTATGTGTTTTCACTTGACAACCTTGTCCACATAAAGCTAAGGCAATATTGAGATAATGGAATGAAATTGAGTTCAAAGGCATTAGGTAGAGATTTTGATCTGGGTGTAGCAGAAAGGAAAGGCTAAGGGTATATGTGTGTGTGTGTATATATATATATATATATACATATACACACAAACTGACATAAATCATTAAGTACATGTAGTCTGCAAAAGTTTGGTATTGAAAAGCTTCATCTTTTGAAATCCAAGGTCTGTGAAACAACACTAAGGCTCCTACAGGCAAAGTCAGCTCAGTCTGGACTGCGTTAAGCACTTGGCGATTAAAGAGAGAAACGTAAAACAGAAACATATTCTTTTACTCCATGATCCTGTAACATTCATAGAAAAGAATTACTATCAGGCAGTGAAGCACAGCCCTCCTTCCTGCAAGGGGTAATTTCCAGATTTATAAAAGAAAAGCAAAGTGGCATAGCTTATGCTTGCAGCTCGAAGGCCTGATCTTAGTGCTAGGTCTGCCTCTCCCACTATCTAAAGGGCAGAGGATGCTTTGCAAGCAGCAGTCTCAGGGCTACAGATCAAGAGCTTGTCTCACATGGCCAGAATAAATCCGAATAAGCAACACGGAGCAGTGCTGGTACACACAATAAACACGTGGTCTTTTTGAACTGGAGCAGCAATAGTGCTGCGTCACTGACAGTTGAGGAAGTCTGCCAGGAGGGAAAACTAAGGGCATTGCTCTTACTGTACCTTGAACCTAAGAGGCCAGTGCATGAGGTAGGGAGCCAGGTAATCGTGTTTCATGTCGGCAAGAGTCTTCTGGCATGATCCGCTCACCAGAGGTTTTTCATAAAATGTGCACCACAGCTAGTGCACATTCTGTCCTGCACAGGACAGAAATGCTCCATCTGTTTTGGGAGGCGATATGGTGTTAGGGCATCCTAGTGCTCTTCAGATCAGGCTTGCTCTGTGATGGGACTGGCACATGATATTGAATTTAGCATGTGCAGTAGCAGCACACAAGATCAGGCAGATCTGTAGTAAAAACTCCTATTGCAAGGTCAGATTTGTGTAGAAGAGGATTGTGGGAATGGCAGGATGTATGACTCCAGCCACCTGGATGATAAAAGAAGATCAATACTAACATGGCTGTCTGGACAGTCAAGGAAGGCTAATACTGACATGATTAAATCACAGCAATCATTCAAAATTAAGCTGCCTTGGGCAGGTTATACAGAGTTGTATGTTTGTGAGGAGTGATAGCCTGGACTGACAAATACATCGAGGAATGAGAATGATATCTCGGGCTGGAAGACTGCCCCAAGGATGTATGGGTGTGTGTATGCTGAGCTGGAAGACCGTCCACAAGATATGCATGAGAATGTGACTGAAAACAGTGAGTGTGGTGTGTTTGGAAGAACAGTTTTTGAAAGAAATATCCTGTTTAACCTCTTGGTCCAGGCCTGTATCTGTAAAGCTATAAACTGAGAAAGAGTTAATTAAAGAGAACTCAGCGCAGCTCTGCCTGGCTCTGCTCTCACTGCCAGCACAAAATCTGTGTGTCTGTATCTCTGTGTGTGTCATTTACAATCGCCACAGAGGATGGCTTAGCTCAAGAAAGCTTTCTGTCGGATTTGACCATTTGTACATTTCCGGTAAAAAATTTAGGCAAAGCCAAGAAAAAATTTAGGCAAAACCAAAGAAAAAAAAGGCAAGCCACAAAGAAGAGGTTGGCAACAGTCTTTACTAAGGTTAAGAAGTAGCTTCATAATCCATCTTAATATCCCATTTTCCTCAGTAAGCAAGAGAAAGAGAACTCACCAACCACACCTTCCTTTGGACAAGGGTTGAGCAGATTTCACTGTCCCAAGGTGTTCAGAACCTTGTCTTCCTCACACAGCAGAAACACCCCTTTGGCAGGACTGTGAGCCCAACTGCTGAAGGAAGCACGAGCCACTGCCAGGATCATCTCCTCTGCTGTGCTTTAGCAGTCAGTGAGGTGCTGTTACCAAACTGGTTCTGCCTCTGTATCAGTCCATGACACCAAGTGATCTCAGACCTTTGTATTGTGAGTTTCTACCTTGGTGGTGCCACCTGGCTCACTGCCTTTTCCTGCATCCCTTCACCAAATGGTCTGCAGATGGCCTTGCTTCATCCATCCCCTAGCACCTCCAGGTCTCCTCAGCAGAGTGCCAGACCACAGCAGGGTGCAGACACAGCATATCCTTCCTAACTGTCTATACAGAATGGGGTGAATCCGTAAGCTTGTATCAGGAGCGACTTGGATGATGTTATGGATTGCTTTCTCCTACAGCATGAAGTTTATCTCCAGTACTTAAGCTTCCTACTATGAAAAACTATAACCAAAGCATTCCCCCACCCTGAGTGGAAGACCAGATCCTTTACCTTACTGATGATGAAGAGGTCCTCTTGTTTCACAACACCCTCCTTGATTTCCTGCTGGATACCCTCCCCAACTTCCTTCTCATTCTGGTACACATAGGCATAGTCAAAGTGGCAGCAGCCAGCATCCATGGTAACCAGCACTGCAGCTGTTACTTTCCCAGCTGGGGACTAAAAATCATGCATAAATCTTAAGAATCTCAAATCAGCACCTATTAAGTACCTTTATCTGAGCAAAATAAAAATAGAAAAAACACCTTACTGAAAGGAATGCCTCTCCTCCCCCGCCGGAGGTCATTTACTTTTCTTCCTTGACAAGAACAGGATTTCTTGCAGTCATAAATGTGGGCTCCATGGCTTGAAGGCAGTCTTCAGCCCTGTTTCCATGCAGGTTCAGCCCAACAGTCAAGGAGAGCAGAGCTTGAGACACCAGGAAAGTTCTCCGGAGCTGGACCAGGGGGAACAGTTTTCTGCCAGGCAACTCTACGATACTGGTGCTTTTCTAGAAGCTGTTACCTTCCAGGTTCCCAGCCCCACAAGGGGCATCCTGGCTGTGGTGCTCAGCTGCACATACATCACCAGGCCCCTGCATGCTGTCTGGGCAGCCCTGCTGCAGCCACCTCTTGCTCAGCTGGTTTAATAGTGACTCGTCACTGGCCAGGGGAAGAGGGTGGATTAGTGCCTGCTCTCTGGGTCCTCCCATATCTGCCAAACAGGGCTGTGGCTTTGTAGACTCACACAGGTTAATATGAAAGCTGAAATCAATAAAAAATCGTGGAGCTCATCATCCAACTGGGCTATGCAGCACTGTGCCCTGTGAACCTCTCCTAGTGGCGAAGATCCTTAACAAAAGATACTGTCTAAGGGCAGCTGTGCACTGATCCGGCTTGTGTTTGTGCAGGGTTCAGCTCCTGACATGGGTTGTTCATTTGTATCTCGCTTGTGATACATGCTGGGTGTTGCAGCACGCTATTGTAGTTCACCCCGTTGGTTACCAGATGGAGTCTGTTTCTTTTAGTGGCACTTTGGCCCACAATTTGTGGGGCTTGTCCCAGAGTGAGTCATTGAACAGGAGTCCTGAGGTAGGAGATGAGACAGAGGCCTTGCTGTCAGCTTATGGAGCTTCTCCCTTGCTGATGGCTGAGGGCTTTTGGGATGAGGAAGCACTGAGCCCTTTTGGGCTCCATCCCCACAACAGTGATGGTGGCCTGGGCTGGTCATCCCTTGACAGAGTTTTGATACCCTGCACGTTGATGGAGTGAGATGGCTAGAGAAACCTTGGTGTGAGTTTACATAGGAAGAAGTAGTTGCTTTTCACCACACCCCCAAAGATGATGGTATTTGTTCTTCACAGGCTGGGAAGTGAGTCACAGGGGCAAACAGGGAAGCTTACGCAGGGCATGAGTGGCATAGGTGAGAAGTAAAACTAAGTACCAGATTTTTCCCCAATCTTAACAGGACCATCCTTCTTGTACAATTGCAGAGTTACCTGTTTTTACTTTTCACTTTTCTCATTGTACAGGCAACAGGCATATCTCTATGGCTTGTTTTTTAGTGGCCAGTGCATTCATAAATGAGAGTTTCGTCCTGCCTGGAAAGAAATGTAGGTGTAGAAGAGAAAAGGTGTCCTGTAGCTATGTGGTCATTGTTGATGTCATATGTAATTAATGTCATAAACTAATACATCTCTTGCACAAAAATAGAGCAGAATGGGAGGGTGTATTTTAATATTTGCCACATGGGGGCAGAATTAAACTTGTGTGTGACTGCTGCTTTTGAACGTCTTAAATAAACTCCCAGCAGACTGAATTGCATATTGCATTCCTTAGATTTTGTAAGAATTGAAAGGTGGAAATCTCTCTTCATCTAGATCTTTTCCTAAAACAGGATAAAAAGAAAAATAATGAAGGTGGCTTACATTTGTAATAAATAAGTAGGTGTGAAAATTTTCTGGTAGGGACTCAAAAGATACAACCTGAGTTTTGAAGAGGAAATTAGAAATTATCACTAACATACCAGCTTTCTGGATTGTCTGATCCTAAAAGGCACATAAAAGAATTTCTGTTTCCCTGTTGTCTTTTGCACTGAAATGTATGAGACTGCTTTTCCTGCCTCAACTCATCACTTTCTCAAAGATGTTCCAAAACTTAAGCTTTCAAAGCAGTCCTATATGCACCAGGTGGAGGGGTGGCAAATCAAGTCTGTTTTCTCCCTCCTGTTAACAGGACACTTACTTACAACAAATTGTATATCCCAGAGAAAACAGAATGTCTAAAATTTAGAATGGTTGGATTTACTACAACTGGTAGTGCTCTAATGTACTTGGCACCTCCAGCTTGTTTTAGACTGTAGCAATCATTGCAGATTGTGGGCTGTCTACAGCTCGTAGGAAGCAGCATGTGCTGTACAGAGTTGGGTTGTTGCGGAAAAATAACAGGAGATCGGCAAGGAGGATTGTAAACGTGCTCAAGTGACTTGCCACTGGGGTGTAGAAAAACACATATATCATGCTAATTGTTGTTCTGTGCTTGACAAGTACAACATCTGTGTTCACATAACAGAGGCTTACGATAGACTCAGAGGCACCCTATCAAACATGATTGAGATTCCTGCCCTGCTGTGGGAAAGATCAAAGCACAGAGGTAAACTACACTACACAGGGTAAACTACCCTGAAAGACAGGCACGAACAGCAGGTTCGGTGATCCTCTAGCATGGACCAAGCCCCGTGGCAGCTGCATCCCCATTTGTGTGCTTCTGCCCAGGTGCTGCTTTCAGGATCCCCCAGATGGTGAGGTAACAAAAATGAATTTGCTCTTTGTTTTTCATCCATGGTTTTACGGTGGTTGCAGCGTCGTGCCGGTGCTGGCTCATGCAGTTGTCAAGTATACATTTGCAGCGAGGGGCTACTTCCATTGGGAGATTTTCCATTAATTCAACAGCATTGGAGCAAGCTTTTTCTTAAAATGTCTGCCAACAGTGTCAGCTCTCTCTTTGTTCAGCCAGCCTAATACCAACTCTGTCTAACCTATTTTGTGTATTGGCGCTGAAGTCCTCAGAATGCCTGGATGTCACAATTTCAACATGGTCTACGTTTTCCAGTGCTTCATCATCAAAGATCCCTTCTGTTCCACCGCTGAAGCTCATGATGCAGCTGTGGTGGTGGCTTGGGCACAATGGGGGAGACGAAATTCCTCAGGATCTGCATCCCATCCTGGCCTGAGCATTCTGGCATCTCAGGGAAGGAACCAAGAACAGCAAGAAGAATAAGAACTGACCTTTTCCCAGGCACTTTCCCCACTCTGTAGTGTAAACCAGTAGGCTCAAGCTGATTGAACAGGTGCTGGCATATCATGCCAGGCTAAGAAAGTAGAGCTGCTAAAAATGGTTTATGGCATTCTTTATACTTTTTCTTCAGTCACTGTGTGTCACCCTGTGGAGAGAGATGGACTTCCCAGGGCGAGTAGTCGAATTCTGACATTTCCACAGCATCAGACACACAAGAAGTCTGAAGCATTATATTTTGGTTTCTGAGGAAACTCCAGCCAGTCTGGCTCTGAAACTGTAGTAACTGTTACTGTTACAAATGAAGGAAACAGGGGAAAGTCTATGGAACATTAGCTTGAAACTACCTTGAAGAGGAATGTTTTAACTTAGCAGAACTGCAGGAAGCTACAGTTTTGAGAGCTACATCAAATGTGGTGGTTTGGTGATAAAGAGAAGTGTAACTTGCCAGCAAGTGGGTACCTGAGGGTAAATAAAACAGGAAAAGATAGTTAATAACTGTCGGGCAGTGGGGAGCAGATCCCCGGAGGCAGTGGAGGAGGTGTTGACAGCAGACAAGGGCAAAACAAGGTATGTTCTCAGTATTCCCAAAGTATTATATGGTTATATTTTCTTCTGAGTCTTGTCTACATGAAAATCTTGTGCTGTTCCATTATGTTGATGCAAATGCCTTTTTTGGACATATATCTGTTGAAGTACATTGTATATTGATTTAGCTTAAATCTATTTCTTACCACCTCAGTCAAAACAGTAGAAAACACTCTTCAGAAAAGTAACATCTATCCTCCCACAGACTTAGCATTAATTTAACAGCATCATTTTTTGAACTTGTTTAATTAAAGTGCAGCTTCCTTGCAGAGGCCAGGACTGGTTGCTGCGGGAGCTGAAGCATGTCAGCGTCTTCTGTGTCTTTTCTCAAACTTGTAAAAATAAACCTTCTGATCATAGACTGGAGAGGCTGAATTATGTGAGACTGGCAAATGCTTTGCTTTGTTTTCTCTCTGTCAAGCCCTGTGAAAAGAGCAGGTACCAAAGCATCAACAAAGACCATACCTTCTCAGTTGTCTCTGTGGAAGAATGGATTTTGTAATGAGGGGATAAGCAACTTCAGCTGGACACTATGGCCAGCCTGCAAACCCCACTTCATCTGCAAATGGAAAATTTGCCCATCCCAGACCTATGTTCCTGTCCACTTCTGTTGGTAGGCATGGTTATCACAGGATCAAAATTTTCCTCTCTCATATATGAAGCCTGTAGGTTTTCCAAAGCTTATCACTTTTGAGAACAGTCTGGTATTCTTCTTGCCTAGTGCAGGCTCTTGTCCTCATGGAAAAATGTTTTTGTGCTCCATTTCAAGTTCCAGCAATCAGCTGTGTTTAGTTTTGACAAGAAAAGGGGTGCTTCAAATGCCTTAAGAGTGGAAGAAGGGATATGTTTTTCATTTGTGAAACACAAAATATTTTTCTCATATTTGAAAAACAAAACAAATGAAGCACACAGTGAAAACAATGAGTTCATCTTGACTAGGAAAACCAAGAAAAATACCACTGTGGAATCTGTGCAATTAGAGCTGAATAGAAATTGTTTTATAACCTGAACTTGTACACAACAGGGGAGCCAGATTGTTTTAGCTGGCTTAGTTACTCAGACCTCATGTGGTCTTTCTCCTGTCAAATGGCAGGACCCACGGGCAATATGAACATTTAGTGGGGATGTGGAAGGTTCAGTGATTCCCACAAAAGTTTGGCTTATTGTCCTTCACTAATCCATAGATCTGCAGTTATTTTGCTGTATGCTCCAGGTTTGGGGTTGGTCAGATGGGCTTCTGTGCTCTCAGCATCTGTAATTTCCAGAAGTAATTCAAGGCATGCAGGGAGGAGGCCATGAGCTGCACATTGTTCTGGCAGGATGCTTCCAGCTATTATCTTGTCTGGGGACTCTTGCTTGCCCTGTAACCAGAACATGTCTGTAATCCAGGAGAATGGGAGAAGATGGTGGCCAGGTGTGGGTTGCTGCATAAGCCAGGAAAATTAATTTGGCCTGTGTATGCCCCCAGCTGCCCTGTAAACTAGATGTAACCCGAAAGACCAGACAAAGTAGACAAAGTGGCTTCTTCACGTCTAAGTTTCTGAGCACCTGTATCTTTAGAAGGGCAAGAGACCTCGGTTAGATAGCATGGGCCTCATTTTATGGTACCTTTTTAGAGGTATTGTAACCCTCCCTGTCCTCTTCATGCACCTCCCCCCCTCCCCCCCCCAAGGTACATAGTTTGTTACCAGATACATGCTACTTCTGCAAATGCCTTCTTAAGAAGGGCAGACACACTGCCCAGGTTTTGTTCTCACAGATCCATTTAATTGATCTTGGCTCAGAAGAATAATGACAGCAGTACTGAATGTTTAAACAAACCTATTCAAAATGCTAAATGTTGGATAGTACCTTGTGTCTCTGGGAAGGAGGAAAGTGTGTTTTTTCTAATATAAAGAGGAGATGCTGAATTACAGGCAAAATATTTTTTCCAGGCTCTTCTGTGGTCAGCTAGATCTGATGGCAATAGAGAGGAATAGACTAATTCTGAATTTAAAAAATGGTGGAAGTCAGGCACAAAATTATTTAAATGAATGGATTTCCATGTGAGTAAACCAGGTGTGAAATGAAAATTAGACTTGAAAAATTCTGGGAAGCTGGATATGCTGACTCCCTATTTATTAGTCCTATCTGCCTTTTCACTCATGTTCCTTTTTTGTTAAAGGAATGGGGGGGTATGGCGGGAGCATGAATTAACTTGTGCTACACAGCCATTTATTTAGCAACTTAACTCCTAAAGTTCCTGGGAAACAATCCTGTAAAAAAGAGGCTTGGTTTTGTTGCTTTTTAAAGTCAGGAGCAACCCTGCTGAATTCTGAGAAGTTCCAGTAAAGCAGAACAGTGTGACTTGGTCTTTTTCTTTATATTGTCTAGTCATGGCACATAGGACAGATTTTTTATACAGGAAACTCATTTTTGTGCTCTATTCAAAACCAAACTAAACATCAGTCAGGCTTGTTTTGTAAACTGGTATGGTGCAAGAGAGCTACATAGCATGGAAAGAAAGGTAAGTGCGAGACAAATCGTTGTGATTTGTAGACATAAACATAAGAAACACAGAGGTAGCTCCGCATACACACATCAGCAAGTTCTTAGTTAATCCAGGGTTCATTGTAACATGGAAGTATAAAACTTTAGAGCAGCTTCTTTTGAGGTGAGCCATTCATTTTTCCTAAAAGCAAGCAAACTTGAACATGTGTGTTTGTGGTTCTTGCCATTCTGTGCAATGGGAATGGAGTTGCCATTTTATCTTTTTGGTTATGTTTACCCAGATGCTTATGTGGTCTTACCATGCCTTAGTATCAGTACTATCCAGTCTGTTTTTTAACAAACTTATCATGCCTAGACGAGACACCACCTTGCTGCTTTATTTTTTCAGAGGCCCTTTTAAATTATCGTTTCTCAGACAGTTTCTTACTGACGTCTGATGATGTCTGCAGCACTTTGTTTATCATGGGGCAAAAAAAAAAAAAAAAAGCAGATTCATCACAGGATTTTCTTTGCTTTTGATGCTGCTACAATAACTTATTTTGTACAGTATTGTGACTATAAAACAGTGAAATGCTCCAAATGAAAACCTGCAATGTAAACCACTCCAAACCCACAAAATCTGAAAGTGAACCTTATAGATCCTCAGGTTGTGTTTCTTGTTCTAGGAATGTAAAAACTTCTGGTGGTAAGAAAGAATTCTGTTTTCCCAGCTGTTTGCACTCTGTACAACTTCTTTTCCAGCTAGTTGGGGGGGCTAGAACTGTATCCATGAGGGCTCCTTCATAACACTGTGTTCCACACACTTTCCTGTAGCATCCAGACTCCTGTTGTGACGAGATGGTTATTTGAAGATGTCCATATAGTGGTTTTGAGAGCATAGAAAATGTAATGGTTTTCCCAAGTGTATGTTTTCAGCTTGGGATATGCAGAAATAAAATAATTTTTTGAGTTAAGATTTCAGATGAGCATATAGAAGTCACAAGTTTTACTTCAGAATAACATTACCAGTACCAGTAGGGTAAGAAATTAAGTTTCCACTTTGGGTTTGGAATACAATGCCTTGCATAGCAGCTTCCCTCCATCTGTTTTGCATATAGTGAAGGCTTTTATGTATTTTCTTCCTCTTTCTTAGTAATTTACTCGGTACTTAAGGATTCAGAAAAACTTCTGCATTTACTTAAAGACTAAGGCCACAATTCTGGTGGCAGGCGCAAGGTTAGTTTAAGTGCTTAGACACTCCTCAATTTTTTGAACAGATTTTTCCCCCAAGCAATTGAGCTAAAAAGCCAAAACCAAACCAAACCAACAACAACAAACCCAAACAAACAAAGTAGAATATTGGCCTGCACATGGACTTATGCTTTTGGTTTTGACATAAAGAGAATTCACTGAGATGCATGAAGTTACATATTGCCTCCATACCCAAGCAGGATGAAAGCCCCACTGTATTTACATATGAAAGCAGCATTGTATTAGGCACTAGTAAAACAAAAGGTGAAAAAGGCCCTTTGCTGAGGAATTGTAATTAAGTGACTAACTGGTGTGCAAGGTATGCCTCACTGCTCTGTCAGGTGCACCCCCAAGTTTTGGGTAATAACAGGCTTGGTTCAAGACTTCGTGGTGTGATATATTGGCAAACAGAAGTAGGTGTGTGATGAAAAACTACCCACACATAGGCACGTCTGTGCCAAGAAAATGTTGAGAACCACTTGTCTGGTTAATGCAAGACGTGGCGAGTAGCTCCAACAAACAGACAGAAGTAGGACCGGTGCATCCTTGCCTGCTATGTGCTCTCTGAGCCCTGATGGAGAAGGCTTTATTTCCCTTGTATTACATACCAGGGTCTGGTGTATAGAGACATATGAAAGACTTCAGGCCAACAGGACTGTGCAGCACTTTATATGAGCTGTGGCTATGGTCTCAGGAAGAAGGAAAACAGCTTCTAGTCCATGAATACACATAAGTTTGCTTGGGATTCAGCTAAATATGCAGTTTAGAGACCAGGCTTTGGTGAAAACATTACATTGATGTCTTGTGGACTTGTACTCTTCCTGGGATGGAAAGAACGAAGCTGATTGAAAAATCAGTGAATAAAGTGGTCTTTTAAGCCAGAAAAAACCTGAGTAAGCATAGGTGTAAAAAGAATAGGTAAGGAAACTGAAGGCATGGATGGATAAGATGGCTGTGTTACTGTAAGGAGAGGTATCCCTGCTGGGTAGCACTGCCTTGCTAGCAGGAGGGTTTAACACATACTGTGGGCTTCCAGGCCCCTGTCCACATTGCAGTTATGTCTTACAAGAAATGAAGCTTGTGTTTAGTTTACAAGAGAAGACGTAACCAGTGTATAGGGGGTGATAGGCAGGGAGATGGATGCAGCCAGAGTGATTTTACAGTGTTCTGTGTCCTCTTGGAGAAATCAGGATGTGTTTAATTCTCCGCATAGTGTGCTGTATTCACAGACCTTTCTCAGTACAAATTGGGCCCCAAATGAAAATGGACCATCAGAAAAGTTGCAGAGGAATGTGAGACAACAGTAGTATGGATAACAGACAGAGAAAAGACAGGATCTAGGACTTTTGTAGAGGAAAAACTGTCAAGTGTTGAAAATGGCCTGAATGTGCTCACCTTCAAAAAAGAGTGAGTATTCCTTGGGCACACTACTGGGTGGGAGAGAGGACAGGTGTGCCGCTGGCAGCAACTGAAGGTGAAAAAGGTAGGGAGAGCCTAGGAGGGAAGGCACAAATTCATGCAGTAAAAAACACCCAGCATAAAGTTTCAGAGAGAAAGTTTCTAATAGAGTGTGTGCACAGTTGATCACAGAAGTTTCTTTTGAAGATGAAATTATTAATGAAGACAGATCATTTATCAAATAGGGGTAAACAAAGAGCTCAGGTTCTTGTGGAAATTACAATGGGTATGGCTGCAGCACTATGGTAAATACTTGATCTAGCGTTGAACAAAGTGGCTATTCTATGGAAAAGTACCAAGGGCATAATCAGTGAAAACTGCTCCTGTTTGCAAGAGTTTTCATCAATCATTAATGGGCCTTTTTTCTTTCCAGTTCTGTTTTCTTCTGTTTCTGCCTCGCCCAGCCCCAGGCCTTTCTTCAGAGTGGTGCAGTTGTACTGGTGCCCCAGCAGAAGTTTATGTGTTGAGGAAAAGAGCTTCCTGAACTGCTTCTGCTGTAAACATTCCAACTAAACACTACAGCCAGGAAGGGGTCCAGAGCAGAGACCCTGAAAAACAACCCAGCTGGTCTGAGAGATAATAGCTGCCAAATGAGAGTAGCTGTCTGCAAGAAGTCACGCACAGGGATATGGCTTTGACTCTTGTGTCCTTGTGTTGTTTGAAACATGGGTCAAAGTCATTAGGCTGTTTTTGCCATGCTAATGAAATGATTTTGCTCAAAGACTAATAGATATAATAAATCTGTATTTAATGGCCGTGGAGTTCCTGGCTTGTGGCACGGGTTGCTGTCTGCTTACTTGTAGTCATGATTGCATATTGACATATGTTTCTTTCTCTTAATTGTATTCCTAATTATTGAAGTACAGCAGATACATAGTGCTGATACACAAGAGTAGCTATTTTTCTTTCTGTCTCTAGGACCTTTAGTTCTTTTCCTTGCAAAGTCAATCAGTCAGTTAGCCTGTGATGCACCCATATTCAGAGCTGCACTGCAAGTACGTTTATACAAGAGGAGACAGGTTTGATCTGACTGGAGACAGGGTGATTGCAGGTGTGTGATCCCACAGTACCATGTGGGAACTTTTCTTTTTACCAGTTTGACCTGATGGGTGGCAAGTCAAACTCTTCTGGTACAGTGAACTTAAGAGTACAATTTTGATTACTTAGGCTGGACTGGCTTTGTACTATAGGTTTTGGCTTAGACGAAGTTGATATAGATGAAAGGTAATTGTTAAAGTTAGTGGCTGAGATGAAAAAGATTATACGTGTAACTGTAAGTGCAATTCACATTCAGTGGAAATATTTTGCAGAAGCAGCAGATTTTATTGTAATTCTGTATTGCGGTCAGGCATAGCTCTTTTTATCAGGAAATGTGTTGAAAATCTTCTCCATGAGAGGCAGAATGCCTTCCAGAGCGTGCCAAATAAATGAGGAACACAGTCAGTGTAGTAAGCACCAAAGAGACATGGGATGCTGCTCACTGACAGCCTGGCCACTCTTACCACTTAGCACACCTAGTGCTGTGCCATCCTGAGGGCCTAGTGGAGCAGTGTTTCCTCTGGCTGGTGCTTCTTTCCAACTGACAGATTAGGACCTAATCCCTGGAAGCGCAAACCAAAACATCCTTTCTCTTCACAGCACTTTATAGACATTATTTTAACACCTCTGCCCCGAATTTTCTTAAATTTCCTTCTGTTTCTTGTCAGAATCTGAATCACACATCTTTCATTTTCCTGCGCTATCATTTTAACCTATTAGTAATGGAAGATCACCTCTATCTCTGCCTTTATAGAGGGGGTGAGAGAGCACATTCAGTATACATTGTTTGTGGCCCTTCAAAATTTAGATTGTGGCTGTTCAGGGGTATGCGTTTAGAGAAGAAAATGTGAATCTGATTATGTATAAAAGATGTGCTCTGATTCTTTTCAAAAATAAAAGCAGATCTATGGCAGTAGAAGCAGTAAGGGACACCACCTTCCCACACCACTTCTCTCCGTCTCTTGTCAGAGCTGCGCCATCCGCTTGTGTTTTGATTAGGTAGAATAAGAATTACAACCTGTGGGTATGATGGTAGCAAGCACAATTGCTAGGAAGACACACGTCTACTTTTTTTTGTCTGCTGATTTAATTATGAGTAATGAGACTTTGGACCCTTGCTTCTCACCAAAAACAAAAGGTCTGAAAGCCAGAAGAAAAAAGTGAGCCCTGCCTGGGAAACACCGCATCTGACTGACCCTGTTTCTTCACCTCCCGGCAATGAGCGAGGGGATGCTGGACGGCAGCCCGAGGCGTTGGTGCCATGCCCCTTCGTGCCGAGGAGGCTGCGGGCAGGGGAGCGGGAAGGCTCCAGCGGCTGCGGGTAGCCCAGCTCGTTCCCTCGCCTCTTCCCTGACGCGGCACACGGGTGGGCCGGCGCCCGCCCTCCCGGCTGCTGTCGCAGGGCCCAGCGCGGGCGGTGGGTGAGGAGGCGGGAGTGCTCTGGGGGTGCACGGCGGTCCCTGGCTTCGGAGGAGCAGCGCCCACCTGGTGCTGATGCAGGGTCAGTCGGAGCGGAGGTGGTTTCGGGAGAAGACGGAGGCTCGGGGCTGCCTCCGGTCGCGTTCAGCACAGGCTGCCGTGACCCCATTTCTCGGTGGCATCGACAAAGCAGGGAAGCGTCGCCCGCGTTTGCGTGTCCGGGGGGGTCCGACATCTCTGCTGTGATACCTCGCAGGAAAATCGCCCTGCTTTTTGAGGACGTTGATTTTCTCGGAGGAGGGACATGACACCAACATCCCCGCAGGCTCCGCTGGACAGCGAGCCCCCAGCGGAGCTGCGGGCCGGGAGTGACCGGGAAAACAGGCCGGGGGGGCTCGGCCGCAGAGGGCTTGGCTCGGCTCCTAGCGCGCCCGCAGACAGCACGCCCCTCTCTCGCGTCACCGCCCACAGGCGCGGCCTCATTGGCTGAGGGCGGTGCTCATCCTCTGGGCCAGCCAATCGGGCACCCCCATCTTCGCGGGCGCGGGGACGCCGAGGCCTCATTAGGACGTGGGGTCCCCCTTTTCCCGGCGCGGCGGAGGCAGTGGCGGTGATGGTGGAGCGGGGTTCACTTCGGCCTCGGGGACGGGCGGCGGAGCGCGGCTGTGGCGTTCCTGGCGGGCGGGCTGCCACCGGCTGCGGTGGTCTCCGTAAGGCAACGCGCGCTTAGCCTGTTAATTCTCCGAAGCCGAGGAACGAGCGCGGGGGGAGGACGGTTAGCGGCGGGGGGGAGCTCCCTGCGGGGGAAGAAGGGCGCCGGGGCGGCCGGGGGTGCTCCCTCGGAGGGGTTGCGCAGGCTCTTCGGGCGGAGAGGGGTTGCCGGGTCCCGGGGGAGATTCCCTGAAGCGGGGTGTGCAGGTGGGCTCCCTTGGCGGGTGTAGGGACGCGGAGCCGGCCCGGGGTATGTGTGTGTGTGGGGAGTCACCTGAGGGGAAGGGTGGTGGTGTTGGGGCCCTGGGCAGGTGGTGGCTTCCCGTGGGGGGCAGTAGCTGTGGGGCACCTTGTGGGTGGGAGTTGTTGCTTTGCTCCTGGGCAGCCTCCTGTGTTTGTGTGTGTGTATATGGGAGTTGCAGCCCCGCTTCTGGGTAAGCCTCTGTTCTTAGGGAAGCCAGGAGGCACACGTGCACCGCACAGGGATGTTTTATAGGAGGGCTGGGCAGGTGAACTTGTGCTGGCTGGAGTGAGGAGTCCTGGAAATGAGCACCTGTGGCAGTTAGACCTGCCGATGTATTATGTTCTCCTGCCCTTCTGTGTTGACCTGGGGCTCTGTGTTTCTGTTCTGTGTTGGATCCAAGTCTGCTATCTGTATCTCCTTTGTGTCCCAGAGGTTTTGGTAGATTTCTGGGTACTAGAGCTGTGGTAATTGTGGTCTAAACAAATATTGGGGAGCAAATGTTATCCTGGGAGACAAGAAACTTTCCCTTGTTGGAAATGCAGGAGCTGTGCATATGCATCTTTTTGGGAGAAGGAAATTGGTAGATTTCCCAGCCCATACAAGGGGTGTGTGCTCTATTTTCCTACAGCTCAAAGAGCAAATGATGGTTGGCATAACCATTTGCACTTGAGGTTTCTTTCTGTGTGATCACTTGATGTTTATTCTCTTCCTGCAGGTAATTAGCCAGGAGTGTGTGGTGGCCTCTGTATAAAGCAGCTCTTGAGTCTATGCTGGGATTTGTGTAGGCTGCTCCTTTGCCATAGGAAAGGTGAGTAGGATTATTTCCATGTGTTGCTGTAAGGCTTTCTAGCTTAAATGCTTCCATAAGTGGCGTGATATTTAAACAAGCCTGTGTCTGCCAGTTCTTTCTGAATTTGAGAATAGTGATTTTGCCTGATCTTTTATATAACTGAACTGTAGTTTATGGTCCCCAGATGATCTTGGATCATTGTATGAATCTTTTTGTTTGTTTGTTATATTTTAGTTTTTTATTGCTTTTGGACAAGAGTACCCAACTAAGAACATGTGTGAACAGATGAATTTACTGTATTGTTGGGTCTTGTTATTTTTATTGGGTTGTAATTTGGTTTTGTAAATTATGTCATCTGTTCCTGTGTATAATACAGTCAATTAATCTGAATAATGAGATATCTGTAGAGATAGCTTTTTATGGGGCTATGTTTTATATAGTTGTTCATGCTGTAGACATGCTGCAATGGTTAATCATATCTATGGGATGCTGGAGAAGGATTACTTTGGCTTGAGGTGGAAATGGTATCTCACTCCTTTCTGTTGTAAACCTGGGATCTTTAAGGGTGTGGTTTAGCATTGTATATGATGTGACATGACAGTGGAATCCTAACAATAGTTGATTTCTTTGCTTAATGTGCAACTGACTGTGAGTGGAAAAAGTGGAACATGCAGGCAATTTTGTCTCAGATGTTCCATGTCATACACAAAATTCAGGCCTCCTTTGCATGAAATCACAGAAGACTTTATTTTGTATTTACCAACTGTCTATTCTGTGTCAGAAAATACCTCCTGATATTGTGTAAAAAAATCTGTCAGTCCTAAAATGCATTTTAGTCTTGAGCTGTACCAGCAGTCAGAAGGTAGAACAGGGGAGGTGTTGTGTGATGTCCTTGTGTGGTGTAAACTGTCTTCTGTGGGAGTAAAGGAGAACTAAGCTGCTGTTAGAGTTGAGATCAAATTACTGAGGCTGTTAATGAATTCAGATTTTCTATATACTTTTTAAAAGCCTGGTAAAAATGAATGCTGCTTCCAAAAACCCAGAATACACGGGCCTGACCCATCCTACTGAGCTAATTCAGGGTTACAGTGGGCCTGAATTTGAGACACTTGGAGACTTGGAATGTGATTGAAGCAGCTCCAACTGATTTGAGATGATGTGAGCTCCTATAAGCATGTTTCATGGAAATCTAGTCTGAAGTTGTGTGTGCACAAGTCAGACTTTCGTCTCCCACTGTCCATATTTTTGAGAGCACTAAGTCTTTGAGTATGCAGCAGTCTTTCTAGTGCAGAGAGTTGTATTTTTTTTTCTACCACCCTCCCTCCCCTCCACCCTGGTTCTGTGCATTGTTATCTACTCTGTGACACCTCAGATCAGAGTGATCAGGTGTGGTTTTCAGAGTTGCAGTGCTGTGTTAGATGGACCTTTCAGGCATCGCATGATTGCTAGATCATCTTCGGTCACATTGCAGAAGCCTGGGTGAGTGGTCAAAATCCATCTCCCATTGAAGACAATTCAGGGTGCTGTTACTTAGTCAACAGGAGCAGAGAAGGGTGCTGTTTGACCTTATGAATATGTAGCTAGTTGTGCCTTGCATCCCAGAGTATCTGTGTTGTGGCACTTGAGTGTGGAGGAATGAGAGAGGAGGTGATCTAGGGAAGAATCTAGCAGAGATTGGCATAACTAGCAGGATGATATAGGCATGTGAGGAAATAAGTTATACAGTACATGATTATGGTGACCTGTCTTTTGAGGAAGGCTAATAAGGTGCTGTGTGTTGCCATTTCCAATTGTGTGGCCCTCCTCCCCAGTTGCCCTGGCTGAGGATCACAACTACTGTCTGTGCCCTTGTTTCCTTGGAGCCAGTGTGGGTCTAGACAGCGATTCTAAGCTTGAGCTCCATGTTTCACCTCTGCAAGTTTACCAGTGGGTGGGGTTTGCTTCTCTGGTTGGGAGCTGCTACTGAATGAGGCTATGCTTAAGCCCTTGGGGGGAATCTGTAGGCTGGAACAGTTATACAAATCTGCTATCAATTGGTTAAGTGGGCTAGTTGCACCAAGCTGGGTGGAGGATGGTGCTTTTCCTTCCACATGAGTGGGAAGGAATTCAAAGCCAGGAGACTTCAAAAGTAGGAACATACTCAGCAGACACTTATTTCTTTGATTGTTTTGATTCTGATAGTTGTCTACTCCTTGCTGCTGTATTAACTACTTGTAATGCATTATCTATAGGATGTTTGATGTATCTGTCTCATGTGTTTGTCCAGATGCATCATTATTAGATGCCGGACCATTTGTCTTCTGTGCTAAGCTGCAACCGAAATGGCTAAGTACAGGCTTGTTCTCTTAAGACATGGGGAAGGAGCCTGGAACAAGGAGAATCGCTTCTGCAGCTGGGTGGACCAGAAGCTGAGCAGCGATGGGATAAAGGAAGCTCAAAACTGTGGCAAACAACTTAAAGAGCTGGGCTTTGAGTTTGACCTCGTCTTCACCTCTGTACTCAGCCGCTCCATCCAGACTGCGTGGCTTATCCTGGAAGAGATGGGCCAAGAGTGGGTCCCCATTCAGAGTTCCTGGCGACTGAATGAACGTCACTATGGTGCACTGATTGGTCTCAACAGAGCAGAAATGGCTCTGAATCATGGGGAGGAGCAAGTGAAAATATGGAGGAGAAGCTATGATGTTACTCCACCTCCCATAACTGAATCTCATCCTTACTACGAAGAAATATACAATGATCGCCGGTATAAATGCAGTGATGTCTCTCAGGATAATCTACCAAAGGCTGAAAGTCTAAAAGATGTGCTTGATAGACTCCTTCCCTATTGGAATGAAAAGATAGTGCCAGAACTGAGAAGTGGCAAAATGATCCTTATCTCTGCTCATGGTAACAGCAGCAGGGCACTGCTGAAGCATGTCGAAGGTAAGGGTCTTCCTTTTAGCCTTGTCCGCTGCTCTTTACTCAATTGCTTACTGCTTTACATCTTATTCTGTAGCATATATTACTTATCTGGGCAGTGTAACACTTAATGTCTGTGGTCTCCAAGGAGAAAGTAAGAAGTTGGCCTATAGGAACAGGAACCAAATTGGGGTGTGCAGAAGGGGAAGAGAATTAGGTAGGTAGGTAAGAGAAGAGCCAGGTGCTTTCCCTTTGTTTCTTGCTGCTCATTTTAAAATACTTTATTCCAATGAACTTTGGTCTAAACAGACACAAACTCTGAATAGCTCTCACTATTTCTGGATTTATTCAGCTGCTTTGTCAGAACGGTTGAAGTCATAATCTGTTCATTAAACAAGCATTGTCATAACACAGCAGAATAAAGTCTTGGGATGTGGAAGACATTCTCAACTGTTACTGTGGTAGGTTGCTTCTGAGTCTTCATTCTTGATAATTCCTTACTTAAAGCTGCCATGACAGGGAATTCTGCAGAGACTAGGAACTTGCTAAAGCTTATGCAAATATTGTATTATTTGCCAATATAGAAAATGTGTACTGAGAAACAGCTAAGTTGGTAGCTTAGCATAAAGTTGCTTATTTATTTGAGACTTGAAAAGAATGCGATTTATCTTTGAGTCATTGCTAGATTCTTTCCCCTCTGCCTCTTCTTTAATGGCATGTCTTCTAGTTTAGGTCGTCCTGAACTGGAAGATGGTCTGCATTAATTTATTTGTCTGTGGGTAGAGAAGAATTCAGTGATCATACTTGTATGAATGCAACCTATGAGAGGTGTAGTTGCAGGTATGCACAGATGGGATTGCATCCACTCAATTTTTTAGTTAATAAAACTCTCTGGTGTGTGCCTCTGCAGCTTTGACTCTGAGCACTTTTTGCATGTAGGCATGCTGGAACAGTCAGGATAGCTGATGCTTTAGGTGGAGTTAAAAGCCCAGGGAGTAAGCATGTACAAGTGACTTCTGTAGCTACAGGGGCTCTGAATTCTACGGTACAGATCACTGCTTGGAGGAAGGAGAAAGGCAGCTTCATCTGGTTCCACTGTGGCCAGGGTTGTTGTTTACACTGTGTGAAATGTTATAGAATTACAAAGGAAAAAGGGGCAGGGAGATTTGCAACCATGGTGTTTCCCTTGACCTCCTCAAAGAGCTGAACCAGTTCCATGAGACCATGCTGGTCAAGCAAGCCCTTTGGGGGTGAATTGCTGCAAGCTGACAACAGCTTCAGCAGAAACCTTGGTCCACTTTCTGCACAGGCGTGTGTGAAGGCTAGAGCTGACAGCATGAGTGACTGGTAAAGGTTGCTTTAAAGTTACTATGGCTGGGTTCCTTGCTGCATTGAGATTGGAAAGAGTGGTATTAGTCCTGGCAAGTGCAAAGCTTTTATCTGGGACAGTCTGCTAGGTATAACTCTTCAAGAGCTGTGTACATTCAAGCAAAGTAAAATAGAGTTGTCTCCTTGTTTGTTTTACATTATACATTGTGCCTCCCAGCAAATGGTTACACAGGGAAATGTGAGGAATCCTTTGCAGAGGATCTAATTTTGTTGATTGAGAACCGTCCATCAGCTCCCACGTAAGAGCAGTTGCCAGATACAGGGCTCTTCTGCCCTTTTTACAGTGGGGGTCTGGGTTGCTGCAGAGCTGGTCTGAAGGATGGCATGAGCAGAGCTTTAGGACCCCTGATTTTTTTTATTTTTTTTTTTTTTCCAGAACTCCAGCCTGTATCTAGCTAAATCTAAGAGGTTCCTTGTCTGCATTGCTGACTGTCTCTCCATTTTTCTCCCGAAAGGTTGCGAGCTGCTCTGGAACATTGTTGGAGCTTGACTTGAGTCAACACTGCTTAAAGTTTCTCAGTCTACTGTATTTAGAGCACCCGCTATGAGCTGGTCTTTGTTAGTGTGGATTCTTTTTGACAAACCTAGTGTGTCATGCACTTGAGTGGAAGTTTCTGGGCCCCTCTATCTTAGCTGGAGCCATGTTTTTTCGCCATTTAGAAAACGGGGCTCCAAATGCCCTACACGACTGCTTGGATGTCTTAGTCGTAGTGATAATTTAATCCTGGAAACTGTAACTCAGAAGCTTTAAATGGCAGTAAATATGAATATGTTTTAATTCAGTTTGATCTGATGAAGCAATTCTAATTCTTTTAGTATGAAACTTAGTGTCTTTTCAGAAAGACCTCAGAGTATCCTTCAAGTTACCATTTCAGGGAGGTATTTTTTTGAAACAGGCCTGCAGTTCTCTGAATCTGAATTTTTTTCCTTATGAGTAATTGGTAAAGAGCTTGAAATGTGGATCTGCATTATACTTGCACACAAATCAGAGAGAGTGTGTCAGGATAACAAAGCTTTGATTGTGGGTTTGGATTTTTTTTCTCAGTCCTCAGAGTGGACCTCATTAAGGTATATGAAATGTCTGTAGTATCTCCCATGGTTTGCATGTGAAAACAGTATATAACAGAAACTGCACTGTACTCGTGTGTACCCTTGGAGATCAGAAACAGCAGCTTCTCAGAGAACTTGTTTTTCTGTCTTGTGGGCTGAGTGACATTTCTTCAAGAGGGTGCTGCTGAAGACCTCTGTGCTATAAGCTGCTGGTGTCCAGTGGGGATGCTGGGCTGTGTTCCTTCTAGGTAATCCCTATTAATTTGATAAATGCAACCCAGGACAAGTGTGGCTGTTTGTACAATCCTGTCAAAGATACAGTGTTGACACCAAATTTTTAAGTCTCTGTAACTGAGCTTATCCAGACCTTTCAGAGCCCTTATCCTTTGCATCATCTTCAGGTCATGTATGTGATGATACTAGGAATCATTGGCACAACTAAAAACTGGCAGAGCAAGAGGACAGTTTTCGTTATATATTGTTAGGGTTGTGAAGGCTCTTTGAAAGTAACATTCTTTTTAAATTCAGGCAGCAGTCTTGTGCTTGCTGCTGGAAGTCTCTTGTTGTAAATGTTTTGTCATGTGACATCTGTTGGTATGGATTGTGCCCTGTAACTTGGGTCTCTAGACTTTCTTTCCTGGTATAGCATCTCTGGTACATTGAAAAAGCAAAGGCAAAAAAGTTAATGAGGAGGGTATCTAAAGTAAGCATAGCAGACTGGTTTGATAAATTTTATTTTGGATGCTGAAATGTCATATTGATTATGAAAGCATCAGTTGCTAAAATCTGCTAAATAAGCATTGTAGAGGCACAGGTTCTGTTTACAGGTGATTTTAGCAATTCATTGAAGGAGGAATAGTTTTATCTAGTAACTAGAACTTCAGCTTGAGATCCTCTTAGCAGTGTCCCATCATGAAGACAACATTAGTGTAATAGTTGTGACCAGCTTTCCCTCTTGCTGTTGAAGAACTACATGGAGACCAAGTCTAATGGACTGATTTACCAGGCAAGTGGCACAAGGATTGATGGGCTGTCCCAACTTCCCTCCTGGCCATTTAACCCTGAGGACTGGTGTAAAGTACCTCAAGACAAGGTCTTGTGGAAGGTCTGATTCTAGAATTTCCTCCCTGTTGAAAAGTTGCCATCTCTTGGATATGGTGTGGTGATCACTGAGTCTTGTCACATGCAGGGTAAAAAATGGAGGGGAGGAGTTATCTGGTCTCCTGAAGAAAGATGCAGATGTCGCACCCACTTAGCTTGTGTGGTTGTGGTGACAGAGCTGGGACAGAGCTCTGGACCTGGGCTTGCAGGCAGAATGTGGTGACTGGGAAAGCCTGATGTTTGTCTTGCCAGTTGGTGAAAAGGGAGAGCAGTGCCCTCCAGGATTTTACTGTTTTCCATTACTGTGATTGTGATACTTGTGCAGTTACAGTATTTCTGTAGTTTACATGCTGGAGCTACACACTGTGAGTCCTGGTGTGGATTGTGTGATGAAGCCTACCTAGTAAGATTTTACTGATTTTGCTGCTTGACCTTCTTAAGGATATACTACTTATATGACTATGGTGTCTGAGGGCAGTTAGAAACCACATTAAGATCAAACAGCTCAAAGCTGCTGAAATGAGATAGTCTTGCGCACCCTGTTATTCATCCCTGTCTTTGCTCTGTGTTTTTGCTGCTTATTTCTTGTGAGCTTGTTGGGCCTCTTTGCAAGTTAACTTTGCCTGTAAACTGGCAAGGAGTGAGTAGTTTTCTGTCATTCTGCTGTTTTGAATCAGCACAGGGAAGAGGATGACAAGTGTCTGATAGTGCAAAAGGGCTGGAACAGATTGTCCAGGAGCTGCAGCTGGTACAGGAGCATTTCACACATGGCATGTTAGTGACTGGTTCCCACAAACTTGGACTTGAGAGACTACCAGTAGTGCTACAGCCAGTGATGGAAGCATTTTCCCAGAGCTCTGTCTAATGACAGTTTGTGTGCTGACAGGCTTCAGGGTTGCATGATTAGAGAACTCTGTCGTGGTGTTGCCTTGAGCTCCTGGTGGTGGTAGTACAGCTTGGGTCTCTACTCAAGCCTTCTGGGACTTTCTCACCTAATGACATAGCTAACAGCTAGTGCTGGTAGTAGCAAATCTCATGCCTCCTTCAGCCTATTTAATCTTAGACTGCTTGAGAAATTTAAGGCAGGCTGGATTTTCCTACTGCATGGCAATATGATCGATCCATGGTTTGTTTTCCTATGCAGTCTCATATTGGGATGGCCTCAGTAACGACCACAGTCAAAGTCAAACCACAATCAGAAACTGTTTAGGTAGTGATACTGTGTTGGGTCTGGCTGAGATGGAGTTACATAGCAACCTTTATAGTGCTGTGCTTTGTAGTGGTAGCCAGAAGGGTGTTGGTAACACCAGCGTTTTGACTACTGCTGAGCAGTGCTCCTACAGCATCAAGGCTGCCCCTCCAACATTTCCCCACTATCTTGGCAGACATAAGGGTGAAAAAAAATGTAAATAATATGCTGCAGCCATGGTTGTAGCCTACTAATCTTCTTTCTTTTCCTAAAATCTGTACAGTAAGCTAATATTCTATAAAGGTTAATCGCCAGATTCTTAACACTGTGCCCACTTTTCTCCCCTACTGAAGCTAGGTCCTCTGTCAGCCTGTAGGGAGGGCAGAATCTGGCCCTGAATATTTAACTTAGGCTAAAGCTTCAGTGTATGAAAACATAAGCTTCTGGGAAGGATGCTGTGACCTGATTTGGATCTCAGTTACAAAACACCAGTTCTAGAACATGCCCATTGTGGCTGAACTTATGCATATGATATTGTGTGTTTTGTAGGATGAATCATCTGGCCTCAAGTGTAGTTGACGTGCGGGGGAGGAGGGGTGTAGCTATTCTCAGTAGCTGTTGTGCTTTTTAGGTTGCTCTGACCACAAGAATAGAAGGAAGGAACTTGGTAAGAACAGGTGAGAGGGAAGGAGAAGCTGAGACAGCCCTTGTTGAAGTTGGCTGTAGGTGCTCAAAATCGAGCTCAAAGGGATTTGCTTCTGTAGGACTTCCCAGGGTGCAAGTCTTTCAAAGCACTTCATGGGCTACTGGGTAAAGGTGAATTCTTAAACTTGTAAAGGGACATTACTGGTCTCAGGTTGATCACCCAGTTCAGTTAAATGAGGCAGAAGTAAGCCGGAAAAGAACACTGAATGGGATTTTGAAAGATCTTTTTTTGTAATAAGTGCTGTATCAAATTCTTACAATGTTTGTGTACCGAACTGCTTTCTGCTATACAGCTACTATTAAGGAACAGTGTTTAACAGGTGTTCAGGAGAGAGGACATGGAAAATGTCCACTTGAGGAATGTAGTTTCCCAGTCAGCGTTCTGTCTGCAGTCCTGAGGAGGATGTCCTGAGGACTTCAGTAATGTCTGTGGGTTCTCATGGCTGGAAGTAGGTAGGACACTAGTTTTAAACCTACTCAGGGAAAGCCTAGTTCCAGGAACACAGTGCCCTTCTGCAGTGCTGAGACCTAGCCTTTAGTATTTTATTGATGGAAGAGTGTTGCTGTTTCAGTGGTCTTATTTCCCATTGCACCTTGTAGTCAGTAGCTGAGTCCTTGCCCTGATTTCACCCTTCTTTCCTTTGAGATAGAACAGGGTTGTGACACAGGCCTGCTCAGATAACGTGTAAGAAAAGGTCACTTGGCTATAGTTACAGCACATGAAGTAACTGGATAGCAGTTAGCTTGTGCTTGCAATGGCTGGAGTGTAGCATGCGATCTCTTTACTGTCCTCCTAGTCTGCTGGGTGGGGAGGTTTCTGTGTGCATTTTGTCTGCAACTGAGTAGCTATGTGACAAGCCTGGTCAGCTTCTTGCTTCACAAAGAACAGAAATACTATACAAATACAGTAACAGCGCTGAAATAAAGCAACAGGACACTATTGTTTCTTTAGGATTTTCATCTGACTTCAACTTGCATTTCTAGCCTTCTGGCTCTGAGGCAGCATTTCCATGTGAGGAAAAATCCTGAGGAGAAAGCCAACATCCCTGCTGCAGCTTGTTTATCCTCTGCTGCACTGTTTTACTTTGCAAATCAATACTAGTTGACATTGGTGTGGTCACCTTGTAAAAACAGTAAAATGCATTTCTGAATCCATGTAGCTACTGCTAGTTTTCTTTAATCTGTCTTTAGAGGAAACCTTTAAATATCCTGGCTCCTGACCACATTATGTGGTTTGCCTAAATTGTCCTGCGTGACCTCATCTGCTTTGTGTATAACGGAATAGTTTAGTCTGGGAGATTGAATTTGAGAGCTAGGTGGAACATTTCCTAGGGCTGGATTCTATGTGGATACGTGGTAACATCTATGTTATTCTGATATGTTTAAGAATCCTTGAAAGAAAAGCTCAGGCAGGATGGCTGCTTGTTTTGCAAACCAAAATCCTTCAGAACAGTGTGTGTGCCTGCTAAATGGACTTAGTATTTTTCCCATTGATTTCTGTATGGTTTTAAAATCTTGGATACTCCTTGAGCACTGTTCTGTAGGTCTAGGATTCTGCTGCCTACAACAGGTGAATTACTTATCCCTTGTATACTGGAGTTGCTTAAACTGACAGAATATGACTTTTTAAATGAACTGATGGCTCAATATGTAACAAGCTTTAAGCTTCTTCCAAGGGGTTGTCTGTTTCTCTTGCTTCATGCCCTGCTGAAATACAGGGCAAATCTGCAGCTGAACAGAGTACTTAACCTGATCAGCCTCAACATGGCTTCACCAAAGGGAAGTTGTGCTTGACCAACCTCATTGACTTTTATGAGGACATAACAAGATGGATGGATGATGGCAGAGCAGTGGATGTGGTCCACCTTGACTTGAGTAAGGCATTTGACACAGTCTCCCACAGCATCCTCACAGCTAAACTGAGGGAGAGCAGTCTGGATGACTGGGTAGTGAGGTGGACTACGAACTGGGGGAAGGGAAGAAGCCAGAGAGTCATAGTCAATGGGGCGGAGTCTATTTGGAGGTCTGTATCTAGTGGAGTGCCTCAAGGGTCAGTACTGGGGCCTATATTATTCAATATATTCATCAATTATTTGGATGAGGGAATAGAGTGTACTATCTGCAAGTTTGCTGACGACATGAAGCTGGGAGGAGTGGCTGATAGGCCAGAAGGCTGTGCTGCCATCCAGCAGGACCTGGACAGGCTGGAGAGTTGGGCAGGGAAAAACTTAATGAAATATAACAAGGACAAGTGTAGAGTCTTACATCTGGGCAGGATCAAACCCAGGTTCCAGTGTAAGTTGGGGAATGATCCATTTGAGAGCAGTGTAGGGGAAAGGGACCTGGGGGTCCTGGTGGACAGCAGGATGACCATGAGCCAGCACTGTGCCCTTGTGGCCAGGAAGGCCAGTGGCATCCTGGGGTGTATTACAAGGGGGTGGTCAGCAGGTCGAGAGAGGTTCTCCTTCCCTTCTACTCTGCCCTGCTGAGACCACATCTGGAATTTTGTGTCCAGTTCTGGGCCCCTCAGTTCAGGAAGGACAGGGAACTGCTGGAGAGAGTCCAGTGCAGGGCAACAAAGATGATTAAGGGAGTGGAGCATCTCCCTTATGAGGAAACGCTGAGGGAGCTGGGTCTCTTGAGCTTCAGGAAGAGGAGACTGAGGGGTGACCTCATTAATGTTTATAAGCATGTAAAGGGTGAGTGTCATGAGGATGGAGCCAGTTTCTTCTCGGTGACAACCAATGATATGACAAGGGGTAATGGGTACAAACTGGAACACAAAAGGTTCCACTCTAAATTTGAGAAGAAACTTCTTCACAGTGAGGGTAACAGAGCACTGGAACAGGCTGCCCAGGGAGGTTGTGGAGTCTCCTACTCTGGAGGCATTCAAGACCTGCCTGGCTGCCTTCCTGTGTAACCTCATCTAGGTGTTCCTGCTCCTGCAGGGGGATTGGACTAGGTGATCTTTTGAGGTCCCTTCCAATCCCTAAGACTGGTGATTCGGTGATTATTTTTTTTTTCCGACCTGTTGCCATCCCACTGTTGCTGAGGGGCTTGACTTTGGGGTTTCCTGTTAGTATGTTGGCTCTGCTTTTTTTCTTAATGTGAAAATCACTGGTAAATTTGCACCCATATGTTCTGAGAACCATCTGTTTTGTCAGCTGCTCAAGAGGATGTTTTCTTCATGCACCTTGATCTACTTTATATGGTGTCATTTTTTTAAAGCTTGATTTGTGTGCATTTTCCAAGGATGAATTACTTGAAGTTGTCCTGCTTTACAACAGCAGGCTGCTGTTGTGACCTCAGTGCTTCTAAAAAGGGGAGGAAAAAAAATTGACATTTTGAGTGAAACTAGGTTTCTTTTGTCTGAAAGTTTTTGAGGAGAAATGTCTTTGCAGTCATTGCTGCTTAATGAAACTATTTAGACCTTGTGTGGTAACTTTACTAAGAGGTTTGGTTTCAAAATTCACTTGTATGCTTTAGAGACTTGTGTTTGATGTAAAAACAATCAGCCATTTCATAGAGATTAGGGCCTCAGAATATTTTATTTAAGCACAACTGGGTAAAATTTTCTTCCCAGGTACACATTATTTTAGGGAAGTAGAAGTATACAGAAAAACACTCTAAGTTGTGTAAGTTGACTTTCTCCCTTTTCTTCTCCTCTCCCTTATTTGAAAGTGGAAATGAATACCCTGTATCAAGTAATTCTGAGAACGATGGTATAAGCAAGATCCTATAAACCTGCTTTTGAGGTCAGATGTGGGCAAACAGTGATCCTTACACTAGAAGAATTAAATATTGATTTATTTAAGACAGCTTGTCTGAGAAACTTTGCATAGAAAATTTAAGAGGAAAAAAATAACCTTGATATCTTGCCTTCTTGAAAAGGTTGTTTCATGTTGGAATAGCACATGTGGACTCTAATACTTTTTTTCATGGTGCATAAGTTAGGAAGATATGAAGGAGACCCTATTGTCCTCAATAGAGTATTAATGGAGAGGTGTAGTCTCCAGGGCAATCTATTCCTGTTTATTTCACATGTGTAGACTGAAGAAACTGTCTTCATCTTGATGGGAATTCCCTTCTTTAACTGTGTTCCTGAAGCTCTAGCCAAACTGTGGTCTAGCTGGGAACTGACCCTTGGTAGTTGGTGGTGTTGATGGAGGCTGGAACACATCCTTAACTGTTTTAAGGCTAGATAATGTCAGAAATAAGGCTGAGCTAGACAGACAATTGGGAAGCTGTTCACTCTATGTAACTCTGTTTTTCTTCTTTTCTTTGGCAGGCATCTCTGATGAGGACATCATCAATGTTACTCTTCCCACTGGTGTGCCCATACTTCTTGAACTTGATGAGAATCTGCACCCTCTGGGTCCTCACCAGTTTTTGGGTGATCAAGAAGCTATCCAAGCTGCCATCAAAAAAGTGGAAGATCAAGGGAAAGTAAAATCTTCTGAGAAGTGAAATCCCACTGACATAGCTGTTTTCTAAGTGTGGTAATAAGTGATGAATTACGTATGACTGCTAGGTTGCACTGTGTGAAAGTCTCAATTTCAAGCACAATTGGAAGGAACAGTTGTCGAGTCTCAGGTTGGTAGATTAATGCTCTGCCTTTCAAAAGCTGGAATTTAGATCTCAGCATGAGAGTATGGATACTGAGAAAAAATAGAGATCATTTAGGTAATTAAAACTTGCAGGGAAGTCTGCCCCAGATCTAGGATTGAGGGTGGCTCAGTACAGAAATAAAGGAATATGTTACTGGTGTCTACCAATAGTCAGTCCTAATATGTTAAGGGAAAAAGCACCAGCTTACTGGACTAATTAAATTCAGGTTGTTATAGGCACTAAAACTTTCTCCCTGATAAAATGGTACCAGGTAAGTTATCCAGTATGATTCTTCTATGTCAATGGCCATGATACCTTGTTCTGGATGGAGTTCCATTGGTCTTTCAGAACACTTTATGTATAACTCTTTGCCTTTGTAATTTTGAGCTTTTCAAGGCCAATTCATGGCCCAGAGGGGAATTTTGCAGTGATATTCAGACTGTTGTAGTTACCATAGTTGTCTTTTGTTACACTATATTACACTGTTTAAGGAATCTAGAAGTAGTTCCTTTTCTTCCACTGTCTTTGCAAAGCCTAGCATGACTGCTTTTTGCTGGCTTGCAATAATAGGATTTAACTGAGACTTTAATCCACAAACTAAGCACAAAGGTTTCATGTTCAGTGTTTAAATTATCACTATTAGTGAGTGACCTGAATAGCTTTGAAACACTTAAGGAACGTGTAGTAGATGTTTGATCATCTGTTACTCAAGTTAGAGTAATTCCTGGTTACCTCAGTAAAACTGGATATGGGAAAAATCCCCCTCTAAGCTTTCCTGAGTTGCAAAGATCTCTTGATAAATATATTCCACAGCAATATCACTGTGGCATTCTCTGTATCAGTTTCTCTGGAGCACTAGAAGAGATGCATAAGGCATGTAGGAAGTGTTACTGGATGCAGCTCATGCAGCCATCATGCTGGTAGGGAGGATATTCTGCCTGTTCTCCTGTAAAACTCTCCTCACAGTCATAGCTTGATTCCTGATTAATGTGGCCTTGCTGTTGTTTGGCACTAAATTTGAACAGTTCACACTGGCTGGGTGTAGTGTAGCATGTATGATGTTTTGATTCTTTATGTACACAAGCATCAGGGTAATTCCATTTGTGAAGATTTGATTAAACCTTACTTGCAAATATGAAACTGTTACTTAAATTTAGATGTGACCTAGTGTCAACACCGAAGTGTGTGGATTCTGACCACAGTTACCAACATGGGTGGCACTTGTGTATGTAGTGTTAGAGCTGAATGTGTTCTCAGCGTGGTCCACCTTCAAATATCCAGAGAAGTTGATGATAATTCCCTTGGTATGATAGACTCATAGAATCATTTGGGTAGGAAGACACCTTCAAGATCATAGAGTCCAACCATTAACCTAACAGTCACTAAACCATGTCCCTAAGAATCTATGAATCTTTTAACCCCTCCAGGGATGGTGACTCAACCACTTCCCTGGGCAGCCTGTTCCAACGCCTGACAGCCCTTTCCTTGAAGCAGTTTTTCCTAATATCCAATCTAAACCTCTTCTGGCACAACCTGAGGCCATTTCCTCTTGTCCTATCACTTGCTACTTGGGAACAGAGACCAACACCCTCCATGCTACAACCTCCTTTCAGATTGTTGTAGACAGCAGTAAGGTCTCCCCTCAGCCTCCTTTTCTCCAGGCTAAATAGCCCCGGTTCCCTCAGCTGTTCCATACCTCTCACCAGCTTTGTTGCTCTTCTCTGAACTCTTTCTAGCACCTCAATGTCTTTCTTGTATTGAGGGGCCCAAAACTGAACACAATGTTTGAGGTGCAGCCTCAACAGCACTGAGTATGGGGGGGATGATCACTTCCCTATTCATGTTGGCCACAGTGTTTCTGATACAAGCCAAGGTGCTGTTGGCTTTTTGCCCCCACTAGGCAAAATATATAGAAGTATTAACTTTTGAAATCCTAGAGTAGCTGCTGCTTTTCAGAGAGCAGCTCTGTAACTCACTTCAAAACTGTGAAAGGTTGTGTGTTTTTTTTTGTGGTTTGTTTTGTTTTTTTTTTTTTTTTTTTTTTTTTTTGGAGAGCAGTGTGACTTTGTGGTGTGTCTTTGACAGTCTCCCTGTTGTATGGAGGCAGGCTTTCCAGATCTGATCCTGGCTTGCATTAGTGTAGCACATATTCCATAAAAGACTTGCTAGATGGTAGTTTCTTTGTGAATGATGCTTGGGCTTCTCTTCGGTTTTGTTTTTGTAGCCCTTGCAATAGGAACAGAGTTACACATTTCTCTTTGAAACCTACCAGCTTTGTTTACTCTCACTTTTTACAAGCAAGGATATTTTGGTGGTTTTTGTCTGAAATACTATTAACACCTTCCCAGCTACTCTATTTGATACTGACTTATTCCTTTTTGAGTTTTTAGTTTTCTGTGTGTAGAGTAACTCAATTTTAGTTGATACCTTAAAGTCGTTGTTATGGAGTTAGACTGATCAGCAAATGTTCACTGGTCAATGCCCTGAGGAAGGCCACTGGCAATCAAGAGATCAGATTCTTACCCAAACATTCAATAAGGTGTGAAGTTTCAGTCTCACCGAAAGTTACTGTGGACTTCTTAACAAGGCAAGCAGAGCCACCTGTTGTCAGTGGGAACTACACGCATCCAGATGTGTGGGCATACAGGCTGTGGCTGTCAGTGTCCATATTCCTTTGACATTGCGGTGTTGCAATGTAGAACTTCTTCAGAACTTGAAATGCAGCTGGAATATACTTGGAAACAAACCTTGAACGGTGAGATATGGTCTCTCCTCAGATTTAATGATCTGTTCTGGGGATGGAGTGGGGAGTGGAGAGGTGAAGTAGTGAAATGTAGAGAGCATTAATATTTCTTTTTGCAGCTCAATGGATGAAACTGACTGAAAACAGCCATTCAAGTGTCCTGGACAGTAAGAAAAACTGTGTGTTTTCAGATGGCACTGTTTCTACAGTGCTGCTTGAGACATGAATAGCAACAGTGCCCTGGGAAGTTTGACTTAATTTGCTTTGCTTGTGACTCAAAAGTGATGACAGGATTTTACATGCCCATCTGGCAGCAATGCTATCTTGCAAAAGTATCAAATGGAACCAACTGGGGATTTTATTGTTCTCTTTAAGATTATTTTAACACCTTGAAATGCTTGCTTCTGAATAGCTTTCAAATTAAATTCCTGATTCATAAAACATTTATGTTTAAGAACAGAAACCAGCTTCCATTAAGTGGCATAAGCAAGCCTGATCTTCAGGCATAGCTACATCAGGGAGAGAAATGAGAATCTTGCTGGTGGTTTTAGAGATCAGTAGTTGGAAAACATTTTCCCCAAGTTTGATTTAGTATGCCTCAAAGTCCTGTAAGGTAACCAGTGTTTCTACAGTTGATATTGTGGATGTGGTTGATTTGGTTTGTTTATGCATTTTTAACTTGTTCAGTAGCAGCAATAGCTGTAGAATACTTTTGAAAACCTTTGTAAATATGATGGACCTGACAGGTTCTTTATAATTCAATAAACTCACCTGAAATACAATTTAACTTTGCTTCAGTCTTTCTTCCTTCTACTCCCTTCTCCTTTGTATCCCTTCCAGGGCTGACAGGCAAATAAAACTGACCTTTAAGGCACCAAGAACTCTTCAAGCAGTTGTTGATTGCATATCATGCAGTCAGTTGGGTTAAAATAGTGTTAGAGCAAACAGTGTATCATGTTTACATTTAAAGAAGTTGGGCTGGAGGTGAATATATAGCTCTTTGAAATGTGGGAGAATTTGCATAGGAACAGCATATTAAACACTTAGTTCTAGAACAATGGATCTAAACAAATGGTCACTGTTTCCCATGCTTGCTTTTCTTTTTATTAAGAAGCATTGCTTTTTGATGGTGTATTCAAAATTGTACCTTTTGGAGACAAATCCAACCCCTTAACTCTCCATTTGAGTTGTGACTCAAGTGACAAATGCAAGGACCTGGAAGCATGCTGAGGACTTTCTTTTTTTATTGACCTTCACACACAAGGCCTTGGATACTGGGATAATGAGAGGCAGTATAAAGGTCTTACAAATATTTGAACATTCAGGTAGAAATGGGGAAGACACAACTCTGTGGCTTAAAACAGAAGTGTACTGAAGAAACGGACTCTTTAAAAATTGGTCTTATGATTGTGTTGAGTGTGTGTGAGAAATAAGTAGTTCTGAGTGTTTGTGTGTTGATATTTAACATTTTACAGTTGTTGTCAGCCAATCTGAAGTTGTATTGGAATTTTAGGGTGTGTGTCTCCCTATTGTTCCCCCAGTCACCTTCTGTACTTAGCTCTGTCTTGGCTAAATTCTGCTCTAGTTATGCCCCAGATTCTTCCTGAGTCATGCCTATTGTTGCCTGTGTTGGGAAAAGAGCATCTAAAGTCTGGCTTTCTAGAGTCCTCTGTACCTTTTTGTTTAGAAAATGTTGGGAGTGCAAGAGAGTTTGCTATGGTCAGCTTTGTCTGCATACCCTGAGGAGAGACTGTCTCTGTCTGGTCACATTTTCAATGTTTACACTTTGCTTTTTTGTGTTCTTAAACTTTTTAGTCTGTGGTATTGATGGAAGTTGTCTGAGTACTAGTTGAATACTAAACTAATCCAGCTCTGCCTCCATGAATTTGCAGTCACTCTGCTTCAAAGCTGCCAGTTCTCAATGTTCATAATAAATGGCACTTAGCAATTGGCTTGTCTGTTTTCTGTGCTGGCCACAACCTCCTCTCAGCCTTAAATTCCTGAGGGCAGGAAAGAAAGCAGATATGACAATTCTGCTCAGGAAAGCTCAGAGCTGTTGTAGGAATGGAATCTAGTGATTTGAGTGGAGACTACAGAAGGGTCTGGAGAGAAAGAACCCCCCTGCCTTTAAGACCTGTACCAAACAGGTGTTGCTGGCTCTTCCTTTGTGCTATGGTGGTTAGAGGTTCTGAAGGTGGGTGAATGCAAAAGGGAACTTGACTTCAGCATCACACAGAGGGCAGCTGGCTGTGACAGTGCACTTCTTCCTCCTATTGCCTGTTAGCTTGTTAGTCAGCTCCTGAGTGTTCTTGAGGGTGTTCTAGCAGAATTTAGCAGTGATGTTGTGTCCCCACTCTACAGAGACAACAGGGAGAGGTGGAAGAGACTCCCTGTTCTTGCTCTTCACATTATGCTGACAGAGCAGGGGAGGGCAGCAGATACCAGACTATGGATGTTGCTGTGCTGTGAAAGCAAGCTCAGTGCAATAAAGTGTTCTGAAGATGACTTATGATTGCTGTTTTTCAAAGGAGGGGGCATTGACCTGTAGCTCAGTCAGAGATGGCAACATAGATGCTGCAATTAACCTATCAGGCTCCAGAAAGCAGTTGTGGCCCTAATGGGACCCCTGGCATTAAAAGTGCTGTGTCTGCAAGCATATGCTTCATTAGCATAGTTGTTTTTTTTCTCCTGTCTCTTCCAGTTCCCCATCAGTATGGTATGTAAGTTTGAGTAGTTTCCCCATCTTCTTTCTGGCACTTGTATTAACTAGGTGAAAGAAATTATCTTTTCTAGAAAAGCAGTGTGAGCCCAGTGTCGGCATGTGTTTAAGTTTTGGTTGCTGTTGGCCTCAGACAAGCCAAGCTGTGCTTTGTTGCAATTTTCCAGGTCAGTCATTTCCAGCCTTCAGAAGCAAGCAGCACAACTGAGTATCAGAGGACCCCGAAGTGTGTGTCTCTTTCCATTGGAGACTTTTTTTTCCTTCTTGTTCCTGGTGCTATCCTAGCAGAAGTGCTAGAAAGGAGGAATGTGCATTTGATAGTAATCCAATAATAATCTAAATTGGGGATGCTTTGCTGAGTCAATTACCTAGTGAATCCTGCTTTCCTGTCAGGTGCTTGTCAGGCTCTCAGTAACTCTAGTCTACTATGATTAAAGCTGATCTAGTTCTCTAGTTCAGATCTTTGGCTTTCCAGCTGTTCCTAAGCTCTGCTGATTGTTCTTTCTAGGGTCTGTATAGAAGGCAGTGGTACTGGCTAAGCTAAGAGTGAGAAAATAGGCATAAAGATCCATAACTATCCCTAAAGACTAAGGCAATGGCTCTTACACAAATGGCAACTGTAGACTGACTTGCAGAAATGCAAGTGGACAACAGGTGGAGCAAGTGCGTTGTGGTAAGTATGTGTGGGAAAACAGGAACAGTTTTACATTCCTGAGTGCATATAGGGATAGCAAGGCATAATCAAACTCTCCTGAAAGGCAGCACATTTTATCTCTGCCAGTGCTGCCCTATAGTTTAATAAATGGTGTGAAAGTGACTTAGTTCTGGTGTAAAAGAAATTGCAATCATCATCTAGGTCACTGGTACAGACTGGCGATTAGTCCCATTTTTGTCTTGCATCAGCAGCTTCACTAGACTAGATAAATTCAATAGTAGCAAGACTGGTTATTTGCAGAAAGATATTCAGTCTGCAAAAAAACCTCAAAAGCCTGCAGTCCCCATCAGTGATAAGACATAAATAATTCTGTGTCAGGAAGGGTGGGGGGTACAGTTGATGGTTGCATGAGAAAAAGAGCTCAGCAATGAGAAGATGCTAAATCTTAAATATTAAAAAATGAAAGGTGTCCTTGTTTCAGGCATTTGATTTCAGATACTTTTGTACAAATTTTTCCAAGGGACTGTGTATCCTTCTACTTCCCCATCAGAAGTTGTGGAAATTTGTGTTTTACGTGCTTTCAAATTGAACTTTAAGGCAGAAAGTCCAGACTTGCCTCCCTTGCACATGTCTTGAAAAATGTTGACTGACATGGCTTATCCAAGCAGAGCGAGTCTGTAGGTGTAGCTGATAGAAAACGATGCTAGCAAAGCAAATCCAGTTTTGTACTGCAGGCCCAAATATCTCTGCCTTCCCTAACTTGTTAGTGTGAAAAGTGCTTGTTAGTACTACAAAACTCCTGAGCTTTGCTTTTGGACTTGCTGTATACTTAACCCATGCCTGTAAATGAATGTTTTCTGAAGTACATGTGCGCACACAAATTGGAATTTTATGAAATTCAGAAACTCAGTTTCTGTCAAGCAAAAAGAAGGAAGAATAAACTTTCACAGGTCTCATTTTCCCAGATGAAAGCCTTAGGAGACCCACTGAAATGAAAAGTACTTTCTTCCAATACTAGAAATCTTGCATTCTGTGCTCTCCCTTCCATGTGTTTGGCTCTAGTGATTTCTGCAGCCAGCAGCTAGGAATACCTTCTATGAAGCTGTAAATCCTTCATGTGGGCTGCTGATAGATTTCTGAGAAGATCTAAGAACTGTTATTTCATCACAGTATTGGGGATAACTGAGGTACCTACACAATGATTATTGGCAATATAAGGCCAAATACTCCTTTTCTTTTAAAATTGCATGCCTTCTCTTATTTACAGGTAAACTTATTTTTTTTTCTCCTGCATTTCAAAATTTGAATTCTCCCTGATGCTGGATTTGGCTTGATCTGATTCCGATCACATGCTCATTTATATAGTAGGTGAGCTACCTTTTAATATTAAGTAACATACATTGGCAGCCAGGGACATCTATAAATAATCATTACAAATATACATGGCTATTTTTATGCATATATAAATGGATAAATTGTTTTTATTTTTAATTTCTCTAACTTGTCTAAAAAAAAATAGTAACTATTTTATATCATTATCAATCCTATGCTCTGTATGCTCTGAATATCCTTGTTCATGTCACAGTGTTACATAGGTTTCACGTTAGTATATGTCTGAATTCCTTATTCTAAAGTGTTGTATGTAAAGCAGAAAGTGAGATCACTACATTAGCACTTTTAATCTGTAAAGCTGGTTCGTTTTGCTCAGTTTGGAAATTGCCTTTAAAATGCCAGTATGTTTTGGTAGCAAAATTTGTAGTTTTAGCTGAAGTACAAATATGTTTTGCAGTTGAAGTTGGGCAGTGTTTCTATTTAATAGATATTAGAACTGAAATTTCAGGCATATCAAGTACCCTTTTGATTTTTTACCTTCCCCAAAGTATCAGAATATATGATTGTGAGGGTTTGATTTGTTAAGAAAGATGACTGAAAAATAATTTTGAGGCTTTCATCAGGGAATTAACTAGGATATATGATTTATCAGTGTGGTTTTTCTGCAGCACAGGAATTCTACATTTTGATTTTTCTTAAAAAAAAGCTACGGCTTTAAGTATAGCAAGTTAATTAAATTCTGTAAGCAAATTATTATTCATTATGATGATAGGCTAGGGGGTTTGAAACTTCATTCAAAGTTGTGGATTCAGTTTTCCCACAGGCACCTCATCACAGACAGGTAACTTATTTTTCACATCTGTGAAATGGTGATCTCAGAGCTTTGTGGCCTCGTGGCTGTGCTGTTTTCATTACGAGCTGAGATGTTCCAGTATATGGCAAGAAGACTTGTTCAATGGGATGTCGAAGTTTCAGCATGGGATTTGCTTCAGTGATGTGGCTCTTGGTTCAGTACCTAAATGTGAGTGGAGCTCCTTTTGAAAATCTTTGTGCACTTTGAGCACTTGCTTAAAAGTGTTTAGTAATGTAAGTGTTAAGATTAAAAAACAAAAAGGCATGAGAACCTAACAGTTTTGGGCAGAAGTCTCCTGTCATTTCCATGACTAAATAGGTGTGCCTGCTGGCATATCTCTCTTCTTTATAACGGTTCACAAAGATGTTGGTAAAATCAAACCTTTAACATTTAGTATAATACAGGGGTTTATAGGCATATTCTTGAACTGCCAATATGAACAGGGTTCTCCCTGATGGGAGGAGTTTGTTACCCTTGTTTTGGCTTTCAGTTCTCCTGGCAGTGGTTATTGTTGGTGTGGAGGAAATATCAGTGATTCTCTCCCACTTCTGCAAAGGAGAGCCTTGCAGTTGTGTTGAGTTGGCAGTCTCACTTGAGCAGACAGTATACTAAACAGTGGTGGTTATGTTGAAAATATGTACTAGGGTATATTCCCCTAGCTGTGTGCCATCTTTCTGCTGTCTTCACACCTCAGGCTGGGCTAAAGATGCTTACTAAAGATGCTTACAAAAAAATAAATATTAGTGGTGTATAAAAAAAAAATTATATTGGGTTTGTATCACCCGGGTGAAAAAGGTAAATACAGTTATTTCTGAAAAGGAAGTGTGACTTTCAATAGCAATGTTTTAGTAAAATTATTAATGAGTATAACTATGTTCAAGATTTTTGTGTGTCCAGGTTTTTAATTTAGTGTCGCTGTAACTCACAGTATCTCTAATGGACATGATTTTCATTTCTTATACATAGGACAGTAAGATGCCTGCAGTTATTCTTTTCTCCCTTCCCAATTCTAATTTAAGAGGGGAAAAAAAACACACAACAAAAACAACACAGAGCAAAACCAACCAACCAAAAAACCACACACACACAAAAATATTCAGCTAAGCTGAATACTTAATTGTCTTCAGATATACAGATAATTCAATTTGCCTTCAGGAGCCATAAGATCATAGAACTGCAGAACAACCCAGGTTGGAAGGGACCTCAAAAGTTCATCTGGTGCAGCTTTTCATGGGAAAGGGAGACTATATGAGACTATCTAGCACCCTGTCCAGTTGCATCTTGTAAACCTCCTGCAACAGGGCCTCCACATGTCCATGGGGATATTGTTCCACTATAAATTCTTTTTTTCTTTTATTGAGATGAAACTTCTCCTGGTATAACTTATACCCCTTGCCTTCTCTGCGTGGCTCCTTGTGAAGTTGGAGTCTCAGTCTTCTTTGTAGCTGCCCTTTAAGTACTGTAGAATATTGTGATTAAGTTCACCCTGAGCCTCCTCCAGGGAGAAAAGATCCAGCTCCTTGAGCCTTTCTCATAGGGCATGTTCCCCAGTCCTTTGATCTTTGTGTCCCCCCTTGGGATACTCTCCAGTCTGTCTACATATTTCTTGAATTGTGAGGACCAGATGGACACAGTACTCCAGCTGAGGCTTGACAAGCACTGAGCGTGATGATCATGTGTCTATCTCTGCTAGTAATGGATCTGTGGAGGGAGCCCAGGATCCAATGTGCCTTTGCTGCAGCAGCTCACTGCTGACTCATGTTCAGCTTGTTGCCCACCAGGACCTCTAGGTCCCTTTCTACAAGGCTGCTCCCCAGCCACACAGATCCCAGCATGAACTGGGCTTTTTGGTTGTCATTGCAGGTGCAGGACTTGGCGTTTGTCTTTGTTAAACTTCAGGCAGTTCGTGCTTAGCTCACTTTTCTGGCCTGTCCAGGTCTCTCTATAAGGTGGCTCTCCTTTTTGATGTGTCCACCTCATCACCGTGTTTGGTGTCACAGCAAACTTGGTGATGGTGTTTTCAGTCGCATTGTCCAGATCATTTATGAAGATGTTAAACAGTGTGGGGCCTGGTATCGATCCTCGGGTTCCCTACCTGTGACAGGCTACCAGTCTAAGTAAAAACTGTTGATCATCACACTCGACGTGTGGCCTGTGAGCCAATTTTCTACCCATCTTGCAGGCCAGCTATCCAGTCTGTATCTTGCCATGTTGTTCATGAGAAGTACTTTATTTCCTGTCATCCTGTAGTTCCTTATTTAGTCCTTCCCTTCTGCTACCTTAGGACTTACATACCAGAAGATCTTGGGTTTTGGTGCTGACTTCCCAGCTTGGAAAGCATTAATCAGATTTGCTTAGAATCCATGTGGAGTACAGACATCTTTGTTCAGAACAGGACATAAATGAAAAAAACAAATGCCACTGAGTGCCAAAACAGTTTCCATAGAGACCTGCTGCCTATGCAATAAAAAAGCAAATGCCTGTTGGCTGAAAACTCAATGGTTCTTCCTGTTTGTTTGAGGAGAAGAGTTGCCACCTTGGCTCTTGGTGAACCCTTTGCTACTAAGTTTCTCATATCTTTGCAGGCTTGTGGTTCTGCCCCATTCCCTGATGTGGCCCTGCTCTGAAGTCCTACATTCAACCATATAGTACCTTCTCCAGCAGCTCCCATGCAGCATACGTCCGTGACACCTTCCTCAGCAGTGTGCCCCACTACTTTTATAGGTGTTTATAAGAGGTGCTTAGGTGGGAGGAGACATGGTGGAGTGTGGCATAGGTCTGAGAGGTAGACATATCCAAAAAAAACCTGAGAAATGCTGAACCCAGGTATGGATTTCCAGCTGGATCACATCTTATGTTTTACAGTCCTGTCTGCATTCCTGTAATGCACAGGGGAGAATGGGGATTTTTGTATTTTAACTGGAAAAAGCCACCCACATGAAGCATTAAGTGACCTGTTTTCCTCTTAATAATTTGCTCATTTTGTTCTTCATGTTACTGCAGTGAAGCTCTCTCTCCTGTTCATGCCCAGCAGACTTCTGTAGCTGACAGTGGAACTGCTTGCATAGCGGGAGCAATTGGGTGCAGCGGGAGGGTGCTATGACCTGATGGGCTGCTGCAGTGCGTTTCTGTTGTGTGTGGGCTCGGCACCGCTACATGACAAATGATTTTTTGCTGCTGTGACCTGACAGACAGTTTGTGCCTCCACCACCACTGGTGAGATTTGTGGTTGTTCATCACCTTATGGATCAGGTCTTTTGTTAATGTCCCTACAAAAGCGTCAAGTGGTCTCTGCAAGTAAACATGACATTAATTCCCTTAGGGTCCAAGGGTAGTGTGCCAGGAATGAAGAATTGGTTAATGAAGGGAAGAATTGGTTACAGAAATATTGGTAGTGCTGTATCAGATATGCCTGTACTCCCAAATGGTTAAGCCTAAGATCTGTCAAAACACTGTGCAGTCTGTTTTCCAGTTTTATGTAGCTTTGCATTTGGTTTTCATGGATATGAGAGAAAAGGTTTCACAAAGCCTGGTTGCTTGGTCTTGGTTCAAAAGGTGCTTAATAGGTTTGCCTTCAGTGTCCCTATTTTTAAGTGTTACAATGATTTCCACTGAAATCAGCATTTCTGAAAAAACAGGTCACTTGATGAGTTGTCTAACTGGATGCAGAGAGTGTGAATACGTGATTTTGTGCAGCTCTGAGACAGCATGAGAGGAGGATGAGGCAAGGAAGAGCAGTCCATCATGCAGTCCAGTTGCAAGACAAACACTCAACCCTAATGTGTTTAATGTGTCCACTGATGACAACAGAACTCCTGATTGAAAATGCAGTAGTGGATCTAGCTCTTTGCATTCATGTTTTGCTGTGTTCACCTGGGTTATTATAACCGGGATTGTGGTCCTTGTTTTGCTTCCAGTACATGGTAAAAGTCAGAGGACCAGGCTCTCTACAGACTTTTTCCTCTGGGTGTGGAAATAAAGCAGCAGAGACTGAAATGCAACTTTCATATCTTGCCAGCATGTTTCTTCCTGGATTCCTGAGAGTGCCCTTAAAGGCAGCAGCCCCAATGGACAGACAGGAAGAGGGCTAGACATTGCAAAGCACGAATAATCCTAAATTCTAGCCTGGTTATTCACCTAATGGAGCTCTGAGTAATAAAATGAGGTTTCTGAGAAAGCTTGAGATTTCTTCTCCATGTGATGTTTACAGCAGTTGGGTGCATGTCGTTTTTATGTGTGCTTAAAAGATTGATTTGTTTCTAAAACAGAGATCCCTGCCCCATCACCCACATGCATGTGGCCGTGGCATCCCAATTGCCACTGTAGCCTTTGCTTTGCAAGAGCCACCCTGTGGTTATGTCAACAGCTACCCAGTCTGCAGGCATACTGCTGCTCAGGGTCAGCAAAAAGATTTTTATGGGCCCCTGTAAATAAGCGGGTAGTGCAAGAAAGAGCTTTGTGGTGTACTGAGCAGGACAGGAGACTGGAGAGAGCCACGGTCCACATTTCCCACCTCCGCTACCCAAATCAGTGTCTCCCTGTTGCAGTGGTGTGGGCCCCAGTTCTGGCAGTAGAGATACCTGTGGACAGACCCCTCCCATTGCTTGGAGCACTCTGGCATGGAGTGCTGTTTGTTTGTGTAGTAATAACTTGTGGGTGGTGATCCTTTCCAGGAAGATTTCTTCTGAGGTGGAATTTGCAGGAGACAACACAGACTGCCCCTAGGAGTCTGAGAAACCAGGAACTGTGATGAAGGAATTCATATATATTTACTGTATTTGTGCTCCTGCTTGTTCTTACTCCAGGAACTGTTACAAGCATTTACAATGTAAAAGGTGTAGAGAGAGTAAAGGTTGGAAATCTTTGGTGGTGACTTACATTTGCATTTGGAAGAACCATGCTGTAGATACCAGCCAAGTATCTCTTCAAGAGTTCATTCACACAAGTAAATGAATGTCCAAAACCAGCCTGCAATAGGCCAGTCTGACCACTTCCAGCTGTGCAACAGGCACAAAGGTCATTCTCACAAGTCTTTGTCATGCTGTTGCATATGACCAGAGACTTTTTCAACTGTGGTACAAAGTCATATCTGGAGGAAGAGTTCTTGCCTCTTGTTGCACTTTATGGCATGTTCCTGATAACACTGTTTTCTTTACCAAGGGGGACTGATGGGGCAGGCTTTACCTCACCTCATTGTACATGTCTGCAGTATCCCTGCTTGAGCAAAGTTCTGCAAGATCCTCCCTTGGCTCCTTTTATTGACAAGAGAGAGTAACAGGCCTTTTTAGGATGTGAGTTGTCGGACCTATTTTAGACTTTTCATTTAGGTGAGGTTAATGGTGGCTTTGCGCTATTGCTTCTCTGTGGTAACTTGGAGAGCTCCTGTGTGACTAGATCTGATTTAGTATCTGTTTTGCAGAAGCTTATATCACCCTACCTGATTAGGCCTGGTTTCTTAGCTGCAGAGTTGAGTTTGATAAGTGATAAATGTAACATGCAAACAAACCTGTGAATGGGTATGTTTATGCTCTATTTTGACATCTGCCCCAAAGCTTGATTTTACTATCCATAAAGATGATGACTCAGCAAACTTGGTCTCACAGTTTCTCTTCCACCCCATCCAGGGCCATGGGGGCAGCTTCCAGCATGCATTGTTGGTTCATGCTTTGCCCAAAAACACCCTGAGGGGCTGTGTGCAGACTGCTGTTCTGTGCTTGCTCCTCAGCTGCACTACAGGCAAACCTGCAGTGTCAAAAGACATGTTGGAGACATGATTCTCCTCCTGGTTTCAGGCTGTGATTGCACAAGTCAGAAGAATTACATTGGGGTAAATATCATGTGACTCAGGAGAGAAACAGACCCACATTTTTTCTTAGAAAGTCAAATGCTTTACAAGGCTTTGGTTTTCATCTGCTGTAGTCTCCAGCAGGTCCTGCTGGAGAGACGGGGCAAGGCAGAGGGAACTTGGCTCTTTTCTGTCATTATCGGAGTGTTAAATATTTTACAGAATTCTGGTGTTGAAAGCTGTAATCTGAGAAAAAGTTCAGACCTGCATACTTGGCTTCTAGAAAATGCCCACATGAATTTCTCTGATTAAATGGGAGCAACCACAAGCGAAATTCTCAGGACAGACAATTTCAATTTCTAAATAGAAATGTAACAGGAAGTTAAAGTAAAAAGGAAAGACCTATGACCAATACCCATAAAGAATCATTTGACCAGTGTCTAGATTTCAGCTGCATAGTAAATCTAGGCAAACCACCAAGAAATAGGCATTTGTTATGCTTTTTCAGTTATGTTTCTCAAGCTCAAACCTCTTGAAATACGTAAAACTGATTCAGGAAATCAGTGTATTAATGTTTTCATTGATGTAATTGTAACTGTAAAACATATTTTTATAGTGTTAACGTCAGCATCCAATAATTTCTTTGCAGTCGGTATAATTGGATGCTTCTGATATATGAAGGTTCAATCCTCATTCCATTGATCCTTTTGGAACTGCGTCCTTTATGCTGCTGAGCCTGCCAGTGGCAGTTTGTGTTTGTTGTGTATGTTCAGGTAAGAGAGATTTCAAATGATGAAAGCTTCAGTCTTCCTGAGAGCAATGTCTGAATCATCTCTTAGTGATTTTGTTTTTGGGAGATGGTGGACACCTACTGGACATTAAAGAACAACCATTCACAAACCATCCTGTGTCGGTCCATGAAGTGACCTCATGAGTAACTTCGTAAAAGTTGGATGTGAGTCTTCAGCACTGGGCCACTAATGCTCTGGATCTCTTGATTTCAGAAAACCTGTATGGCAATGCTGCCACATGCACAGCACCACTGAATGGGACATCCAGTGACCTAAACATAAGATGGAAAGAGAAAATTATACTTAGGTCTATTTGCAAGCCTGAGAAAACAAATGATACAATTGAAAGTTTGCAGTCTATAAGGCTTTTTTCTCAGATTAATATTTCCAGACATTGAGTGCTAAAAAACTTTTGGAATGAAAGTTCTAGTCTATAGTATGAGTGCATACATACATAAAATTATACACTCTTATCTTACAGTATAACAGTAATTGTAATGGAAAACCATACATCCTGAATACACTATTGTTACTCCATGAAAATTCCCTGGTTTGGTGTGTTTGCACTTAGCGGTTTGATGTTCTTTTAAGTGAAAAAGAGTTAACTTTTTAAAATTATTTTTTAAACAGCAACAACAACAACAAAGCTTTTTAACACTCCACCTTCTCCAAGGAGCAGAATCCAATTGGATTTCTTAAAACTCAAAGGATTTTTTTTTAATTTTCCCCCGTCTGGGTTAAGAACAAAGCATGAAAAATATCAAAGGAGGTAAGTTAGTTATATATATATATATATATATATATGCATATATGCAATGGCATACACAATTTTACATTTTATATATTAGGAACCTCTAGTTTGGCAGTGCAGGGTTTCTAAGTGTTTATTCTGTGCCAGCCATAGCAGTACTACCAGTTGCTTCCCCTCCCTGAACATTATCCCATCACTTTTGGGGTGGAGAATCAGGGAGCAGAGCTAGCAAAATTTTCATGAGCATTATTAGCACTTGCTTGCTTTGCCCTTGAGCTGAAATAATGGCTTTATTGGTCTTCCAGGCAAGCTGTGAGTCTCATTTGTTTCTCCAACATGGAGGGAATGAGAAAACCCTTAAAAAGTCTTGCAGGCATTTTTTGCTGCTGGTGTTTATGGAACTGTTGCTGTCTGCTCGAAGGGGCTGGTGTGCTTCCAGGAGTGGTGGGTTCCTGCATGTACATGGGAAATAGCTGAAAAGAACCTGCAGGAAGGTGGGAGGTTTTATTTCTTGTAGTTTTTCAATATAGCTAGATAAATACAAATAAAAGCAACTGAACATGTTACTCTCTAAGTATGTACTGGCCAGGAGAAGTAAGCTAAATAATACAAACACTTCTTTTGAGCAGCAGAACGGAAGACAGATGGCTCTATAGAAAGTCGATGGAATCTTGCTTGTTTGACTTCTTTTGCTAAGATTTTCTCTGCTTTCCAAATATGTTGTAAGAATTTATCTCCTGAGTTGGTCTCTTTTCCGTTCTCCTCCCATGGAGTTCAAAGTTAGAAATTAAGATCAGGGGTAAATAGACTCAACTTGTGAATCCTCAACCCTTGCAGGAACTTAAGGGGGAGGAGGTTCCAATTGTATCAGAAACACCATACATGGTGCATGATTGACAGTCCTGTTTTCCACATAAAACAAGGCAAAAAATTAGTAGAGGGAGAAAAAAAGCATTTTCCCAAAGACTGTGAGAATATAGGTACCTCTTCCCCGTGTATGACCCTAAAGGCAGTATAAAGATTGCCAGTGAGAATCTGAGCAAATGTGAGTCAGAAATCTCTCCTGTTATGTGTACAGATGCTTATTGAGATAAGAGATCACAAAGTAGTTTGAGGTCTGCAAGTTGCCTGCTGCTGCAGAACAGAGCAACCCTTCTACCATCTCTTGTGTGACCTGGAAGCTTCCTGTCTAACCCTGTGACAAGCCTAGCTGGGCTTAACTCTATGAAAAGCAGGCAAGAGCAAGCATATTTAAAAAAAAAAAAAAAAAAACCTCAGCATGTGCTACTATTGTGAAGAGTTAAGTTTTTTTTCCCCTTAGAGCATTTCAGAAGACAAAAGTGTTTTTCCATGGATTTAAAAAAATGAAATGAGAAACCACAACTTTGGGGTACAAATATTTTGTTTATAAAAACTGGAAATGCTTTTGGGAAGTGGTTTTTAAATATTTTTTTTTAAATAGCAAATAGTTTTAAGAAAGCGGGAGAAAACTCAGTTTCAAGTCCAGGCTTCTTTGTTCAACAGGAAAACATTTTGTGAGGGGAGAGAAAGGGGGGGAAAACTTTTGTGATCTCCTACAAAGATACTTGGTATTTTTTTAACATTTCTATGTCTTTGTTTGCATCTTACTCTGCCTCTTAATTGTCATAACTTAGCATTCCCAAGATGCAATATTATTAATCAAGGAATTTTGGTAAATATGTCATACTCTCGAAGGTGGCAAAGAGGAAGGTTCCTGCTGCAAGACAGCATTCCTGGGGGCTAGTCACTCTGCAAGGCAGATAAATATGTTATAGAGGAGTTTCATCCCACAAAGAATGTTTGCAGTGAGTTGTCTTTTCCTTTCTTAAAAGTACAGCGTAAACATCATCTTGCCAAATCATTGTTCTCACATCAGCTGCTTTCCATGTTGAGAAACTGCATACCTCCATGTAAAGTTGCAGCTCTCCAAAGACAGATGAAAGTTCAGGATGGTACTGGGTTAAGTGGTGGAATAAATTGCTGCTTCTACACATGGGTATGGTTGAGGACAAAGGTGACTCCTTGTGTTTAATCAATGGCTCGCTCTAATTCTGAGTTGTCAAAAATGGGAGAGAAATGGTCCTCAGTGTATGATTTGTTAGTATTGCTAATATGAGACAGTCTCTGTAGTCATTTATGGCTTTCCACTAGTAGATTTTATTATTATTCATCCTGTAATTTCTTTAGTGGCTGACAGGCAGCAGAAGCTGACAACAGGGCAAATAGTTAAGTTTGTCTAACATTTAAAAAAAAAATCATTAGACTTGTCTAGATCCTATTGCCACTTGTTAATATTTTTATTTAACTTCAGTCCCGCAGAGTGATACTTTCTGCACCAGAAGTTTTCCTCACAATGGAGCGTCAAAAGCCAAGTCACGAAGGGCTTACTTTTTGCTCTTCTTACTTTTTGCTTACTTTTGCTCTTCTATTTTTAGCTATATTTTGTATTGCATTTTTATCTGTGTGTATTTAAAAATTATTTTGGACTTTTTATGTGGCATTGATTCTTGGCACTGAGGTTGAAGTCTGGAACTGAGCAAGCTATGGAATTACTACATCAGCACAAACACTTGAAAGTCTCTCTTATGTACTCAGGCCTGTATTTGTCAAACCTCAGCTCAACCACTGTGCAGGATCCTGCATGGTATATTCCTCCACTGGGCAAGAGAGACAAAGAGAGTGGGGTGAGAATACCAGTCACTTCTCATTTACCTGGTTAGTTGTGGTCCAGAATTTGTCTACTGAGCCTAGAAATGCAAAGCAGTCAAAGCTTTCCCTTGTAAGTGAAACATTAAAAGCAAAAGCCCTTTCTTTTTAGTATGTTCTACATCAAAGGTTTCCCCCTGGAAAAAATCTTATTTACTAAGTGGAAGTGCAGCTGTAATGGCTGCTGCTGCTTTGTTCATGTCTGGGTTTCCCTCAGCAATGCCCAGAATGGGTGAAGTTCTGGGCTTGTCACTGATGCTCTGTGAACGGAAATGTTGTGACTTTGAAATGTCATGCTTTGCATCTTCTTGGGAAGCTGGAAACATGAAGATAAATTCTGTATACAAAGGAAAGAGAGGTCCTTTGGTTTCCCAGTCAGACTGTGTGCTTCAGAAAAACATTCACATGATCTTTAAAGCTGTGATATTCCTGTTTAGCAAAGGTATTACATGTCACAAAAAGAGCTGTCTCTCAGCATAGCACTTCTGCTGATGCCTCTGCACCCTTCACAAATAAGACCAGTGATAGCTAGTAGCTTTTCACAGCAAAATGAAGGTCTAATTGTACCTCTGATGAGCCTCAGGTGATGTGGGCACAGCATGGGACAGAGGCCTGAGCTCTGTGAGTGGCTACGAAAGTTGAGGAGACCCTCTGTGAGCAGGTGTAGCTATTTCAGGCCACTTGCAGCTGTGGGGAGGGGGTGAGTGGTGACAGCTTCACAGCCAACACAGGCCCAAGGGGAAGTCACTGCTGAATCCTCCATTCCGAAAGGATGCTTCCTCCTTTTTTTTCCCTTCTTCCCTATTTTCCCCCACATTTGGTAGCATTACCTCCTCTCCTCTTCTCCAGTAGCTCAAGCAGCAGATGCCTGCACTGCTGGTGAGGGAAATGCCATGACAATGATTTTTAGCCTGTAAAACTGGAAACCTTTACAGCTATCTACACAAAACTTGTTTCTGAGTTATCACATACTGTCTCCAGCATTTTCAGGGATTAAAGCAAAGGTGCAAGGAGTCACAGGTTGCTGACTAGGTAGCCATCTCAGCCGTACTGCCAAGTGCATGCTGAAATAGGTGCTACTCGGTAAAAGAAAAATGCTGATAGTCCACCACTGTTCTCTGCTTCTGCTGTTTGCAGTCCTTCCCCTGTGTGCGTGCATGCGTTGTGCATGTTTGTATGTGCAACAACCAAAACACTAAATGTGTGAATATGTGATGCACCTGCATGGCACTGCTGGATGACACGCGATGCTGATGGTATATTGCCCTCCATAGCAACCGGGACGGTTTCTAAAACTGAAAACCTGCAATCAGTGTTATGGAGTTGTGGCTCCAGCCCCGTGCTGGGGAGGGGGTGTCCTCCCCATCAGCAGAGGCTTGTCCCCAGGGAAGGACGTTGACTTCTCCTTCTCAAGGCCTCATGGTGCAGCAAGCTCCAGCCTCCAGACCTCACTGACCTTCTGAAAGTAAGCTTGACCAGGAGCAGGGTGAGAAGCCACGCTGGCACAGCAGGTAGGTGACAAAGTGGCATCATGTTCCCAAAGTGTTAATTATTTTCTTGATGTTAAATTAATATACAATGGAGTATTATAGATGTTCCTTCTACATCTTAGCCACAGTTAGAGGACTTGTGTTATTAACAGCAAGTATAAGAAGAATGTTGAAACTCTTGACTGAGTTTCTGGTTCTCCCTACCATCTTTGTTTCACTGCCTTTTTTTTTTTTTTTTTTTTTCTCCTTCCAGCACTTCTCTTTCTTTCATGATTCTTTTGTGTCTCAGCTTCCATAGACCCCATCCCTTTCTAGGACTTTGTTTGTTTGTTTGCGAAGTGCATTTTGAATTTTTGCTTTTCCTTTATTAACATGTTTGTTTATTTACAGAAGAACAGTGACGAGTGCTTGGGAATGATCCCTGCTTCTTTCTTTTGCTTTAATATTCTGTCCATCATCTCATATCACCTTCTTTCTGCATTGAAGAAACTTGTGACAACTTCTGGTCTGATGACAGCACCATCTGGCTCATGCCAGATTGTCCTGTCCTTTGTCATTTGCCTTTGTTTCCTTGTAAAGCAGGAAGATGACCTAAGTCTTCCAGGTTACTGGATCTGCAACACCCTCAAATGCAGCTCATGAATTCATGAAAAATTGAAGCATTACCCTAAAATCTGAACAAGCACTGAGTCTACTCTTGCTTCTGCCAAAAGCACACAAAAAAAATGAAGTCAGAAATTAGAAAGGAAATATCTGTAAAGTGTGGGGTCTCCAGAGAGATCCAGAGAGTGATGAAAGAGGCAGGACTGAAAAAATACTGTGATGAAAAATAGCTTCTAAAAATTCTGTGCCCTGTTACTGACACAAATTGGTCCAAATCCTTGTATTTTCTTACTGTGTTCTTCTCTAGTGCCTAACTTGAGGGAAGGTTCAAATATTTCTGAACGATTAGAAAATCTGAAAACAATTTTACTGAACTTTTTGTGATTTTTCTGATTTTTTTTTTTTTTTTTTTTTTTTTTTTTTAGTTGCTACCAGCTACAGAAGCTTTGTCCATACAATAATGATGTGTTCCAGCACAGGACTGTGCCCTTACCTCACACAAGCTCCCAAGTCACTTTTCAGACTATATATGGGGATCATTCCCTTACCTCTCAGGCAGGAGGCAGGGTGCCACTTCTCAGTGTCAGCTGCGCCTCTCTGGAGGCCTGCAGAGGGGAAGTGAACAGGCATTTTTCCTACTGAATGACAATGGAAATTCTTACGTGGGCATACCTCAGCCATAATTTACAGGGACACCCAGGACTCCCTCTTGGAAATGAAAGTTACTAGAGGTTGTTTAATAGTTAGAAATGTTCAGGGCATCTGTGTAACATGTTGACTATAGGAAAACAGTCTCCCCCTTCCCTGAGAAGTCATCAGGGGATTGATTTAAAATAGCAATAAGCGTATTGGGAGGCAGTAAAAAGATCAAAGGATACTAAGTATTACAGCTGTTTTCCAAAGTATTTTATTCACAGGATGAGCACATCTGATCCTCTGCTTGATGGAAATGATGGTTGCATAAAAAGCTGCCTCGTGGTTCACCGGGGCCAAGATGATGGAGTTGACTTTGATATTCTTCTTTCTCTCTGATCCTTTGTCTGTCATCATCAATAACTTTCCCAATGATTTACCATCCAGGTTCTTGCTTGATCTCTGTCCAAAATTAATTGTTTGAAATGTTAAAGTAATTCATCAGCCATCCCTGAATCCTGATTTGGGGGCAAAATAAATAATACCAAATTAAAAAAACATTTAATGGTTTTCTCTGTAAGAAGGAGGCTGGTGAGACAGAAAAGACTGCCTGAGAGTGTCCAGAGCCAGCCATCACAGCTTTTATTTGTGTCTGAATAGAAAAATGGGCCCTGAGGAAGAGACCTCACATGAGCCCTGGGAGACATCAGCAGCCTGCTTGAAGTGATGAGCAACAGTGGGTGCCTGGATCCTGGGCCTGGAGGGGGGAAACTGAGGGAGGACATGAGAACAGAGAAGAAGGAAAGAACATCTGCAGAAGCACATACATACGTAAAGGGCTTGTTCAGCTCAACCTCTGCCTGTTTCTTTTTTTCGCTTATTGTTCTTTCCTCATAGACAAGGAGCACTGCTCATTCCTTCTGTCTTCAGCTGTGATACTCTTCCTTATCATGGCTTGTTCCCCACCCAGAAAACCTTGGTAGGGCAAAATATCTTCAGGGAAGAGGGGGACTGCTTTCCTGCCTACTTTATGTGAGGGCCATTTATCAAAATGGTTGCTCCTCTGGACAAGATGCTTCCTGAGGAAGTGGGTAATACTCCACCTGATGTGGAGTGCCACAAATGAAGAGAGGTAGTTCCAAGGTCAGAGTGGAAATAACTTTCACTGCTGTGAAATATTTGAATTACCCCTGCTAATCCTGAGCTACTGGTATTAAGTAGCAGCACAGAGCACCAGGCAAAACCTGAATAAACTGGTGACCAGACAAACTACCTGAGTCTCAGGGTGCCACAGAGGAGGTACAGCCAACGGTGCAGTGAATTTGTGCCTTAGCAAGAATTGATGACTGTTTTGACTGCAGTCCAGAGGGACTCAGAGACTGAAAGGTGTGCTACATCAGGTGAGAGATCATTTTGGCAAACTGGACACTCACAAATACATGGGCCCCAATGAGATGCACTCACGAGTTGTGAGAAACCTGGCAGATGGTATTGCTAAGCCATTCTCCATCACCTTTGAAAGGTCATGGAGAACAGGAGAGGTGCCTGAGGACTGGAAGAAAGCCAACATTACTTCAGTCTTCAAAAAGGGGCAAGAAAGATGACCCAGGAAAATACAGGCTAGTCAGCCTTACCTCCATTCCTGGAAAGGTGATGGAACAACTCATTATAGATGTCATCTCCAAGCATGTGGAGGGAAAGGAGGTTATCGGGAGTAGTCAGCATAGATTCACCAAGGGGAAATCATGTTTGACCAACCTGATAGCGTTCTATGATGACATGACTGGCTGGGTAGATGAGAGAAGACCAGTGCATGTTGTCTACCTTGACTTCAGCAAGGCTTTTGACACTGTCTCTCACATAGGCAAGCTCAGGATGTGCAGGCTGGATGAATGTGTGGTGAGGTGGATCATGAAATGGTTGGATGGCAGAGCTCAGAGGGTTCTGATCAACAGTGCTAAGTCTGGTTGGAGGCCTGTAGCCAGTGCTGTTCCCCAGGGGTCAGTATTAGATCCAGTCTTGTTTAACCTATTCATCAATGACCTTGTTGAAAAGACTGAATGCAACCTCAGAAAGTTTGCTGATGACACCAAACAGGGAGGAAGAGCTGACACACCAGAAGGCTGTGCTGTCATTCAGCACAACCTGGACAGGCTGGAGGACTGGGCAGAGAAGAACCTAATGAAGTGTAACAAGGGCAAGTGTAGGGTCCTGCACCTGTGGAGGAATAACCCCAACTGCTCGTACAGTTTAGGGGTTGACCTACTGGAAATAAGCACTGCAAAGAAGGGCTTGGGAGTTCTGGTCAACGACAGGTTGATCATGAGTCAGCAATGTGCCCTTGTGGCCAAGAAGGCCAACAGTATCCTGGGGTGCATTAAGAAGAGTGTGACCAGCAGGTGGAGGGAGATTTTCCTCTCCCTCTACTTTGCCATGGTGAGGCCACATCTAGAGTACTGTGTCCAGTTCTGGGCTCCGCAGTTTAAGAAGAACAAAGAATTACTGGAGGGAGTCCAGTGGAGAGCTACAAAGATGATTAGGGATCTGGAGCATCTTTCTTCTAAGGAGAGACTGAGAGAGCTGGGTCTGTTCAACTTTGAGAAGAAAAGGCTGAGAAGGGATCTTATTTATGCGTATAAATATCTCAAGGGTGGGTGTCAAGAAGATGGGACCAGACTCCTTTCAGTGATGCCTAATGATAGGATGAAGGGCAACAGGCACAGACTGAAACATCGGAGGTTCCATCTGAATATATGGAGAAACTTTACTTTGAGGGTAACAGAACACTGGAACAGGCTGCCCAGACAGGTTGTGGAGTCTCCTCTGGAGACATTTAAAACTCACCTGGGCGCATTTCTGTGCAATCTTGTCTAGGTAAACCTGCTTTAGCAGGTGATATTGGACTAGGTGATCTCCAGAGGTCACTTCCAACCCCAGCCGTTCTGTGATTCTGTGTTAAATGTCCAGTCAATAGGTGTATCACAGAAACATAAGAGGGGACAGGAACAAGAGCTCAGGGACTGGAGGAAGGACCACATTCAAAGACCAGGTACCTGAAGGGGAAGAAGGGAAGCTGAGTGATGAAAATATCTGAACTTTGCTCCTGTTAGCTTTCCACAGGATGGAGGGCAGACTACATGTGGGATATGAATGAAACACAGCCTTGGAGATAAAGTTGTAGTTAAAATCTATAACAGGAGCAAGAACCCCTCTGCATCTAGCAGGAGAATGTGGTAGAGTGCTGCCCTCAATATCTTATCAAATTCCTACATATTGCCAGGCATTGGCAGGCAAAGTTGAGAGACTGAGGGCCCCTCGTGACCAAGGACACTGTCCATGTCCCCTTGAAGACAGACTTGGTACAGTCCCACCTGCCCTGAGCGCTGTGCAGCATCTCTGCCAGGTGTTGAGCAAGCATCAGTACCTAATGATCTGGGTGGAAATGGAGTGTTTCAGCCCTTTCTTTTTGCTTGCTGAATCCACTTCTGGGTGGATGATATTCCAAAAAGAGAACTATAGCTAATAGCTAATTATATGTCTCTTAGAGGTCTGAGGATCTGCCAGCCTTGCTCCATCATCAAACCCAGCTGACGTGCTGCAGAGAGGAGATGTTTCCTAGAAAGGGCTGAGCGAGCCTCATTGAGAAGGTTTTGTTTGTGGAATAAGAGAGTATTAAGCAGTGAAGTGAGGAGAGGACAAGGAAAAGCAGCACATGAAAGGTTTATATTTTGGTTGGGAAAGTAGTTTTGTGTTTGGAAGATAAACCAAGGAGAAGGAGCTGATCCAGGCTCTATGGGTGGTGTCAGCCCTTCCTCAGTTGCAGAGATGGGCCAATGCTGTACAACAAAGTGCATTTTTATGTGTGTTTGGACTGCTTCAAAATGCTTTTTCTTTTAAACATTGATATGTGCTTTTCCTCAAGGGATTATTACTGTTTGCACCGTGTCAGTCCGTTCAAGACAGAAAGCCAACCATGCACGAGCTTGCGTGTAAAATTCCCTGGTGTGCGTGGACTGCGCGGCACTGGCCTTGTGATGCGCAGCAGGCAGCGTGAGCAGTGTGTCTGGTGTGGTTCATTGCTGTAAGTGTGGGCCTGGTGGAAGAGGAACATTTGGGGTTGCATGCAGTCAGGGATGCCGGGCTGTGTAGCCATTTCCTCATTAGTAAATGAGGTTCTAGGTAAGGGGAGTTTTAAGAGGGAGAAGCACCCACTGAGTACCCACACAGCAACGCAGGCCCTCATGCACAGCATTCATCAGCCAGCAGCCTAATTCTACAGAAATTAAATGCATTAGCAGCAGGCTGCCCATGTGTGTGTTGCCTAAATGAATGCCCCGCAGAAGGCTCTGTACCATGTGAGGGCACCAGGATGCTTTAGAGATAACACCACCCTCTTGAACACCACAGCTGCTGTACAAAAGTTTGGTTGATTGAAAGTAGCCTTTAAATGGGGAAACTAGGTCCATAAGGTTTTTGTGTTTTCTCCCACAATGACTCATTTTTTCTGCATATAGTATGCTGAATAGCAGTTCATGGATTTGCCAGCCCTGGTGTAACGCATCCTTGGACGAGTATTTTGGAGGTTCCCTTTTTTTTGTGTGTGTGCATGCGCTTTTTTTTTAAACTGTAATTGGCAGGGTGGTAACTGGTTACTTCAGGTCAGTAGACTCAGTGGTACACAGCCTGAATTTCTCCCTGCTTTCTTAAAGTTGTTTTGGATAGATGTGTGAAACTGCACTTTCACAATGGCTGCTGCCATATGCTTCTCTGTGACAGCAACTTCTGCTGTTAGAAACTTTGTAGTGTGTAGACTACAACTACAGCACTTAATTAAAAATATGATGAGCAATTTCTTTCATCCTCCATAGCCAGGAGATGATGGTGATCAGCAGTTATATTAAAAAGATGGGTTGGACTCTGGCTCCTTTTGTAGACTTGCCAACCCAGTTAACTCTCTGGAAATAGCTAGCGTATTGTTTTTCTTGGCAATTTAGTGACCTAGTCAGTTCTAGACACCTGGCTACTGTTCAATACCAGATCAGTTTGTGCACTTATGATAGCCTGGTGTATTTAGGTTTGACAGATGGCTGCTGCACATTCATGAGGATCTCAGCATGGACACATTTGGCTTGCTGTGTGTGAACAGGCTGCTTCTGCATGCTGATATGACCTCATTGATGCTGACAGGCCTGAATTGTGCTAGTACTGTGTGACAAGACTTCCTGCACCATGTAGGTAATACTTTATGATGCTCAACCAACACCATGGGTTTTTGTAATTCAGCTCCAGTTTTGTGCATAGGTGAAAGATAATCCAGAGCTTGCTTGTCATCCAGGCACACTAAATGAAAATTGTCCTGATAAGAATGTCAGATGTGTTTCCTACTAAGATCTTGCAGGACAGGATAAACACACTTATTTTACATGTAACATGACAAAGTCAAGAGATATAAGTCATTTTAATGTCTATGCTGCTTAAGTTCAAAAGGAAATGCTAGTCCCCAGAATGTGATGTGTTGCCATTTTGAAGCTGTGAGTTAGTATTTCCATCCATTGTGTTGAAAACCTGCTGCACTGTGGGGACAAAAAACACAACCCATTGTTCTCAGAAGGAAGAACAATACATGGACAAAGACTTTTTTTTTTTTTTTCTTCTGTTCTTAAGTAAGCCAAACCCACCCTCTATAACACATTTAAGAAATCCAGCTGAATGGAGAGCAATAATGGGTGTTCATGTTGTGTTCTGTCACTTTAAAAAGCCTTGGCAGTCTTATTTTAGGTCATGTCACTAGGGAGAAGCTGACATGCAAGTAAGGACGACCCATCGCATAGTCTGATGTGGTGTGGGATGGGATGGATAAAGCAAACAATCATGAGTCCCCCTGTAGCAGTCCTGTTTTATGGAGTTGGCAAAGAAATACACCCTCTATGAGTACCAGCTAAAAATCTCAGTTCTGCTGTGGGAATTTCTCGTTTTATATTCCCAAATCCACTTTTGGCACCTCCAGCAGCTACAGAGTCGAAGGGATAAAGGCAGCTCATTAGAGTCCTAATGCAAACCCCATAGCCGTCACTGGGAGATTGAGCCAGCAATGGGACTTAGTTGAGTTTAGTTATGTGCCTTTATCTTTTCTCCATGTGTATGGAGATCTGTGATTTAACTACTAGTGAGTACTGGTGAGTCTCACCACTTGCCCCTTCTCTAAGGGGTGGCTGCAGGGTTCAAAGTAATGAGTTTCACCTCCCTCTCTCTTGTAAAGAATCATCCTTTGTTTTAATCTGCATCTGTTAGCCAAAAAGACAATATCTAAAGTGAAAACATATTCCATTATTGTAGTTTTGCTCCTTGGAATGTTATGACACATCCCTCAGATATCAGCTTTGTTAACTGTCAACAAATTAGTGTCCTTTCCCAGCCAGCATGTGCACTCACGGGTCCTTTTGGCCCTTGCTGTTGCAGAGAGCAGCACTGCTCATCCAGCCAAGGCTGCAGCCCAGGGAACACTGCCTTTCCTGACCTTCTGCCCCAACATCCACCTTCTTGGTGGCTGAATGGCAGGACAGCAGGTCAGCATACCCGCAGCTGGGAGGGCTTCCTCTCGTTCTGTAGCATCAGGAGAAAATGGCTCACACCAGATTTACTCACTGTTGCCAGAAGAACTAGAGGCAAAAAATATCAGGCCCAGTCCTGATCCTGCTTGGTTATCCCTTCCATCAAGATTTATTTTATATTTACAAAAGCGGATTAAGGTCTTGAACAATTTAACTTGGGCTGTACTTGCGGCAAAAAGCCTGCCTGAAAGCCTGACCCAGCAGTGCTATACACTGTGCTGAGAAACTGGTGCCAATGGGGGAAACCACAGCCTACAAAGGCAGGAGAAGGGAAAAAAACAAACAAAAAACCCAAACAAACAATTTATCTCTATTTATGTCTTGTCTCTAGCTCTGTTCAGTTAGAGAACTGGAGCAGAAAGTCCAAGTAAATTTTCTGCACTATCCTGCAGCCTTATGTTATAGCTTGACAAGGGTCTGAGCCTGTTTTGCTTCAGCAAATCAACCACAGGACCATCCTTTCCCTCCCTCAGAGACCCACAAGGTCCCTTTGGAAACCTGATGCCATTCCAGGCTGTGCAGTTGTGCTGGAAAAGGCTGAGGGTGGCTGCGCTCTGCCCTGCAGCTGGCAGCAAGGGCCGTGTCTGCAGCATGGTCAGCAAATGCTTGTGGAAGCAGCCCTGCTCTCAGGATTTAAGTCAGTGTGAGAGATACCAGGGTCTGGGTCCTTGTGATCTGGGGATTATAAAACAGTTATTTCAATCTCACAATTAGAACTTAGATAAACAGTCAGTGAGTAACCAAGGCATGTCCTCCAAATACAGTGAGTCAGACACACCATTTAAGGGAAATGAAAGGGGAATAGCTATGTTCCAGCTCAAGGCTTATCCCAAATAATTCCAGCCCCCGGCTGGAAGCACTGGCAGGAGGAAGCTTAGTCTTGCAGGCTTCTTCACTCATTTTTGCCTGCAAAATAATTATGCAACTTCACTGCTGCACCATAGTCTGCCAGGCAGCATATGATTTTTTACAATATGCTAATGTAGTCTTCTTAAGTAGCTCGTGTATATGCCCAAGATCAATAAATATTCACATTAATTGTGCACGGAAGCCTTACTTTCTGCGTTCTGCATAAGCAGGTGAATCAGACTTCAAAAGAAGCCTTCTGTCTTTTCTCACTTAGGGATAGAAATTTTAGAAATAGATGAACCATATCTGTTTTTTTGAAGCCCCAAAGCAATCAGACTGACCAAGACAGTACGATAGAGTAAGTGAAGGGGAACTGAGCATACTTGTTAGTCAACTCTGTTTTCATGCCTCATCCTCACTCTGTTTATGCATCCTGACTTCTCTTGTTTGCTGCTTTGAGGGGCAAAAACTAAATTCAGGGTGATTTTAGGCATGAAGAGAATGGATTTTTTGTATTTTAATGCCAGCCTTGTCTTTTAATGCATGGAAATTGCTGCCTGGTCTCCTGTGAAGTCAGTTTACGCTAAGGTCAAAGTCTTGCAAGTATTCAATTAGGAGACCAGTCAAGTATGTGGGATTAAGTTGTTTATATAAATGTTTGCAGAACAAGAGTGTGATTTCACAGGTAGGCATGGGAGCTTTGGTTTCCCAGATGATCCATAAAAAGGGTCAAACACAGTATACTGATAAATGTAGTATACCGACAAAAAAAAAGCCTCGCCTCAATCCAGACCTGACTAGAGCTTGCAGTACTAATTCCCTGTTGTTTATCAAGGTTAAGTTGGAGACTGATGAGATTGCAGGATATATAATTTAAAAACAAGTTTGGTTTCTTTGCTGGGCTCTACACACAAATATGTAGTTGGGAGTGTAAAAGCAGGTGCTGCTTTAAGTAAACCAGAAGCTTCCACTGACCACCAAGAAGCAGCTCTGGTGGGAGCTGCAGGACCAAATGAGATTGAAGGAGGCCTCCTAGAATAAAGTCTAAAGATATGGGGTAGCATAATTCCCCTGAGTTTTCTGCGTTCGCTCCTCTTTGTTTCTGCTCCTGGTGCCAAACTCCTGAAAGAACCTAGAGAAAGCATCTGGTTTTGAAACCAGGGGAAGATGGAGGAGAAAATTAACTCCTTTTATGGGAAGAAGCAAATGCTTCCTCAACTTGAACTTTAATTTTGGTGAGTCATGGCAGGACTGACAGAGGGTACAGTGGAAGACAAAACTAGGCAAGGGAGTAAATTGTGAAAAGAGGAGCATTTCATACATTTATGTTTCTACAATGTAATTTTGGGGTGGTGCCATTTTTCAAAAAAAAAAATTCTATAGTCCCTCAGGAAATAGCAAAAAAGCAAGGGCTCCAAAACGTTGAAAGCATTTGGTGCCTGGTTCCCCAGTTTCTGTGCTGGTCAGGGCAGGGACAGATGAAACCACTGGTGAGCAAATGCGTCTTTACCCAACCCCAGTATGCCAGAAGGAGTGACTGTATTATGCTTTTTTTTTCTTTTCCCCTGTGGGTAGCTGGCATGAGACTATAGTGAAATCCCTTATGCTCTTATATTTTTTTAGGATAGTTTCTTTGGACAGTTTGTGGTTATGCTGTTGAGAGTGTGCAACTGGTATCTTTTGAGATGAAAGGTGCTGTGACAGTGCAATATGTTGCTTTTGTTGTTTGAATTTGTTTTTAAGCACTGGTATCTATACTGGACTTATTAATAGACTGAGTTGTCCAAGCAGGGATTCTTCACCCCTCCTGCTGCAAAATACATACTGGATTCCTGTTGCTACAGCATATACAGCTATGTTACAGCTAGTACAGTCTGTTTCTTACTAAGTGCATCAGTGAACAATGTTTAAACAAAGTTTTTTTTTTTTTTTTAAAAAGTGCTGGCAACAAAGAGATGACTTATCATTTGCAACTTTAAAAAGGAGCCTGCAGCTATATGAATCTGGAAATAATATAAACTTAACCCACAGGACTGTTGCATTCATTTTAGAAGAGCTTACTTTAAAGCTGGTATGTGGGCTCACTAAGAGACTGAGTGGTTGGCAAGGATGCTAACGATTTATGGAATGTGTCTTTGGAAAGGATTAAAGCAAAAAAACATGTTGCTTCTTACCAGCTCTGAGCTATGGATATAACTCTAAGGGGTGAGCATTAAATTTTAAGCATCCAGTATGTAAAGCTTTTAAAGAAAAAACCTTTTTCTTTCCTTTTCTTGGTGCTTGGGATCAAATTCAGTCCAGACCGGATAGACTAAAAATCATTCCCATCTGACGTCCAGGAAAAGGTCAGGAGTTAAAGGAATACTGGCAGTGGTGAAGCAGTTCCCAGCTTGCGTAAGTACTATTTGTGAACTGCTCAAGATAACAGTCAGCATTTTAGCTCTAAATGTCCCAAGCCTCATATAATCATGTCTCTTCATTTTCTCCCTCTATGCTGATTTTTAAAACTCATTTGCACCAAGTAAAAGCATAATTAAAACTGAAGCCTGAGAACTTAGTTAAAATGCGAAATCCCTATGATTCAGTTGGGAATTCTTTGATTTCCTATATTCATTGTCCCTCTAATGACTGTACTCACAGTCCAGTCCCTCACTGTGCCTTCCTCTTCCTGTGGCATCCCCCGTCCTAGGCTCTGTTTGAAAAGATAGTGACGAATCTCTCTAATTTGCACCATCTTTCTCTAATAGAGATTCTCTGTTACTCATGAAAACAACTCCATAATTTTTGAAATAGGCTATTTGTGAAATATAAAATTCCCTTCAGAGAAGGGGTGAAAGGAATAATGGATGGCCAGAAGCCAGGCAGACTGTTTCCATAGGTGACTAGAATGAAAGGGCATCTATGCTTTTAATGAGAATAGGGTTGGGGTGAATCAATGTGAAATTAGAAGAGGTTTTTCTTTTTGGACTTCTCATGAAGAAGGCTGTCCTCTGACTGAGAGTAATTCCCCAGCGTCTGCCCAGAAGAAATGTTCACAAAGCAAAAGGAACTCAGTTGAATATTGTGGAGGTGACATTTGTGCAAAAAGTGGTATGACATTCCTTCTAAAAAACCTGCTAATAAAGCCTGGAATGGTTTGGGAGTGGAATGTAGAAATAGTCCTGACAAAGAACATTGCATTTTCTTGTGGAAGTGTTTCCTTGGGGAAGAGGATTCTGTTCAAGGGCCTTGAATACTCTTGGTCTCCTTTATTACTGGATATTTTGCAGAAAAATGGTACATTGTGGCAGGAAGAGACTCAAAGATACCTTTGTAACTGTGGGATGGTTGGCTGCAAAAGACCAACCTTGGGGACTTCATCAAGGAGAGGAGACCTCATTGCAGCCTACAGCTTCCTCACAAGGTGAGGAGGAGGGGCAAGTGCTGATCTCTTCTCTCTGGTGACCAATGACAGAACCCGAGGGAATGTCAGGAAGATGTACTAGGGGAGGTTGAGGTTGGACATTAGAAAAAGGTTCTTCACCCAGAGGGTGGTGGAGCACTGGAACAGGCTCCCCAGGGAGGTGGTCACAGCCCTAAGCCTGACAGTGTTCAAGTAGCAATTGGACAATGCCCTCAGATACATGGTGTGAATTTTGGTGTTGTCCTATACAGGGACGAGAGTTGGACTCAGTGATCCTTGTGGGTCCTTTCCAGCTCAGGACGTTCTATGTTTCTATGATTCTATGAAGGAGGGTGATGGAGCTGAGAGATCTGGTAAGAATCAGTAATGCTGAAAGCATACGAGTTTAATGATGCCTGTACAAGACCAGAGGAAGCAATGCTTCCACCAGAGGCTGCTGAGTGCTCTGTCTGAATTGCTGATTACTGTCATCCACCTCACTTGGAGGTCGGGTGGAGAGGAAGTTTGGACAGACATGGGATAGTTGTGCCAGTGAAGGATGAACTGAGTAAATTATTGGCTACTAAAGATACTAGAGAATATTTCATGTTATCTGGGACTGCTGGGGTTTGTCAGATATTCTGCCCAGAATTCTTGATGTCTGACCCTTTTCTTTCTGAGAGAAGACTGCAATTTTGAGGAGTTTCTCTGAATAAATGTCTACAGACTTGGAAAAAAAAATCACATCTGGCATTTCAGTTGCCTTTACTAAAAATATTTTGAGATAGTGGCAAACTGAGCTTCAAAATGCTGTCAATAAGAAGTATTCTTGCAAAGTCTGTGCTACTTTGAGCAGTCCGTGAAGAGGCAAATGGTACTTGGGAGGTGTTGAATTAGGGAGGCTTGCTCAACCTTGCACATGACCAGATCTCATTAAGTGTTAATGTGAGTCTTGGCACAGGGAGGACCACAAAGTCCTCGAGGAAGTATCAGAGAAGGACGTATATATCTTTGAAATGTGCTGGATGTGCCAAACTGAGAGCTGATGCTTGCCCACTGCTCAGCTTCCGAAGAAGAGATGTTTTGCTGGGCCTTGCATCTGGATTTGGTATAAGCAGCTGCAGGCAGGGCTGTACCTTATTTTTGGTCAAAGCTGTTCTACCTTCCAGTTTACTCACAGGCAAAACAGATCTTTGAGACCTGGACATCTCCTTTCTACATTTTATCAGTCTCTTAAGACAACTTACTTAATTAAAGAGGAGTTCTTGTTTTTTCTCTTACCAGCAGCTACTATGGCCCTATGGCTGCAGACTCCTTTCTTCTGGCAACTCTACAGAGCTTGATGCTTCTCACAGGCACGTACACACACTGAGGAGCTGCAGGCTGTTCTTACTGAAGAATGCTAATGAAATGCAAAATTACTATTAGTAGGAAAAAATGATTTTGCTCCAGTGATATGACTCTGTTCTAAGGGTTACAAAGGGTTTCCAGACTGGAAAATGGTGGAGGGAAGATTGTTTGCTGGAGGTGAGACAGTTAACTTGCAGAAATGATTGCAGCTCTTGGTATGCCTAGAAGTGTATTAGCTGGAAAAGAAAGAAATGTTTGGGTTTAAGTTCTTGAATCTTTTCAAGGAGACTTGTGTTGGAAGGGCTTTAACCAGCTGTGGTAGTTAAGAGTTTAGTGAGAGGAGTAGTTTTAAGTGCCTGAAAAAATGTTGGATGTAGGATGGCGGCAAGGAAAGGTGCTCTTAAGGAACAAACACCTCACCTGCTCCAAAAGACAGATGGAGCTGAAGATGGTACAAAGCATTCATGATACCTGCAGTGATACTGTCCAGGTACACCCTTTTGTGTGAGTAGTCCTGGACTAATCAGAGATGTGGACTGTTGCGGAGATGTTGCACAAGTCGTGCTGTGCATGCAATCAATGGAAGTTTATCTTTGTGACCTTTTTTAGACTTTTTGAAAAGGGCAATGTAAGAAGGCTGGATTAGTTTATGTGAAGTTATGGGTTCAAGAGTCGAGCTGTCCTTATACTTTTTCTTGTGGGCTTTACTACTCTTATGACCTCTAGTAAAGCCTCTGGAAAAGAACCTGAAGCTAATTAAGAGGGTCATTTTTGTTGCATTGGCTAAACGGGAAATGGCACCACTTTCCATTTGCGTAAACAGAGGTCTGGCAGGAGCTGCAGCTCACTGTGCCTTGCTGGAAAACAAAAGGGAAAAAGGCTAAAACATGTTTCACAAGAAATGCATTTGTTTAAAAGGAGGGTTTACAGATCCTCTTGCCGAGATAAAAAATATGTGCCTCAATGCTGTTCTGTTCTACCCTTTAGTTCTGAGGAAGTTTGTCAGACATTTGATCCAGGGTTGAATTTTCAAAGTTGTTTAAGGATGTGTAACATTTAATGCCACGATGCCCTCTGTCTCCTAGTGCTGCACAACTAATAACATGAAATTAATTTTATTAGATTACTTCATTACCTCAGGAAAATAATACATAGGTTGCCTTTTGTGTTATGATATAATTATGCATATTCTGGTTTATTTTGACAACTGTTTGGGCTTGAAACTATCATGCTTAATTTTAGAAGACATCAGATTTTTTATACTATTTTGCAGTAGATTGCTCAACTGTAAAGGACTCTTCTTGGTTCACTGAAGATGGTTCACAACTGCGTGGTAGACCTGATTAAATCTTATAATTACCGGATTTCTGGGTTCAAAATCCAAATCTAGATCTGAGCCCGGTTCTGTGGTCTGAGATGAAATGTAGAAAGGGTAGGTGTGACAGTGAGCTTACCCAATATTGACACCACTGAACATTGTACCTCGCTTAAGATAATGAGACTTAGAGAAATATTGAGTTATCAATTTTTTTTTTCTGTTCATTTGTGAACCTTTGGTGCCATGATAAGGGTGGTGTTTTTTTTTTTGTTTTTTTTTTTTTTTTTGTGTGTGTGTGTGTGTGTGTGTGTGTGTTTTGTGGTTGGTTTGTTTGCTTGTTTGTTTTGGTGTGGGGGGGAGAAGGGGGTTGTTGTTTGTTTTTTTTTTCCCCCGCAGCACTAGTAAGGTCAAATTTTCTAAAGAAGCCTGTAATTCTCACATGAGCTTTTGTCTCCAGGTGCTCTCAAAATATTGCCAATTATTGAAAAATTTGAAATAAAATGTTATTAAACTCTCTGACTTTGAGGTAGAACAATGGACCTCTTAAAATATTCATAGTTGATGCTAGAGTAGCTTACGGGAATTTGGTTTGAAGGTTTCATTCACATTCTTTTGTTTCATACATACGGTTATGTTCTTACTGAGTTAGCAGTGGTTGCTCCAGAACTAAGAGATAGGGCTGGGTCTGATACTTCAGCATAGTATTGTCTTAATTTTAAGCTGTAGTTTTGGACAATAAAAAAGACTTTATTTCTCTGTTTAGCATCATGTATATCTGATGGGTAAATGTTTTCCCAGTATTTTGTCCTAGCAGTCTTTATGCCATGGTGTTTTCTGCCCTTCTCAGTTTTGTACTCTTGCTGCCTCTGTGCCATGATATCTGAAGGCGTTGACAATTCTCCATTGCTCAGCATCCTGTGAGGACAGGAGGAGCTGATTTTGCTTAAAATGAGAATGGAGGAACCTCAGATGGCCAGGAAGCTTGCCCAAATAATGCAGTAGATGTTTTCAATGGCAGGAGCAAATTGTGCGAATCCTGACTTCCAAGGCTCGTTTACACTGGGAACATCATCCAATCAGTTATACAAGTACTATAGAACTGAATGAAGGCTTCCCTAAACCACTTGCATTTGTAGCCTGATTTTTACTCCAAGCACACACAGATGTAATGGAATCTTCTCCCAAGAATTAGCTAAAATTAAACAAAGTTTAATCAAATGACAAGTAGTTCTACCTGAACCAATTCTAACTTCTTGAAACCCCACTTACAAAACAGGGTGTTTCTGTTTCTCCTAATCTAACTACAGGAGGATGTGTCCTCACAGGAGACGACTATGCTATTTTCATCTTATCAATAGAGTGTGTTCAGAGTCTGGTATTTTTTTTTTACACCTGTGTTTTATTGCAGAGTATTTCATTTATTCTCTAGTCTCTCTCTTTTCATACTAGACAAACCCATGTAATCAATCTCAGATCCAGGGTTCTGCTTACCTGCTGTTGCCCAAACCCATAGACTCTATTTGCCCTCAAGCTTTTTCATTTTTTGGCAGCTGCTCTCATTCCAATTACAAAATATCCTTGGAAATTCAATATCTGATTTTTCTGTTATTTAAACTATGGCTCACATTGTAGTTCAATGAATTTAATTAAAGCATTTCCTTACACACATGGTGTCCATGTGGACAGGGAATCAGAACTTTTAATCTTAAAACTACGCATATGTAATAATTACAACACAAAAGATTTTTCCTTCCTATTATGTCCTTCAGGTAAGATGAATGTTCAAATTGCCTAGAGGAAGACATAATCCGTATAAGCTGGTTTTAAATCCATAGGTAACAGGGGGAATAATCTGTTTTAAATAATGAACAACTATATTGTGAGGAAGTTGTGACCTAGTTTTTAAGTCTAGGAATAAAAAAAACAAACATGGGGATAACCAGATACTTGGGCGATTGTGTGGACACACTGCCAAACAGCTTTGAAAACTGGGACACAGGCATCATCTTCCAGAATCAGTGGTGATGGTTCGGTGGAGATCACCAGCTCTGTACCTGTTGGGTAGAATGCCTGTGTGATCTGTTTCAGTTCAGTGAGTCAGGTTAGTTTAAACAGTGGAAACACCTGTCCTTCGATAACCTGAATCTCTTGAACAGCCGTGGACTAGGGAGTAGTGTTAGCAAAGGTTCAGGGAGCCATCCTGCATGGATGGAGCTGGATCTAAAAGTTAATTCACAGCCTTGAACTACCTGCCCTTACCCAGGGTATCTTACAAAGTAAAAAATTGAAGGCACAAATTGTACTTATCAAGGACCTTCCACTGAAGTACAATACAGTGTGAACCACAGCCAGGTGCTATTCAGCTGTGAAGCCAGAGCACCCTGTGTTGCCTCCATGCACCAGCAGTCCCTGAGCTGCTGTCATACCTTTTCTCAACTCGCATTTGTTATCCATGGTTGTCTCAGTTGCTGTGCTTCCAGGACTGGGCTGCTAACCCACTTGATTTGGCAGCTCAAACCTTTGTGGCGTATTGGAGGGGTGGACCAGGTGTCTGGCCTCCCACTGCGTATCTGGGGACTCCCCCAGTAGAGCTGGGGCTGTGCCCCCATGCTACGTGGGCCTCAGGGACCTCACCAGAGTTACAGGTTGCTGAAAGGGGTTTACAGTGAAAAAAAGTCTCACTAAGATTTGCAGGTCTTAATTTTGAGGCAGGAGTTTGAGTCTCTAGATGATCCAAAATGGGTATGTAGGCTTTCTTTTTGAAGAAGGTAGGAATTTGTTTTAAAATTTGCTTTCTAATATGCTGAAGAGGGTGCTCAGCTGATAGCAGTCTCTCTATTAATCTCTCTGCTTTCCTGCAAGCCTCTTGGTTAAATGTAGTTGAATCTGGCCAGAGATGGCAAGTTCAATATCCCTTGTTTTGTTTTGTTTTTAGAAGGAAACAAAACAAAACTCAGCATCTGTATATGAGATGACTGAAGACAACACATACAGCATCATGAACGTGAGGTTTATTTGTTTGATTTGTTCAGCCAGCTGTCTGGTCAGCCTAGGATTGAGGTGGTCACTCAGCCCATTCTGCTCCATTGGATGCTGTCCCTTGGATGATTGGTGGCTAGGGACCACATCAAGAGATGAAGAAGCTAAAATGTTTGTTCCCCAGGCATGGGGAAGTGAATTTGCAAGTGAAGTAAGAAATGAGGGCTGACACTATTATGGAACTAGGGATGAAGAAGCTGTGGTGCTGGGAAGGGAAGTTTAGGGGTGTGGGCTATAACCCATAAATAGTTGGCCTTCAGTAGTGCTCTTGCTTATGCAATGACTTGTTTTGTTTCCATTGGAGTGTATGAGTTGTCATTATGGATCAGGCTAGTAGTCTGTCTAGTCTGCTAACACCTCTGTGAATGGACAGCATCAGATGCAACAAGACAAAATTGTAGCTGACAGTTGTGGAATAACTACTTAGGACGAAGCAGGAGCTGTTGTAAGTAAATCCTCCTTTCTCATCCTTAGATACAGCTTCTTATTTATTACTGCTGCCTTTAGGAACAGCAGATAATATGCTTTCAGGGATATGTGAATATCTGGGATTGCTGAAGCTTCCCTTGTCCCAGACAGAAGTTGACCCTGTGACTCTACAGTAGAGTCTCTTTGCCCTCTTTTGAAGCTTGGATTATTTAACTTTTTTCCTTTGCTCCCCATTCCATGTGCTTTCTTAGCTGGTTGTGCATTTACTTGGTAATTTTTCTAATATATATTTAAAATAACACAGGTAAACACTTGCAACAAATTCATAGGGAAGGTTACATTTGATATACAATCAAGCCTTCAAAAGAGAGGAAACTTGAAAACTGTGAAATATGCAAATTCAACTCTGTTTATGGCCTTTCTGTAGTTGACTTACTGGTTTTTGATGGTTTTGCAAAGCAGTTTTCTCAATCTCCTTCTTAATGTGATTCTGTTTCACTATGATTATTCCATTACCTGGAGAGGATGTAACAATTTAGCATTCTAGTAAGATGATTCATCCCATATGTAAAAAACTGCTTGCATTTAAAATGAAATGAAATAAAAAAACAAATAAAATAAAATAAAATAAAATAAAATAAAATAAAATAGTAGTTCAATAGGTTCTTCCTTTCCTCTGTTCATAACTCTAATTGTGGATATGGGACCATTTGCCTTTTCTACTTTGGAGATTGGTTTCCACAATTTTAAGAGCAGTTTAGCAGCTTCCTGTGGGCAGGTATTGCTAAATGAAATAAATTATATTAATATTTCAAGTTCTCAGTAATTGTGGGCAATACAAATGTAGCAATGTTACGTTGGTCACTTTCTTCCTGAATGCAGAATAGTAAGAGGAATATTCAGGGCACAAATTGAGTACGTTACTAGTGAAGCAAGAGGTGAAGTGTGCTGTGGGACAAATACTGTTGTAATACATTAAAGGCAGGGTAGACTAACTCAGTGGGATCACCTACCCTCGACAGCTTGTGATAACACTTTGAGTTAAACCATGGCTGTAGTTGTATGTACAAAGGAAAAGTAATTGTTAATGATAAATTAGTTATGCACACAACTACAGAACCTCTGAACTTTAGAAATGAGAGTTAGTTATAACATTTGTCTTTGATGAAATATCCTAAGAAGGAAGCTACTTTAAGCTGAAATATAATAAATAGTTAGCTCATAATCGATAGCTTGTTTTCCTGAAATTTGATGTTTTGCAGTGCTTCTACCTACAAGGATTTTAAAGTATATCTCAACATAGTAACTGCTTTCTCAGCTACCAAAATACTTTCAACTCTGCTTGAAGTATGGCACCAGTCTGACTTTGTTATTTTTTAATTTCTCCTTTGCCTTTCCATTATTTCAGTGAAAACAAATGTGTTACCAGCTGCACTGGGCACAAACAGATCGCATTTGTGTCTGGCAAGAATTTGGGGGAAATCTACTCTGGAGCAAAACTTGGAAGAACTTGTTTTACTCTAACAGTAATAAACTTGCAAAACTCAGGTTTCCTGAACCCTTTGGACATTGAAAAAAAAAAAAAAAATCACTAACAAATGCTTAAAAAGGGGCCTTGTCCGTCTGCCTTTCCTTGAAGATGTTGTCCTAAGCAATGAAAACACACAGAACGTGCTCTATATATAACTTAGAAAATATATGTAGTACCAATGTCTTTGGCCACATTACTTTTATTGTGTTTGCAGAGCAGTTACTGAGCTGTTGGAAGTGCAAAAAAAAAAAAAAAAAGATCATATGGGCTGTGCAACCTCCTCCCAAGCTTCTATATTTCAACAAGTAAAGACTGAAAGGATGTATCATGCATATCCAACCACGGTGGCCTTTATTCAGAATCTGCTGTGTGATGTGGGAGTCTTCCTTTTGGCTTTAATACATGCTGGATGAGGGCCTTTGGCAGTATCACCATTAATAGCATCTTTCACTCAGTGCATGTACTATATTAAAGTGAAAATGTGTCAAAAATGCTGTTTGAAAGTTGCTCTTGAAAGCTGTATGTGGTGGTGGAATGTTCCCCTTGTCCCTCAACAAACTGAAAGAAAGCTCTGGCTAAATAATGTATCACTCATCCTGAACAAGTGTGTTTTGTTAAACAGATTCAGTTTGGATTTAGCAAGGGAACAACGTATATGTCTAGAGAATTATATTCCAGTTCTATTGCAGTTCTCTTGATGACCAAGTAAAATTTTTAAAACCACCGTATACATACTGCCTTCTTTGCCCCATTTTCCTATGTTTTTGTTTCAGCCTGTGTTTTGACTGGTTATAGACTGAAATAGATATGTGAATTTTTCTTATTGACCTCTCTTTCCTGATGAATTATAGATGCCGTAATAGTTGCTCTGCAGTGGTAGAACCCAAGTTCTTGGACAGGTCTGGCTTCAGAGACACTTAGGAAACACCATTCCCTTATGAAGTTGTTAAAATACTTTTTTGTACTTATTTGACATACGGGCCACTGAAGCAGCATGGTGAATCACATAAGCATCTCTGCTCCCCAAAAAGGGGATCCTAGGTCTTTAGGACACCAATCTACTGGCGTGGCAATTTTCTGCCAGAGAATTCATTCTCGTCCAAAACCACAAAGAGATTTAAATGGTATTTTCTGATAAGAAAATGCATTAAGCTCTACATTTTCCTCTCACATGGATTAGTTTCCTGTACCTGTATAGGATTTCTTCACTTTAAAACCAATAAGTTGGATCTTTTTTCCCCTATTAATTTCTGCTTACTCTGCAGAAGTCAGTGAGTGGAGAGAAAAGGAACCTTCCTCTCACTCATTAATGGTGATGGTGCTGATGTATTTCCATGTGGTCAGCTGTGGAAGTCACTGAGGCTGAAGACCTTATCTGGAATTTAAAACATCTGTGGGCACCTGAGAAGGAGGGACCTTAACTTGACCACTGGCTCATGAGCTGGGTTTGCAGGCTTGGTAGTGGGTGTTGTGTGTGTTACCTAAGTATGCTCCTTCCTAGGGCAAGCAGCCTGCAGTGGATTTGGAAACCTGTGAGCAGGAGTCTTCCTAGGATGCCATTTCAACAAAGTTATTTTAAGAGGAGACATTTCTATGTACAGTTAAAATCATAGGTCTGGATGGCTGTGGAGCTTGGGGTGATCTCTACAAGTCTGTGATAAGACAGCATAGCTTTTTCTAGTCTTTCTCTTCGGAGGCTATCAAGAGCCCAATAATTTTTCTGATGGATCATTAGGATTAATTACCTATATCCTAGCCTGCTTCAGGTGAGTGATCTTTGTCATCTTCCAGTTGAGGAGTGAATCTGTTCCTCTGCTTCCCCCAATACCTTTTACCTACACCTACAATGCAATTAGCTGTGCCACACTACTAGTTCCCAGGGCATATTGGCAGAGGGGAACAAGCTTGTGTTGCACATTCTGCTGACACTATCTGGTGTGTTTGGGCTCTCATCTGACTACATAGGCAACCTGTCAGTCTTGTGGACTTGGAGTAAACTGTGTGTATAAAATATCAGTTCTGCACAGCTGGCTCATTTTAAGGAAAAACAGATCCTGGGAACAGCAATCTCCCGGTCCCCTTATATGGAAGGAATTACTTGGGCTTGGCATCCCTTAATGAAGAAATGCATAGCAACTAGCCAAAAGAAATAAAAAATAGTTTAAGTTCCTTATCAGTATACAGTATGCCAAAATTGCCATTTATTTCTTCATCTACAGAGGACTGCTAAATTCCATAATTGATGCCTTCTTCAAGTCACAGGCATATGACAAGAAACTCTAAAATATGCTTGGAAAAATGATTTAGTGGTGGGGTTTTTTTGCTTGTTTGTTTGTTTTGCTTAAAAAAAAAAAAAATAATAAAAAAAATCTGCCCAGTAGGGCTTCTTGCTCTCTGCAGTCTGAGATCCTCAGTGACGAGTGTGTGCACAATGAGAGTTAGGAAAGATGCATGAATGAAACATTTATGTAAATGTGAATCACAGAGGGAGACATGTATGGTTTACATCAGTGTATGTTTTAAAATTGGTCCAGTATCTTACATTTCTTAGTCAGAATGAAAGGCTTTATTGAACCTTCAACTAAACCACTTAGTACAGGGATTACCTCATGCTACTTTCATCCCTAAATACCCAGACATGGCCCAACAGATACATTTGTCCAAAAATTATGGAAACTGCTTCTGCCTAGTATTTTTATGTATGTGTTTTCCCCACAGTCAGATGCTTGGATTTTTGTTGGAAGACTGGAAGGCAAAAAAGTGCTGAGAGTAAAGTGGTCAAGAACATAAACGTTTGAATTAGCGTTACCTGGTGTCTTGTTCAGTGCGAGGGCAAGTACCTGCACATTTGCAAACTGGCACACAAGGTGAAGAGCCACAGAAAGGTGAGACTCTTTGGAATGGATTAAGGTAGTTGTTGTGGAGATCTTCTGAAAGTGTTTGTGATCATACTTAAGTTCCCTGTGGTATCTGTGTAATGGCTGCAACACTGTGCAACAGAACTGCCACTAAATCAGTTAAGGAACCAAACGCTCCATATAATAACCTGTTTCCTCATTTGGGTCATCCCTTTGAAGCTGTTTGACCTTTACACACAGAGATGTTCAGGTTCAAGCATTTTACCTGTGCTATGCCACCCGTTCAGGCAGTGCTTCAACATTTGAGGAATACCTCTGTGAAAACACTTCAAGTCTTTTAAATGACAACTCTTTTTTATCAGTGGCTCTGACTGTAGAAATAAAATGCTCTACTGAGCTTATCGACCAAACAAATTTAACCTGGAAACCAAACATTACATGACGTTTTGTTGCTGTTGTTTTGTGGATCTGCAGCAGTAAAGATTTTGCAGCACATCTTTTTCTTAAAATCACTCTTTTATGATCCCCAAATAGAATCCACTGCATACTTTTTCCTTCCTCCTGTCCTTGGTTGTTCCCAGCAGACAGTATGGGTATCACCCAAAGTCATCTGTTCTGGAAAACAGTCTATGAGTGACCCACTGACTTTTTGTACATATATGAGGGTTTTGTTTGGTTGTGGTTTGTTGTTGTTGTTGGTTGGTTGGTTTTTGGTTGTTGTTTTTGTTTGTTTGTGTGTGTGTTTGTGGTGTTGCTTTTTTTTTTTTTTCTGTTTTTTTTTTTTTCATCTATCGCCTTTGAATAACAATTTCTGCCATTCCAGATCATTTGTTTCCAGCTTGGCAATGACTATTTTTTCCATTATTTTATGAAAAGTAATTCTAACACTTTTTTAAGAGAATGAAGAGATTAAACATAGTTGAAGCTATCTGGTACTTGAGATGTTATGAACCAAAATTTTCCTTTTTATCTTGAAGCTGCCATGTTACAGCAAGCTGCTTTAGTCTTAAAGGGAGAATTTGATGTATGTTTTGTGTGCATGTATTTGAACCATAGTAACTGACAAAGCTGGGGAGACCCACAGAACTTTGCTGTGTATCCTCCTGGTCTCTCTCAGGGGATGTTATGGGGATTCCCAGGGAGACTGGCATGGCTGAACTCTGGTTGTCTTGCTGGTGATTTGCTCCAAGGAATCATCTCACCTTTTTGGTAGGGAACTTTGTCTCTGAATACATGCCATTGAAATGAGCTTTTGAAAACTCATAGGGAAAATATATTAGTGTTATTGCTAACCAAATATTCCCACCTTGGACGACAATTAAAACTGAATCAGCTGGCCCAATATTCATGAAAAGCAGAAGAGCAATTGCCAATATTTTCCAAAGTCAGTATAGAAAGTTGGGCTGATGTTCTGAGATGTTAAGTGACCACAAGTCCAGTATTTTCTACATGTCAGACTTGGGTTACGCAGATGAATACCACATTATCGAAGATACAGATCACTGTTCTTATATTTTGTTGAATCCTTCCTAGAATGACTAGATTACTGGAACATAAGTGATTCGTCAGAGGGGCTGTAGTTGCATAAAGTGCTCATGTATCTTAGTAACCTAGCCTGGATGCCGGTCACCTTGATGGTACTAGATACCTTTTTTTTTTTTAACTTGGCACCACTGAAATGAATGTGATTTATTTGTGGACTGAGGTAAAGATGAAATCTAGTATCAGAAGTCTGGCTCCTTCAGTAGTGGTGAGAAAAGGAAAGGAATAAACATTGCCACTTTCTCATTAATGCAATCACATCAAACGTGTGCTGATAAATTTGAGAGGCTTATATCATTCACTAGGCATATGCATTCATTAGCATAGCCATCATAAAATAAACAGGGGAGTGTCCAGCATGGGGAAAATTTCGGAGAACAAGAGCTCACATTATACAAAGCTATGATGATAAATGTCTCCTGTGGCATAATTTTAACTCTTACCATCTGTGATTCTCTGTTGCTATAGCAATGGAAAGTAAATATTAAAAATAGCCTAAAACCAGGAAAAGCACAGCGGGGAATGTCTGTCCTGAAAGAAAACAAGCCCTCAATATGACCGGGCAACGGCAGGAAAAATAACTGATGAGAACTTCAGAAGTTCTAGCTTGGAGAATTTTCAATATGCAGGAGTGGGTGAGAGAAAGATCCTAAAACAGTGTTTATAAGCAGTTTTAGCTGTGCTACCAAAACATTATCAGATGCTCAGTGCTGTACTTGTCATCTGTTTTCAACTTTGAGCTTGAGAAGTAATTTTACTTTAACTGGTAGGAGATTGTGTATATATATAAAAATAAATACGATTTTACATTTTTGATAGATGTGGTTTTGATTTTTGTTGAGCTAGGGAGGTATGAAGTGCCTTCTGATGTAGTTCTTAAAAGCTATGAGCATTGCAGTGGTGTTCATCAAGTTGTGCCATTCAAATAATATTGCAACTGCATGTTTAGGTCAAAGACAAGGCTTAAAAGGAGAGCTGCACTTTCATGCCAGGGCAGCACAAGAGCTGATTCCAGTATCTCCTTTCTGGAAACAGGACCTGAGCCCCATGCAGCAGGAAAAACTCACCAGGGAAAGAAGGAAAGAAAGGGTGAAAGACTGCATGTGGTGAAAGGGGCATGAAAAATTGTTTAAATAACTGAGAGTGTTGGGAAATGGCTAAGTGCTTCAAGAACCTGGGAACTTTGTGGGTTTTTTTGTGGGGATGCCCTATCTAAAGAAATCCCTGGGTGTAGAAAAAGCTTTACATGGAAAGAAAACTTCTTGGGGGAATTGCTAGCTGTTCTGGGTGGGTCCTTGCTTTAGTCTAATTGCAATGAAGATTTATTTATCTTCCTTGGTGAATGTTTTTATTTCTGTATGTTTTTAGTGTTCTCTTTCATTTATTTGGCAGCCACTTCAAGAATGATTTATGATAAGAGATGAGAAAACAAACTCTGATTTGATTTTAGGCAGTAGCCAGGGAACCTAGTTGTAATCACTGCTGCAGAACATCCTTTAGTTCTGTGTATAGTGCATGCACCATGTTGGAGTTAACACATAAGATCACACTTGAGCATGCAAACCAACACAGCACGAATATACAAACCTGCATGGGAATCCAGGTGCCATCAGCACAAATTAAGCATCTGTGGCTGGACTCAAGGTGCGTGACACCAGAGGAACACAAATCACAAATCTTCTTTTGCCATATTATCACTGATGACCTGATAGGTAGGTTGTCTGCAGCCTTGTAGTTTGCTCTGTGACAATGACAATGAATGCAACATTTAAAAGACAGCCAATGCACAGATGCTTTGATTTGTAGGAAAACGCTGACGCACTAGAACTAAAACTTTTAGGGAAAAAAGTCGAGTGAGTTCCAGTTACAGCTACTGTACCTCTGAGTTTCCCTGAACTTGTCTTCTCATCTTTCATTCTCTCTCTTCTCAGAAACTCCAGTGTAATCTGAGAGTTTTCTATATTTGGCCAGAGTGCTGCCCTCATTCTGCTGTATGTCTGGAAATGGTGGACATTTCCATGGCACAAAACCAGGCTGACTGCACAGCTTCTGTGCAATGAGTCAGCTGCTCTGGAAGTATTGAGAGCTATTGACTATGGTCAAACCAGCTGCTGTATGTATGCAGTGAGCCTAATGTACCTCAAAAGTCTTAGGCTCGCCTCCAAACCCACGTGAGGTAGGTCCAAAGTTTCTCACAAGGCTGCATATTGTTTCCACCCTGTTGATCACGACAGAAGTGTGACATGTCCTATGTTGTGTTGTGTTCTGGAAAAACTTTTCCCAGTTTTTCTTTGATCTGTGAGAGAATTGTACTTTCTTCTCACTGATACCACTTCTCCCTGGCTTGCTGTCCTATTCGCAGATGAACCATGGAGAGTGCCCAGAAGGCACTCTGTTTTGAGAGGTGATAAAAGGAACCAGTGTGTTGACCTATTAGGATATGTCATAAGAGAGTTTCAGCCTTTACGTTGGCACTCTAGGAATGCCTGTGGAGGATTCCCACATCCATGACAAAGAGAAAATTCCTCAAACCCCATCTGACTCTTCTTCAGCTAATCAAATAATTTCTCCAAAGCTTCACTCACTTCACCTGGGCTTCAAGTATTCATTGTAGAAAAGGGCTTCTTTGGAGCCTCTAGAAGAATATTGCGTAGTCTTGTGAGCTTCACTCTGAACATTTTTTTGCTTGTGCTCCATTTCTGACTGCTTAGTTTGTAGGGGAATCTATGCTCATACCGAAGTGCTTTCTGGCATGCTGCAGGAAGAAAGGGTTTTCCAGGAGTTCTGGGAACGAGCCAGTTGCTTGGAAGTCCTGCTGGAAATACTTCTTGGAAGTTGCATAGAAAACAATAAAACTTTCATGTATCTACTCAAAATAGACCATTATTCAATAGTATATCTAGTTGGATGTGGTGGAGATGCATACATACACATACTTTGTTTGACTGTGCTCAGTGTGTATATTACTTAAGAAAGTTCATGTGCTTGGCAGTCTCTTCTTACTGCTAAAGATAAGTGTTTCCTCTTTTGAGGAATTTACAGCCTAGACGGACACTTCAGGAAGACAGAAAATCCAACAGCAGCTCAAGATGGAGGAGTTCATTTTAGGAAGTTTATCTCTATTTCGTGATGGTGATGACATAATTTTTACTTGAAGGAGTAGGATTTACACTGATGTACTTTCAGATTTTCTGCCAATCTCCTTGTGTATTGCAACACACAGTCCCTGCTGCAAAAGTTTGAAATCTCAATTAGATTAAGATATCTGTTCTCTGCTTCCCAAAAATTCCATTGTGTTGTCAAAGGAAAGCAGAGAGCTGATGGAAGACATAGAAGTGTGCAAAAGGCCTGCCATATTTCACCAGGATTTACTCTGACATCTGTATGTAGCTAGTTGATTTTTTTTTCTTTTGACCCAAATAGCAACATAACTGAGATTAGCAGTCAGCAGCACACATTCTTTAATGTATCTAGAGAATTCAAATTGTTATTTTACAGGGAAGCGATAGCTATGCAATTAGGATTTTCATCAGTGTGATCCTCTACATTGGTATGGTGGCAAACGTAGTATTAAATAAGCTTATGGCAGCTGTGGGAGGAGAGCTAAAGGCAAACTCAGTTTATAGTTTTGCTGTTTAATTTTACCTCTCAGGAAACTTTGCAGACGTTTACAAAACTTCCACATAGCTGCTTCCCAAAGCTATGCCTTTTCTTTAATCTAAGATGAATACTTAAATAATCCAAAAGATACCCTTTTTGCTCAGAAACCTAATTCCAGTTACCTCTGAACTTGTGCTGTTCCCTTAATGAAAAGCCCTGTATCTTGTCTTAGTCAAGGTTTTTACAGCATAGATCTGTGTATGTTTTCAAGCAAACCTGAGCCTTGTTTTGCATGAATTGAAGTTTAGTTTGGAGCCAATTTAAACCTCTGTGTAGTTACGCATTTGGGATATAAGGAATATGTGGTTTCAAATGTATTTGAGAAACGTAGAAAATTTAGGGTTTTTTTGACTGAATTTTGTTTTTCAGTCAGAGGGCACACTATGCTGTCTGTTTTCTCTGCTTCCAAGTTCCAAAAGGCATTTCCTTCCTTATTTTGTCCCTGTAACTTTCCATCTTATACAGGCTGCAATAGTTTCCACGCTCACTGTTCAAGATCCCATGCATCTGGAGAGCTCATGGTGACTATCGTTTTATTCTGCTGAGTACTTTAAAAGTTGTAATGAGACTGTGTGGTAAAGTTAATAGAGCGTCCTGGTTATTCTCACAGTACTTGTAAAAAATGACTTGGTGTCATGACTTCATATCCAGATGACTGTATAAAATTAAGAATACTCCTAATGCCTGTTCTGTGATATATATATATACATATATATATATATATATATATATATATATATATATATTTAATTTATTGGTGGCATGAAAATGCAATCATTTTATCAGGGAGATAATCCAGAACTTTCCAAACTCTGATGGATAGCACGCCAAATCTTTTCTGTATTCAATAATAAAGTTCAAGGCATAACGGACTGGACACATGGGAGAAGATCCTTTTTGCTTGCAGATGATTGATGTGCCGACCTTTCCTTCTGCTTCCAACATGCTTGTGCTTGGAGATGCAGCTTATTTTTTTTTTTCCCCCAAGAAAAACATTACAGTCCTTTCAAAAATTTTGACTCAAACTATTTAGAATCTTAATATTTTATCAGTTAAAGTTCATGAAAATTAAGTTTTGTGTCATCTCCTGCAGGATATTCTTAAGAGCTTTGTGAAATAAACTTTTCTGCTCAGAAAATGCTGACCACCTAATCCATTACCACCTTCTGGTCTGTAATAATCAGTGTTGTATTTAAGTAGCTTTCCTGTGACATTGCATTTTATATTCAGCAAGAGAATGGAGCAAATGAAATGATAGCATGGTTTTCATCAAAAATGGCTCTGTTTTTGCAGATTTTTACCTCTTGCAGAAATTAATACCATTACACTGTTTTACCAGTCCATTCTGGGTAACTTGTTAAGATTAAAAGAAGTAATGAGAGAGGCATACTCCAATTATTTGTGAAACACAGCACTGAGGCACACACCCATAATAAAAGGTCTCTTCCTACCCGACAGTATTTCTTTCTTGTATGGTCTCCCTAACCCTCCTTTCACCATCAGACTTCATCCTCTTTTTTTTCTTTTTTATTTCTTTTCTTTCTTTTTTTTTTCTGGGAAACAAAAAATAAAAACCACAATGGATGTGACTTACTGCACTGCACTTATTAATGCTGCAAAGGTCAACCTTTCTCCAGAGTTGGCTTAATATTCCCATGCTAAGGATAATATAGTCTGTCCTTATGGAACAGTAATAACTGCATGATCTCAGATAACCTTTTGTGTCAACAGGGGAAGGGATGGCTCTGGTGCCCAATCTCCAAGATATGTGTCTGGAACTCTTTAGAAACCCAGATTATCTGGAGCCTGACAATGACTTGTTTGGTAATGCTGGGGAAACTGCTTCCTCTTTTAGTGTGTGGGCTATTAACTCATTTGGCAAATGATTCTTTCAAGTGCTTGAGTGGTACTGGTGAGGCATGTGGCACAAAAGCCAGGTATCACATTTATCTCTTAGTCCTAAAATGCAGTGCTTTGTAGAGACGTCCATTGGTGATGGTCAAGGGTTGGGCAGTTTGTGTAGGTAAGGTTCCAGAAAATCCAGGTGTTTTAACACACAGACTTTCTGGACCTGATAACCTCTGATATTTCAAAGTCTATCTGTGAAACAAAGCACATGTAACATAAAAAATCCTGCAAATACATGTATGATATGCAATCACATGTAATCAGAAGCAAGTGTAATACGTAGTCTGACTAATATGCTGCTCTTCTATAGCTCAGTTGTAAGAAGCTACTGAAGTTTATGGGAATTTCTTGTAAGTTTGGGGTTCTTCCAAGGGTGGCTGTCTACTGCAGCAACATCATTAGAGGCCTCAGATATTTACCACCTTTAGAAGTAATGTCCATGTGTTTATTCCTCGTGAAAGGTAAATGTAAACAAACAATAGGTCTGTACATGTGCAACATGGATTCTTTACAGACTGGCAGATCTTTAGTAGATGCCTGGTGATAATATGGTTGCCAGCATCATCAGACCCAGACATAATAGGATCAAGTGTCCAGCAGCACACCTGCTAGGGGTGCGGACTTGGATTCTACATCACACATGCTACTGAGTCATCCAAAGGATGCAATGAATGGATTACTAATCAGCATGAGGACAAGAGATCATCTCTTACAAACTAGAGACATGCTAATAACTGATAATTGGGACTTGTTTTTTACTGTGGACAGGAGAAACTGGTGTTTTTTTTTTTTTTTATAGTAATTCCCATCCCTTAAGGATGCTTTATACCTGTTTGCATGCTGCCATGGCTGGGTTGCCATATTGAACCAGAGAAAACCAGCACTCTCTTGGCAGTCTCTGGGCAGCATTAGCTACTTCAGGGTGAGGTGATATGTGCTCTGGCCATAATAGCAGCTGCAGTTTTACTTGGCACTTTGACTGTCTAGAGAGGACCCGATGTCTGTGATTTTTTTTTTTTTTTTTTTAAGAGGAATAACTTTATAGTAAATGGAATAGGCTTAAGATTTCCACAATTTATTGTCAAATGAATAAGCTCTTAAGAAAAAAAACTAGGCTTTTAGATGTTAGCAACATACAATCATGCAGCTGAGACTAAGTACTTTTGCAAAAAGGTCTCCATAAACTAGTAGTCATATTTCACTATAATCTTTACTTGATGCTAATGGTCCCAAAGAATTACTGAGCAAAAATAAATGCTTTGGAAAAAAAATCCTTAACAAGGCAAAGAATACAAATGGTATCTATAAATGTCTGATATTTCTTTATCTGAAAACCCAGACAGGGTACTTAATCACAACATTCTCTTCTGGAGGAACAAAACTATGTAGCTTCTGGTCTATCTATCTAAAATACAGGCAAGGGGGAAAGCTATTTTGTAAGGTCGATGTTTCTGCTAATTACTATCAATGGCATGAGAAAAGCGACAAGGCAGTATCTCCCACCTACACAACCGCCTAGGCTTTTAGGAGTTTTGCAAGTATTTTGAAACTTCTCCTTCCAAATACCTCCCTCTTATTATTTTGAATTTAAATTCAACCCTTAAAGGTATGCGAGAGCTGTGGAGTATTTTACTACTCATATGATGTGCCTGTAAATTGTATTTTACGCCAAATTATACAGCAATAATTCTGTGTAGCACATACAATTGTTAGATGTGGAACTCAAGCCTAATGTTCGGCCTTAGGGAGTTTAATTCAGTTGATTGTAGCATTGGTAGGAAAACAAATTCCATAAATGAGGCTGAGATCTGATGTCTTCCACACTATTTTAGTATTCAAATACAAGATTTTGGGAGAAGTCCATTTCCGATATTCACACTGATTTACCAGTTTAACTGACATACTTGAAGACCACTACAACTGTAGGTTAAACAAAAGGAAAACAGGATATTAAAGGATTTGATGGGTTGCATCCAAGTTTTGAGTGAGTCTCTCTTTCCTGGCTTTCATGGAATGTGGACCACTCTGCAGAAATAGTTATTGAATTCTTTTCATTGGAAACACTGGCAAAAAATAGTATACCCCTAAAGTGAAACAGACCTGGGAAACAAAACAAAACTCAGCCTCTTATAACTGTCCAAGCCAAAGGAAGTGCAGAAGCTAAACAAATACCATGAGAATGTAAGAGAAGATTTATGCTTTCAGTTTTAATACTTTGAAGTATGAATAACAAAGATAAGGTAATGGTGGTCTATCTGCTAATTAGAATACTGCTGGAAACATACTGAAAATGGAAATTTCAAATGTTCGGAGCCCTACTGGAATTGTACTACTGTGCATACTTGAAATAGGGGATTTTTAGAATGTTCCAGGTTGCATTTAGGCCATGGTACTTGAGTTTGGTTGCAGCAGTTCACCCCTAAAAGCTGGCTTCTTCAGAGCTGCAGCAATTTCTGAGTGTGCAAGCATGAGTGGCAGAAATAAGACCTTTAGGGACTGAGTCCCAGTAGAAAAATCTGGTGGGATACACCTCTGGTGGGGTAAACTTGCCTTAAAATTGATGTAACTATTCTTAAGGCCTATATATGGATCCAATAATACCCCTTTAAATATGTTTGTTAACTGTTTTTGCAATGTGTCACACTTTAACAAGTGTGTCACATTCCAGAGTAGGAGGATAAGTAAATTGGGAGGTAATTGTGGTGTATCTCTTGCTGAAGTAACAGCCCTAAATAGAACAGAAGTGTGAAAAATTAATTGTGAAACAGTTTTTTGGAAGCTTGGCATATCCACCTTTAATTGGCAAGGAACTGTTCCTTAGTGAACGGCATTTTACTTTGCTATTTTAATCTCTGTGGAATTGTTTCTGCTGTGAAAATACAGTGTGATGTGATTTTTGTAGTAATGTTGTTGGTTTTGCAGTGTGTTGCAAACGAGTGACTTAGGATTCTGCTTGCTGCAGAACAATTTTTAAATTTCTCAAAGAAAAGTGCAACTTAAAAGAGTTCAGTGGCAGGTTCGCCCTCTTATTTACTGCATGGGGGAAATATGCCAAGCCAAATGCTGCTTACCTTCTCCCCAGGAGCTCCCCGTACCTGTCTGCAAAGAAAACTTTCAGGCATCTTCCTTCCCTGATAACCATTTGCTCTGGAGTATGTGTTTTAGAACTCTGGAGGCAAACTTTCAGGAGAGGTCTGATAACCATTTGCAGAGCAGACTTTCAGGAAACAAAATTCTCAGAAACAACAAACAAACAACAACAAATTGGAGCAGAATAGCAGGAGGGCTGGCTCAAGCTGGGCACCTGTGCGAGGTCCAACCTGAGTATAGAAAACTAAGGACTTCTGTGTTTTTACCGACCATTCATACCATGATTCAGTCCAATAGCAATCACAGAATCGCAGGATGTTAGGGATTGGAAGGGACCTTGAAAGATCATCTAGTCCAATCTCCCTGCTGGAGCAGGAACACCTAGATGAGGTTACACAGGAAGGCGTCCAGGCAGGTTTTGAATGTCTCCAGAGAAGGAGACTGCACAACCTCTCTGGGCAGCCTGTTCCAGTGCTCTGTCACCCTCACTGAGAAGAAGTTTCTTCTCATAGTTAAGTGGAACCTCCTGTGTTCCCGTTTGTACCCATTGCCCCTTGCCTTATCATTGGTTGTCACTGAGAAGAGCCTGGCTCCATCCTCATGACACTCACCCTTTATATATCTGTAAACATTAATGAGGTCACCCCTCAGTCTCCTCTTCTTGAAGCTCAAGAGCCCCAGCTCCCTCAGCCTTTCCTCATAAGGGAGGTGCTCCACGCCCTTCAGCATCTTTGTTGCCCTGGGATGGACTCTCTCCAGCAGTTCCCTGTCCTTCTTGAACTGAGAGTCCAGAACTGTACACAATATTCCAGGTGTGGTCTCAGCAGGGTAGAGTAGAGGGGCAGGAGAACCTCTCTTGACCTACTAACCACCCCACTTCTAATACACCCCAGGATGTCATTGGCCTTCTTGGCCACAAGGGCATAGTGCTGGCTCATGGTCATCCTGCTGTCCACCAGGGGTCTCCCTGCTTCTCATTGGATCTTTTTCGCTGATCTCTTATGTGCCTTTGTTTTGTTCAGCTGTAGACATTTTTTATGGTCCATAGCCTTACAGGTGCTGTTTTGTCTAAATAGATCCTTTTCTTCTCAGCGAAGTGCAAACTAGACCTTATCTTGCAAGTGTTCAGTGTAGTTTGTAATTGTTTTTGGTAAATATGAGCAGAATTTTACAGCTTAATATTTTAGAAAATCCAGCTTATTAAGTAATATGAAGCAGAGAGTATATTAAAAACCATCCAACCTTATACTTCTAAATGATTCATTATATGTACTGTGCGTTTACTTATGCTAAATGATTAGAATTAAACTTAAATTGGGCTCATCCACTGACCTGCGAGTAATAAAACCATTGCCATATAGCCAGCTTATTTAGCAGAGAGAACTCAGAGTGGGCTCACCCAGGCTGTCATATTTATAGAATAAAGTGGTTGACTCGTAGTCAAATTGCACACAGTGGGAAAGGTATGCATGAGACTCCTTGCACCCACAACTCATCGGTGTTCTGTGTGCCCTTCTTATTCCTTATGGGTTTCCTGGCCTGGCTGTGGCTCAGGCCTTTCCTTCCTCTGGAGCCTGGATCAAACTACTGCTGGTTTGGCTGGTGGGGTTGGGCATTGAATACATCCGCCACAAGTGTCACGCTAATGGAAATTGTCAAGACTGGAAGGGATCCTGAAAAACATAATGAAAAACTATTTTGTCTTTTTGTATGCATTAACTGCAATTATTTAATTGATGCAGAATCCTGCTTGTAGGCTGATTTTTTTTTCTTTTTTAGATTACTCCCCTCTTTATTAGCATCAAAGTTATTCTGGGTACATCGCTATTGTGGAAAATCATCAAGAGTAGTTTTGCTGCTGCTTAAATGGTGCCAGTCAATTTAGCTTTAAATGTAATGGGCTTAATCCTGCAGGAAGACAGTGGTTTCTATGAAAAAGGACCTAAATTCAGTTTTTCTATGGGAAAAAAAGTACTGTTTTAGGTGAACTGTGATAATAAGTATTGAAAATGATATATTTATCTATTCAAGGAGCAAAACAGCTTGTAGAAACCTGTTTTACAGAATGCAACAATAGGCATTTACATATACACATATGTGCATTTTTTTAAACTTGAGTTTTGCACTCCAGTTTCCACTCCTTAGCAAAGCAGGTCTGAAAATGCATTTGCTCTGAATTCCTCTGCAGTCATGATTTGCAGCATAAAGTACAAAGTCCAAAACTTCTCTTTGAACAGGTGGAGGCCCCATGTGCATGCTCACCCTTGGTAAGTACCAAGCACTCAGACCTCTCAGTACACGGTACTATTGAAATTGTGCTGGAAATAGTTTCTGGACAAACACCAAAAGTCCTGAGGGTTTAAGTCAAGGAAAACCCCTCTTACCTTGCAAGTAACTTGCAGATATAAATGTAGAATGAAGTCTGCATTAGATCACTCTAGCTACTTACTGCAGTACACTGTGGTTAAGAAGAGGAATATTCATCTATTCCTCTACTGTATATATTCCAGAATAATGTATTTGTTGAGTCTATTTATAGGCAGTTCTGTGGTGCTCACCTTCACAGTACCATCCCATTGCTCTTAGGGCATTCCTGCCTTTAATGGAAAGGGACAGACATTTTCCTCATGAGAGTTCGCAAGTCAGGGCACATCATGGAAATTGATCTCAGGCTTAAATTTTTACTCTAACTAAAATAATTAGCTTTTCATCTAAAGAATACCACTGTTTTGCAGCAGTTTTTGGCAGGTTTCTTAACATAATTGAAACAATGAATGTACTCTTAATATTTCTTTATATGCATTTAGTATTAAATGTGAAATTAAACTGAGAAAACTCTGCAATCCATAGTTTTTCTAACTTGCGGCAGTGTGTTTTTTTTTTTAACTAGAGCTTAGCCAGTTCTGGTTAAGGGCACATGTGATGGGGAGTATAGCTACTTGGAAAATATTAATCTCTTCAGTGGCCTGCTTCTCTTCCAGTCCCCAAAATGCTGATGCCAATGAAAAGAATTTCACTCTTAACAAGAAAATTATTTTGAGAGTTTTTTTTTTAAAAATCAGAACCATAATTTTTAAAGTGAAATAATAAAAAAAAATGTTGCCAAGGAAAGTTCTCATTTAAAATTTGACCACTGCCATCTGCCCTCTGCAGTCTCTCACAACCCCAGGATGTAGTTCAGGCTTTTTGTTACCAGGGACACCATGCAGTGTATCATGAGAAACCTGAGTCAGATGAAAAACTTGGCCTCAAAAGAATGGTGTTTTGAGGCATTTGTTCTAGAAAACACGAAAGGCAATGTCTTAACATTTCTGAAGTTTTTCAGATGAAAGTTTTTCAGATGAAATTTTTTCAGATGAAACAAAAAATCTCTCTTATTTTTGTGATTGTTTTCATCCAGTTAGCAGTTCTTAAAGGAAAAGCTGATTTTCATGGGGAGGGTGAATGCTGAATGCCTGATTTTCTTATCAGTTTTCCTAACTGGAAATTTTAATTAACCCAAGAAAAAATCAAGAAGCTTGAAGACCTAATATCACTTCTGCTACTGACTCAATGCTTAAAAATGAATGTAATTTCTCTTATTTTCAGATAATACCATTGAGCCACTGACTGGAGAAAAAAGTTGTATAAAGATTTAACTCTTGATAGAAGTTTGCATGCTTGTTAATGTTTTTGTCTCTGCTAATATTTTGGGCCAAAAATATCTCTGGAATATGATCCAAAATGAGAACAGGAAGACAATATAGAAAAAAATGTTGTAACTGGTAGGTCTTTCATCTACATTATTAGTACACCATGTGTGGTCTCTCTGAAAACTTAGAGGCAAGAGACTCTCATAACTCATATGTACAATGATATGTCTCTTGGTATATGTTTTACAAAGTTTTTGCCAGTCTTGAAAATGTTGCAACTTACAAAGGTGCCTGAAGCTAGAAAGAGTGTGCTAAGTAAGGCATACAATGGAAATTCAGAGCAACTCACAGGAATAGAAGAAATATGATCCTGGAGAGCTTTCTGGTAATCCAGTCGGAAGACATGACTCCTCAAAGCCACAGCTGACAGAAATCAGCTATTCAAATTGAAATTCAACTGAGTAAAAACAACAGGAAGAGAACTGATATGAGGGGAGAAGGAACTTTTTTGGTCAAAGAGGTGAGGGACAAAGATAGTGCTGGCTCTGCTGAGTTGTGGGACACAGAAGTGGAAAGTTGCAGGCGTTTGTGTTCCTCCAAGAGCAAGAGATAAAAGAACTAATTGCTTTGTTGAAAGGTAGCTGAGGTGAAACTGCCAAGGATAAGCTTTCTTCATAATTTTGCTCTGAAGTAAATATTTTTTTTTTTCTTATCTGTTTGTTGTTGTGTTACAAGATTTGTAATAAGGATACTAAATTTTAAACTGAAAATTAACTTGGCTTATTTTTGTCCTTCTACATCTATAAGATGTTTCAGGGGAACCTGGTTGGCCATGAGAACTCTCTTATGGGAAGTCAGATTTTGGAGCTCTGAGAACTCAAAAATGCCAAGTGTGAGGAAAAGACTTCCTTGACACATGTAGGCCCGTGCACTTTTGGTTAGCAGGATGCAGTGGGAAGATTGCTTGTCATTGTCAAGTAGACCCTCACCAGTGTAACATGCACATGATTGGCTCACACCAGGAATAAACTTTATCCCTATTGAAAATATTCTGTTTCTAACCCTGAGCCACTAAATGATAGCAACTATCATTTAGCCCAAGCTTTGGAGTTTTTATGTATTTAAATACAAAATGGGTTTCACAGGTGTATGAAAGCTTATCTTCCCTTTCACGTGCTTCTTGTGATGCTATACTACAGAGCAATCCCTTTTGAAGGCAGAAGAGTTTATGTGTACAAATGTTATGAGGAGCTTATATGCATTGCTTAGTTATACGGTGCTAGAGAAGTTCATACAGGGGAAAAAATTACTGATTGATAATATCTCATAAGTCAACTCTTTTGTGTTAGCAGTTTTGTAAGCACAAAAGACAAGTGCATTAGAAATTAAAAGGATAGTCTTTCTGTAAAATTGTTAATATTGGTTATAAAGCTCAGACTTAAGAGCTGGATATTACTGATGCTCATTCATTCCAGTTGGGTGGGAGACTCTAGAAATCTTCAGTCTTATGCATTGGCTGTTCAATACAAAATTCGGTGGACCAAAGTTTCTTACTGCTGTATGAGAAACTTTCTTGGCAACCTGAAAATTGCTTCATTTCTAGCATACACGATGCCCCAGACAAAGAAAGAAAAACCCGTTGCCTGACACTGGCTGCCTTTTTTTCTCTATGGAAACAGGAGAGCAAAACAGTATTAATGGCTAGAGTGGTATGTCCTGGTTATTGAAGACTTCCATACATTCATCTACCTATTTGTAAGCTGGTGTTGCAATTCTTGGCTCTTCAGAAATTCACCAGAAATGGGCTATCTGTAACTGTTTGGATGGGAGGTATCAAAATGATAGGAAATGATCTCGGTCAACAAATGATACTCTGGTTTCCAACTCAGAATTAAATATCTCACTGTGTTGTTGGAGGACAGACCAAATCACACTGTTGGCAGGGTGATATGGTAGGTTGATATGGTGCTGGGGGTGAAACAGTCTGTTGGATGAGTTGTAAAACTGAATGTATAACATTTTTCTCTGGCATAGCAACATAATGTCTTGATGAAGAGAGAAAATCCCAGATTCCTTGAAACTTATTATGGTGTGAGGCAGTGTGTAATGCAAGGCATGTTTAGAATAGGGTTTTCAGTCCAACAGGTAACCTCTCCCTCCTTTTTGCAAAAACTCCATCAGTTCGAACTTCTATACTGTTCAGATTTCAACAGTAGTTTTTGTTCCTTTTCCTCCAAATACATGCTACATACATTGCAGTTATATGCCAGTGATTACTTCCTTTTGGAGTGTTTGCAGAGACCTCAAAAAAGAAAGTCAAATTTGATATAGACATGTGCCTTGCAGGAGTTTTGCTGAGACCAGCAGCTCGTTTCACATAGGTCATCAAATGGCTTTCAAAGCATGCACTGCCTTGAACTCATTTTGAACCATTGACATAAGGTGGAAATATTTCATATCCATTACTAATCCCCTGAGCCAACGCTCATTATTTTTAAGGAAAACCAATTAAGTGCAGAAATTCAGCTTTGTCTTCTTTCACTTACGTCTCTGTCATTCTGTGCTGTGTCAGGGAACCTTTATGAAGGCTGGAGAAAATGTAGAACAATGAGAACACTACAAAGAGATGAAGCTTGCTTTTTTTTCTGAACAGCAGAAAAAACTCATCATATATGAAACTAGCAAAAATCACTCATAATGTTGCATGTTAATTCCAGTTTTCTCAGTGCTGCTTGAATTCTGTTGCTCCTCTCCAGACTTGCTGGGCTATTTGGTTTCAAGGGTATTTCTTTTCTTTTTTTTTTTTTTTTTAATTTTTGTGAAAGTGTAGAAAGAATTGTGCTCTACAGCTGAGTGTTGTGTATAAAGCAACATATTAGCTCCCTTTGAATCTCATAAGGAGCATTTTCCTCTGATGAGTCAGAGGAACAATAAAAACCTGTCACAGGATGTGGATGTCCAATCATTGCAAAGTGTAGACTTCAGTAAGAGATTGATAGTCAGGGTATTTTTCATGAAAATAAAATTGCTGAATAATGATTTAATGGCTGGGATAAGATCCCTAGTGCTGAGAAAGGTTTGCTGTGTTCATTATTACTCACTCTTGACTTAACTGTTCTTCAGCCTAGAATGTTACCATGTGCTTTCAGAAATGTCAGTGCTGACTTCACTTCAGAGGATTATATACTTGTGGCAGTTGCTCTCTTTCCAGAGACTAGTGGATCTGACAAACAATGCGTGCACGTATACTTTGAGTCTCCCTGACTGCTCCTTCTGCATTTTCTTCCCAATAAAGATCATGAAGCTGGCACTTCAAATTGCCTTAGTGTTCCAGGTAGCTGGATCCTTGAATATGAAGGTAGAAGAAGGAAATGCAAAAATGTGTAGAACAACATTATGGGAACTTGACATTTCTGGAAACACTGGGATCATCTATTCTGGTTCTGGGATGGTGAAGAAAGAGTTGCTTTATTAGCTCTTTTGAGTGAGAGAATGCATCAAAGTTGTGTTGTGACAATAAAAATGTGCTAGAATTCCCGGTGGCTCTAGCTATGTCTACATATAGCTTAAAAGCCTATGTGAGATTTGTGGTGAGCTAATTAATCCAGTATGGTGGAAACCACTAAAAACCTGCCAGTCCTAAGGGAAATAAGGTTATCTCAGTGTCTGCAGTGTTCTTTGGTCCTCATGTTTAACCTGTAACTCTTAATTATTGCAATTAGGGATTTTTAAAAATTCTGAGTATATCTCTGTGAGCTTTGTGTAAGGGGACAGATCCTGTTACATTGTATGTCTCCCTGGAAGTCCACAGGATTATTGACAGCTGAACATAACAAGTTTGTTGCCAGTTCAATGCTTCAGTTAGTAGAGCAAGTTCGGAAAGGCCACTGCTGTGCTATTCTGATCTAAGAGCTGAAGTGCGATCAGATCTCTGACTCGGTAAATTCGGGATGTTGCTGTGCATTTGGATCTGAAAGAAGGGATACGAATGCAGTTGTGAACACACAGAGTCTGTTCCAAGGGTGAGTGAAGACAAAGATTTTGGATCTTTAATCAGCTTCTGTCATGATCAGTGAGAAAAAAAATTAAACCTACCTTCGGTAAGAGCAAGACTGCTTCTGTAAAAATTTTATTTCCAAGTGAGTTTTTTTTCTGACTTTCATGATTAAATGCAGTACATGCAGTAATATAATATACCCTTAAGATACCTACTTTTTTTTTTTTTTTTTTTTTTTTTTTTTTTTTTTTTTAGATTTTTGGATAGTTACTGAAATAATAAAAACTCAAAATATCATATCTGAGGATAGTCATTCACTGCTCAGGGTAATATGTGAATAAAAGAATTTATTCTTTATTCTACTTCCTTCAGGAAGTAGAAAAGAAGGTTCTTTGGTAACCACATATGATTTCCACGGGCAAATCCCAATGTCTTCTCACCCTTTGCACAGTTTAAGGTTTGTCTCACACATGACCAGAGTAAGAGCAAGCTTCTTCCAGCTATCTCTGCTTCAAGAAGGCAATGGGAAAAGCTCAAGCCTGGCTTTGAGAAAGCATGCTGCAGATATGTTGGTTGTCAGCAGTTTCCTTTCCTCTGTTGTCCTGCCTCTCTCAGTACTAGAAAGCCCTTTCCTGAATACCTGATAGTGTCTGTTCTCTCAAGCAAATGCAAATGTTGTCAGAAGCCCTGGAAGGAAGATGATCCTGTCTGTTGTACTGATGGGCTGTTGGAATAAATGGAGTGAGTTCCTCTGAAGTCACCTTGGATTTTCTGATTTGCATGTAAATAATCTGTTGACATATTTTCATAGACTATTTTCATGCTGTGTCTGGAAATGAGAACGATTAATATGAGTCTCACACTTCCTGCTGATACTTGCTGACTTGACCTCTTCTTTTCTAGTTACACTAATCACCCTGTAAGACTAAGCTGTTCTAACAATTTCCCTTTCCTCTCAATTTTTCTGAGTTAAAATGATCACCCACAGTAAGGTGTTTGTTTTTTTTTTTTTTTTTTTTTTTTTTATTTACGACTACAAAATGTTTTATTCCCAGTCTTTTCTCTTTCTTCCAGAAGCAGTTAATTCATGTTGTTTCTTACCCTGTTGCTTCTTCCTCCTCTTGGTTTATGCCTGCTAAATTCCACTTTATATTACTGTCATGAAGCAGCAGAAGGCATGCCTGTTCTCAAAATCACCAGTGTCATCCTTTTTTATCTTATCTGCCGGAATACTGAAGCAAATGGTGGAAATTTTTTTGATTGATGTTTCCCTTCATGGGGTAGCATAGAGCCCACTGCTTACTCTGTTGTTCATCTTACTGAAGTTCAGAGCCCAAATAAGTATCTAGATTGACTTTCCTATTCCAGGATTCTTCTATAGTCAGTAACACTTCCAGAGCAGGTCTTTATCCCAAAGTATCTTTCTCCTAAACTAAAATCTAGGACAGCTCTCATACTATGGGAAGGGGAAGAGAAGAAGGGCCCATGTCTGTGATTTCATGGGGTGGGAAAATCCTGTGATAGCTGTTGCCATAAGAAGTGAGTGAAAGGTCACAGGGTGGATCAGGATGCACAGAACCATTTCAGCCACTTTCTAGTAATGAAATACCAAGATGAGGCACTTGATTATTTTGGAGAAGGTCCTTATAAGGTTTCCCTGAATGTAGAGAGTTTATATTGGTCTGCATGTAGTCTTGCTTATAATGAAGATAAAAATGCAGGGAGCAATCACTGATCATATACTCTCGATTTATGGCATGCTATGAGTGCTGAGCACTTGGGTTTCCTTGGTCTGCCCCATGTGAGACAGAAGCATTGCTGGCTCTCATGGCCAAAGCATGTTACTGTGTTTGAACAGAGCATGCATTGTGAATAATAGTGGGAAATTAGAAACAAAGAGTATTTGAAACTCTGATAAGCAGTTCAGCTATGCACCAAAATGTAAACATTTGGTAAAACTGTCTGGTGCACATGTATCATATTTCAAAAAAATGAGTTACAATTTCTAAAAGCTTATGGACTTTGATATTCTCCTGTTCCTTCAAGATGAGCTCCTCCTAAATAAATCTGAGAGGAATGGATTGTCTCTTCTAGCAATTTATGCAATATTTTGGAATGTTTATTTTTGTCTTTACTAAAGCAAAGCGTTGGGATGTGTGAAATGAAAAAATAGAAATGTACAGAGAGTATCCAGATTAAGACTTACCAAAAGTTCCAGAGTTCTTGGCTGAAGAGAGTTGCCATACAAACAAAAGAAATCAAAATTTAAAAGAGATAATATTAACTGTTCAGGATCACTGGTCATTTTTCAAGTAAAACCGCATGTAAAACAATTCTGCTGAATAAGTTGTGCATGCATCAAGTCCGTATTTTCCTTCACAGAAGGCATTGAAGAAAGATCTACCTAATGTTCACGAAAAACAAAACCACAATAATATTTCATATTGTTTATTTTTTCCATGAGGAAGCACTTTAAGATGAAAACAAAGCAACAATCCTGACTGTAGTGTGAAACAATTAGGAAAGACCTTACATCCAGGAAAGATGTGTCATGGAGAAGTGTAGGCAGCTTCTGCTCTGCCAGCACAAAGGATCTACCATCTTCTAGAGGGCAGTCAAGCTCAATAACATTGGGCTGGGCTCCTTTCTCTGCCTGTCAAATCAAACCTCAAGGTAGACCCCTGAAAAGGAAGTTTCCAATGCAATCTGATAGTGCTGACTCTTCCCTTCAGTGTATTTCCAATGATAAGTTTGATTTTGCATCTGAGATACCGATGGTTTCCCAGAATGCCCAAAATTGAATAAATGTAGAGGGAAGTCTACATGCACACAGTATTTTGCTACATTTTTTTGGTGATAGCTGTGCAGTGCAATTCAAGGGAAATCTATCATTATCAATATATTACAGTAAAAGACAGTAAAAATAGATTGCAACATTATATTTTACCACCAGTCTGGAGATAACACAGTATCAGACACAAACTCAGAGGCTTCAGTGCAGGCAAGCTGATAGACTGATGTGTAAAAGACTAGGCATGGCCAAATCTTGCATTCCAGCTAAGATGTGACTCTTCCTTTAGCGGAAACTACTTGGATCCTCTCATGCCTAAAGATCCTCTGCTACCGACTGACTTACCTGCTCTGTCAGAAAGCACTCAGCCTACCTCTGTAGCCAGGAAATTGTGCTAATTCTGTGTGCAATGATAGTGAAAGGTTCAGGCTTTCCATGGAGAGGGGACACAAAGGAGTATACAGAGAGTATCCCTAGGACAGACTAGCAGAGATGTTCTCCCTTTACTTGAAAAATGTCTGAAGTCATTCAAAGAATCCTGAAGATTCCAAACTAGCAAGAACCATCCTGTATAGCAACATATGGTAAAGTGAGAGTTGTGATTCAGCATCAAAATGGGTTTTTAACTTTTACTGGTGAAGCAGTCTATGTAGAATGTGCCCAGAGTAAAAGAGATATGAAACGGGATATCCACAAATAAGCTCAGGTGTTTAAAATGCTTTTCTCCTAATGGGTATGGATTTTTTTCCATAGACTTTCAGTGTTACATGTAGAGGAAAGTCAGAAGAACAACATAGAACTACTGTCATACAGTTTGTTATGTACTATGAAAAAAATGCACCTTTTCTCCTCTAATTTAAATTGATCTTTTGGGAAGTAAGCATTCATAAGCAGAACCCCTAATATTTAGTCAGTCTCAACTCATCAGCTCAACAGCAGTGTCCTCTGACCACAACCCAGACTCACTTTGTGGGCCTGGCTACAGGAGCAGATTCCAGAAAATTAGTTTAGCATATCAGTCCAGCAAGGACCTCCAGACTTTGGGGGGAGGAATGAATGGAGGCTCAGTTCTTGTACAGACCATTTGGATTCAAGACTGCACTCTAACTTACACCCACACTGAGCTCAGGGGAGCTGCACAGGTGTATGTGAAGGCAGAAACAGGCACGTTTGTGTTTATTTTAAAAGCAGTGCAGATGTGGACTATGCAGCCAGATCTGTACTGCTCAGACACATGCTTTATGTCTAACCAGTAGCTAACTTCATACCTAAGGCTAGATTACAGAATATGTTGTTAGTTCAAAGTGACTTTGTACAATTGCCAAAGAAGAAACAGGCTCATTGCTTATTCTCCAAATCAAAAATATATTGTAAAAAGCAGCATTGTACAGAATTAAGGTTGCATAGTTTAAACATTAGACATTCAGCAGAAGCAAAAGGAAAGATTTCTGCAGCACTGTTACCCCTAAGCCAGGCTATATCTATTACTCTTTTCCCAGCTAGACATGTGGCTTATTACCTGCACTTGATCTTCATGAAATCAGCAGTGACATTTTTGTGTGATGGGAGGCAAATGGAGCCTTAAAATGGGCTGGTATAAAGCAATGCCAACTTGTGACTGTAAACCTCACCAGTGCATCTGGTTTAAATTGTAGCTTGAACTGACCTAAAACCATTTCACAGAATGAGGGGCGTCTCTAAAGATGGTGTTTACTCTCTATGGCTGGGCAGAGAGGCTATGGTTTCCTTAGGAAGATAATGCTTGTAATGTCTGAATGACTGAGGCCATAATATTTGTGCAGGTCTGTCTGAAAGCTATAGAAACTTTTTTTTTCTTTTTCTTTTTTTTTTTTTTTTCTCTGTTTAAGTAGAGAGATATAACTTTGAGGTATTGAAACATAATAACTATGGCTCCTAGGTAATGACAGCTGCATCTTGGGCCCATCCCTACTCTTGTTTTTCCAGCCATATAGCTAAGCTGATTTTGGCAACAAGTTTGATTTGAGTGTAGCAAAAGCCAGGCTTGTTGGAAGAACATGCCCAAGAAACTGAACTTCTGGGCCTTCAGTGAATTGAATTACGCTGATATATGTTAACACAACTCGACACACTGACAGTTCTTGTAAGTACTTCTCATTTTTATCAGTGAATAGTTGGCCTCACCATGAGTTATTTAATATGCTTATGAGACACGTGCTCTGTAAGTTGTGTTAAAAAGCATGAGCCCACAGACTGTAGATCTCTCTCAGCAACCACTGTAAACACTGATTCAGGTATGCAGTCCTATAGATTTGCAGGCCTGTAATTGCACCTGAAATTGTCTTGAAAGCAAATCAGAAAGAGCAAGGGCCAATGCCTAAATTTGGCAAACACAACCAAAGACTCCACTTAATTGTTATTTGCAGGTCTTATTCCAGGCTCTATGGGTTTGACAAACGCCTAACTTAAGACTCCTGATTAATAGTCAAAGAAACAAAATGGGTTTGTTGTTATTGTTGTTGTTTTTTGTTTGTTTGGTTGATTGATTTGCAGTGTTTTTTTTTTTTTTTTTTTTCCTTCCTGTTCTGTTCCACACTGCTTAATTTTCATTTGGAGCAGATCTTTATCTCCTGGGGAAAAAAAAAATCCCTGGAAGAGTGATGGCTGCTGAGCTTGCACAGTAGCTCATGGATAGGGGCTGATGCTGCAAAACTCCAATGTGGGCAATGTAAATGCCTTCAGGAAGCCAGCAGGCATGTATTGGGCTGTGCTGCTGTCCAGAGCAGGAAGGGACAGGCATGGGAAAGTGACAGCGTCAATGTTTTAAAATCTCTGAATATGGAACTTATTAAAATGTATCAGGCAACAAAAAACCTCTTTTGATTATCAGCCTGAGGAGATGGACCTAGAGAATGAGTACTGGGGTAGAAGATATTACTGTTAATCATAGCTTAAGCATATCACTTTAGGACCAGTATATTTTTTTTCTGACACTGATTTGATGAGTTACCATTTCTTTGCTTTTTCTGTGCTCAGGACAGGTTGTCAGAAGCCATAGTTTGTGCCTAGTGAAACTGGTCATGAATGGTTTCTTTCTCTCATTTCTTTCACTAAGACAATTGGAAGGGACTGCTTCTATAGTCAGAATTCTTGTTAGCACCATGCACTGAGTCAGCTTGCAAGACTTTGAGTGAAATAAATTGGGGAGATTTTCCATATGGATGGGAAAAGCATTGATGTAGTCCGATTCTACATGAATGTGAAATTCCTGCTCTGAAGCCTGGAGCTTCTCCCAGAAACAGCTGCAAGAGCCTTTTTACGTGTAGTCTAAACATTTGTTATCGTCTAACATTTCTCTCTAACTTTTGGAAATAACCCCCCTTTTTTTTTTTTTAAATTAAAAACCAGAAAAAAACATCCCCCCAACCAACTAAAAAAAAACCCCTACCGAACAAAGAAATCCCATCAAAACCAAAAAATTGTCACCAAGTAGCATGACACAAATGCATAGCATGGAAACTTCTACTCAAACTGTTAACACTGCGTGAAGTCATAAACTACTGAATGGGGGATGTCCTGTAATGGAAAATGTTACGCAGGATGAACTAGATGTGAAGCTGCAATTGGTATGTAGAATTGTAAAGCCATGGGTGGCTTGTTTTTCCTCTACCTTCCCATCTAAGTTGTACAAGCAGCATCTGCCACCAAGGTTACTTTTGCATGAAACTTCAAACTAAAAGTAGGACTTACAAGCTAATTTTTGGTTGCATTGCTTTTGCTGTGGTTTTTTGTTTTTTTTTTTTTTTTCTTTTTTAATTATAAATTTATATACTTTTAAGTGAGACCTTCCAAATCTTATGCCAAATCTTATTCATACTCAGATTGTGTAAAAGGATCTTTATTTTTTTTTTTTTTCTGAAGCTGTATGTAAAATGTCTACTCTCATTCCTTGACTTTACTCAATCACTGGAATTATTCTCAAGGGATGGTCTCATCCTTTCTACCTTTAGGAAGATGATAAAGTGAGAGACACACAGACTGGCCTATTTTTCTGGGCTACCAGTCTGCACTTTTGAACTCCTTAGCTCTTGCCTGTGAATCCTGAGAAAGAGATGGGGGAAAAAGAAACAGTTCAGGGCTTAACAACTGCTCAACGCTTTCTGTCTTCCCCTCAGCAGTTGCCCACACCACCGGTCAACATATCTAGGGAGATGGTGGCAGAGGAGCAGCTGTTACAGAGGGAAAGGAGGTCCAGTAATAGAGTGGAGGGGATGAGTAGGATATTTAGTAGGGAATTCAAAAAGGCTTCTGGCTGCCTTGCTTCTCCCCCCTTACTTTTCCCTCTCCACCACAGCAGATGATGTAATTTCTCTGCAAAGGGCCACAGTGGCCATTTCTCCAGTATGATTCCTTCTGGGAATTTTTAGACGTTGTTTGAAGACTTGCGAAGATTCCATTACTCTTCTAATTAGGGAATAAAGAGGGCTCTTTATTTTGTAAGGGGCAAAGGATTTAGCTTTTTAAGCAATTGTTTTCATGGTGCAATACTACCCATAATTGTGAAATTAAAATTTAAACCAAAGAGATTAAGATCCTAACAATTGGTTTGACATGAAAAAGAAGGGAAAAAGCCCACAAGATTTATGGTTGCTCCTTTTTTAGTAGTCTTTGCCAGAATGCAAAATCTCCCAAACATCTGGAAGAATTAGGTTAGCAAGAGTGTATGAAAGAATTTAGACACACATGAAGGGTTGCAACAAGCAGAAAATTATGCATAGAAACTGGATGTGCAAAATCCCCTGTGCATATGAATTGGGAAGGAGGGGAGTAAGAAAACAATGATCCAGAAGTACAAATATTGCTTGATAATGGAAAGTGTCTGGTTTTATTCTACCACTACACTAGGTAAGTGTGTCTTACTTCCTCTGCTGCTTTTGAGTATAGTGAGTTACTTGCACAGAAATACAGTGACTCTTCCTTACTTTAATGGCACAAGACAATGCAGGAAGAGGTAAAAGCCTGTAGAGTGTCTTCAACCCTTTGTACAACTTTCAGTTTCAAAAGGCGCCTATTTAATATCCGTCATAATGAACTGATAGACTACCAACAGGCTGATTCAGGAACTAGCCTTCCCAGATGTCTACATGATAAAGACGAGTTTGGAGGTGAAAAAAGTTTTTCTAGCCAGCCACTTCACAGTGCAAGCTGCACAGTAAAATCTGTATATTTACTGAAGAGAAAATGGTATAGTCATACAGAAACTGCTGCCCACCAAAATCTATAGTTCTTTAAGCTTGAGAAGACTTCTACTTGTCTCTTTTGGGTTTGGCTCATCCCCTGAGTTCAGTAGAGTTCAAAATCCCAGAAGAAGTTTCACGTTCCTGTTAATATGCCTTTTCTTTTTTAGGTGGTTGTACTTTTCAGCATTAAATGTTCAAGAGAGTAAAAGAAGTTGGTTCATTAGTTGATTCTGTGATGCAGTGGATTGGTGTGAAGGAGCAAACAATGTTGTTGTCACTGAGCAGGAGAAATAATATGCAATTTTATTAACATGGTACATTTACAATAACTAAAAGAATTGGTCCAAGCTCTGCAAACTCAGACGGAACCTGCATTTGGTATATATTTTCTTTGAAATTTCAAAGTGTAGATACTTGCTTGCTTTTTTTTTTTTTTTCTGTTTAAAGAGAAATTTGCTGAGTCTAGAGTATGGCTCTTCATAAGTCCTGAATGATGTCCTGGAGAAATTAAAATTCCTGTTGAAGTCCTGACTTTGTGGTGTGTAACTCCAGTTTCCTCCATGCACTGTGGGGAGTCCTGTCGGGGTCTGCACTGAATATAAACAGGTCTGGATGTGACAGAGGAGGAGGAAATGCAGTGAGGATGAAAAATGGTGGATGGAACACAATAAAATTGAGGGTGATTAGAGAGCTGATCTTTGCCTGGTCAGGATGCACCTTTTCCTAAAAGCCAAACAGAAGTTTCAGTGTGGTTAATGTCTAGATGAGAGACCACCTGAAAAGACCTATAAATCACAGATGCTCATCAAGGTGAGTTTCAAAATTATAGAGTTAGCTTGAAAATCTACATTTGCTGTTGATTTAAAAGGAGAAGGATATTATATCTAGAGAATTATAGTCTGTTTTCTCAAGAGCTGTCACGTTTGTGTGCATGTTTTATAAGGAAGGAATTAAAGCTGAGAATAATCTCAGGAAACTCCACACATGGCGGGTAGGGGAAGACAAAAGTACAGCTTTCCCTTCAGTTAAGAACATCTTACTGTGGCAGGATGCAAACCCCCCTCTCTCCCCCTCCTTTCTACATCATGGAAGGAGTAGACACATCTCCTTCTCTCTCTGCTGTTTGAGGCTAACAGCTTCTTTTCTTTGGTCCCAGAGCACCCTGGCCAGGGCTGTTAGGAGAAGGGAGTGCCGAGGCTCCAGGGAGCCGCTGGGCGCCCACGACCAGTGTGGGGGATGTTTAGAGGCTTCAGGGGCACCCCCACAGCCAGGGTGGGGGTGCAGAGAAGCTTCTGGAATGCCTACAGTCAGATCTGATCAGCCAATAAAAAACGGGACTCTCGTCGAGACTCCGTCCATTCTTGCGGATCTCTTGGAGCACGAGCGAGATGCTGCTGCTGAGAGCCGCTCCCCCCGGGATGGAGACTCTGCTTGCTTTGCCACCATGTGTGTGAGTAAAATTTCTCCTCGCAGGATTGTGAGTGTATTTACTTTCCGTGCACTTATGCACGCATACTTTCCGTGCTCAATAGGAGCCCGTGTAAAATTAATCCTCGCATAGTCTTGGGTGTATTTTCCTCCCGTGCTTCCACGTAAGCACGTGTAACTTTCCGTGTACATTTGCATGCGTATTTTCTGTGCTCAATACGAGCACGTGTATAGATTATTTCCTCGCACAATCGCGAGTGTATTTTCCTTCCGTGCTTCCACATAAGCACGTGTAATATTCCGTGCACCTTTGCAAGTGTATTTCTCCTCACAGGATTGCGAGTGTACACTTTCTGTACTCAATACGTACGTGTATCCCTTTAAAATAATCCCACACCGTGTTCAGGCAAGTGTGTACTCCTCCCGGACTCAGAGATGGCTCCGGCATTGTTTTGGGTGAAGCCATGTGCATGCACTCTGTGGACCGCCTGTTGTATTAGTTGCTGCCCCTTAATAATTTTCCTCAACTGATATCCAAACCTGTATTCAAGTCACTTTTGGAGTGCTAAAATCCTGTTTCTCACCGGTTTAATAAAAGTTGTTTTGGACCCTGTTGTCCCTTAAACTAACCTCGGGGTGCCTCCGTGACACTTACACCTTCAGAAGAGGGAATATAAATATCTTAAAAAAAAGGAGGGAAAAAGCTCAGCCAGTTCCTCAGTTATAAAATCCTTCATCACTCACTACTGTCCCACTTGATTTACACTGCCTAAGATGGGCCACCCACACTTGAGCAATACAATAGACAAATACATAACAATGAAAAGCTAAAAAAGTCATAAAAGTTTTATACAGAGGATGTGACCAGCATAAACAGCTCACAACATGTGACTAACTTGCATAATAGGTGTCTGGGGCTGAGAAATCAGCATCTGTGGAGCAAGAAAATAGCTGTTGTTTTAAAAAAATAAATCATATGCTACACTGCACAATCTAAATGCATAATAGTTCTGACCCTGGTGCCCCTCTCTGGTTAGGTACTGGGCTCCTAGCAACACAAAATTATTTTGCACCAAAATTTTTGAGAATTTCTCTTTTGGCAAAAAATACTCTTTTGGGGGAGAGAAGCCAGGTTGCTAAGGTACTGGGATATCAGAAAGACTGGTTTAAGTCTCTGCTCCTCTCCTTCAGGTCACAGTTCTTCTCTCCGGATTTCTCCAGACTAATTAGAGTAGGGATTGGACTCTGCTTGTCTACACTGCTGGTGAGGTTTAGAGGTTACTTTTGCTGTAATGCAGAGGAAACCCAACAACATTAAATGGAAATATAAATTTAAGGTTTGCTGAGAGAAATTATAATTCATCTGAGAATTGGCTTTTGGGCACATTCCCACTGAAATATATTATACCAGCAGCCCTACACCCATTCCCTTGAATACCTCTTGTTGCAGATGAATTTACTGTTAATATGTTTGGGGAGCATAAAAACCTTTATGGGGGAATTAACCCCACTTCCCAGTGTTATCTGTATACTTGACTGAGCAAAGCTTGCTGTCTGTTGAATCTGCTGCTATTCTCTAGGCAGAAAATATTCACTGGGTAGAACTGGTTTATGAGCAAGGGGGCTTTGGATAAGCATAAGTTCTGAAGTACTTGACAACTCATTAATGACTGCAGTTTTCTGAGGCACAGTGTTTTCTGCATGTCTTCATTTACAGTGCTGTATGTAGAACATCCTTGCTCTGGTTTGCAGGCCAGCAGATTTCTTGAGGCTGTGACAGGACAACAGCTCTTGACAACTGCTGTTGCTCTATATAAGACTTAATGAATGGTCCACCTGCACCCATCATCTACCTTTCCATAAATCCCAGGGTCCTGATTAACTCCTGTGCCCATGTCATGACAGTAATGTAATGGATGGGTCATCATTTAATATCAATAACCGAGATGTCTTCTTCAGCCTTAGCAGCAGCTGAAGTTTTATAAATGCCTTTTTCCATCCATGCACACCTGGCCATATTATATATAAAGTTAATGTTCCTGAGTGCCATACAAGCTAACGAAGATCAAGATTTACTTATGTTGGTGGGAATCCTGATGTTCTTATCTCCATAGAGGAAAGTTCTTTGAGAACATTTACAGGCTATGAAGCTAGGGAAGGTAACAAAAGAGGATGAATAGAAACTCTATTTAGAGAGCACATCTGTGGACATGCAGATGGATAGAACTCTAGGATACAGTTTGGGCAAGTTTTTTTACCAGGGGGGTGGGTGGGAGATGGGGTAAGGAAGCATCTGTAATGCTGTTTACTAGAATGTGGTATTGTGCATAAATTATCAACACTGTTTAGGAATAATCAGGAATAGGTAAATCTGTACATCAGGACAGATAGTTATGGGTAAAGCATTGCCTATGGTATGTGGTCATGTACCAAAGTTATTACTCTGAGTCAAAATGCCATCTCTTTTTGAGGCCTTCCAGCCATGTACATATAAAAGGGCTGCCCAGAGTTTAGATCTAAGCCTGTAGCAGTGTGGCAGCCAAGGATGCTTGCAAAGATCTGTGATTTTATTGGAGGTGATGCACTGAAGTTGAGTGGAAGCCAAGAAAACAAACTGGCATTGGAAATCAGAATGATTGTTATTGGGGAATACCGTCAAAAAGGGTAGACTCTTTCAGTACTTTTCTTGATGCTCATAGTTTTTTCTTTATGAATGAATGAGAGGGAATACAATATACTTAAAATGAACAGCCCTATAAAAATGTAAAAATCAATGTAACAAGACACATAAAAACTAATGCTGCCAGAAAACTCAGATGTGTGCTGATAGCTTGAAATATGCAAATGCTTGGACTAGCCCAACAAACTATGTACTTTCTGCATTTGCACATTCCTGTATTTGATGTTTATATCTCAGAGAAAAACAGGAAGAAGGGGCTGGAGAGAGATCTTGTGAGGGTTTAGGTTGTTTTCTTTACTTGTTGTTGGGTTTTTTGTTTGTTTTGTTTGTTTGTTGAGATTTTTTTCTGGATAATTCAGGTAAACTTGCTTGTAAAAAATGAAAATACTTCTTTATTTGTAAAGGCCTCTCCAATGGCAACTGAGGGAAGCACAGCCATCTGGGTTGTTCTTGTTTTGTTTTTCTGTTTCACCAGTCTCTCATGTGATATATTCTGAAAGCTGCCAAATCTTCTCAAATCTTGGGTGGCCTGGGCCTGAAACAATAAGCAGTCCAATTTCCCATACTGTTGCAGTATGTAGTCACTGAAATGTTTTTTTCCTGATTGAATTTGGACAGAGAGGTTATAAAAAATATTATCTTCCTCGAAGAAAATGAATCAAAATGTCTTTTGCTAATCCTTCTGAGCATATGAAGTCCATGTTCGTAAGCCAGAACTTGTACCGTACGATTTTTATAATCAGTTGTATTTATCTGTAAGATAAATTGAAGAAGCAATGGGGAAATTGGTCACTGTACCAAAAAGTTTAAGCTAAACACTTTTCTGGGTATTCCTCTCTTTGTACTTCTAACATATCTTTACTGGCTTCAAAAGGAGACTATGGTAGTAAAAAATGAATAATATGACTGCAGGAGCTGAATTTTTTTTTTCATTGCAGTCTGTTTTTTTTTTTTTTTTTTTTTTTTTAAAAGAGATTCTCTGAATTTTACTGGAATTATTTCACAGGAGGTGATTTTTGTCCCTTTTTGATTAAACATTATTGAATGAATTTTGAAAGCAGTTGAAGTGTGTTGTCCTAACATTCATCTCTATTTCTGATACTTTTAGTTCAATAACAAGCTTGGTAGGGAATTAAAAAGGATATCCTTTGATGTCGTCAAGAGAAGGTAGATCTCAAATTTTTTCTTTCTTCCAACTAAATAATGAACTCAAGGACACTCCTGAAATGTTGGAATTTCCCATGAAACAGACATTTGGGATTTTTTCCCAGAGAAGTGTTTGAATAGATTTTTACCCATTCGTAGCATTGTGTAAATATTATTAATATTTAATGCTCACTGTGCCTCTGGTAATCAGAAATGGAAAGTGTCATCAATCAGACTATGAACGGACTTGGGGAAGCTGTTTGTTTCTCTGATATTTTCATTGCAAGCATCTGTGTAAGGAAAACCCTTGTGATTCTGAGGAAGCATTCAATTGGATATAACTGCTCAGAAGCCAAGTTAAGTAGGCCAAGTGTTGTTTTTTTCTGTTAAATATGAAATATTTGAGACTTGCTTTGAATGCTAAAAGAAGGCAATCAAATAGAAGTACATGTTTCTGACCCATGATCAGTTTAAAGTCTCTGTAAAATTAAGTCCACTTCTTAGAAAACCTGTTAATTATAATATTTATATATATTTTTATTGCTTGTGGTGTTATAGTGTACTAACTTCCAGAAAAAGTAAAACTCATTATATTTCTTCTAATGAATCCAAACAATAGCTATTAGTTAGGAATTCACACACATATTCTGATATTCAGAAGCAACTTCGACTTGAGGCATATGGATGTTTATCTTGACTGTTATAATATCATATGTGGTAGATGCTGGCAAGGACATCCTTTTCATTTTACAGTGATTAAAAGACTTTGTAAAGGCAGGCATAATTATTTCCATATTTGTGCTTAGAAAAAGTTCATTGATTATTTTTTTTTGTTTATAGAAGTTGTCTTTGTGGCTGAAAATAATAAAGATATTAACCATAAGCCACTGGTGACTGGTTTACGTCATTGGTATCTAAACTTGGAGCACTGGGAATTGCTCTTAATGGCTTGTGAGACTTGAGTATTAGAAATGCAAAGAATGTGGTAATGATGCTGCCTTAAAAAGGTTAGCGTATGATAATCTAGAGAGTTTTGTGGAAGAATAAGTTATTTCCTTTGTAGGAAAACATAATGAATGCTCAGCCAAGTGTTCTTAAAGATGTGGGTTTTTTCAGTTGTTAATATGAAAAAGACTGGTTTTTGTTCTGTTTTGTTTTTTCCGTGGGTTTTTTGTTTGTTTTGCGTTTTGTTTTTGTTTGTTTGTTGTTTGGTTTTTTTTTTTTTAGCTTTGTGTCCTGAGACCCTTATTTTATCAAGCCAACAGCAGGATCTACTTTGAATGATACTCTGAATGTGTAGCCCACAGACACTCTCATGCTTAATTTTTGTACTAAAACATAAACCAGGAATACAGTGCTACAGAGCATGCATGATGGTAAAGAACATGCTTTATACCCACAGAAATCTATGAGCTGCTTGAATTACTAGGTTTCCATTGATGTTGTCAAAGAAGATAAGCCCTGCTTACTTACAGCAATTATTCAAGATACATGGAAGCAATTCTTGTGTCCACTCTTACCACTGCAAAAAGACACAGGAGCGTTGCAATCTTCCCTGTCATTATACAGTTTGTCTGAAGAAGTGGTATCCGAGGAGTTAACCATGACTTAAAAAAGAATTCCAGAAACCCAGTAGGAACATTAGTATCACTTTTCCATTCCTTCTGAGACAGAATTAGAGTATGATCATGATAAGAACTATAAAAAGGACTTCAAATACAAATTCAAATAATCAAATGGGGAAAAGATGCCATTATTCCCCCAGCATCACATATTTTTAATTGAAATCAGTGTGCTTCATATAGTTGATACTTGGTGGTCAATTGCCATGAATTATTCTTGAGAGAACAAGATTAAATGTGACTTTTTGTGATTTTCATCTGTGTTAAAAAATAGGAAAAAAGATACACTGCATGTGCAAATATTTATGTGATGGAGGTTACACTAAACTTCAGGAGTCCAGACCTTGTCACAGAAGGTGAACACAGGTCATTCTGCAAAGAGAAGGGACAAAGAGAAATTTGAGCCATTTAGTGGGTCAGATATTTTAATGCTTATTTGATGAATGCTGATCAGGAGAGAGCCAAAAGGTCACAAAGTAATTTTTTCAGGTAAATGTGACCCTTGCTTAGAGAATTAAACCAAACACTTTCAATTTCACCATCTGACCAAAGGGCAGGCCAAAGTAGATTTGATATGATGTGCTAAAAGCAGAAAGCTACATTCTACACCAACTTCAATTTTGCCATAAAGTATGGCTACACCACGTGCACAGCAAAGCACAGCAATTTAATCTCTTGCAAGCACAGTCATTTTGAAGTGCAGAGGAACTGGAGACTGGAACTGTGAGAAACATATGAGCTGTTATTCTTCTTTCCTGTACACTTCTGTAGTTACATCATCATGTGTTATGCTAGTGATTTAGCTTATATAGACAAATAGCATAGTTGTCTGCAGTTAAAAGCCCCAGCTGCCCCCCGATAATTTCCCCTTGGGAAATTCTGTCATGCTACTTTGTCAATACAGATGATTGAGACATACTGGGAATACTGGAGGATAAGAAATGTAATTTCAAAACACATAGCATGGAGGCTTCTGTACTGGTCCTATTTTAAAAAAAAATATAATTATTGTTATTTTTTAATTTAAATGAAGCTGCTGCAGGAAATTGCCTGTCAGAGGACATTATCCAAAGCTCTTCAGAGGAAGCTGGGTGTGTCTAGATTAGGAGAGGAGCAAATGTCATGCTGGTTAGTTAGCAAAAAAAATGCTATCCCTCTCTTTATATGTGAGAGGGGGCAGGGAAAGACATCCCACTATGTCTGCTATTGCACTAAATGCTGTACCTTTCACAGAAACTCCTGCCGGGATTCATGTTTTCCTAGGATTGCTGGTGTGAAGTCCTGCCTGTTCATGACTGTAGTGTACCTGGAGATCCCAACCAGCACAGATCTCTCCTACAACCTGTCACTGTGGAGTAAGCAGAGGGACCACCTCATGGGGACCCAAATCCTGACTAAGATTATTGTGCAATGTTGCAATAAGAATGGTCATCCTTTCAGTGATGTCTCAACTTTGATGGCTTGGCAGAATGTGCTGCTAGATGAATGTTAGGGACTTGGTGCGCTCCCTGTATCCAGTTCTCAAATTTGTGCCACAGTATTACATAATTCATATAGCTAATGTTTCTTCATTTGCTTCCGCTTCTGCTTCTTAATTCTTCAATTTCTTTTGAGGCATATATTGCAGTTTCTCTTTCCTCTACTGGATAAACCCAAGGTGGAGGTTTTGGCTTAGCAAAATGCCTGGGACTGCCAACAAGGCTCTGTCTGCCATGCCTGCTCCTCTTTCATGTAGATTGTCACTGGCAATGACAGAAATTTGGCTTTTCCAAGGAAGCGGTAAAGGCTTGTTCTGTCCAGAGGGACTGCATGGCTGGAAGACTGAGGGAGGGATATATTCTGACTGACTTACAGCTCCTTCCACAGAACCATCATGTCACTCTACTACAACCACAGTTTGCTCTAGTGGGCTTCTGACTCTGCTATTGCATCGCACAAGCTGACAGGGTGTGACACAGGGCACTAGAGATCTCATTTTAAACAACTTTGCTCACTAGCGATAGCATCACTGGCACAGAACACTTGTGCTAATAGCATGGCAAAAAGCTGCAACTCTGTGTTTAAGAGTATGAAAACGGGGACTTCTTCATCTGCTTAGTGCTGTGTCAGCTGAGGCATCAAACAAGTCTTCCAGACTTTTGCCATGCACCCTGCTGCCTTTGGTCTCTTTCACCTACAGTGCCATAGCTTCTTGCCTAACAAACATAGTCCTTCCTCACCTTCTTTCAGCTCTCCAACTTGCCCTGCTCTTTTGCTGTGAGTGAAGCTACATACCGGTAGCTTCATGTGAGCTGCCTAGCACAGCCAGTCTTTCAGTGGGAGGTCTCTTCTTTTGATATGGCTTGGACCAAGATGGAGAGCTTCTAGGCTCCTTTACTGGCTCTGCCAAACATGGCCTGCATGATGTTATACAAGTCACTATGAACCAGGTCTACATTGGACTGAAGTGCTTAAAAGGCAGGGTACATATTTGTGTAAATATGAACTGAATGTGGGGATCTAAGTTGGATCTACACGGATCTCTTTGTAGTGTTTGTCCCATCTTTAAAAAGGGAGCAGTACTCCTTGCTTTCTATCCTTCTGTTTTTCACTTGTTTGGAACTGAAGTCCATTACCACACAAAAACAAACCCTGGGGTTCTCTCTATGAACTGTGCATGCACTGTGGCTTGAACTGGTTAGAGCTTCTTGTGTCTAGAGGAGATATAAGAATATATATGACAATAAGATATAGCATGAGTAGGCTGGAAAATGGTGACTGTATTCCAGCTCTTCCCCTTAAGCATGTGCTGTATGGATAAAATGGGGACAGTAACAGATTTACTGTTAAAAGCAAATACAAGTGGAATCACGTATCCTTGACAGCAGCCTACCAACTATCTTCCTTTACTTGGTTTTGTTGAGCAAGCACATCCTTCATTTGCCTGAGGTGTCTTTCTCCATGCCTTGCCATCCCTAGGGACATGGCCATGGAGAAGCAGCTGCAAGGGTTGAATTCTGTTACAGCAGCCAGAGCTGCACAGGAGACCTAAGTGAAGGCCAAAGATACTGTTTGCAAATGCAGACATGTGTGGGACTCAAATGGACTTCACCCACTGAAGTTCTGTTTTTCACCTGAGTCCAAGTTAATGACCAAGCCTGAACCTTTGCTCATTGCTTTAGCCAAACTGCTGAAGCTGAATAGTTTACTAGCATCAGAGCACAAAGGACTCTGGTTCTCACATTGCCGTAACAACAGTATGCATCAGAGAATAGTGATTTGATTAGGCTGACACTTGGTTTACCCTAGTCTAAGTGAGAGGAAAATTAAGGCCAAGGAATATGCCTCACCCTCAAAATGCTCGTACCAAAAACTGTGCAATTTGTATCTTGGTTGCAAAAGTAATGATGGCACCATCTTTTCTACCTGGAAAACGATACTCAAAAGAAGGCCAAATTTACAAGGAAAGAGCATGTACAGTATAATAGTTTTGAGCAAATGCACTGATTTTTCTCAACCCAAGGCAGATTGAAAATGTGCACAGTTTTTCTGAGCTCTACTAATCTCATTGTGCATATTTTTTCATGACAGAAAATTGACAACAAAGCTGTTTGGAAAAAGATATACAGCAGCTGTTCATATTTTGTACTCTGTGTGAGAGAAGTGGGTATGCCCTTTGGGAGAAGGGGTGTCCCTGAAGGCAGAGTTCCTTATCATGTGTTAGCCTGCAGAAAAAGTCCTACTTTCCAAAGCAATCCTAAAGAGCTCTTTTTTCTCTTTTCTACTAATGAGTAAAGGTGTTGTGAAGTGTCTGTTCTTTGGGGGGCACTGTGTACTTGTAGCTAGGCTTAGTTTTGTAGTGGAAAAATGCAGGTATTCTGTTTTCTTTGGAATATGGACTGCTACATTGTATGGTTTTGCTTTTAGTAAGGTAGTCACTGGGTGCATGATTTATTCTTTCTTACTATGGGTAAAGTGTCTCTTTCCAGCAGGTGTGGGATCCCTTTTTTGTTTCAGTTATCCTTTTTAGCATGTAAATGTGCTTTGCATGTACTTAACTGACTAAACCAAGACAAATAAAGTACAACATGTAGCAGAAATGGGCAGATTTTTTTTTACACCAAAATGAATGGCAATGATACATAATTATACATCTACTTTTTCATTTCTTTAATCTGAGGTAAGGGAAACACTGGCCTGATCTCTACCATCAGAGTGCTAGGTAATCTCTCTTCCCAATAGCAGGGGAGTCTTTTCCTTCCCAGTACATATTTGCAAACTGAAACTAGTATCGTCTTATGCCCTGCATTCCTTGCTTGGTGTGGACTGATGCATGACATGCTTCTTGACTTCTTTTTTTCATTTGTGGCTTTTGTTAGCGCCCAGAAGACCTACAGTGCCTTTCAGGAATGAAAGGGAACACCATCCTTGCCATTCATGAGGGATTTGTGGCACTTTGAGAGGCAGGCTTGGTGCCTTGGGTTTCCTACTTGTCAATACAGCTCTTCTGGATGTACTAAACATCCATTATGTGAACAGCCTGTTGGAGGGTTCTACTTCTTGCACTGAATATGCACGAGACCTAGGGAGACAGAGGCTGGCATCTGTGTTAAAACAGACATACATTCCTCCAGGTAACTGCTTTTTAGTCCTTGTTACTCTGTCTAAGCAGCACTAGCTTTTGATTTCCAGATGACTGATGTTGTACTGCACACAGCCCTGCATTCGAAGAGATGCTTGTATTCCTCTGCTCTCTTTTGTTGTAGCTTTTACACCCTCTTTGAGTGCACTGGCAGCTTTGAAATTCTATGGATTGTGCTGTTCCAGGCCAAAAGATATTGCCTCAAGTAACATGTAAAATATTCCTAAGAAGTTACCTCTGCCTCTCTTATATAGAAGAAGTTTGTCTGTACCCGGGAGGTAATCATAAGGATGACCAAATCTGCTCATGGTGTGTGGGCTTCTCCCTCATGCACTTTGACGCAATCCCCCAGACAGACCTGCCAGCTGGGTGGCTTGCTCACAGATCTCAGCTTACTCACCTTTATGTCAGACATGCATGTCTGTGAGCACCTCCCAACTGGGCTGTATCCTCTGTATATAAGATTAGTCTGATTTCAGATGAGCTGTGGAAATTGCATAGCCATCACATCAATTAGAAATCATCTGCTGGGGCAGGGGTAACCCACACTGTGCTCTCTCTGTTGTGAGGAGGTATAAGAAAATGTGCAGAGCTAAACCATGCTTTCCACTCTATCCTGGAGCAAGAGAGGAGATATGAGCTAGCCCAGGGTGCATGGCACATTTCCTGCCTGCTACTCTACTAAGAGAGGAAAAAAGCAAAGTCTGCTGGAGAGGATGCCCCTGCCTATCGTCCTGCATCAGACCAGGGTACAGAGGGCGGTGAGTGTAAGTGTAAGCTGGTGTCCTGTCCCCTCAGCAGCTCCTAGTGCTGACTTTTCTATGGGTATGCTTTTCATCCAACTCAGTTCCTCAGCCAGTTGTGTCCTTTGGGAAGCAATGAAGGCTTAGTCCTTCTTCCTTCCTGTTTGTGCGACAACACAGGTCTTACCCACTCTGGTATATACAACACGACTTCCAAGAACAGTTACTCTCATCTTCCTCTCTTCCACTTAGAGAGTGCTTATATTCTGGAGGGGCTGAAAGTGAAGAATGATACAGTTGTGACTGATATTTCAGGGGTGCTTCAAGATATTAATGCGTTGAATATGTGAGGAGCAGAAGAAGTCTGTTAAATTTTGCCAGGGAAAGGATCCCTACTACTCTTCTCAAGACCTAGTCTTTCGATCTCCTTTAGCTCTGTAGAGGATTTACGGAGTAGGACCAAGGCTCTGCCCCTGCCATATGCAGCCACGTGACCCTTCAGGGATATATTTCGTCATTGGAAGTGTTAAAGCTCCCTTCCCTCCCTGTTCTTCTCAGAGACAAAGAATGGCAGACAACAAGGAGTTGCACTGCATAGCTGTGAGGAGTCCTGTGAAGAGAACCCAAACGTGATGTATAAAAGTGCTACTGGTTGGGTCCAAGGGCATTCGCTAGTGTGAGAGCGATGATCAGCTGTAGCTGTGGTTGCCAGGATGGTGACTCTTGCTGCTGACAGGATTATAACCTTTTGTATCTGTGACCCATGCCAGCACTCCAGCGTGTCACACCTTTGTTACTGGTACCAGGATTGGAAGACCTATTTCTTGCCAGCAAGGCTGAGTGACACACCTTAACTACCCGGTGCAGGAGGAAGCCTGCCTCTCTGTGTCTGTCTCTGCCCTAGGGAGTAGGATTAGTTACTCCTAGTACAGACCTTGCCACTGTGATCATCGTAAGCAGAGCTTTGGTTTCTCAACCTAAACACAGAGCATCCCATGTTAGCTACATGATGGGAGCTCTTTTCTGAAGATTTCTATATTTATGCTGTGAGCCTTAGAACAAGTTGACCCAGTTAGCTGCCCAGACCACTGAAAAATTAGGTACTGGGGATGTGAGGCAATGACCCAATTGGTTTGGTATAGATGGGAAGAATGGTCATCCCGATCGCGTATTATTTGTTCATTGATACATAGGATAATATTTTCTATAGTTAATGGGATGACTGAGAACAAAAATTTTGTTCTGCCTTGTCTAAGAAATACTGCAAAACAAAGTCACATATATGCTGTGTGTATTAGTTTTGATACTTAAAACCAGCACAGCCATATCACAGGAGACATCTAGCATTAGATGAAGTTCCCAAAAGGTTGTTAAAATAAACAAAGGTGCTTTCCAAAAATGAAGCACCACTTTTTTACTTCATCTAGTTAAGTTGAGAAATTTAAAATGACACTAGAATAATTATGATTGCTTGCTGTAAATCTGCATAGATTTGGATCAATTAGAATTTTTGTGTGTGTGTTATAAAGATTAGTTTACTGTCTGTGGACGCAATGCTTCTTGCATTATACATGTGACTAAATCTGTGGAGCCCAGTGACCAGAAAAAAAGACCCAGAAAGGCATTAAAATAGTTTACCCATTCTGCTGCAAAGTTATCTCATACATATTTTCCCCCTAACTGCAACCTGTCCTCTTAGAGCAGTCAGCAGTTCTCCTGCAGCCTTGCTTAGTGGCTGGTACATGAATGTGTCAGCATCTATGTACTGCTCTGTTTTCCGAAGCAATAATTTTCATATTTATTTTCATATTTTCTTAATTAGTTTATATGGCTCATTTGTTTCTAGCATGTCTGTGTCTGTTCTTTTGTTTTTGTAAGCTGTGTGCATAATTTGGAAAGCTATCAATAGTGTGCAATCACTAAAGCAAAACAAAAACCCAAGCAAAAATTATAAAAATTAATCTACATTTACTTTATGGTATTGAAGTGCAGTGAAAGGTATTGGTCATAATATGTAGTCATAGGGCTATTCTTATAATAAATGAACTAGTTTTAATGTCTAGATAAACAACTATATACCTATAAACTAAACCTATCTACCCAAATATTCAAACTTGTCAAGGATCTTTGTCAAAGTTTTGAATCCCTTTCAAAAATTATTTTTCAGAACACAGATATTCTGTATGTAACTTCTGTTTTACTATTTGAAATGGAAATGGGCTGCAAAGCCTGCCAACTCATTTTTCATGTGCCTTTCCCACTGGTGTCTCTCTGCAGAGTTAAGCTTGCACAGCAGAGTGTTTGTGTTCCCTTTTACATGTGGTCCTCATTAAAAAAAATACAATGAAGTTTAGCTATGGTGAAATCATTTATTTGATTTTTTTTTTTCTTAACTGGTGTAAAAAGTAAATATGTTTACTGTGTCCCTTTCCATTCAGTGTATTTCCTTTTTAAAGCTCCATTTGTGTTCAACAAGACAGCCTCTTTCTCCAAGATTAACATTTCTTATGATTGTTCCTGACAGAGGATTTACTTTCAGAGGCCCTGCTAAGGATAACCAAAAAAGGGCATGTAGCAAGACAGTTTTGGCAGCTTGCACAAATTTTCGGAGCTTTTTAGGTCTTGGTTTTCTGATGAGTGGCTTCCTGAGCATGCCTAGGGAATGACAGGCATCTCTGCAGGCAGGCTGAACCCACCTTGGCTTGTGCGTAGTCATTGGCTGCCTATTAGAATAAATTGAGGACAATGCATACTGCTGCCTGCCAATTGTAAACATAAGGGATATGTATTCACTTAGCATTGACTTTTGGGAGGGGCCAAGGAAAAGCTGTAGTTTTATTGAATAGGGCTGTGTGTGAGGCTGCTGGTGTGCCTTTCTTGCTGTGCTCCTGCCCAAGCAGCCAGTTATTCATTTCCTTCCTACTAGTTGAAAACTTTTCAGCTGCAGAGGTAAGGGTTTAAGATATGTATTTGTTTGGGAGTGAGCTGGTCTGACTGCGTTTGCATTATGGCTAGAGGTTAAGCAGCATGTGAAATTTAACGAGCCGTGGAAATAGTGTGAAAGTGTCGGATGCTATTTTTCCTCCCCTCCTGTCTCTATGCCATCCCCAACCCCCCCGCCTCCTCTCCAGATGTTTGCAGTGAACTAAGGGAGATATCTCTGCTGGGTGGGTGGAGGGGATGCATGCTCACCCATCCCAGTGGACCCTAATGCGGAGGCGCAGGGACAAGGCTCTGGTTGAAGGGCAGGATCTGTGCTGGTCCCACTCTGTGTGAGATCCCGCAGCACGCTTGTTAGTGGAGCAATAACCCATCTGTCCTTTTTTTTTTTTTTCTTTTTTTCATCTTTTTTTTTTTTTTAAGAAAAAAATAACAAAAAGGAAAAGGAATTACAATGAAAATGTTTTTAGTGTGGTAATGGCTGGCGAATTGCTTTTAATTTTGCAACTTAATACTTGGGCTTTCAGGGCAGCCTGACAGTAAAGGCAGTCTGCTGGCATAACTGATACAAATACAGTAAAGCTCTGGTTAATGTCACTGATCTGATACTTGCTGAAGCAGATGTCTGTCATGGAAGCCTTTCATAGAAGTATTGTTGATGATAGATGGCATCCGTTTTTGTCTTCAGTCTTCAACATGGGCAGCAGCATATTGCCAGAATGTTTTTTTTTGTGAAGTTGTCTTTCCTGTTAAAAGCAGGAGAAAAATGCACTTGGGTGGGACTGCAGCTCTTAAAAAGTCTGGGTCTGTGTTTGTGTGAGTCAAAGCGCTGCTGGGCAGAGCCAGCAAGAAGACTCCCCTTCCCAGCTCCTTTGACATGCTCAGACAGTTTGAAAGCATTGTGCAAGGCTGGCTGTTGATAGCGTGATCTCCTGCATAGCAGGGAATTTCTCAGAGAAAGAGCCGAGAAAAAGAACGGAAGGATGAAGTTAGCTGCAGATGGATACTTGGGAGCAGCAGTCACTGATCTAACTAGTAACCTCTGGCCAGACTTTCATCAATAGAATTCATTTTTCTTAGGCATCATACATTGTTCAGAAGAATGGTGAAGATAATTGTTTTAAAAATACTTTTTTTGTGAAGTATTCGTTTTCAGAGGAGTATTTATTTTCAGAGTATGCAGTTTTAATGCAATTCCACCTAGGTGAGGAGGCTTCCCTTGCTAAAAGGCATACAGGAGAATAATTTGTGAAAATAACACATTCCCTCCTTGTCAGCAGCTCAAAGAAAATAAGGAGACAGAGTGTTCCTTTTGTGAGAACTACACATTTATTATTATTTGTCTATTTTAGGTACCATACTGTGAATTATTGTGCCTGTATGGTTTGCTGTCAAAGAGCCTTGGGACCCTGCATCCATTCTTCCTCTGTGTCATTAAATGTAGCAGTAGGTTCTCTGTGAGCACATGCATCTGCAAACAAGTTTTATACCTTTTTCTCCCATGATGGAGAGAGAGGATGGAGTCCTAAAACTGCATACACCAAAACCAAGGAAATGGACTGCTTTAACATAAATTACAAAAGGAGTGATGCTTCAAGGAAGTAAGTGGTCCATTTGCTTAATTAATTTGCCTTTAAGGTAAAGTGTGTTTTAACTATTCTCAACACATTTGGGAGGCTTTCTGACAGCCCGGTGTCTTAGTCAATAAAACCTATACACATGAATGGAATATCTAAATCATGATGGCAGAGGAGAAACGCCACATAAGATGCCTGTGAACAACAGGCTAAATTGAAATAACTTCTGTTTCCTGAAAACTCCTCCTTGTTGCAGCATGCAATGACAAGAGGATCAATTCCACAGCCTTCATTGACAGGACTAGTCTTGGTGAAATTAATACCATCATTAACAGATGCAGAATCTGACACAAGGGGAGTCCTATGTATTCTGAATATGTTTTGACAGTGAGTGAGGTAAGCATGAATTAGGAGAATAAGGGATTTTCCACAATTGCTACTTCCTATGCTCACAGCATTGTTCTGACACAGACCAGCCTGAGAAAGGGATAACTTCCCTTGTGCTTTTGTTTCTGGCCCAACACAGATACACAATGCATTAATGACACTGAAAGCTAGGTGATTTGAAAGGAAAAGGGGGCTGTATGTTGCTCTGGCTGATGTTGGAGGGAAAATAGGAGTGCATTAAGATGAGAAAATTTATTGTTCCTCAAAGTCTCATGGTCACACATGGCATGGAGGTGCGCTGGTCAGCATCTGTCTGGATGCGCACAAGTTTAGGGCACCGTGCTACTGGTTCCAGGTGGTGAGGCTAGAAAGACAGAGCAATCCTTTTTTTCCTGGCTGCCAGCTCAGAAGTAGTTTCTGTCATACAAAGAGAAAGAAGCCAGGGAGGGTCCATCAAGAAGTACTCCTTGTTCCGCCCTTCTCTGCATGCAGCTGGAGTGCCCCTGCCTATGGGGGTGATCTTTTCACTGCAGAGAAGTGTGACCCTATGGGTCTTCCTTCCTGCAGGACAAATAGCACTTGAATGTCCTCGGACTGTTTAAGATACTCTCAGTTGTCTGCATGAATCTCACGCACACACAGAATCACAGAATGGTAGGGATTGGAAGGGACCTCGTAAGAGACATATTCTGTTGGCTACGAAATTAAAATTTGTATAAAAGATCAGTGGAGTTGTTAACCCCTATCTGCCAAGGGTACAACTTGGTGCATTTGGTTGTTTCGTCTGAACAAAGAGGGACAGGGAACCTTATATGCATAAGAAAGAGAGGGCCAAGAGAGCAGCATTAGCTGTCCATCTGCAGTGCTTGTCTGGACTCTTCTGAGTATCAGAGAATGCACCAAAAAAGGTAACAGGACAGAATGGGAAGTGCAGTCTTGTGAACCTTTCATTGCCTTTCAGATGAGCTTTATACAGAGTTTGCAGGATTGGGCTCCAGGTGTACAAAGCCTGAGGCAGACAGGCCTGTGACTGCAAAGAGTGGGAGTCTATCTTCAAAGCAAGTTTTAATTCTTCAAAAAATTGTCTCTTCTTAGTAACTACCCCCTGGCAGCTTGCAGCAAGAAAGCTGCTTCCCTGCTAGAACGCTCACCTTCAGAAATGTGCATGTGCAGAGGCCAGCTTGCTGGTTTTATTCATAGCTCCCGGGTGGTTTAAAGCCCCACGACCTGGTAAGTATGGGTTTTGGGGACACCTGTACTGATATCAAGACATCTACCTACATGGTGACACTTTACTCTTTTGGCACTGGTGTTTGCTGGGAAGCTGTAGCTGTTGCATGTCTCCAAATGGTTTGTCAAGGATTTGACTAGGACTGAAATTTGACTCAGAGACATTTGAAGATCAGATTAGATCTGACCTTTCTGGATGAAACACTGAGGTCACAGGACAGTTGAACTATGTAACAATTTCTTTTTGCCTTTCCTGATGCTTTTGTATGGTTCAGCTAACCCAGCAGGAAAGGATGTTCAGTACACTGTGATTTGGTATCCCTCCCACCCCCAGGGGAACTTACTCCTATTTTTCTTGAAATGTATTTAACCAAAAAGTTTAGGTTACATAACACTGTTAGATAACTGCTAGCCCTGGTTAGCTGTATGCTTTACATCCTGCATAACAAAGTGTTTATTTTCATGTGTTTTATTTCTTTGGAACTGTGCTTAGTGCTGACAAATGGTATGGGGCTGGCAGCCTGGCTGCCAAGCAGACACCAGCACTAGTAAGGAGGTGCCTACTGCATCCTTTTCCCAAGCATCACTAGCTGGCCCTGTGGGGAAGGCAGCCTTTCCTGTGGTCATAAGTACCTAGTGAGTCATTTATTGACTGTGTGTCTGTTTCTGTATCTTCAAGTGAAAGATAACCTGTACCTTTTCATGTTTAGTCCATGGCACTGCTGAGGCTTAATTCATTAGTGTTTATAAAGAATTTGTAATACCAAAATGGCAAGTTTAAGCACTGGCTAAACTCTTATTTTTGACTGATTTCCAAGCACCATTCTTTGTTTGTTTGTTCACACAGACGTATCCCGTGAGAAAGTAAGTTTTTTCTAGACCGTGAGCATAAAACCGCTGAAGCCCAGTGATAGAGGTGGAAGATGGGCCAAGCTCAGCAGTGACACTGAGGTGACATATCTGGAGGGAAATTCTTGGGTGCTTGCAGATTTAACAGCTCTTGCTTGCACCCGAGACAGAGCCTTCCTGTGAAGCTGTTGTACCAAAAATGTGGGATGACAGCTTTTACTTACGGATCTGCCATAGTGTCATCAGCTTGGAAGAGAAACTACTAAGCAAGCTGCTAAACCTTATTTACTTGTCCAGTTTCATGTTGATGAGAGCATTTTAAATTGTAATGCCTGGGGCCAGCCCAGGCTGCAGTCAGGGAAATATTAGGGAAAGATTTCAGGCAATGGAAACAACATTACATGTTTCCACACCCTCTTGTGTACAGAATACAAATAAAGAGCATTTCCCACGAGACTTACTGTGGAGGGTGTGAAGCAAAATGGAACCCACCCGTTTGCACAATTTCTGGTTTTGTCCTTAAATGGCGAAAAAAATCTTTGGAATTTAGCTCATAGAAGGCTTATAAATAGATTAGTGGAGATAAAGTTTTGCTGTAAATGCTCTGGTTTTGGATCTATTCAGAAGAGTAACTCTGTAGGCCATCAAATATGAAAAGGGGGGGGTGTATTGGGGGTATTGCTAAATGCACAAAGACTATTTCATTGCACATATGCATGCACATACGTATGTGTGTGTGTGTCCACGCTCCTCTTCACCTACACTGACCCTCTCATTCTCCCTGCAACTATGTGGAGATCTGAGAGGTCTTGAAATCACTGTGTGCACTTTTAAAAGTTAAGTAACTTAGGATGAGGGAGAACTAGTGTTCAAGATTAATCAAATTGCTAAGGGAGCCTGAACCTATGACAGCTCTGTAAACAAAGGTCCTGTGATTTGTTGGCAGCTTGTTTTATGTCCTTCTCTGAAGCAGCTGGCTCTGTCTAGGAAGAAGCTGTGCAGGGCTGGATGAACCCTTGCTGAGCGATCACAGGAGCAGCGGTTCCTGTGCTCCTTTAGAAGTTAAGGTTCAGTCCTGCAGACTTCTGCCAGTTAGATTCCAGTCATCTTCAAAGGGAGCTCTGCCCAAGTGAAGGAGTCTCTCTCTGATCAGGCCCTTGTTTGTTTCTTATTTGCAAGGCTTTGATGTTCCCTGTTCGCTTTCTGACTGCCACAGGGCATGTTACTACCCTTTTCCCCGCTTCATTCTTTTCTTTGACAGTGTGCTCCCTAATGTTGAAATGGTCCTTCTCCCTGCCCCTACTTTGTTTTTTTTGAACCACAGTGTTCACACTGGTAAAGTCTCTCTCTCATCCCAGGCACAAAGGTAGGACTTTTTTTTTTTTTTTTTAATTCCTCATCGTTATACTGCTTATTTGATAGTTCAGATAGATAATCACCTTCTAATACCTGCATTGTTCCAAGGACAATTTTCTGCTCAGCCTTCTGGGATCAGCTGCAGATGGGGCAAAGGCTGAGGACTTTCTGTCTGCATCTTCCTAATGACCTAGTGATAATCAACTTTCTCTGAAAGCCATTGAACCAGGGGAAAATTTGGCTTTGCTCAGGCCTAGTTAAAGCTTGTAGGTTTGGAAAAGAAAGTCCTAGAACTTGGCTGCTATGTGTAGAAATGGGAGTGGGCTGGATTAGCTCTGAGATTTGGAGAAGAGTTTGGTCAGCTCTCATTCACCTGCATCACTTAATGTGGTGGTGCTGCTGGAGGCCTCTAGTCAGCATCCTTCATGGGAGGCTTTGGACTGCTGCACCCCTGCGTCCTCAGGAAGGAGAGAATTTGTTTCATTTTATGGCTTTGGAAACAGCTTAGTCCCATATGCAGAGCCACACCCCTGCTATGAAAATGAGGGGTTTCATTCAGATGTCTGATAAGCCACAGCTGTTCCTTTGCCACTTCAAACAAAACTTGGATTATAAAGACTGAAGTGCAGCATTTTAGTTGCTGTAAATATGAATAAGAGTGTTTAGGCAATCCAGATGATACTGAGCCAAGCATTTCTGTGTCTAATGTATATTATACAGAAAAAAAGTTGGCCAGATGAGAATTTTGCTACCACTGTCCCCAGTAACTTAAAACATCATCTGTTTTCTGATGCATTGGTGAAAATGAGGTACAATTTTTAACCTGGGCATCAGCTGGCCTGAATCTGATCTTGCTTTCAGCAGCTGTACAGTGATGTAAAATTAAACTATATTATTAGTTAAAAAAAAAATATATTTGGTCTGATCTCAGTTGTCTTAGTGCATATCTGTTTGATTTTCTTGAGTTGCTCAGAATTCACAGTGGGCTGCTTGCTGTCAGAAGCCGTCCCTTTTCATTTGGCTTCCTGCACAAGCCCTAAAGAATGATGGCACCAGAAAATTTGATCAGCATCCCAGTAATGGACATTCACTGGGTAATGATATTTCATACAAGAGAGGGCAGTGCAAACCCAGGAAGCCAGTAAAATTCCACTGCTCATTTTGTCCTTGGTGATTAAAAGGCCCTGCCATATATGGGAAAGGTCTGAGCTTCATTCACTCCAACCACAATAGTAAATGGCTTATTCACTGGACACAGTATGCAATCAAAGAACAATGCCTTATGACAATAAAAAGGAAAAGTAACAACTTTTGCTTGCAGTTTGTTTGCAGTTTTCTACACTGTGTGTTATTAAAAGCTCTGTAACTATCTTTTTGTTATTCCTTTATTTAGATCTATGTAAACTGCAGTGTTTGGTTTGCAACTTAACCCTCCCCCATAAAACCAGACACGCCAGCCTATTTCCTCTCCTCCTCCCTACACAACCCAAACAAGAAAAAGACGTTTCCTCTACCAGTATATATAAATGTACCTCTCTGTCTTCAGTGCAGCTATTGTGGATTTATATGACTAAAGGCCGGGATTAGCAGCAAAATCTTATTCTCACCAGGTATAAAGCACTATCTTTAACAAAAGCAATCATTTAATGCCAGTATTTCAAACACAGTGGTAGGACCATATGAGTAAAACAAATAGGAAATGTATGTGTGCATGTATGAATAGGGATGAATTTTGGAGGAGGAAGGGAGCAATGTGCTTTGGAGTTGCAGAAGGGGTCCCCAGTGCTCCATGCACCCTTCAGGGTTTTTCCTTCCACCGCATCAGCTTCTTCAGTGAATTCCTACACAGACAACATTAGTCATTGGAGCACAGTTGTGTTTACATTCTTGCTTTTCAGTGTATTTTCTTTAGGGATTAGTACTCTCTCTGCCATCAAAATGATGTCAATAGTCAGTCTAGTTCCATTTTATTTCATAAGGAAACAGACAGTTAAGTGACTGCATCAATGGATCTACATAGGCTTCTCTCTCTGAAAGCTTTCTGGAGTTTTTATTGTTTGATTTTTTTTACATTGACTACCTTAGAAATATGATGTTTGTGTCATATTGGTAGGTTTGGAGATTATGTCTGGGGTCCTATCCCTATATAATTTTGATGAAAACCTCCATTTTTGTGGCCAGAAGGGCTGATTGATCAGTCTGATCTGCCAAACTACATGCTTCATTGCACACCATCCAGTCACTCATGCTTGGGGGCCACTTGTGCTGATATGGTTAAAATGGATGTTGTAGCTAGCCACAGGACAGGCTGGCTGGATTTGAAGCAAGTATTTTTGCTTCTCCAAAATGTTGTTGTGCCTCCCAGGAAGGATCACAGCTCTGTGACAGAGGTGTGGTTCGGCTTCTACTTTCACATACATCTGGGTACCTCTGCAGTTTTCAACAAGTGTAACTGGTAATATGAATTTTTGCCCATGTCAAGAAAGTAGAGGTTCTTGCAGGTGACCTGCCATGGGGTGATAAGAGATTTACCTGACAGTTTAGGCTAGCTGTTGACTGGCAGCATTCAAGTGGATTGGCTTCTCAATACCAGAAAGTTGCTTTTTGACACATAGTGCTGCTTCTGTTTCTAGTGTTAAGGAAAACTGACCTTTCTGTTTGATAGTCCTTTGTGTCTGATACCTCTCTTCAGTGAGAAGAGGCATGTTTGGGTGTTTTTAATTATTATTTTTGCTAAAGGTGAAACTGCCTCACTTAACTGCATCTGAAAGGTCAGAATCTTTTAAGTCAAAGAGAGGCAAGATGTAAGTTAGGCCTGTTTTGAGATATTGCTGCTTTTCATCTCTGGACAGTAGTACTTCTGAGATGTCATTTGACAGTTATCATGAAGTCATGCTAAGACATGCCCAAAAGAAACTGTCAGGTTGTGACAGCTGGATAATGCAATAGTAACATGTTTTCTAGCTCTTAGAATGATCAGGGATAGCCAATTGGGAGACCAAAATAACTGGATATCTAAACTTCTTCATATTTCTTCATTCAGGATTTAAATTGTGAGAAACCTTGTACTGTATCAGCTGCTTAAATAACATCTGTATCCTCTGGAAAAAGTCCTTGAATAATAATCACATTGAATGCAGTAAGTATTATTGAATGGTTGAAAAATAATTTCATTTCTTCTCCTTCTACCATCTTCAGTCTTCCCGAGCCCAAATGGAAGACATGAGACTGCTATGTTTTTCTTCTTCCTCTTAAAAGAGGAAAATGTAAATGATGCATGCTTTGGAGTAGTTTTTTCACCACTTTTCACTTCTTTAAAAGATTTGTGGCCAGTCTTGGTGTTTGTGCAATTTTATTCTGGCTACCTGTAGAGAAGCTTTGCAGAAGTTCATGTTGTTGAACTCCGCTTCTTTGTACTGGCCACAGCTGGAAGTTCCCCTTCCCTTTGTTTGTTGGGGTCCTTCAGTAAAGGCTGTCAAAAGTCATCATTTTACAAGATAAGTTTTGTGATTTTTGTTAAAGTTTTTTAGAACACCCTTCCTTGTGCTGCTTGTGTCAGTAAAGATGTTTGTTGCTTCACCTGTGAGACCAAAAAATTGGTTGTCATTCTTGGGCCATCTGCTCTAACAACCTAATTGTTTTTCCAAAACAGGCAGCATTTTTTTCCCTGTTCACTACCTTCTACAATAGATGTGAGCTCCTTTCTTGGAGTTAATATAAAGCAAAAGTAATATTAACAAGAGTGGAGGGAGCAGTGGTCTGTTTGCCTTCTGTATCATAGCATCTGATAAAGATCAGTTCATCTTTGGAATTCGCTATGTGTGTAGGAAATATGTTTAGTTATAAATGAACAGATTGAAGTAGTGACAAACTATGAATCTGACTGATATGACAAAATACAGTTATACTGTTCTGAAAGCCTGGACACCGGTGTGATGAACTGGAAAAAATATCATAATCCAAGTATGTTATTTCTGTCTGCCCTGTTACTCTTCAGGGCAATGGAAAGGCACTGATGGAAAGGCTGTTGGCATCAGCAGGCATGGAACTGGTTTCATCGATCTTTGTTCAGTGCTTCCAGGTCACTGAGGATGAATATGAATATTTACATTCAAGGCTTTTCCCTGACTTAGAATTAAATACCAGAAGCTATAAGCGTAAATAAACCTGAACCAACAAAACACAACAAAACAAACCAAAAAACAACAAAAAGCCCCCCACAAAACCAAACACAAAACTAAAAATGAAAAACTAGGAAAGACATATTAGGTCATCTTGTCTCTTTCCTCTAAGCAGTGCATGATGATTCCCTAAAGTGTATTCACATGTGTTTTCTCCATAAACACCTCTGTTTATTAGCAAAATAAAATAAGCTGAAGTTTTTCAGTGAGGATTGGGATAGTTTGCTGCACTTTCTAGTTTTTAGCAAGGGGAAATAGCTATCATTCTAAAATGTGTTTCTTGGCCCATGGATATTGCTCATGTGAATTCAAGCAAAAAAACCTCTAATGAATGGAAACTTGTAGAAAAGTTAGTGGCAGCTGGTTTTATTATGCACCATGGCTTGGACATGATTTCATGTCAGTTTAATACTGGTGTTACCTCACTGATTTTGATGGAACTGCTTTCCATTTGCAAAGGAGTAAATGGAGCCAAAGTCAGACACGGACCTAGGGAGACTCTCTGGGTGAGGATTTTAATTTAGGGAATGTACTTTACATACACATAAAATATATGGGCATATCTGTATGTTGCAGTAAATGTGTCAGGCCACCTAGGAGAAGGGGCCAAATTCTGCTTTGAATAGCACCAGTGTAAATCCAAAATGAACTGTAGGGCTAACATGCCAGGGAGAGCTTAAAAAAGTATCTCGTTTTTCTAAGTGCTGGGCTGAGTTTGTTTCATATTGGACTTCTGATGTTTCCTTGATGAGACGGTTTGGAAATATGGCAGAATAAGAGTGGCCTGCAGGGAGTTTCAGGATATTTTTTCTTCTTAATTTCAACCATATCAAATTAAAAGAGAGGTGGTGTTGACCATTGTGAAGCCAGCTCAGACAAAAGCACCACATGTGCAGTTATTCTCCCTTGAAACTATCAAAGCAAGCAATGAAATCAGAACCATGTATTTCTGGAATCAAACTTCTCTTCAGAATTATGCAATATTACATCCTCTTTCAAGCTTAGCCTTCAGCTTCACTGAATCTTGCAAAATTGTAGGAAGGCTGCTGTACTCTTGTGAAAGTGTAGCTTTGGTCTCAATAAGGGACAAGAGCCTTAAAAGTTCTTAAAGTTTAGCAGAGATGTTACTCTACAAGCAGGATTTTTGAGTACTACAGCAACAGCCTGCAACTGTGAGGTAGATAGGCTTTGCCATTGCTCTGTGTATGAGGAAACACAGTTAAGACATGGCAGGTATTGATTAATAGTGAAGAAAGGCCAGGGAAACAGGTTTTGTCATCTTGGTTTCTTGCTTCTTGCATTTTGGTGGTCCCGCTCACTGCTTTCCTGTACGTCAGCTCCTGAGGTACAGGCATGTCTGGAATCAAGGTCTGCAGCCTGTGCAGTGTGAGCTTTGAAATGTTGTGATCTACTGTTAGATTTTAACACAACTCCCTTGATTTTAGCAGGACTTCCCACCAGTGTAAAGGCTGGTTTAGGATGCTTTTTGCTTTGCTCAGTCTTTGAAGTGGTGATACTTACAGATGCATGGCATAAAGGTTCATTGTAACGTAGTTTGCAGTGGGATGCTGTGCACTCCCAGGGATGGAGGGAAAACATTTTAAGATTGCGTAGTTATGTAGTGTTAACCTTCATTTTTACTTGAGGTCTTGAAGGAAAGCAGAATGATGGTAATTAAGCTTGATCTGTAGGCCAAAATTGAGTGAGAGAAGGCAGGGAGTTATGGGGAATGTTTTAAATGGCCCTATCTGCTTGTTTAAAGGGAGGTCTTACGGAGAAGGGTTACAAGTCTCTTCTCAGTCTGTTATAGGGTTCTTACTGTTCACTGTCATCCGAGCCAAAGCTAATTATATTGTCCACAGAGAAAGTGCAGCAGAAGCAGGTGTCCCTGTGGTTCATACAGCTGCTAATTGTTCCCAGTGGTGATGCAGAAATGTGTTCTTACAGAACTAGTTTGAGATCACCAACTTGCTTCACCTATGATAATACTCTGCCATCAGACAGAAATGACTTCTGCTACCTGTAATGCTTTGCCAGATTCACAGTGGTTAGCATGAATTAGAGGCCCTATTTCTCAGATGATTTGTGATGAGATTTTTAATTCTCTCTGGACCTTCTTCCTAAGCAAATTAAGTGCTGCTGAGAGAGAGAAACTCCCGTGGGAAAGCTCTTGTTTGAATGCAGTACTGAAAAGTTTTCTCCTGTTTGCTTCCAGCATGTTTCTGTCCTAAAAAAAACCTCAATCATATTCCTACTTTAATGCTTTTTTAAGCTAAACACAGCTTACCAAATTCAACCTGACCTATATATGCTAAATAATATTGTGCACGTTGTAGGTCCATTAACAGATAAAAATGGCCAAAGTCGTGTGGAGAGTCAGTGAAAGAGGCAGGGGCAGAAACGAGGATGTCTGCCTCCTACAGCAAGATACACAGGTCTAAACTACGCTGTCATCCCAGGGCATAATATTCATAGACCTACTATTTACTTTTTTCGCATAGCTCCTGGAACTACCATGTTGACTGCAAAGGAAGAGATAAGTAAGCAGGGCAAATTTGCATTTGAAGAACTATTAAAATGTGAGTGCAGTTCAAATACACTTAGAGGTGTGAGAGGAGAAAAAAAAAGTCCAAGATATTAAATACAGTGTTATCAACTGAGCATTCTTCTATATGAAGAGGACCTAAACAGATGTTGTCTAGTGACCTGGATGTCATAGGATGTGATGCCTTTTAATATATGCTGAATTTCTCCATTGCTATTTAGTTAAGTATAAGGTTATTATGGAGTGTTATGGTATGTTCAAAGAAGCCTGGCCACCCCAAGTCAGTTTTACTTTTCGTCAGTAAAAGTACTGATAAGAGTAGTGATAAGAGATTCTCAGCCAGTTTTCTCCTGCTGGATACTTGCTGGTGCTGGGAATACTAAGATGGTCTGCTCCATGGATTTATATTAGTATCACACTTATTGCATTGGACTGCTTTTAAGAAATTATATTATTTATAATTTACTGAAGGTATTCTCAGCAAATAGGCAATAGACTGTAGGCAGTGCATCTGTCATGCTGGTTTTAGAAAACAGAGGTGGCACAAAATTATTTGGTGCTACTATCTCTCTGAAGTATCAGAAAGAAAAGCTTTATGCATTTATACAGGTGCAACTGGCTTCAACTGAAGGGCCATTTTGATGAGACATGGAATGTCTCATTTATATCATTGCTATAAATTACATTTTGACATTTACATGACTTGTAGAAAACAAACACACTCCACTTGTGTTGGCGTTCTTGTTGTGTGCATAAAAGAAGACCTGTCCTCCTTACACATATGCATTTTCTGTAAGAACATAATGCCCCTATTCAGTATTCATAAAGAAGGTGCTACACAGCTTGGCTGTTTGATGAAGAGAGGCAGTTGCAGAATTCCACCCAGCTGAAATCACTGATTTTTGCAAATGGAATCATTTATACATTTTTTCTTCATTAAAAAGAAATGCAATTAGTGTTTCACAATGTTTATATGGATAGCATCAGCTGAATCTTGTTCCAGTCTGTTGCATGCTGTTGTAACATGACCTACAATGTGCATTATGCAAAAAATTGGACTTGGGATGCCCACTGTTAAGTGCAAATTCCCAATGCAAGTATGAAGGTTTGTCAAGCTGAATTAAGCTCCTTAGGTGATATCAGAAACAGTTTTGCTGGTTTGTTCATTTTTTGCAAGGGATAGAGGGAGGAGACTGAATAGAAGACGATACACTGCAAATCTGAAGGACTAGATCTTGAATTAGGCTGTTGTATTAAGTCCACAAACCTAAGTCAAGTCACTGTCAAATTTTTTGGTTTGGTGATCCTTAGAAACTCTTCTGGCTGTGTTGTCAGCAAATTTCTTCCTAACAAGGCAAGGGCATCAATTCAAAACTTTTCAGTGTGCAAGCAGTACCAAGAATGCTATTCCACATGGTTTCCTCTTTTACCCTTTTGCTTTGTTTTGTATGTGTTTTGCTTCACCTTAGCTTTCTTGATCAGATATTACTTCTGGTTTAATAGTATCACAGCATTATAAAACTTCAGGACAATTTACTTAAGTAGCTTATAAGTAGTTGTACTGTAGCATTTTACTGCTTATTGCATTTGAAACCTGAGCAATCTCAGGCCAGGTTTACCTCTCTTGAAGCTTATTTCATTTCTAACTGCTTGTCATACTACAGAATGCATTTCTGGAAGTGATGTAAAAAGACCAATTGTTTCCATTGTCCCTTGAGATTAAAAGAAGCTATTGTGCTCACTAGATTATTAAAGAAAGAGCTTACTAGATAAAAATGCATGTTCTGAAAGTCCCCAGCACATTATTCAGCCATGATCCATACATCCAGTGAAATACATTATTGGAGGCGATGCACATCAGAAGTGGTAGATACTCTCCTATTTATGCTCTGAGGCATGGTATTTCCAACAGCTTTTGGAAGCAGTCATTCCTATTTTGGGGTATCCCATACACATGCATCATAAAATCTGAATTGCTCCAATGCAGTGTTTTTAGGAACTTTTAGTTGCCATAGCTTGGGCTGGGAGTTACTCTCCTAAAAGAGCAGTTATTTGGTTGTTGTAGGGGTTTTCATCAATGCCTATTCAGTTCTGTTTCATCATTTCTTCTCCTATTAGTAGCTGTTGCAGACCACGCAGAGAAACATATGCCTTGTTTTGCCTTTTACTCATTTGAATGTGATCAGTGATTTTACAGTGTCTGATTTACAGTTGTGCTTGTCACTGGTGACTGAGGGGCACAGGACCTGAAATTTCATTTTGAATGCTGCTTTGCCATTAAGCAAAGAGTTCAGTCACTGCTGTATTGCCATAAGTACCAGGTGTTGACTCAGAATGTCATGGCTTGTGCATAAAATCATGTGGATTGAAAAAAGCTTCATTTAAAGGAGCCCAGGGATTTAGACATTTAGGTAATTGCTGTCTATCGTAGCCTTGTTAATGTGAAGAGGAAAGACAGAAGGGAATATGAAGTACTTTGAGCTAGCAGATAAAAAATACAGATCCTGTAGTACACACAATCTTTTATTTTTAAAAATGTATGTGTGGTTAACAGCTTTAAGCACTGGATGCTGTCTTTGATTATATCAGTGCTGAACTTTATCTTCAAAATTGAAACCTCTGATTTTCTAGTACATCAGTAAGTGAAACCTAAGTACCTGTAATCTGTGAAAATAAATGTAATTACTTTAGCAAATGTATTACAGCTGGCCAGGTTTAATGTTAAGATACCTGTTTCTCATAGCAGACTAGTGTCAGAAGACAGAGGTGACAGCTTGATCTGTGCTATGTCGACAGAGTGGAGGAGAAAAATTATTGCCTTACATTCTTCTGTGTGCACATTAAAGTGAATTAAACTGAGTTGCAATTCTGACCTTTGACACTTCTTCCCACTATTTTCTTCTGTTTAAAGCGTCTTGGTGAGAGTAGGTTTTTTTAATATCAAAAGTTCTGGTAAAACTGTAGCTAAGTGGACTGCTTCAAAATTGAACACTTGATAAAATCTTCAAGAACACCTAAGACATCTGAAAACTGTCACTGATCTGTTTCAAGGAGGTAGTGTGCTGGAGCTAGGACTCTGTTGTGCTCCATTTCTGTTACTGGTTTGGTTGTGCTTTAGCGGACTTTTTGGCCTTGTCTTTTTTATTTGTCTCTAAAATCCATATTTCACTTTTCTGTAGTAGCACAGGGGTAAAGGGCTGACTGTAGCAAAGCACTTTGGTGTCCATCAGTGATTGCTATGGTGGTAATGATAAGCTCATGAAAGACTGTGCAAGATCTCTCTCTGGTCAGACCACTGGCATGAAGTGCTGCTTGTATGGGTATAGCTCTCTTCATTATTTTCCAGATTCTCCTCAACAAACTTTGGTGTCATTTCGTATTGTGGGTAGGACTTTATTCTTCTGTTACAAAAGTGTACTTCTTCCTGATCCTTTGGAAATGTCAACAGCTAGAAATCCTGTTTCTCACAGGAATGTTGTGACTTGACACTTTGTTAGTGTCTACAAAGTGTTTAGAGGTCCTTTCATTAAAGGTGCCCTGGAAGTGATAGGTGCATTGTGATATTGTTAACTAAAGTGACGCACAGAAGAACTAGTGGTTAGATAAGGCTATCATCAACTGCTAAGCCTTCTGTTCCTGCTCTTTGATCTTGCAGGTTTCTAATTCCTCCTGCAGGTTTTAAATTCCCCTTTGCAAAGAATGTGTGTTGCTGAAGTGAAGTGGTCCAACTGATTTTGGGTCACCAATCCAAACCGTTATTAGGTTTACAATTTCAGTCTTAACCTAGAGCACTGGGTTTTTTTGAATTGCACTCTGGGAGGCTTAACAACCTTTAGAAATTACTGCTTTGAGTACAGGACACGACTACTAATAAAAGAACTAGTAGTTAGTCCATCAGTCAAAGTACTCATCTGCACCTCAGAAAAACAATGTCAGATTTAAAACAGTCAGGCATCTTGGTATTGCGGCCAGCCCAGCTGAGGTGTGATGGCTACAGGAAGAGAAGGCTCAGGGAGGCTTCAGCTGTAATCACAGCATTTGTACTCCTGTGGACAGATATGTAAGCATCCTTCAGCATTGCCTTAGGAGGAGGAAGCATCATTCCTCGTGTGTGCTCCATACTGAGACATAGGTGCAAGAGTAGCAACCAGTTCATCTCCTACCCCTGGGGAGGCTTTTGTGGCAGTGGCATATGAAATGACACTCTGTAGGGGTGTCCAAGCTTGTCCTGGGGCCACATGGGCTCCTCTGTCTCTGGTTCAGTGGTGCATAAGTTGCTACCTCTCTGTCTTTGTTCCGGTCTTGTCTCTTGGACCAGATGAACTTGGCTTCTGGTGCATTTGGAATGAGGCATGTGGCTTGTCCCTCTTTGGGCTACTTGGTTGCGAGTTAGCAGAAGGAGAGTACACATGGGACCTTTGAGAGGTGGCTTCATTCTTGTACTCACATATCTTGGTCTTTCCAAGATTTGTTTTCCTCCTATGAGATGTTACGGGGAGTGTTTTGTGCAGCTAGTAGCAACTCTGTATTTTGATCTTAACCCCCTTGCCTCTGATACAGCATCTGGAAAGAAAAGCTGTAGTGAAGAGCTAAGCTTTGTGGTTGTGTTTCTTAGGTTTGCTTTGGATTGTCTATTTTTTTAATAAGAAAAATTGTAGTTTTTGAATGACCTGCAGATATTATGTGGGCGAAATTCCTACTTTGAATGGTTCCCAAGATACTCTGCATTGTATATGGCTCCTAATGCCAAGCTGAGATTTGTTTTTTTTGCTTGCAAAAGAAAATGAATACATCATGATGGGCAATGCATGGCACATAAGTGAAGCTACACAAACAACTGAGGATTTTTGTGTTCTTGTAGCTGTCCATGGATAATATTTAGAAAATAAGTCCTTTGAAATACCTAAGGAATTTTGGCTGCCTTTCAGAAATGGTAGAGTTAAGTCAATAAAATGCTCAGTAGAGATTGTATGTCCCCAAACATATTTTATCTTGACAGGTTATATACTACTGAGAACTGGAGCCACGACTTGAAGCCAAGTTAGGAAAAGAACACTTCTGTTACAGCACTGAATTTGATGGAAATCTGAGGAGGGGAAGGGAGGGAATAACGTATGCTCTGAGAACATGAAATGCAGAAAGCTTCTCTAAGCTGAGCTCCTGTGTTGTATAAATCATTGTAACTCCACTGGCATCAGTAGGTCTTTACTGATTTACATCTCTTGGGCATCTGGTTTGTTTTTTATTTTACACAAACCTAATTGCTCTGATGCATGAAAGGATGGGGTTTCATATTGGTTATACTGATGGGTAGTAGCTTGGAGTCTAAGTAGTAAAGTTTTTCTAATTGGTATCATTTGCCTTAAAAAAAAATAATTAAAAAATGGGCAAACAAGGTAATGTCTAGACTTCAAGACCTCTGCCCGAACCAAATGCATACACTTTTTTTTTTTTTTCTCTGCACTGATGTGGCTTTATTGCAGTTTGCTCACCAAATAACTTGCTTTTATGGAAGAATATGACTGGAAAAATAAGCATTCTGGGTAGGAGGCAGGGAGTTATTAGAGTTATGTGGCATTAGAACAGATATTTTATTACCCCTTGGGTCCTTCCATCTGAAAGGAACATGAAGAATTAATTCAAATAGGAGGGAGGGTAGAATCTACCTTTTGGTAATGCATGTTGAATTAAACTCAGTATGTCAAGTCACGCTACTGAATGATTATAACTCTTGTGGTGTATAGAGAGAGAGCAAATTTGTAATTTGAAGGCCAGCTCTTCTTTCCCAGTGAGAGATGTAATGTAAAGGGTGTAGTCTGACACTGGGTGTTGTGTTCATTTATAGGAAGGTGTTCACTCATCTCTTTTTTCAGGATGTGGAATTCCCTTTACAGGTACTACAGGGAAATTATATGCAGGCAGGACAGAATGTGTTTGGGCTACAACAACTTACTGTCAAGGGCAGGGAAGAGTAACTCTGAAGTGAATTTGGTCCTTTTACCCACCTAGCAGGAAATTAAATGTTTTTGTGTTAAAATATTGAAAGAATTACAGGGGATTTAGATTCACATCCTAGTCATCCTATATGAGCATTAGTAAGACTTCTTAAGAAGGGAGTTTAAAAATGTTGACTCTAAGAGACGCTATTCTCATGTAACTGTTTGGTGCTTTGGGAAATTTTGAGTATTTTAGATCTTGTAAGAAGACACAGTGGACTACTAGTGGTCGGTGACTTAGCCTTTTGCCTGTCCTCTCAGAAGCCTGATTTCTAAAAGGCCTTGAGCACATTTACCACAAGTAGAAGCTGTGCTGTGAATGTTTATCAAACTGAATGTCTTAAAAATAAGTATGACCATAACTCACACAGCAGCATGTACTGGCTCAAAATCTTATAGGGTTACATGGAAAAGTTTGTATTCAAAAATTAATTAAATGGTCTTTATACATGTAGATTGAATTTGTTTTCCTTCGTAGAAATACCTTGAGAAGATGTGGGTTTGTGCTGCTACTATTAAACCAGATGTATTTTTTACTGTTATACTTCTTTGATCATAAAGATAAGTTGAAGGTGTGTTTATTTTTTCCTCCTTAGATGTTCTCTCCTTGAGGCACTGAACAGTGGTTTGAAGCTGATAGGGATGCAGTTGAAAATGTGGCTGTTGGCTGTGACATGGAGGCAGCTGTTAAGAATTAAAAACCTTTGAGGGCCAGCACTTCAGCTGGTATAAGATGCCAACAGATTTTGGTGGCTTTGCAATTTAAGTTCAGTGTTTGGTAAAAATCCCTGTGTTTTCAGTTCTCTCATGTCTTCATTTAAAGTTGTCTGATGATTTACATTTTTGAAGGAATTTGGTCGCTTAGGAAATCCACTGGGAAGAAAGGCCATAGGTTAGAAGTGCCTTCTCTGTATGCTGCAAGTTTCCCATTAAGTGACCTGAAGAATTGTTAAAGTGCATGTCTTTTCAGCTTTCCCTAAAAGTCTTCCTTTATTCACTTAGGTTCAGTCAAATATATGACAGGGCATGTGTTGGGGGGAAGTTTGCACATCAAATGAGACTGACCACTGTTAAAGCACTTTTCCCCTATGCAAGAGTAGAAAGCAACACGTATGACTTAGAAATGTATCTGAATTAAGTATCACATATACCCATTCATTTTTGGGGGATGGGAAGGTATCCAAAGCTAGTGCTAACATTACTTACAGGGAGATTGTAACAGGATGCAAAGCTGTTAGCTTCCACCATCCTTCCTAAACTCATCTGGTGCTATGTGGCATGTTGCACACTCTCTGTGTCATGAGGTAAGTACCAGACAGCCTTCTCTTCTTCCTTTCAATATTTATGGAGTGGAAGCAAAACTGGACTAGACTGAAGCCATTTCACAGGGGCTGGGGCATTTGTCTTGGCATATTAAGACTTGCTGCTAGTTACATGATCGTAGAAACTTCAGCTAAAGCAGGATCAATCCCTTAAGTTCCAGGAGTGCCAGTTATAAAGCACAGCATGTTCAGTAAAGTGAAAGTTATTTTTTTGCTTTATGGAGAAGTTCTAAGTTTGAAATAAAAGAGCTCTCGCTACCCAAAGGCCTTATTGAATATTTTTTTTTTTTTTTCCCCACCTTCTTCTGATGACTCTGGATCTTGAAAAATATGTCATAATTAATGCATCAAATATTTAATAACTAACATATATTAAAACATACCAGGAGCTTGCAATTACATACTCCTTTTGTATTGTGTTCCTGACCCCTACTTGTGTGGCTCATTTTTAGAGAGGTATCTTCTGAATGAGAATACATGATCTGGGGGACTGAATGGCACAGTATGATGCAGAATCGAAAGATCAGATCCAGCTGATGTCAGAGAAATTACCAAAAGTTTGTTACTGTCTGACAGCTCCACAGTGCTTTGAGGCATGCAAAGCAATATATTCCAGCAATGTTCAGGAAATGCTTTTCAATTAAGTTCTTAGGACACATTCTTCCACTACACCCATTTATAGTCATTCAAATCACTAGTAAATTGTAGCTCAAAATTTAGTTTTGTTCAGGGAAGCATAATGAAATCTGCATTGTTTAGCCTCTGCCATAACTTTTTCTAAATAGATGACTTCACCTTCAGGTCCATCTATCCAGCACCTTTCGTCAGCACTGAATTCACTCATTTTGTAATGCTGCAGTAACCTCTGAAGCATGCATGTTCAATGAGGTTGTTTTCAACATTGTTCTGAAAGAGTGAAACCTGTAGTGCTATGAAACAGTAATATAAAGTCAGGCAGGTCCCCCAGAGAGAAAAGAGTTTATTATAATGCATATACTTAAACAGACATGCCTATGGTTGCATGGGACATGACTGGCTGCTTTTCTTTTGAAGCAACTGCCTGTTTTTAATTTTCACAATGTCATTTGGACTAATTCCTCTAAAAGCAGAACTGTCCATTGTTGGACTAAAGTTTGCACTCAGCTGAAGTGTCAAAATAACATGCGAGGCTTTAATTCCTTCACATTTTTTCTTCTCCCTAGTTCTTGAGAAATTGCAGGATGGTGACTGGCAAGGTAAAGAAAATCTAAAGTAAAAAGTCTGCAGTGAATTATTGATATATGATTGGCACAGATTTTTAAAAATTAAAACTGCCACTATGAACCAGCTGAATGTAGTGCTATTATTCCTGAAAGTACAAATAAAATAATGAACTAGTTTAATTGAAGTGGCATTTTGGGTGTGGAGTCATAAGTTACACCTCAGCAAAAGCAGACATTATTTTTTTGCTTTCATTGGTAGAAATCCAGGTGCATGTTTTGAAACTCAAGTTACTTTGGACCTGTACTTAAATAAGCAATGGCAGAATATTGGTCCAGATGGTGATGATTAAGTTGCCCATCTCTTCATTTCTCTTATATTCATCCAGTTTATCCTCCCTTTGAAATCCTGGCCACCCAAGAAAGTTTCTGAACGCTGTGATCTGACATATTCTCTTAAAACAATACCTGCAGAGTCATTTTAGATTGCTGATTCCTTGCCACTCTTCCTAGGGTTTTTAGGTTTTCATTCTTTCTGCAATGTTTCTTGAAGCTGGCAAGCCCAAGGCAGTAATAAAAAGAAGCAGCTAGTCTTTTGTTCAGTACTTGATTGTCCTGTATTCTCAGATTTCCCACATGGCAGAACATGCTAGAGTTAAGGTGCTCTGATGCTTAGCATAATCATTCATATCCTATTTATTAAAAAATATAATTTAATGGAAGCTTATAAGAAATGCTGGATGTGCTGTGGTGAAATGAAATTCATTTATGTCTAGAAGAAGGTAGTCTAAACAGAAGCTTTTATTAGGCTGTCCTCCTGCATGGAAAGAACCCAACTACAAGGAAGAATGAAGGGATGTGTTCAGACTTCATACTACTGCAATGATTGACCTTTTCTATGCAGACTGTCAGTAGGGCTGCTCTTTTATAACAACAGTAGTTGTTTTCCTGGTCAAGTAGAAAAATCAGGATCGTGTCTAAGGAAATCACGTTCCATCAGTTGCAAAGCATCAGCATATGTCATGAGGTAGATTAGAAAAAATAAATTTGGAAGCCTTTCCAGCCATTTAGCCATTAACTGTTATTGTAAAAAGGCTAGAGATACTCAAAATACACATTCTGTTGGGTTTTCTTTCCAAATCTGAAAAAAAAACCAACAGTCTGTCTAAAGCCTCTTTAATGTAAAATGATTCCCAAGGCAATAGAGAGCTTCTGGTTCTTTTCCATTAACTAACAAGTTAGCATTGAAATGGGAAGTACCTATAAATATCTACTCAGCAAATATGCTGCACATTTATATAGTTGAGAGTGTAGAGGTTAAGAGTATCCAGTTGGCACTGGGAATGCTCCACGTTCTCCAGGCTTACAGCTTCATTATTGAATTTGAAACCTTAGGAAAAAATATAAGTACTTATCAAATATTTGCATTTATCTACCCTCTTGCAAAGCCCTTGCAAGAATGATATTTTAAAGATTTCCTCAAGCTTACTTGGTGGTAGTGGAAATTCTGTGGTCTGTCCTGTCTCAAACCTACAAGTTTGGGGGTTTGCTTAGTTGTTACTTATTAAATTTCCAAAATAATGCATCAGAAAAAGAAAAATAGTTAACACACTGGAACTAGGAGAGAGGCAATCTCCTTACCATGTCCCCTACTGAAAAGGGTTTCTACAGAGTGGGAGGAAAAGTGGGCCTTGAAAGCTTTGGACATAAGATCAATGGTGGGATATATTCCAAGCAACAAAATATACTGGGGATCTACTTCTGTAACGCGTAACTCCCATAAACACTCTTTTCTGATATGAAAAGTACCACAGCTCCAGTGGGATTATTCAAGTGAAACAGGTTAGCAGGGGAGGCTTGGCTCTTTCAGACAGTAGTTCTGTTTGGTAATATTAAAACAGGTCGTCCCTCTGGAATTCAGATGTGATTTGGGGAAACATGTATCAGACGTGCTAGTCTTTCTTGAACAGTTATTATGACAGCACTCCAGATCTGGAAACCTCAGGAAAAAGCAAAATGAGGAGCAAAAGTTAAGGCGAGCTACTACTGGGAGATACTACAGCTGCTACTACTTAATATTTAGACAAAAAGCACAGATGATACCAGGATTGGGATAGTGGGGGGGATAGTGAGCAGTGATGAAGATAAGGCAGCTGTACAGTGCAATCTGTATCACTCAATAAAGTGGGTCTATTCAGATGAATTGTTGTAATGCAGCCAAAAGCAAAATTATATAACCAGGAACAAAAAAAACCCATATGATTCTATTCTATGATTCTACCAGAGAAAATCCTGTCTAATAACTGTAATCTTAAGCCAGACAAGTAAATTAGATACATATTTTTACACTCAGGATGATGAACCGCTGGAAGAATAAGGTGTGGCTGATTCTTCATCTATTGCTGCCATTAACAAAACATGACATCTGCTTTGTGCTGCAGTGCCCCACATTTTTTTTTGTCTTCTTTCAGTTCAGTAGCCCCCTCAAGTGTGCTATTTAAAAACTGATTTTGGCCCTATGTGTGCGCTGTGGTCATGAGTCTTAACAGTCAAGTTAAAATCTTTCTGATCATGCCTGGAGTGTGAACGTGCTGTAACAAGATTGTTGAGCTTGTTAAATTAAAACCGTGATAAGAATACTTTCTTTAATGATTAATAAACAGTGCTATAGAGTCTGTCTAGAAGAGTTCTCACAGAAAAGTTGTCCAGAGACATCTGGAAAGACAACAAACACACAAAATACAGTGCATGGAAGATATATATATTTATTCTTACAGAAGAAACATGAAGCCTGATACTGTTCTGTTGCAAAATGCTTAGAGGTCCTGTGCATTAAAGAACCAGAGACTGGGAGTGACAGCAAAGTATTCGTTAGAAGTACCTACTGAATGAGTGCTTTCATGGAGATTTTTAGGCTGGAATTTGTTGTAGGTTTAACTGTCACATTAAAGACTCACTAGCGTAAATTAGAGAAAGATAACATGATGTGAGACGTGCTGCTCTGCTGCATCTCCACAATGAGAGTAAGCCATTTTAATGACTAATAACAATCTAATCTGTAATTATGAAATGCTTCAGTAGACAGGAGGTACCTCAGTGACATGATAGAAAAAGAAAGCATTATTTACTACTAACTTTTAATCTATAGCTTATACAGAAGAGAATTAATTCACTTTGAGCCATCTGTGCCTTTCATATTAATTTTGCTTTTTAGAATTTTAGGAATAAAGTATGCACTTGCAAACTTGTATGCAATTTGCACTATAGACTCAATTATTGACTGCTGATTAAGAGCATAATGTGGGCATGACTTAAAAAACAGAAAACCAAACCCTTTCCTTTTAGAATCTTTATGCACAGCCTAACTTTTCTGCAGAAATCAGGGCAGATACATTTTTTGGTAGTTTTTTTAATGTGTTATATGGTCAGAAAATGGGGGTGGGTGGAAGGAAGGCTAATTGTGCTGTGAAGGTTTATAATCTCAAGTAACTGGGAAGTTTGCAGAGCAAAGCAGCTATTGGGGAGGATCAGCAAAGTTTCTGGTGTCCATTTTTTTCATTTTGCATACATAAACCTGAGGAGGGCTAAGAGAAATGTGAGACATGGCAGTGGAATTTTGCAAGAGACTGTTGAATTTGGGAGAGGAAAGGTGAGGAAAGAATGAAGATAGCATTAGATCTGCAAGTTTGAGAGAGAGGAAGAAGGGCAAAGACAACAGCAGCGATAGAAAAGATGGGCAGAAACAAAACAGATGGGTGTAGTTTTAAAAGAATCAGTCCGAAAAGATTCTGTGTAAAAGAGGATAGGAAGGAAAAAAGAGAAGCTGAGCAGGTGATTGAAATGATACAGTCATGGAGCTGAGATCAGTGCCAGCTCTGCGCACTATTGGAGGTGACAAACTGTAAAGCTGTTGTATTTCTCTTAAGGGATGAGGTTATTTAGTATGTTACAGCCTAGCAGTAGTAATTTTATTAGCTGTGGCACTGTTGCATCTGGTGTAAAATGTATTCTTCATGTTTAGCATGGATTTTCACATATCTGATAGTAAAAATTATTCTGAGTGGAAAAAAAAAAAGCCCACCATATTTTAACAGACAAAAAGAAAGTAATAACATTTTCCAGAACTGGGGAAAAAATAGTGCAAGACACTTACACGGTGTCAGAGGTGTGTTTTTATATAAATTCATCTCCCTCTACTACAAAAGTTTTTGGTGATTATACATACTATCTTCCAATTAATCATCAGTCTTTCGGTAATTGAAGTTTCTCTCCTATACTATTCTGCAATCTCCAGTTGATTGCCAGAATGTTATGCCTACATACTTTGGCAGGAGTGTAGTCAATCAGATTTTTTTTAAGTCCAGGACAGCCTTTCCCAGTGGAGTGAGTCAATATTTGAATGTCAGGACTCCCTTTGGTATCAGTTTTCCAATTATAATTTCAGTGTGGCATAGCAGGCTTGCATTAAAATTTCGTCTCCAGTTCCTTGCACACACAAGAAGTTGGAACTTTTAGGCTTTGAGTGAGAGAAGCTGGATATCATCAGTCTTGTCCTTTTGTGTCCTTAGCATAACAGAGCTGATCCGCTGTTCAGTGTTATCTGTTGCTGCATGCTTGGTGGATGTATGTAGCATTAAGACTTACTATTATCTTCGACAGCTCTGGTTGTAGTTCTAGTGTTTGTGCAAGCTCAGAAAAAAATGTTAATGATAACATTCTCTCTACAAAATGACAGGGATTCCAGCTTTTTCTTTCCTTGAAAAGCACTAAAAGACGAACAGGCTAAAACGTTTGATCTCTATGAATCTGGCCCAGGTCAGAATGTGGATCTGCCATCACATCAGACTCCAGGAGTCAGTTTTCATCAAAGTAGTTTTTGGTTAAATTGAGGCAGACGATCCCACGTGTAATGTAGAATTTGTCATCTTCTTTGTACCTTCAGAATTTTTTCTTCTATTCTTTGCACAAGAGTTCTAGGCTTGACTTCTTGATAGGACTTCGCAATGTATTTTTAAATTGTTCTCTTGTGACTTGAAGCTACACTTTTAAATGAGTGTCTGTGTAGGCTTCTCTGTTGCATCTTTCATCACCTTTTCTTGATGTCTCCCTGTAAATGTCAAACGCTTCATCAGTTTTCTGACTTCTTGTACCTTCATGCAGGTCTGGTGACCTGGGGTGTTCTACAAGTCTGCATAATTCCTTGTCAACACCAGTTGTGCTTTAGACTGGGCCTGTTCCTATGTAACACAGACAGGCTAGGAGTGATTTTAACAGGCCCTTTATTCCATGGAATGCCTCTGCCCAAATGCATCTTGTGTGTTTCACCTCTTGTTGGATCTGACAGTACCAGTGTCCCAGGAAAAAAGAAAAGGGGAATACTAGCCCTTTGTGACTGTTAGTTGGATAAGATTTCCAAATAAGTTTCTGGCAGCTTCAAGTGTGGTATTGTCTTGACATCTTTGCAAGACCTATTGCTCTGTTGAAACTTGCAATGCATTCAGGTTTGTTTGGCCATCTTGCTGTGAAATGTCTTTTAATAAGGATTTTTTTCAAGATGATTCATCTTGAATTCATTTTGTTTGTCTTCCTCCACATTCTTTCAGTAGGCCATCACACAATGATTGGCAGGACTACCTGAGCAGTAATAGTGTGATAAGCTCCACCTGATCAGCACTGCTTGGGCTTATGTGACCACTCTTGGCATTTAATGCAAAGTGTTGCTGTCTGTGTGCTCTTTTTGAATCTTATGTAGCTGCAAACTTTAACTAGTTATTAATCTGTGGTACTCTGTCAAATTCTCATTCTTGTCATATATTACCAAGTAATATATACATTTTTGTTGCCATATTTCAGGTTATGTGTCTGGGTCTATGTGTTATATTGCATTATGGTATATCTTACAGATAGATTGTATTATGTATATCTTTCCAAGATTTGTAGTCTGGTGGAAACAGTATCACAATGTGGATTGATTGGTGGTTTGTTGGGTTGGATGTAATGAATTGAAACTGATCATGTGAGGTAGTGTTCTTCTCTATAGATTTTCAGTCAGGTTTGGCAGTGTTGTCTCAAGTTGAAGTAGTGGGCAAATATTTGTTGGACATGTGGTAAGTGACTGATGCTGTGGTAGCTTCAATTTTTAATGTGCATTTAACTATTAGGGATGAAATGGACAGAGTATTAAATGTAAAAGACATTATTTCCCTCCACGGTGGTGGTTTTCTGTTCACATTGGAACTCTACTTGATCTGAACTGGAGTTAAGCCTGGATTAAAATTTAGATGCTAACTGCAGTCCACATGTGTGGAAAAAAACAGAGAAATAAATTCCTTCTTGATAGCTGTTTTTTTGCAGAAATGTGCTTTTTTTTGTTGTTGAAGTACTGCATGCATTTTACAAAGTTCATGTACCTCTGCAGTTTATTTTAAGAGATCTGAATTTATTTGGTGTGGATTTATTTCAATTATCTAATCAGAAGCAGACACTTAACTTCTTAGGCTGTCAAAGATATTCAGGAATGTATGACAAACTTCAAAGGAATGCATAAGATCTTGCTACACATCTTACCATACATTTTTATAGAAAAGAGTTAATTAAATTTTCTCTTTCTGCCCAGAAATTACTTTTGGGCTAAATTAAGTATGTGGGATTTTAAGGCTTTTTTCTTCTTTAGCTTTGTGACTGATTAAAGAGCCAAATGCTTATCTGGATCAAAGAAGTAATAAGTAAAGGGGCATCCTTAGGCCAGTTATCAGCTGAAAACAATCTTAACTGTCACATATCCAAGTTTTAAAGCACATTTTCAACTGAGTTGATGAAGCAACAGCGACTATGTGTAATACTGTTTACTTGCAAAGAAACTTCCAAGGGGAAAGAAGTGCTGTTTCCTAGTGCATGTTTCTGCACGTATGGGTTTGTTGGGGAACAAAACGATTGTAGCACCCTTGTGAGTCCTGCCTGGTGAGGCATGTGGTCCCAGTCAGATGAGACACCAGTTTCCTTGTTACAGAACAGCCTTCTTCTCTGCCTCCAAATTGGGAATGCAGCTTATTCTTGTGTTAGTTCCTGTGGACACTTAATTTATGTTCACTCTCCAGGAGGGAAGAAGAAAAAGAGCTCTAGTTATCTAAATATACAACATTCAAGTATGTTTGCAGGGGTAATATTTCAAGTTATTAGCCTCAGCAATTTAGATAAGAACATGTACTTTTCTACAAAAGACAAGGCACCTGTCTTAATACCTGACACAGAGTAACTCTGTGTGATAAAGTACCTAGATAGCTCACCAAAGGGGTGAATTAGAAATGCCTGGGAAGATATATGGTATCATTAGTAAAACATACAGATTCTATGTGTGACATTAAAATCTCTAAGGTGGCAGCAGCAGTATTGTACTACTAAAGCTGCATAAATGTTTTGCTTCCCTTCAGATGTAACAACAAAGAAATCTCAGAGAAAGTGTTATCTAATGTTATTTATCTGCCTGCGATTAGTGTTACCTATCTGCCTGTGATTTGGCAAACTTACCACTCCCTTCAAGTTTTCCTGTGTATCCTCTGGCGAATGACTAGGATTCAAATTTTTGAAATCTGTGGCTGATGACCATAATGATTGTGGCATTTGGGGTGTGACTGAACACAAGAATTGTGCCTTTTCTTGACAGTTAGGGATCTCAGTACCTGAGGATGTTAACACTGTGCTAGGTGGCTTTGTGGCACACTTCATCTCCAATGGCTGCATGATCAGGGGGATGAGCATGCTGCTGCATCCTCTCTGGCTGAGTCCTTTGCTGTTTTATAGTGACTACTGCTGCGGTGGATTACTCATGTCCTTTTTATCATGCCTGGTCACGTTCTGTCTTGTAAGCACATAGTGTAGGTCAGCAGTGGTGCATCCTCATTGAGCCATGGCCCAATCCTGTACCTCCTGCCAACAACTTATTTTTGAAAAGATATCTTTTCTATAATGTAGAGAAGGAGTTAATGGTCTATGACTGTAGTTCCTGTTTGTTGAGAGCCAATGTGAAAGTCAGCAGCCAGTCTGTACTGTCTTTAAAGCAAAGAAGTAAGAAAAACTGTCATGATGCCTTGAATATGGAAACTTTAAGGAATAGTTTAGTTGCCAAGTAGAGAAAGCAGGTTTCTCTTGAGCAGATCATCAGTGCGTAATAAACTGAGATGCAATTATCTATTGAAATTGGGGTTTTTTTCCTCTTTGAATCAACAGTTAGCATTTATATAGAAGTAGAGGTTTTGTTGTTTTTAAGGTAAGGCAGTTTAAATACAACATACTGGTCATTTGGGGAATGTAGGTGCTGTAGTGGGTGTGCAGCATATTGAAGAGCTTTGTTGAAACAGCTGGTAAATGCACCCAGAAAACTGGAAGTTAAAGTTAAAGCTGACCAGTCCCTTTCAAGCAAACGGTTAGTTTGCTGAGGGTAAAAAAAACTAAAAATAATAATAAAATGCTGCTTATAATAAGAAAGAATAATCTTCTGGCATTCAAACACTGAGTTATTTTACATTTGGTGAAATGTCACTAATAATACATTACCTGTAAAAGCATTTGTCATCTAAAATGCCTCAAAGGTCTTTACAAAAGTGAGTTTTGTACCAAACCTCATTGAAAGTGTGATTCAGATTACACAGAAGAGACTGAGACATAGTTAGCCTGAGGATATTGTCTTAATTTAGACACGAAATGGAAAAGGAAAAGCTAGAAAACTAATTTAGGACTAGTAGGCTGGTTAAATGACAACCTTTTTTTTTCAGCTGGGGAAAAAAAAACTACAACACCCTAATATAAGCATCTGTTGCATACAGAAAGGATACAGATAAATTGACAAATATCAGAAACGCTGACTTTGCACAATTCTGATGTGTTTTTCATTTTTTATGAGGTAAGTTGACCAGAAACAGCTCCATGGTACACAACCCTTTTTTGCTTAGGGATTTGTAAGTTCCATTTTATTGTTTATGGCATATTTTTTTTTTAATCTTATAGTCTAAAATGGAACAAAACCTCACTTTTATGATGTGTAAGCTTATATTTTACATTTATTTTCGTAACTTCCAATGTAAAGAATCCCTCCAAGGAGCTGTAGCTGGGTTAACAGAGCAGGAGTCTGAGGCTCCATGGAGTATGGAAGACCTTTATCTGCGTTCCATGGCATGGATGGTCCTGGCTGCTTTACAGAAACAAAGATGTAAGGGTGTAATTTGGCAGCACTTGCTCTCAGTAGTCGCAAGATGAAAGGTCTGATGGAAGGTCTTCAATGAGTTTTGGATGAGATTGTGAAATAGTTTGCCTATGAAATATTACAGAATTTAAATTCAAAAATAGATTTTATTTGAGACCAAGCCTTTTATGTAAAAAAAACACCACCACCTTCCAAAATGTGGTTGAAATAAATGTTTATGATTACTTGAAAAGCAAGAAATGAAACTATTCTAGTGATTTCTTAGAAAAGTGAAAGTTAGCATGTAAGAAAAAAATGCTGAGTTTTTGGCCCTGTTAAAATTGATGATGAAGCTTCTCTCCTATCCAGTTGTAGTCCATTCTCAGATTTGGCAGTCTCACTGATTTTTGGCTGTTGACTGTTTTTAGCAATAATCTCTGACCGCAATATGCTAGCTTTCTGTATGCTTCATACCCTAGGCTACTAGAAGTCTGTAAATCCTTTACAAATGTTTAGTGCATAAAGACAGAACATTTCATTTCACATCCTAGTATGTCTGATGCAGTTCAGATTTATTCCAATTGAATGCAGTGTCAATCAGTGCATCAGACAGTAATTCTAATGCATAACCATTTCAGACCTACTTATTTTGCCTTGTCACTGTTGGCAGATTTAAGAAATTGTGATGATTTAGTCAAAAGTCACCATTCTTCTGCAGTAAAATGGACCAGTTGCACAAAAGCCCCATAAAAATCTGACCCCACCAGAAGGAATGTGCATAACTTAAAGATCATGAACAGTCTTGTTAAATTCACATTTTATACTGACATGGACAGTCATGGGATGTGAAACAACAGTCTGGCTCTTGCAGGACTCACAGGTCTGTTTGCACTTTTGTATTTCTCCTTACTTAATTTGTCAAGTGGATATTCTTTCTGTCAAAGAGGCCAAAACAAATGTCTGTTTTTTTCAAAGTTATTTTTAAAATGCCTTGTTTCTTGGATGTCCGATTAGGATATTTTAGACCTGGCTGTCATTACCCTGGAAATCAAATGCTGTTACAGCAGCTTAACACAGGCAGCCAAAATCATTGAAAACCGTCTAAACATACTCAGGTTTTGTTCAATGGCACAAACCAGCAAGGTACTAATTATAAGCTTAATACCAGATTCATATCTCCTCTCTTACACATCAGCTTTTAATAAAAATCAAAAAGTGTGTCCTTTGAAGATCTAATGATGAGGTCTATTGTGTTCTCCTTTCTGTTGTCCTCACATCCATGCACCTTTTTCTATATCAGAAATTTGTTTCTGTTCTTGGGTTGTTTCCTCTTTTATGTGTATTTATAACAAACCAAATAATGAAACACTGTGTACTATACTTATCTGACATTCACAGAAGACAGGAATTGAATTCTGTGGGAGCTTGAGCTGCAGGATTTAGTGCACCATAACAAACTTGGCTGTGTGCTTCCCCCACTGCCCAGTAATGAGGAGTATTTCCACTGGGTGGAAGCATCTCATTTGGTCTAAATTTCATTAGCATTGTCAGGACCCTAATGAACTCACTCACTGGAGAGAGTTTAGAGAAGGGCAACAAAGCTGTTGAGGGGCCTGGAGCACAAGTCTGATGAGGAGTGGCTGAGGGAACTGGGGCTGTTTGGCCTGGAGAAAAGGAGGCTGAGGGTAGACCTTATCGCTGTCTACAACTACCTGAAAGGAGGTTGTAGCATGGAGGGTGTTGGTCTCTTCTCCCAACTAGCAAGTGATAGGACAAGAGGAAATGGCCTCAACTTGTGCCAGGGGAGGTTTAGATTAGATATTAGGAAAAATTCCTTCATGGAAAAGGCTGTTGGGCATTGGAACAGGATGCCCCGGGAAGTGGCTGAGTGACCATCCCTGGAGGCATTTAAAAGATCCATAGATGAGTTTCTTAAGGACATGGTTTAGTGACAGTGTTAGGCTAATGATTGGACTCAAGGATCTTCAGGGTCTCTTCCAACCAAAATCATTCTATGAAGGAAGGTGCTGTGAGCTCAGGTCTGTCTGATGCTAGCAATGTGGATCACTGGATGACCCATGAGCAACATTGTTCTATTCAATGGAGGAGACTCTCAGCAGCTCATTCATTTGTTTTTGTTTTGTTTTGTTTTTTTAATTTATGCTGGTTCTCAAAGGTCAGGCTTGGATTATTCATTATTTGTCACAGATCTGACAACATAGTCTCTTCCTGCATTTTAAAGCAGAGGTCTTTCTTTGAATACATTGCAGAAATACTGAGAAAAAATGTTTTTGGAACAATGTTTTGCTTTCTTTATCTGGTCTTGGCATAAAAATATGAAACTGAACAACTTTAATTAGAATTATTTGTTGGGTAACTGACAAAACAGCAATTTGTTTGAGATATTATGTCAAACTGTCTTTCAGTCTCAAAGCAAGTGTTGTTATGATGAATGTCTTTGGGTTTAGAGAATTTCCTGTAGACTGATGCCAATTTATCTCACTTTGGACTCTGGTAGGTCATCTTTCCTGGACTCAGGTTATCTACCTGCAGAGAATAAACCATTATTCTCAATAACTTTCAACCCTGTGTAGCCATAAGATGTTGAATAGCTTTCTTATTATTTATTTATAAAGACATCTTTTAAGGATACTTTCCTTCTATAGTGTGAAATAGCACTAAGATCAAGCTGTCAGGCATTGCTTTTTCTGTGTTGATCTCAAAGTTCTTCGTGAAGTAGCTTGGCACTGTTTTCCCTTTTGTCAGTCTAAGAAACTGAAGCCCAAAAAAGAAAAGTGACTCCTGCAACAGCACCAGGTCTGGAGTTGATGCCAGCCAAGTATTTTGTCCACTATGTCATGCTGTGTTCTGAAGGACACTAATCTCACAGGCTAACTACTAGCAAACATGTTACTAAAACTGTTGAAATATTATTTATCAAGGAGATGGATGTGATATGAAAACAGGAAAGATACTTTTTACAGTAGTCCATGGCATCACGGAGCCATAGCAAATGACATAAATTTTGAAAAATCCTTTTTAAGAGGTTGGAGTAATAGCATAACTGATGCTCTGTCACATGACATTGTAGTATGCATAAATGAGCCGGACAACTATGCTATTTTAACCCACATTTTACATTCCTATCAGTAAATCTGCACAAAGGGCTCCATATCCATATCTTCTGTGGTACTATCATTAAATCTCCTTTTTTTCCTTTTTTTTTTTTTTTTTTTGTTTTGTTACTGCCTTAGAATTTCATTATGAACCATTAGTGAAGTGATGTAATAATGGACCTATGGAATCTTAAAAGTGTCTTAAAATCCATGAAATAAAGTAGACTCCTACCAAATAAAAAAGGTAGTACCAGGAAAAAAAAAAAGGCGCTGCATCTTTTTCAAATGGTCTATTCATTTTTCCCCAAACATGTTTCAACTAAAATGTCTCAAAATAAACGTGCTTTAGTAGATCTGTTTGCCAATAAATGTTGTCTCTCTTTTCTTCCCTCCCCTGTTCCAAAGACACTATTTGCTGGTTCATTTAAATACAAAATATCTGTTATATGCTGCCTTCTTTTGCGTGAAGAGTGTTTGAGTTGCTTCTCGTTGCTGTAGGAGCCTGCCTTTGGATTTTTCCTGGAATTGTGGGATTCTGTGTGAGAGACTTTCTCACCTTTAGATTCTGAGACCTCCCAATGTTTTGTTAATAAGTTAGGTGAACTGTACCAGTCTGAAATAAACACAGTGAAATTTGCATCTTTGAGAATCTCCCCAGTTCATAAAGGAGGGTATGATTTACATTGTAGCCACTGGTAAAAAAAAATAAAAGCCTTAAACTCGCAAAATGTACCTTTAACTATATGGGAAGTCATTCAGGGAGGTTCTAGATCTTTTGTGAAATATATAGCTGGCACAGAATCATGCTTCCATCATAAATTGAAGGCTGTGCTTCAAAAGCAGCAGACCTTCAGCAGCTGAACAAGAAAAGAATTGCCTGCTTTTGATTTTTAGTCTATAGAAAGCCATGTGCATGTGTTTTCTGGAAGTGTTACAGAAGCTATCCTGCTGGAGTTGGTGTTTAGCATTGGTGTTTTAGCTCACTAGAGGTTGAAAAGCAAAATGGGGGATACTCCCAGGAGTGCAGGATGCTGGTGGGATGTCACAGGGTGTCATCTCCCTGTAGGGAGATGCTGGCCCACAGTCCTTCCTTGCACTGTGCAAGGATGTGCCAAAGAATGGACCACTGGGCAAAGGAGTGTGTCCTGCATGCTGATGCTTGGCTGTTAGGATAGACCAGGAGCTATGCTTAGGAAAAATTACTCATTGCTGGCTCCCCCACTGCAATGTGTGGTCGTGAGTTGAGGGCCACAGTGGTCTCAGCCAGACTGTGAACATCCATTAATACTCTGTCTTCAGTATGCTCACTGCCATATCTTCTTGTCTAGCTGTTCTCCTCATCCTGGAGCAACAAGTTGCAAGGATTTGCCATCAGTTTGTTGCCTTATCTTGGGATGCACTTTTATCTTTAAATGTGTGGCTTTGACAGCTTTGTGACAGTTTTATGCTTTTATGTTGCTGACACAGCCTTTAGTCCCATCCAGCTCTTAGCCTGTCCTAAAGCTATGCTGTCAACACAACACTTCTTAATTTTAAGTATTTGATGCTCGGTGCATTCCCCATTTGTAGAACTATGATTGTCCTACTAATGCCTGTAAGACGACCTTTGTTTCAAAAGCCTTGTATTTTTATGAACAAAGGTTAAATTTCAGCACTGTAGTGAAGTCTCAGACTAGGCAAAATGTTGTTTGTATTATATTCCTTACATGAGAAAAATTGAAACTCCAGAGAATTAAGTTAAGAAAATGAAGGGTGAAGTAACAACTATGAGTTTTATAATATAGACTACCAATGGTCAGTTTAAATGTACAGGGAGCACTCATTTGGTCTGCCAGTGTGTACCAAAGCAGGAATAACCCCAGGAGGTGAGCTGGAGTATGGGTGGGTTGTCCAGCGTGGTGTGTTTGGGTGTTAGAGACACTTCAGAGCAGATGATGCTTTAGATTCCACTCTTCCTTCTTGAGCCTGATGACAAGCTTGTCAAAAACAGCTTTGCACATCTAAATAACAGAACCAAACAAAACCTCCCTCCCACAAACCTTTGTCTCTTTGCAATTTTCTTTGAGCTGTAAATTCACTGCTGATATTGGCTTAGGAATTGGTTGGCTGCCAAATACAGTTGTCCCACAAAAATGAACAGAATCTCTCTTTCAGTCTTCTATAAAGAAAAACATGAAACAACAATGTCAGGAGAAAAAATGTGTCAAATAGGACATGAACTTCTTCAGACTAAATACATGCAAGACTTAAAGGATCCTCAAAAAAAGCTGTTTTTTTCTAAAATGTCAATGTTTCTGTTGATGATTGATACCAGAATTGACAGAGTCAGAAGGATAGATGGGTGGGTGGTGGGAGTTTTAACCAAAAATGTCTGATCAGAGATTTTAAAACAGGGTTCTGCCTACACATGCAGTATTCGTGCATATGCTGTATGCTCTGTTTTTGTAGGTTGACAAGAAAACAACACATAACCTGTATTTTTTTTCTTTTATATAATTGAACATCACATGTTGAGTTGCCATCAAATTATTGTTAACACTAATTGTCAGAAATTCAGCTTCATGTAAAAAAAGAGAAAAAGCTGTACTTTGAGCAAGGTAATGACTAACTGCGCTTTTTCACATCAGTGGTGAAAATATTGTGAAAATATTGTGCTACTCTAGTTCAAGTAACAGGCAAAACTGCTCTAGGTCTCTGCTGTTAGAGGAGAAAATAAAGGACTTATTTTAACAGGCGAGATAAAAGGATAAAAGTGTAAAAGTTACCTTGTTGTGGCAGGCAGAATTATTGTTTTGCTGTTATAACTGCATCCCTTTAACCAGTCTCATATATATACATATAAAAAATTATTTTAATATATATATATATATAACTTATTATTTTATGGACATATATAATGCTTGTGAAAAGTGACATCTTAAGGGAAATTTTCAAAAGAACCTGAGAAGTCTATAAGCTGCAACCTATTACACCTTTCTGTCACATTTCTGTCTTCAGCCTGGTCATCTGGTGGAGTTGGGAATTTTCATGTGAAGATGACTACCCTATTAAGCATTTCAGATGTGGTTGTGTGCACGTGTGATTTTGGATTGTGGGTTGCTTCCTGTTAGGATATCAAAGAGGAGCTCTTGTCTGTGACTGGTGGCAGTTTTCATGTTGTCTCTTGAGGTGATCATAGGTGGAAGATGGTGTTGCTGGTTGCACTGAAAGATATTTCTGCCATTTGTCTCCTCTAAAATGTCTGCAGCCCAGATCCACTTGGGTTGTAATGTCTTTTGATCTCAGTAGTTGAATTAAACCAGGCCAAGTAATCCCTGGGAACTTCTACAGCCAGAATTGTTGGAAAGCAGGGTAATTCAGCACATATAATGCTTTCCTCTGAATCAGTGCCATGCCTGATATGGTTTCAATGAGTTGCTTGGCTGTTGTTCACACCTCCTGCTTTGATAGCCCTGAGCCAGGGCTCCAAAAATGTTCAGAAATCAAAGTTTGATTTCTATAAGTATTTAAATGTTTGTGCCATGTTGGGGGGAGTTGTCCTCAGCATTTTGACCAAACAAAACTTCAAAGGGTATGGAATTTTATGAGTGTTTGCCTTCCTTATTTGATTTATAGAAAAGAGGATCAAGCCCCTTCCAGGAGAATGGAAGTAGGTGGCCCTTGGTGCCATTGTTTTTGTTTGTTAATGCAAGCTCTACCATCCAAGTGTTCCCACATTTAATATCACAGAACATACCCAGTAGGATGGCCCTGCTATGAGAGACTGCTGTGCCTCAACCCAATTTCCAGTTGACGTGTAACATCCTGACACTATTACTTATTGATGAGGCTTCCCATCTTTGTGTGCGAAGACCACCAAAGACCACCAAGATCATCATCCTCGGAGCTCAAGTCTGATTCTACAGGTCTTGTGCTCACATCACCTGAGTTGACCTCATATCAAATAAGCAGCAGCATAATAGTAAATGAGATCTCATGTTCATTCATATTACCAAAATGACCTAAACCATTAAAAAGTTGTGCTCTAAGCTGGTCTGGACTCCAGGTTTTAAAGACTAGCTCAGAAAACTTAGAAACTTTTTGTAGTATACCATTAGTTTTAATTTGAGGAAGGGGAGAGATAGACAATGTATACTTGGTTGTTTTCTTGACCTGCAAAGAATCATGGTGCTATACCATGTTTATATAAAGCTTGCTCCAGGATGCAAGAGTAACCCATAGAATCCAGCTTGCTTATTGTAGCGGTAAAGCTAAATTGAAGGGAAAGAATTTATCCAGAATATTAGACCGATGCCTTGTGATCTAAACTGTAATTACTTTCTTTTCCAAAAATGATCATTTTCCCCTTCCTACAGAGAACAGAATTTCATCTTGGAAAAAAGCAATGGAAAAACATGCTGTAGTTTGCTTATAAAAATGTAAATGATCTGATTCTCTGTTTAAAAGTAGTTATCTCTAGCTATTAAAATTCTGAAATAAATGTGGTACTGACAACTTGAAGAGAAACCTTATATTTCCACAACTCTTTGGATTTGGTACCCATACCTCCATTTCCCCAACCTGGCAATCAATATATATTCATAAGAAAATATAATGATGAGATGATCTATAGGAAAGACAAAAGAAATAAAAACATATATCCGTTTGTATAACACTTTGGCCTCCTTTATGAAAGTGCAAGATAATTAAGTCTCAGCTTTTCTTTACGTGTGGCATTCAGAGATTGCTTGAGTATGAACAAAACGGATCAGTTTTCTACAGTCTTCTTAGTTGTTAATGTCCCTTGACTTTGGTATTTTGCAAGCCATATGACATAAAATAATATAAAAACATATGAACAGAGGATAAAACACTCCTCTGGCTCAAATCCTGCCAAGTCATTCGCGTTCATTCATTTCCTAGTCACATTCCATATATGTTTCATTATTGCTTTCTCTTAGGACAGAATTCAGGTTTTGACAGCTTTGAGGACACAAATGCACACTTTGTACATTGAAAACGTCATTGCAACTAGGAAATAAATGTTGTAAAATATGCTAATGAGTTTTGTTTCAATGAGGAATTCTTGAAGACGTGTGGCATAATGGATTTTTTTTTTTTTTCCTTTGGTACTGTGCTTTGAACTACAGTATAAAACTAGTCCATGAAAGAAAAACATGTCCTTTGTCAGGTATATGTGTGTGCATGTGTGTTTTGGCTCTGCCTCAACAAATGTGTGCCTAACTTCAAGTATGTACATAATCTTGTTTGGTTAGTGAGGAGCCTCCTTAAGTACCTTGTGAATGTGAGCACTTAAGAATTGCTTCATGTTAAGGTATCACAGGAAACAAGGCTAAAGGAAAGCCTTTAGAATGGAAATGAGATGTTCTTTTGATTAAGACTGATGTCCGCCTTTGATGGAGCTTTATCTTTGAAATGTCTCAGCAGTCAGGAAGTTACAGAATTTAATGCTGTTTATTATAATGCACCTTTGAATTTTTGTTTTTGTGCTGGTTTGACTAAAAATGGGTTATTTTCTTCATGGAGTTAGAAACCTTTATTTCCCATGGCTAGCATGCTCATTATTTGGACTTAGTTTGCAAACAAGAAGATAACTCCCCGGCACAGAGCTAATGTTTTAATTGCTCTGCCCACAGGTGTGAGGCAGCGGGGCAGAGGATGGGGCAGAGCTTGACTGACATCCAGACTGATCAATGAGAGTACTCCATCCCATTAGCCTCATGCTTCGTATTTCAGAGTTGGCAGTTGGGGCCTTCCCCTTCCCCTTCCCCTTCCCCTTCCCCTTCCCCTTCCCCTTCCCCTTCCCCTTCCCCTTCCCCTTCCCCTTCCCCTTCCCCTTCCCCTTCCCCTTCCCCTTCCCCTCTTGCTCTGGGGCACAGCCAGGAGAGTTTAGATTGGGAGTTTTAGTCTGGCTTTTTACCATTTTGCAGTAGCCTCTGAGCCTTTCTGTCTTTTTCCTCTCTTTTCTCTCTCTGGGATCGGCTGTGGGACCAGGTGCCATTTCCTGGGACTGGCTGTTCAGCGTGTTCATGAGGAGTTGGAGTATCTTTTATTTCTATTATATTTATATATATACACACTAGTAGTGTATCAGTATTTTGTTATTTTATTAAATTGTGTTTATCTTGATCCAAGTTTACCCCTTTGCTTTCAATTCTCTCCCCTTGTTGGGGGGGGGGGTAAGGTAGGGGAGGGGGCAAGTTAGTGGCTATTGTAGTTGTTTGCTAGCTCAGGTTAAACCACGACAGTTTTCCTCATCATATATAAATGATTTTTTAAAATTTTTTTTTCATGGCTACAGTAAGGTATGTAGAGTGAACAGTGTAAAAAGGTGAACTCCTACTTGAAAGAACTGGATTGCCTCATGTAGCTACATGACTCCTGCATGGCACATTAGTAATTGAATTTTATTAATGACTGGAGTAGTTTTGCATTTTATTGATGTAAGGATAGATCTAGATTTTTTTTTCTCCGAATTAGAACATTCAACTGCTGTTGACTTTACTGAGAGTTTTACTGAGGCTGAGATAGTCTGGAAACCTGGCCTCTGCAATGCTCAGAGGGAATCTGTATTCCTTGCACAAGACCTCCTGGATTTGGCAAACTTCAGAGAAAGTGGATCTCTTCAGCACTTATTGCAATGAAGTCTTATGAAGGTCCAGAGTAGAGTTTCCTGGAGGAACTACCACTTTGGATGGACACAGCTGCGATTTTTTCATCTTGGTAGTTCATAAATAAACAAAGATGTGTCTTGGTTTTGTAAAACAACAGGGTACAAGTTGTGTTTAGCCATGGTGGAGCACATTACTGTATATATTGTGGAGAGTTTGACTCCTCCATCATCCCATCTCATGCTGTCTTTATAAGACCTCGTTTGGCAGGCAGTATAAAATTAAAACAAATCCTTCCAAATTCCCTAGCATAAGGAACCCCTTTCCACTAAACTGCTGCCTAGGAATTTAGAAGAAATGGTGGAAAAATACAGTGTCATTTGCAATAACATGATCTATTTTTTTCCAGAGCTTTGTCAAATCTCCTGCTCAAGATAGTTAGTCTAATGAATGCTCTTAAACACATCTGTCAGTTGTGTTGTTTAGGTGGAGAATAGGGAAAGTAAATTGTGTATTTGTCTAATTAAAGGCTGATTGTGAAGCCAGTTCATTTTTGAGAGATCTTTCTTCACCTGGTTTAACAGATAAATATAACGTCTCTGGACTTTATGATAACAACCTTTTGTGTTTTGAGTATACAGACATTTGGAAGTTTTGTCTTTTTGCTGACTCTGTAGACAAAAGGAGATGGAATCCCCCAAAGCAATTTCCCAGCTGGATTACATCATTCCAAGGGGGATATCTGAGTCTATTCCCCAAGGAAGTTCTTCCAGTTCTCCTGCTGAGACATTGCTTGGAGGCAGTTTCCTGTCTCATGGACACTGCTCAAGCTGTTATAATTTATCCTGGCTATTACTTGGAGGTGGCTGTTCTATCACCATAACGATCACAAAATGGCTAAGTACACACAAAAGCAAATGAACAACCTGCCACCAAAAACTGTGCAAATGCACTCTCAGCTATGTTGAAATAGCCAAACATTTTTGCATCTTTGACTGGAGGCAGCCAGCAATCAAGGAACCGTGCTGATCTACAGCCAAAACAAACAGGGAATTCCCTTAGATATTTTTTGTGAAGTGAATCATGGGGGCATAATCAGGTTTGGCTCCATATTAATCATTGCAGTTTGACTATTAAAATTCTCTGCTCTGTGGCTGATGCTTCCCAGTCTGTTCTCAGGATTGCATTACACTGTGATTGGGTTACGGTCATGGCAAGAGGATCAGGTGAATGGAGCAGCTTCCCCTGCAAGTAGGAACAATTCTTTTTCCTTAATGGGACTTCAGATGCATAGTACAGATTCTGCCACAATTGCCCTTTCTCGCTTGGGATTTTCTTCCTCACAAAGGAGTCACTAGAAAAAGGAACTGTAAGTTAGCTTAGTCAGTGCCGCAACAGTACCTGGTAATTGCAGCAATGATCAAGATCTGGTCTTCCGCTTTCTAGATCATCCTTACTATAAAGCTCTTCTGCCTTTGTTGCCCTCTTTCTTCCCATCCATAAACACATCTGTCTTTCCAGTGCCTGTGATAACCCTTTGGTTACTCAAAGAAACCCTTGGGAGCTTAAGAGGCAGCATCTTCCAGGCTCAGGGGCATCATAACGGGTGAGATATGCTATTAATGTATATATATATATATATATATATATATATTTTTTTTTTTTTTTTTTAAAGTAATTTTCTATTCAGCTGAGATAATTGCTATCATGAGCAGCACTTTAGTATTGGCTTAGTTTTCTTGGAATTCAAGGTCTGGAATGGAAAGAGGCCATTCTGTGCTGATTAGTATTGAGTGTAATTTAACACGTTGGAAATATACTTTCCTTGGATGAACTAATTGTCAGAAATTGGTTGGGTATTTGGGAGTCTTCTATCTTGATGTTTCTTTTTGTTATCATTTTACATGTTAAGCATAGCAAGTATGTGCATACTTATCTAGTTTTCTGAAACACTGGAGAAGTTCTTCCATATTGTGGCTCCCATGCTCCCTGGACAATACCTGAATGGAAAAGGAGCATTTCTGCCCTTTACAAGGCCGAACTCCCATTTGTCTTTATCATTAAACCTGCACGTGGTCATTTTTGCACATGCACACATGCACACACAGACACATACATCAGCTGTACATACAGGTTACAGACTGAGGTGATTATTTCAGCTTGACGGCCATACTAGTCTTTCTCCTAGTAAAAATATATGAATATGGAGACTATTATATGTCATTAAGATAATAATGTTGCTGAATATGTTAGCAAAGTCAATGACTCTCTATTCCCTCGGTGTTCTGGTTTTAGTTTGATGGGGACATGTAAAAAAATTCTGCTTGCCAGATGGGTGGAAATTTGCCTTTCAAAAGATTGTTGCTTCAGCACTTTATAGGAGTCTTGCTAAGCAATGATAATACTAAGTGTTCCCAGGCACTTGTTTTATTATTGATATTTATCAAAATTGTTCCAAGTGAGGGAACTCCATCATTCTGACTACACAAGTGGAAGTTATGATGGGACATATAAAATAGTAATACAACAAAGAGTAATAATAGTGAAGACTAAGGAAAACAATTAAAAGGGACTTAAAACTTAAGTGAAGAAGCCAACCTCAATGAAGTGGTGAGGAAGGGACTTGCTTTGAATGGTTACCCTGTTTGTTGAATGCCTCTCTGAAATGACTGGCTGCTATCAAGGGCTGTGTCTCAAATGGGGGATACTGCAGATCTGATCTTGACTTTTCCCATGAGGGTAATGTTTTGTAAGCATTCCAAGAAATTGTGGTCATATACACAGCAGAACTGTTGGATGTGTGTTTGTGTTAAGTTTAGGGAAAAGCAGAGGAAGCCTTGCCTTTGAGTTATGTTGCCTGTCTCATGCTGTTTTTCTAGTCAGCCTTTTGTGATGACTGGTGTTCATCATGCAAATGAAAGAGTTCCAAGCAGGGCAGAGACCTGAAAGCATGCTGAATTTGTGTGGTCAGCTGTAGCTTGCCTGCTTTTCTGGACTCTGACTGTCACAGCTTCTGTCACAAGATGAGGGAAAGGAGAGGCAGGGCTGGGCTAAAGCCAGGAGAAATAAAACCAGAGTAATAGTTGGTTGGACAGTATTGGCTTCCAAACACTTTTTAAATTGCACATAGACATGTCAAGGCTCCAGTTTCAGTCCTTGGGTATAATTAATCCTTAAACAGTGGAAAACAATGCAATATGCAACTGATGAGCTGTCCTGACAAAGGCATGTCAGAGTGGAATTATTTTTTGAGGCTGTTAACTATGCTGACAAACAGAGTTGGTTAATTCTGTAAGGATAATGTTTTGGGTAAGTTCTCAGCTTCCAAATGCCTGCAGGCAGACTTGTCCATATTTGTGGTATATTTGAGGTCTATCCTTCTTTTGGGCCATATATCTTAAGAGGAAATTTAAATGGAATGAAACATTGTTGCAGAGTAACATCCTTCTCTGAAGCACTTTCCAAATAAATGTTAAGGCCAAAGGTCTTGTTTTTTCAGGGCAAAATATGTGAATCATCCAATATTTGCTCAGTTATAAATAGCAATGGACAAAGTTCTAAGGATGGGTTCCTGGGAGATTGTATCAGAGGTTTTTATTCCCCAAACTGTGCAAAGGCAATGATTGTCTCTAACTGTTGCATCCTTTTTGACACAGAGCACAGTGCTCTGCTCAAGTGTATCTTATTTCTATTCAATCCAAACAAGAACACAAACGCATCTTATTTCTAATAACAGATGAGAATTTGGTTCTAAGGAAATCTTAATTCCGAATGGTTTTAGTTCTCCAGCCACAGCAGCAGTGATACAGATTATACTGTGCAGGTGATAGGAGAAAGTGCAATCCAGTGGGAGGAAGCACTTGACTGGGATGCTGTGGAAAGAACAGCTGGGCTTGAACAGGTGACTGCACTAATTTATGACTTTCTTATCCCATCTGTAAACAGAAGGAAAGATGACAGTGGCTGTTTGAAAATATTGTTGTGTTACTGTCAGTTAAAACCAGAATCTGGCAATATGTCATTGCTAATTAATAGATTAATGTAAGCTAATTCCATTAGGTCTATCTAGTTTGTCTCCTGCAGTGAAATCCATCCTCTTCCAGTGCAGGTCTTATAAAGCTCAGTGTGCATTTTATGCATTGCCAAAAAGCTAACATAAAACTTGAGTGATTCATGAGCCTTGCTAAAGAGGCTGAAGAGCAGATCCCTTTAACGCCTTGACGCTTCCGAACAGAGCTACAGTATTTGAGGTACATTTATATCCTCATGGTTCTTCCTGGAAACAGTCCTGAGGCATGTGAGGCATCTGCCTTGTTCATATATATCACTAGGATAATAACACTTAGATATAAAATTCAAAAAAATAAGAAAACACACAGCATAAGTTCTTAGAAGAGGAGTGCAATTGCTGATTTGCGTTCTAATTTTCTGTATCAAGAATGAATGTATGGTAACTAAACTGACTGGGAAATGTGTTTGATAGTAAATGCATTAGCTAAGACCTCAAATAGCAAAAGTATAGTATTTTTCAAGCACTGATGTGGTTTTGTATGGATGTATGTTTTTCTGTTAGTACTTACTAGAGAGCAAAAATCAAAATTGGCCTCTAATTGTTATTAAGTTTAATTCCAAAATCTTGCAATGTAGCATTTTTTTTCTACCCAAGACTTTAACTACCCTACTTTAACTAACATATATCCCATTATAAACTGTTGTGTGCTATCCACACTCAGAAAACTACAATTAATACCCTTTTATTTTTTTTTTTCCTTTTTAAGTCACAAGGATTAAAGGACAAAATTGCTGCTTTTTTTGGTGGTTGTTAGTACTATCATACGCGCTACAGTGATTCCAACCAAGGGCATGTGGCAGTAATGGAATTCAATGTACAATCAGTTTTAGGGAACAGCCTGTGCCTTGTAAATATAATCTGTAAAAGGCTTCCAAACTTCCTGAAACCAGTCCCTTCTGTTTCCAAGTCTGCATATGATCTCATAGGAAATGATCTGGGAGAGGCTGGCTAACCCTTTTTGCATAATCAAGGTAACATTGTTCTTTTAATGCTTACAGTAACTTGTTTCACTGATATAAGCTCAACAATCCACTTTTCCTCTGTTGCCAAATCCCTGTTATCAGACTTTTCAATTATTATTTCAGTGGTGTTAGATTAAAGTGAAAGGACTGAAGAGTGACTTAAAAGACTGGCCTTGATAATGTCATTAGTTTGTTTTGTCACCCTTTTTGTCTTAATTATTTTAAAAATCTTAAACCACTTGCTGCTCAGTGAAGTTTAGAAGGTGGAAATACAAATATAAAACATGAGTGGGCCAGTTTTATTTTGCAGTGGACTCAAAGATAGAGGCAGAGAAGTAATCTGCACCTTGCCAGTTTTCATAAATGGCAGCAGTAGCAAGGCAGTGAGCAAAATACCTGTCCTGCATATGGATTTGATGTTGTAACACATCTCATATGTACATTAGCAGTAGATACAAAAGGTGTGTTCTTGTATTTGGGCCTTTTAAAACCTTCTCTTTCTGGGCTGTTTACATAAATGCAGAGTGCCTCATATACTACATGTTCTTTTATATCCTCGGGATACCCAGAGTTTCCTCAATATATCTGGCCCATGAAGGGAAACACTCCAAGGGGTGACTATCTCTGAAAGCCTTGTATGGCAGCTAGTGTTAATCTCCTTTGGCAGGGAACAGAGAACAAAAATATCTGGGTTTTGTGACTGTGCAGAAGTACAATTGTGGTCTAGTTCATGTGAATAGGTAGTTAACTGCACCAATCTGAAATTACAGTGAGCCTAAGCAGAGGGTTCTGTGGCACTCAGCTTACTGTGGAGTTCTTAAGTTTGGCACTCAACTCTGTGCTCCAGCCAAACATTTTCTTAACCATATTAGGTCATATGGAAATTGGCCAACCAGCAATAGGCTTTTCATGTACTTATTGTTTGTGCAGATACTTTATGGAGCAGACAGCCACTGCTTCTCTTAAGAACTAGCAGGTTTAATAAAATAAGACAAATAGAACCCTTTAAAAATTGTCATTAAATCTGGCAGGAAAAAGAGAGCATTTCCTAAGACAAAGAAACCCAAAGTTGACATTCATATGACACAAGTTTGTGGTTCCCTTGTGCTTTTCATCCATGGATCCTGATCGCTCTAAAGATGGGATCCCAGTAAAAGCCCAGTAGTTAAATATTATGCTGTTATTCAGGTGGAGAACAAGAGTACAGTGAACCTGACTGTCTAAGGCACGAGCATACCCATTCCCCTTGGCAAACTCATCCAAGGCACGGGAGATCCCAGCAGCAGGGCAGGGTGAACACGTGGATCGGTCACTCTCTAAACTGTTGCAACAGGGTTTGATTGAGTTTGACAGATGGAGCCTTCTGTGTCTTGATGAACTGTCAACAGGGTCTGCTTATGCATCTGTCCTGTTTCCTGGAGAAAACAAAGAGGAGAAACAGAAAATACTGAATATTGAATTGTTTAGTTTCTATTGGAAATTAACCCGAAGCCAAATAGAATAGGATCTGGCATTTATTTTCATGATTGTTCTTCAGGATGGTTAGATGAGAAACAGGAGCCACTAGTGAATGCCCCATTTTGGACATTGTTCATCAGTCCATGCAGGCTGATCTCCTTGTTTCAGGGAGTTCCTAGTTAGAGCTGTAGTTTATGCCTGGCGTAGTGCCATAGCAATGGGCCTGACGTTTCTGTTTCTTCAGAGTTAAAGAGGTCTGAACTTTCCCCAACAAAGGATAGAATATTCCACTAGGAAAATTTCAAACGTTGTTTTCAACGTAAAATTTCAGAATAGAGTGTTTTCAGGATGTAGATGACAATTTGTGTTCCTTAAGGATGAAAAGTTGAGAAACAGTAGTGTTGGTTAAGTACATTGTCAGGTCTACCACATACTCTAGTAGATTTTGCTACTAAAATGACTTTTTTTGATCAATACATTTTTTCATAATTTTAAATTTACTGCTACTCCCTGCAGCAGTAAACTTGTTTCACTAAAATGACTCTTTGCCCTTGCTAATGCTTTTTTAATATTTGGAGACAGTTGTCACATCACCTTCTTAGGATTCAGTCAGTCAATGTAGCCTTAGTTCTTTTCATCTCTCTTTGTAAATCAATCCCTCTCTGTTTGCTTAACATTTTTATGGCTCTCTCATGATCTTCCTCTGGGTTTCTGTTGTCATTCAGGAAATGAGTTCTCCAGCGCTAAGTAAAGTATGCCAGGTGTGATCACCACAGAGCTGTGTTATGACTATTACCTTTCTGCCCTGTGAGGTTGTCTTTGTATTTCCTTTAATATTGCTTGGACTCTTACTGCTACCACATCATGCATTATTTGGTGTGTACTCCTGATAAATGGGATTAAATAACACCAACTTTAAACCCTTTGAGCCTTTTGATTACAAATTTTGGTAACCTCTTTCAGAGACACAAAAATGGCTGAAATCATACTTGTGGTTTGTAGCTAAAGGCAGCACTGGAGCCAGGAATCTGGAATCATCTTGTGAGTTCTGACCCTGCTTTTTGCTGATGATGTGTATGAAGTCATTTGACTTCTTGACCACTGTGTCTGTATGCGTTAGAGGACAATAACACCATAGTAGCTGCATTTGGTAAGGTTGCTGTAAGGGTTGATTGAAGTCTGTACTTGATCTGAAAAAATATAAAGAGGTGGAAAAGTACAATACTTGGTCAAAAGGCTGCAGCAAACCACATTACATGACCTGCAAGCTTATGTTGTCCAGGCTTGTGGAAACTGAGGAGGACCATAATTAAAAACTCTGTGCACAGTCATTTGTCAGTAACCATTTGTCACCTTGTTTCCTAAAAGAAGAGGGGAACTAAATCAAATGAAAACAGTCAACTTTATCTTAAGTGTAGCCTCTGCAAAGTTCACTAGAGACCCATTGAGAATATGGTTTTAGAATGTCCAAATTTCCTTTGTTGTTTTGCCCAGCTGTTGTTTTTTATTTTGAGAGACCTGCACAAGCAAACATACAATCAGCTGAAAATGCTGGAAAAGGAGTTGAGCCTGTCTTTTGTTTAGGCGTGTTGATATCAGCGCAAAATGAATTATCAAAATCATAAAAAAATCATCAAAATTCTAAAAAAAAATGTAGCAGAGCTAAGGGTTGAGCATGGAGAAAATAAAATATTGTTTTTATGTGTACGCTGAACTCATGCAAATGGCAACACATCACAAATGCTTCTCAACCCAAGGCTGGTAATCCACTCCCTGGAACAGCAAATGGCTTTATCCATATTGAAGAAAACTGTGTCATATCCTGCTGCATGAACTTGATGCAGCTGGAAGCAGGTTTGTCTGTCTCTCCTCTGCCCATCATCTTTGTGAGATAGAAAGCTGGTGAAGTTTTCTCTGCAGGAACGTCCAGTTGATGTTATTTTGTGAGGAGCTGGTGTTCATTTGCGGTATGTACCTGGTGAAGGGTTCCTGGAGTATTCTAACAAACCTGAGAGCCAGGCTGACTCATGGGCAGTCTTCTTAATCAGGACTAGCACTGCTTACATGAGTTGAGAAATTCATAGTAATGTTCCCTGAGGTTTATAAATGCATCCATGATGTATAGTTTTTAGTAAGCTAAGTTTATATTTGGAAGTGAATGCTCTGAGGTGGCTGAAGATAAACAAAGTTGACAAAATGTTTTCTTCGCAATAGTCGATGTTTTCACTGTATGTAGCTGCTTACGGAGTTTGGTGATTGCAAGGTTACAAAACCAGTTGTGTGAAAGTTACTGCCCGGGTGAAGGCTTTTGCCGTAGACTGGAGTCATGGATGAGAACTGAAAGGTGCACAAAGGGTTTGAAAAGTGCAAGGAGGATGTGCAAAGGCACATGAGCTCTTGGGGCAGGAGGGAGGAGGTTCTAGGTGACTATTTGTGTTCTGCATTCCCAAAACACATAAGACTAAGACAAAATTGATGGAAATGCAGCCTGAGTGCTAAATTCATTCAAGGGAAATGGGGAAAGAGTAGACAGAAAAACACTTCCATTGGTTCCCATTTTAGGTTCAGTAGAGAAAAGAGCTCTGCTGTGGGGTGTAGTTCAGTTCTTGCAAGCAGAATTTCTATGGAATTTTGACCTTAGGTAGACTTCCCAAGAACAGCTACTGTCCAGAAGATATTCCAGCTAAAATTTTCTGAGAGCTGTTTGAAAATGTTGGCACTGTTTCATCTGAACTCTGATCCAACTTTAACTATGAGAGGAAAATAAGAGGGTTCTGATTTGGATCTAAATGATTCCTCTCTACACTATCCAGCTTGCACATAAAATGAACAGAGGAACAACCCAACCAATCAACTTCCCAAATGACCACTTATAAAGAATAAGAAAGTAAAAAACTTGCACAGAATTTATATTTGACTAGACTAAGGCATAATTTTAACCACAGAAAGTTATGTACAGCGGACTACGCATCTCTTTAGCAGTGAGAGGGGAGATTGGGGCAGGGTAACATGACACAGAAATGAAAGTGACCTACGTTACACTTGCTGAAAATGTAGCCTGTGTTTTGCTGGCTTTTAGCAGCCTTAGCAGAAAGTGTTCCTGCCATAGTATTGTTGTTGTCGGCATCACAACTAATTCAGTTATTAATGGCATCTATATGCAGACCTTTCCTTGGTTTAATCCTAACCCACCAGGACTGATCTAGTGGACTGATCTGGGAGCAGAGACAAGAATTCCCCAAGATGTCTTGCTTTTTTTACCTTAGTTTACCTGTTGAGAATAACCTGACATGGCAAAACCAGATTAGGCAACAGATGCTTGATCAAGAGGAATATTTGTATGTCAGTGATGATATACAGCTCTGTTCATTTGAGTATTTTGTGAAAAGCAACTCCTGCCTGAGGTATTTCCAACATCAAATAGACAAAAATAGGCATGTGCAGAGAGGGAGCAGAGATGCAGACAGACTTGTCATAGAGTCTGTTTAGAAGAAGGCTAGGTTTGGAGCCTGTTCCCCAAAAAGGTCTTCTGAAGGCAGGCTCAGTAAACCCACTTTGGCCTAAATATTAACGATCTGGATATAGGCAGTTTTGATTCAAGTTGGACCAAATGTCTTTGGGAAACAATTCACCTCTATGAAATGAATATGCCTGCAACAGCAGGAGGGCTGGAGTGGCTGGGCTCACGGAGAATTCAGGTCTTTCCCAAGCCTGAGCATGACTCTGGATGAGCCAGCTACAGCCTGGACCCAGGCTTCAAAGTCTTCAATGAACTTCTAAATAACCTAGTAGGAGATTTTTTTATTTGATTTGTTTTCCTAGAGGTGAGCCAGCAGTTATGAAGCTGAGATGCAAATTTGTTCCGTAACAAGCTTCCTATTTTATGAGTATAAAAGGTAGCTGTTTTTAAACACTGATTGATTGTGGCCCACCTGTGTTCTTCTTGGGACAGAATTATGATGTTCCTTTGAATGCTTTTGTTCTGTATGCCTCCTTCCATATGCCTGTGTTATGTAACAGAGTGAGCTAGACAGTTACAACTAAATTGAGTTGTCATTTGGGGACAAAAGTCTTCCTGTTGCTGTTTTTTTTCCTCTCCTATCTGTTCCAGAATTTTAGTTAATATCTTGCCAAGATTTTGATTAAGTGGCTTGGATATAAAGGAAGGTTTTGTTTTATGACTCTTAATAAAGTGTGTATATGTGCCTGTGAAGTTAAAGATAAACAGATCTCATGCTCCAGAGTGTAAGCTGAATGCTGAGGAATTCAGAAAAAGAATTCACCTGTCTTATCCTGCTTGTTATTGCATGATTTCATAGGTGAATTGTGGATTTGTTTCATCTTATTCCAAATATCTCATAGTCACCATTGCAGGCAGACTGCTGATCTTGGTGGAGTAGGAGCTACAGCTGGTATCACTGATGTTATGCTTATTCTCCGAACAAAAATAACAGATTGGAGGTGTATAATAATAAGAAAAGGAATTTTATAAACAAATTAAATATGTGGGGAAATTCGAGTGAAAATAGTAGTGGTTAGGGAACGAATTTCAAGAACTGGAAATACACAGTGAAAGGTAAAGCTCGTAACTGTCCATTGTATGACATTAAAATCTATCTTTATATGTTCAGGTTTAGATTTCTTTGCTTTAAGGAAAAGAAATTGAATGAATGGATTGTAAAACTGTATGCTTGGCAAAAAAAAAAAAAAAATCTTCATCTTGAGTTCATTATACAGCCATCCCAATATGCCTTTAGATTGGGGGGTTGTATGTTGATTAGATTGTTATGTATGGTTAATGGCGTGTCCATAGTTAGAGGATCTTGGGTTCTGGTTTTGTTACATCTGTCCTCAATTTTTCATATCTTTTGACTGCGAGGATGTACTGACTTGCCAGTTGAATCCTTAGAAATCTTTCTCTGAAAGTGCTTCTGTGAAGAAGGTAATGACTTCCTCCTTCCCATGCTCTTTTGATGTGCTCCAGCTTACTGCTGTTCTCATTCAAGACTCACATATAGCATTTATGTTAAAACTGGCAGGTGGTATTACAAAATATAGAAGATAGACTGAAAAAAAAGTTGGCAAGTAATCTAGTCCGTTCTCTTGGCCTAAACCAGAGGTTGCTACTTGAATAATTTGAGTGGTGTATTCTGTTCTGTAAGTGTCCTGTGTCAAGATGAACAGTTTGCCTCAGTTGATCTGTAACAGTGCTTAATTATCCTTTTCTTTATGTTATTCTCCCTAGTGTCTTAATTGGTAGGGAAATCGTTACTGTCAAAACAGAAAGTCAGTCTCCATTTCTCTATCTTAAGCACATTATATCTTGTCCTGCCCTCGGTAGACATGAAGAGTTTATACTTCTTTTCTCCTTCAATAGGTGTAAGGAAAGCTACCATACCTTTTAGGCCCAGCAGACCTCAACCCTCCCAACCTCTTCATGGAGGCCACTTTTCCTAGATCTCTGAAAGCTTTTGTTGCCTTCTTCTGGACCCTTTTCCAATTGGTCTACATCTTTCCTGAAGTGATGTATACCTGCAGACAGACTTAGGACTTCAGCCAGGAACTGACCAGTACTCAAGAGGAAAGGAATGATGTTTATAATCGCTGTGTTTCCAACAATATGACATTGTTCCTAGAGTGTGATTCACTATCAGCCCTGGGTACTGAGATTATTTTAAGAATTGAGGATTGCTGCCTCAGTTAGTAAATCACTATCTAGTGTTTGTGAAAGCAGTAAATCACTGTCATGATTTTTGGAGATATTTAGCCTGCAAGTTTAGTATTCTCAAAGCTGAAAATTACCTAGTTTTACATGTTCTGATACTAGTCAATAGTGCCTTCAGTTGCTATTCCCAACTTTTATCTAAATTTTTAAGCTATGATTATCAAAAATACATGTCAATGAAGAATCTTGATCTTTTTGATCAATGGCTTGGGCTGCCTAATGTATTCAGGCATATCATGACCAAATAGTTTCACACGATAGGTCAGGCTGAAAAAACAAAATAGGATGAAATAGGGAGGCAAGCCCCAGAGTAATGAGGAAAATGGAAATGCACGCATGAAATGCTTCGATGGCTGGTTAGGACAGCAATAAGAGAAACAATTTAGGATGGCTCTGGAGCCAAGTTTCTTTAGCACCTATGGGTGTGCTTCATATTGATTTTTAATATCTGGTTTGAGGAATCTTGAGAAGGAGACAATGCAATGACAAAAGAGAAAATATGTTTTGTTGAAAGTGGAGTCCTGTGGAAGATGTCATGTTATGTGGAAGCCATGCTTCTTTCATACAAGATGAACAGCTTAAGGCAAGGTGGTTGCTCCTCTCGTCCACTTTGCTACCCTATGACTGGAAGATTTTGGTGTCTTTGAAGTGAATTTACCATAGCAGTGGGAGAAGCATCCAGGTCTCCTCAAGCTTGGTCTCCTGGAGGTTTCCTAGACACTCAGGTGATTGATAATGAAGACGACAGCTCTTATACATCCCCTAAAGAAGTAAACTGGAAATGTCTACATTGGTTGCAAAGACATTGTCAGTGCCTAACGTCCATTTGCCATGGTTCAAGTATGCCAAATTCAGAATAGTAGCCTTATAGTGAAAGGTCCATCTATGTTCTTTAATGCTACTGAGTCATTCACTCAGTTCAAGCCAGCTTTTTCTACTTCCTAAAAGAGATGGGGAATTTTGAAAAGTGTCCATCAGTCTAATCACTCAGTAAAGAGAAAAGCTTTGGAAATACCAGGCTAAGGATATATAAAATTGGAGTTGTTATCATAGTGAAGCATAATGGTAAGAGTTTACAGTGGGTCTGTTACTATAATCAAACAGAGAAAAGGCTCTAATCCTTTGAAGAATGTAATTTTTTTACATTATTTGTCCAGTTATGGGTGTGACAGGTGAGACCAGATGTCCATGGTACAACTCTGTGGGCTCTTTGTGGGCTGAATGTGGCCAACGTTTTCAGAATAAGAGCCTTAATAAAGTGTTAAGCTTTCTTGTGTTATTGACATCCTAGCTACAGTATTCACCTTTAAAGATACCAAAACTTACTTCTTGGGGTGATAACTGATACAATATAGATTTTTCACTGTGCTAGGAATAGGAAAAAACTGCTAATTCAAATTTTCCCATGCATTAAATGAATAAGGTCACACGTTTTTAAGCTCACCACCTTGTCTGTCTTTTTAAAACTGTGCTGAAAGTTTTCTGTCTTAAGCTAGGAACATCTTGTGCACATTGCTGTGGTACACATGCAGACCTCAACTGACTGCTAAGTATTGTTAATGAAATTCAGTTTGTATTAAATATTATAAGCATTTACAAAATATTAATTGAAATCCATGGGAACATGAAATAGACTTCTGAGTAAGTTTTGAGCCAGGCTCTTAATTAGAATAAACACATTGGTAACAGTCAGTTTTGCAAAGGTAAATACTTGTTTTCCTCTTCACAGTGTAACAGGAGTGTAATCACACTGAACATTTACTTAGTAAGGTAATACCTTATTTGTGTAGACTTATGAAGAAAAAATGAATGTTTTCCTTTTTCCTCCCCACCCTTTCCTCTGGGACATTGTTAGAGTATGTGCATATTTGATCTCATCCAAACCTAGGGAACTGAAATTCTTTTTTCCCACTGACCTGGTAGATTTTGGTAATTTTCCAAAGGCTCAGGAATGTCAGTAGTGTCACTTTCCTTTCTCAGAGCTGTCTTTAAGAGTTCATCTCTGTTACAAAGGCCATAATGGATATTCAAGAAACTTTCAAATTAAACTGTGGAAGCTGAAGTCCCCATCTTATTAGCAGATCATGGTTCAGTGATAAATTGTGCACTAGGGCTCATAGTAATCAATAAGAGACATTGTAACTGGATGTTGTGATGCAACTGTGACACGAATTCTCTCTGCTGATTCCTGTTACCAGCAAGCAAACTGACAGGTGAACTTCATACTGGCAGGATTTTTGGTGGAATAGGTATTGCCTTTGTGTGCAAAGCGGTCATGGAGCTGGTACAAATATGTAATGCTAGTGTAAATTCCATAAGTTAATAGGACGAAAATGTGATCGCAGATTTGCAGACCTTAGTGGTGTGTTTGTGCACAAACCTAGTGATTGTGAAAAATCAGTCTAAATGTAATTGGTCAGCCAGTTCTGAATTCAAACTGCCTTAGTTATTCTTAGAATTACAGGTGAACTAATGCACTTTCAAGAAAGAATATGGAAAAGAAAGCTCACAGTTACTATTTTGTATGAAGGCCACTTCCATTTCTACCCTTCAAGCACTGTAAATACCCATTAAATTATTGCTGTATGGCATCAATAGTATATTTTAATGTTATTTTTCTTTATATAGCATATGTCTACTCTTTAATCTGGTTCAGATGACTAAAACATGCACATAAAAATGGAAAAATGGAGAATCATATTAGAGATCTTATGAATGATAATAATGAGACCTTAGATATCAGTGTCCATGTTTTGTAACAGGGTCTTGAACTTTTTAGGTGTATCTGTTAGATCAGGACCTCACAGTGTTAACATAAGTGATTGCTTTTGTCTACCAGAAGTGTTGTCTCTGTTCTGCAATAATAATGATGCTAGGAAAAACAAGATAAGTTGTTTAATGATATTTAGGTAAGGTTGACATTAGACTTGAATGTCATGGCTCCTGTAGATGTGCCTCAGCCACAGGATTTTCTTGTCTCTAAATACAAATAAGGTGAGGTCAGCTAAAACACATAACCAGTTAAAAAGCCTCTGCAATGGAGTATAGCTTGGCAAACAGAGCTGAATTACATCTTAGAGGACCAAGTTTCTCCTTTCACTGTTTTGAACCTTTTCCATTTTGCATGAGGGAGGGCTTGAATAGGTTGTGTTAATTACCTGGGATTTGAAGCCATAATGTGTCTCAAAGAGAAGCAGCTTGAAGCTGGTTTTGGCATGTTGCGTTACTGAGCTCTTCATTTCTAGGTGTATTGTACAGTGCTAGTGTGATTCATCCTGAAGTTTATGTTACAGTCAGGCAATCTTTTGGCTAGTATGTTGGATGCTGCATATTTCATGGCTGATTTAGTTGGATTTGCAGAGCTTTCCATAAACTATGCAGTTCTAGAAATAAATTTATGGGTTTGAATGAGTAACCAGTTACCTAGGGCAAATGGTACTGTCTCCGATTACTGTATGAAAGGAAGTTAGGGTTTACCACTAATTGCAGATTAAAATTAATATTTGCAAAGGAGACATGTATGATTTATTTATAAGTGTTTTCTGTTTCCATAATGAAATTTCCTTTGGGTTTAAGTACAGTCATTTGGAGGAAAAAGCAGAGGTCTGTGGCTCATTAGTTTCTGGTGGCTGTCAGAAGTCATTAATCAATTGCCCCTTTTACCAACATAGGTCCTAATTGAGCAAAGCATTTAGGCACATGCTTAACTGTAAGCATGTGTTTCAAAGCACGTCACCTAAATCAGGGCTTTGATGTGGTTCAAGTTTGCTGCATTTCTTTCCAAGTCTAAGGTTACCTTGAAATGACAGGAGTAGCTAATGCATCAGTTAAGGTGCTGTATACCTTCCTCACCTGTCTTTCTAAAAAGTGACATGCAAGGAGAAAAACTGGGTCAATTTTTACCTCTGCCCCCTTTCCCTCATTATCTTCAAATCCTACCTCAAGTGGAGGCTTCCGTACTGAATAGTAGGGCATATGAAATTGTAGGAAGTCAGGAGAAAGGAGAGCGAAATGAGAAGACAGATTCCATTTGATTGTTTTGAACTCTGATCTCTGTTTTTGCTAAATCCCACTTGACTGTGTGGAGGAAAGCAGAAAAGTAGCAGAGCTGTGTTCTGATGTGGCCAGATGAATTCCTGGTATGATGGATCTCGTAAGTCTAGGTAGAAGTGTACCCATAATTCTTAATCTACAGAGGAGATGTAGAGTGAAGGGAACTTGAATTTAATTCTTCCAAGAACTTCTACTATTGTGAAAATTACAGTGGGACTTTGAGCAGTGATGAAAGATCAAGACTGAGGGTTATGTTCTCAGTCCCAGTCTTGTCCACTTTGATGCAAAAATGATCCAATCTGACCGCAACTATCCTGCAGAGAAATTCCCTGGCAGAAGTAGCATCCCAACTGGCACATAACTGGCCCTTCTGTCTCCCTTTCCCATTTTTACTCCACCAAGAGAATCCAAGGGACCTGAGGGTGGTTTTTTTCCTTACATTTGTTCATACATGACTCATAATTTCACAAAGATGATTGAGAGCTTTCAAATTACTGCAGCTACTAGACCAATATGATTTTTATGTATCAACAGGAGGCTGGATACCTTGAGAGTAAGGGTAACTAGTCTTGCAGTTTCATCAGGGTTGGTTTTTTTATTGGCATGGGAGAAAGTGTAGCACTTATGCACTTCTTTTCCCCATGTTCTATGAAAGTCAAAGGTCTCCTGCAGTAACAGCCATGTATCGCACAAAGACCTCAGTTCATTACAGGCTTTGCAGTAGGGATGCTGCCTGTTGAATCATCAGCATCACTTTTTGATCAACTTAGGTTTCCTTTGGATTTTCTCCTCTCAAACGTTGCAGCCACTCAAACTTGTTTTGTTTCTGAAATTTGACATCATCTCAGCCTGGAGTTGTATGTGGGAAGAAAAATTACTTACTTGATTCATGTTTCCATTTTCTTTCCTTTCTGTATTTGACAGCAACAAGAATGCATTATACAACATTGCACATGTACCTTACACAGATGGAAATAACAACTGAGCTTTGCCTTTCAGACTGAAGGAAAGCATCTATTGCTCATAATGGACCTTGAGACTGCAACATGCAGGTGGTAGATTAGTGTGGAAAATTTTGCATGCTTCCTTTGACTTTCTATCAGTATTTCTTCTATCTCAGAGAAAAGAAACCAAAACAGGAGTTAGCATGTGATGCCTCTGCTCTGTGGTTTAATGAGCACTGTGTATTTGGTTATTGCAGATCTGTCAGGAGCAGAAGCTCATTACAAAACTGTGCACAGGGCAAGTCAGTCCTTTAGCCTACATGTATGTACAACTTTGAAGCAGTCACTTTTAGCTACTTGAGAATCTTTGCTCTAAAGAAAACTGCACATCGGAGGAAAGGGATCATTAATATTAAACTGATTAATTATTTGCCAAGATAAATGATCCAGTCCTGACAGATGGTGAGCAACTATAGGTGGCCCTGGAAAGTGTGAATTCTTAGCCATCCATAGCAAATGCTCAGCAACAGAAGAGATGTGATCTCGAATAATTAAATAAAATGCCTGTATTTGCTTGGAAGCCATGAAGTTTAACAACACCACCAACAAAGGAATACATGGACAGGGAACAAAAGGAAAAATCGTAGGATATGTGTGATTAATACAGATTTAACTTTGCTGTCTGTGATGATGGTATGCAGTGATGAAGTAGATGTGTTCTGTGATTTATTTTTTTCTACTTTAAAGTCATGGAGCTCTAAAAATGACTAATGAACCTCCTTTCAAGTTTCATATCTATGACCTAATTCATATGTCCAGGAATCTTGTCTTCCCCTTAACTGCAGCAGAATGTTAAGGGTTGCTCATCCAAAGAGCGTTACAGGCCAAAGCAGAGACCCTGGACATGATCCAGCACAAACAGCTGCATTCCAGTGAAAACAGGAATCAGACGTATAGTGCAGATGATAGTCTAATTGGCAGATGCTATTTACTATATGTTAATTGCAAGATGTATTTTAAATTATGCTGTTGATTAAAACAATAATTAGAGCAGTTCTATGTAAGATGCTGAGTTGTTAAAAATAATTGTCTTACAGAAGTATTTCTATCAGGTTACAATTGAAACATGTTCTTTAGAACAAAACTTTGTTAATGTGCATTGTTCAAAACCTCAGCTGAGATGAACTGGAATACATAAGACTAGTTTCCACAGATAAGTTATTATGTAAGGAATTGGCCTGCTGTACTTTTATACTATGGAAGATAGTATGGTTTGTACATTTGTGCACTGTATTTTTGTGCTACATATGTTGTAAGATATATCAGTGTACAGTTATGATGAAACTCTACTGTAACTACAGAATCGCAGAACAGCTGAGGTTGCAAGTGACCTCTGGAGATTTTGTAATCCATCTCTCCTCTGCTCAAAGCAGGGTCAGCTATAGTAGGTTCCCCATCTAGTTGGGTTTCGAATACCTCTGAGGATGGAGACTCTATGACCTCCCTTTGTCGAACTTCATAAGGTTCTTGTTGGACATTTTCTTCAGCTTGTCGAGGTCCCTCTGAATAGCAGCACAACCATCTCATGTATCAGCCACTTCTTCCAGTTTCATATGACCTGTAAATTTGCTGAGGGTGGACTCTTCCATCATCCAGGTGATTAATGATAATGTTATACAGTATTGGTCCCAGTGTTGGTGCTGGTGTACACCACTAGTGGTTGGTCTCACATCAGGTTTCATAACACTGATCTCAACCCTCTGGGCCTGACAATTCTTCCAGTTTTCAATCCATTTCTTTGTGTGTCTATGTGGATGTTATATGCGATGAGACAAGTGTCAAAAGCCTTACTAAAGTTGAGATAAACAACACCACTGCTGTCCTGATCTCAAAATAATTTTATAAGAATAGACTAACCTGACCACGCTTTGAATGTTATATAAACTTTAAATGTAAATTAGTGTAATTTGGAGTAAAAATTAGGTTATCTAAACCTGATTCTTTGTTCAAAGCGATACTTTTTTCAAAGAAATTTTCAAAAATACAAGGTTCATGAATCCTACTAAAACTTACGAGGACTTTGGGACTCAACTGTTTTATATGCCTTCAGAAATCTATATTCTGTGTCTCTCTAGAAATATGCATGTTGGCCAAGCCAAGTACTTGTCTGGCAGAACTCATTTTGGAGCTTGAGAGCAAGGCAAGGGTGTCTGCAACCTCGAAGAATCTCCTCCGGGGCTCTGTGATCAAAGCTTCTCCATTAAGACCACTATATTTCCAGGTTTATTTTATAAAGGGCTGGTAAGTTATCGCTGAAAGTTACAGTCAAGTTACCGATCTGAACAATGTATCTTACAGATACCAGTGGGAAATAGCATTGCTCATTATTTGTGGTGACTGACAACCCCACTAACATGCTGATTTCTGTTTAAAAATATATTCTATTCCATTATAACCTGCTAATGACTAGAATCCTGATAATTCCTAGTAGCTTGTTTACTCATATTTAATATTAGCACTATCTGTGTTTTGCTTTCTGTGACATTACCATGCATCCAGAACAAAACTCTTGACATTGGGAGTTTGTCTCTATGTACTCTGGTAAAGTAGGTTGGACTTGATCTTAAAGGTCTTTTCCAACTGGAATGATTCTATGATTCTTTGAATGGTTACCCTGGTTTTGGTCTCCTTTAAAATATCTAATTACATGTTGCAGACATCTGTAGGCATAAACAGGGACAGTTCTCTTAGTTACTAGGAGTGAATATTATAACACATAGAGCACCATCATACCCTCCCATGGGGGTGCTAGCATATAAATGGAGTTTGGGTTATATCTTGTAGATAAATTTGACTTACAATTTGGAGGCTGAAAATCAGTCTTTGGACTGTGCAAAGAGTGTGACAAGGATGGAGCCCCTTAAGTTGTTCTACCTGTGTGGTGTTGGGTATTTCATAGTAGAGGAAAGAATAGGGGAAAACGGTTGCAAGAAAAGGATCGAAATGGTGTGTTCACTCTTCAGAGCAATACAGCGGGCACATTGCTGTAATTCCTTTCTAGTACAGAGTGGTCCAAATATTTCTTCTTCTGGGAGATCAGGTGCAGCTATGGCCATAGTAGTTTGTATAGTTGAGGCTGAGCTGTGCATGAGCAGTAAGACACAGCTGACAGTTTTGAAATTACTTCTGTTCACGTAGCTGGGGGCATATAAAGATATCCCAAAGGTAACAGAGCTAATTACCTGATTGCGGTAATGAGTATGACAGTGAGGTAGCAGAAAGTGCAAAGGCAGAAATTTCACATTACTTTTCTTTAAGCATTAAAAAATGTACTGAAGTTTAAAAAAAACTTTAAAAAATGTACTGAAAACCCTACTGTTGGCACATGCTTGTGGATATGAGTGTTTGTCACGTGTCACTATACTTCCCTTGTACGACAGTGCTAAGGTTTCCAATTGCATTTATACTGTAATGAAGATGACTTTCTGTCTATGTTCTACAGTCCAGTAGTCACCCAGTCCCATGTCATTATAACAAGTTTTCAAGTTGTACCAGCAAACATGAAGAAAAAAAAGCTCCTTTTTCTCAAAAACAAACAAACCAACCAACAAAAAACCCAAATCCAACTCCCCACCCCCCTAACCCGCAAAACAAACAAAGAAAACAAAACCACAAACAAATCCAAACCATCACCCAAACAACAAGAAACAGTACTTCCCACAATCTAGTGAACAGTGTTTTGCTTTGAGACATTGATTTATATCCATTCTCTCAAAGTGAAAGGAACTCCAAGTAGGGGAAATCACCATATTGAAGGAGAGGCTACTTAGACATCATTTTCAAAGTGTTCAGTCTTCCAGTCACACTCTAAGCTCTCAAACTAAAATAACTATGTCTACCCAGGGATTTGCAAGAGCTTAGCTGCATCTGTTCAGAATTGTACCTCTCATTGAAGTAGTACAGCTTTCTTTTCCTAGAAGAAGCTGTTTTCGTATCAGCCAAGGGCTGCAGTTGTAAAGACAAGATTGAACTGACAGATTTTTATGAGGTTGTTTTTGTTTGTTTTGCTTTTTGTTTGTTTGTTTGTTTTGTTGTTGTTTTGTTTTTGTGTTATGTTTTTTTTTTTTTTTCCTGCTCTAGCAATAAAATTTACTTAGTGTGGTCAATAATTTCTTGGCTGTGGACATATGTCCTGGTTTTCGCTGAGATAGAGGTAATTTTCTTCCTAGTGGCTGGTATAGTGCTGTTTTTCAGATTTAGAATGAGAATAAAGTTGATAATTCACTGATCATTTAGTTGTTGTTAAGCAGTCAAGGACTTAGGAGCTTCTCACACCATGCCAAGTGCGCAAGAAGCTGGGAGGGGGGCACAACCAAGGCAGCTGACTCAAACTAGCCAAAGGGATATTCCATACCATATGACATCATACTCAGTGTGTATTTTGGGGAAAGCTGGCCAGGGGAACCACTAGTCAGAGACAGGCTGAGCATTGATCACCAGGTGATGAGCAATTGCATTGTGCATCACTCATTTTATACATTAATATTAATACCAATACTAATATTAATAGTAATATTAATAGTAATATTATTATAATGTTTGTTCTTATGATTATTATTATTTTCCTTTCTGTCCTATTAAACTGTCTTTATGTTAACCCATGTTTCCTTTTTTTTTTCTGGATTCTCTCCCCCATCCCACTGAGAGTGGGGAGAGAGTGAACAGCTGTATGTGCTGTTTAGCTGAATGACAGGTTAAAATACAACATGTTACCAGGGAGGTGATGTGCAGGGCACAAGAAGAGAGCAAAAAAATGCTATGACTGCTATGTTAGACCAAACAGTCTTTACATTTAGTCAGGTATTCAAAAATTATGACAAATCAATCCACTGACAAATGTACACCTCTGAGACTGGAGTAATTTTAATGAGTGTTTGTCCCAAAGCTGGGAGAGATTGGTTTGTAATTGGTTGGTCTGCTCATGAGTCCTAGGCCATGGACACTTCATGGAAGAAGTGCAAATAGCTCAAGAAGACTTGAGATTTCATGTCAGAATGTAGATGTATGTATCACATACCACTTCTGAATGCACTCGAGAAATATGTCCTCCTTGAAAGAGTGAAGAAAATAGATAAGTAGATAATTTTAATTTTTGTGTCCTGATCTCAAGGATCCCAGAGAGGCAAGAACCCTCAAGACTGTTGTACATAGGTAGAAACTTTGATTATAGCCAGTCTTTCTGCTTGTTCATGAATGTCCATCTGAAATTGTATTAAATCTATCTTGACATAAGAATGTTGCACTGTTCGGGGGCTGATAAATCACAGTCTGTACATTAACTATATTTATGTTCCTCACACATATTTCGTCAATTACCAAGCACAGATGATCCTACTTGCAGTTCTATTAGGTCACTAAAGATATTGATGCTGTTTTTTATACTCAGAACAAGGCAGAACTTGGGGCTTGCCTGAAGCTTTCTCTCTTTTCTCCTTCCTCCTTCTCCCATTATTTTGAATGGTTTGGATGTCTTTTATGGATGTACAAAGAGGCCCTTTCATCTGTGTAAAGTTTGTGCTTTAGTTCTGGCTCAAACAAGGAAGCTGACAGAAACAGAATTGCTGTTTCTAGAGAAGACAGCAGTTTATCATCTTCTGCCACATTTGCCACTTCGCTCTCTCCCTTTTCAGAGCACAGCACTGAAAGAATTTGACAGAAACCAGTTTTGTGTTTCTAGGAAATGAAGCACTTGTTTCTTTCAGAGAAAGTTGCTTTTTATTTATTTTTTTTTCCCTGTATAGAAAACCAAATGCAAAAAATAAAAACTGGTCCACTGTTTGACACACTGGAAGGCCTTCATGTAAGGTTTTCATTCACAAAACATGTCTGTAACTGTACAAGTTATTTATTTTCCCTTTGTTACAATCAGTCTATTGTAAAATGAAAACAGAAATTATTTCTTTCTTCATACGTTTGCTGTGAGATTGAAAACTCTGAATCACTCAGTATTGCAGTGGAAATAATACATACACCATAGACTGAAACAAAACCTTTGCTGCTGTTGATGTTGACTAAAAGTGATTAGAGATAACATTTGTGCTTGTGTATTGGAAGAAACCATACAAACTTAGCCAAGGGAAGAGATAATGTGTTACCTGAAGACTTCCCTGTGTGGAGTTTCAACAATCTTCCTCTCATGCTGGGATGCAGCTCTTTTGATTTCCCATGGATATGCAGAGGGCCGTGTTGTGTATGGAATCCGTGATTTGCTACTAGAAGGATCACTAAAGCTACTGTCCCACTATGGCACCCTGGTTGGAAAATGCAAAGTAGCCAAATATTAACTGGGAGTCAGTTTGTGCCTAACTGGGCTGACACAGCTGTTGCTGCCTCCACAGCTACTCTGTCGGCTTTGTAGAACAGTGAAAGACTTAATTCTATGAGACTGATAATCCAACATCGCTTAGAAAAGCTCATAATTACTTATCTGGTTGCCCTCCTCCCCTTCAAATTCAGCCTAGAAACAAGTTATTGCTCAAATACAGAAGTGGAAGCATTGTTTTCATAGTCTTGCTGCCAAGTGATTGAATTTGACACTGTTGCACAGAAGGCTAATTTCTACAGCATGGAACTGGCATCCCAGGCATTGCACTGCAATAGTGAGGTCTATAGGAAAAAGTTGAGGAGCACTGTCTGGACAAATTATGTCAGCTAGTCCAAATTACAGCTGAGGAATCCCTAGATGATAGTTATTTAGAGGTTTCTGCTCTCTAGTGGGTAGAAGTCAAAATTAGAAAAATATCTGAGGTGATGAATGGCTTGGAAGAAAGCAATCTAAGTGTTTTGATGAAAGCTGTTTTGTCTATCAAACTCAGAGCTACAACACTAGCCATCTAACTTCTCAAAGCCTCATACGCTTTTTTTATTACTATTATTATCTATTTTTCATTTGTTTCTGGAAAGACAGGTAGAATGAGCCACTCTGCATGAAGTATTTTTTATCATAAGTCTTTTTGTGCAGTCCTCCTATCCAAGAGTAAATCAAGACAGATTCCTTCTCTGATGATGTGAGGGCCTCTTTTCTAGATGCAAAATCAAGCAGTTCAGACCATGTCTTTTTGGTGTTTGTAGAGGGGACAAGCACCACTGAGTATACCATAAATTGTGAAAGAATGTGATAATGTCTTGAATGTGACACCATGCAGCTGCAGCAAGCCTCAAACTGAAGCTGGAGGAGCCATAAGAGTTGCTTTGGGCATCTAATGTAATGGATCTAGCTCAAGCCTACTGCTAATCTTGCACCTCCTAACCAATTCTTAGGTTGGTCTCATTCCCTTGGTGCCAACCGTCCTCCCCATCTTTATCTTCTTCTATGCTTTTGTATCACTGGCACTCTTCCTATGTTTTTAACATCCTCTTTCCCATTGCTTTAATTTCTACATCCCCTTTTGTTCCCTGTGTTGTAATTTTTTTTTTTTTTTTTTACTTAAGGTCTAGGGCAGATTTATTTCCATAGCTACTCCTTCTGTCAGCTTCTTTCACCCATCCAGCAGTGGTAATGTTATTTCTAGTCTATGTAAAGTAGATGCAAATTGTGATAGGTAGGGTGGTCTAATAGGTTTAAAAACATTGGGACTGTAGAGACCAAAGACAGTCTCTGTGGTGCTAACTTCATATCGTTTATTCTGATGGTGTAGGCCTCTGCCATTTCAGCTAAAATAGTTGCTCTCTGAACTGAGAGAAGTCATAACTTGGTATCTGTTGAATGGGTGAAACTAGGCATCATATCACATATGAACTACTTCATTCCCAGATTTTCAACAAAATCAGGAGAGGAAGAGAGAACATATTCAAAGGGGAATATTCTTTGAACTGTGGTCCTGTGTATTACATGGTAGGAGAACTTAGTGGAGTGGGAAATTATTGTTTAGTTTTGTATATTTTTACAATTTAAAGATCAAGGAAATCCTTAGGTTAACAAGAGGGTTGTGTTTTAAAGTAAGAGATAGATACACAAAATATAAGTGTCAATCTTTTTGAATTTCACATAGTGAATGAATCCTGATATCTGTATGATACTTCGCTCTTTATTAGTCTAACGTGACTCTTACAGAAAGGTTGCTTTGGACAAATGGCATCAAGACATAAAATTAATAAACTCTCCCTGAGTGTTGTTAACAATGGGAGCTGACAATAGACAAGAGCAACTAGTTTCCCATGAGAAACAAAGAAATATCAAAGGACTGTAAATAGCATTCCATTTTCTGTTTGGCAGATGAAGATGGGACATGTGGATGGTCTGAAATATTTTGCCTGGTTTTTTTCTAATGGTGAATCCAATTTTGTGTTTCCACAAAAGAGAATTAACGTTCATAGAATTAGTTTCAGCTCTGCTTCAATGCTTGATTACCCAGAAAAATAATTCTCGGTTGTGTACTGTTGGTCACTAAGCTGTTGAATTATTTACATATGGCTGGGATGAGGAAAAACATTTGAATTCCAAAGGCTTTTTAATTTATTTTTTTTTAATATATGGTTGGAGCAACAATGACTTGAACTCTCACTAACTGCAGCAACATTTCTTTGTGAGCCAATGTCCATGAGACAAAACAAATACATTGTTTTGCTTATTGTGGTTTTCTTTCCTCTTCCAAAAAATATGCAGAGCATAAAGTAAAACGTTTTGCAACTGAGTATCCCCTTTCTCCTGTGCTTACTGTTGCGTTGCAAATAGTATGCATTCTGCTATTCAGTTAGCTAACCTTATATTCTGTGGTTGACCACAAATTTTCTCTGGAGTCAATGGAAGGTTCAGAAACTAGAGGAATCTGAATGTGAGTCAGCAGATACTGACCAGAGCTGGGTTAAAAATTATTTCTGTCCTTATGTTTTCTCGAATTCAGAATCTTTCTCCAAATGCAATTGGATGCATAGAAAGACCTCATAAGGTAGAAAAGCAGACAAAGAGACACTTCCAGCCTAACCCATTCACTACATCTTCTTGCAAGATTGAAAGTTTAAATACCACTCTGTGCAGTTGGGATGGAGGTTGGGTCTGTCTCTTGTGAAAATGTGTGTACATTGATCATCCAATAGGGCACCATTCCTGTTCAGGACTCTGCTTTCAGAGCTGCTCTGCACAGAATAAATATTATGTTCCCTTTGTCAATGGACTACTTTAATGCAAATGACTCCAGATAGGTGCAAGCAAGTCCTACTCCAGAAAGTCCCTTAGGCTGGTGACATGCTGTGCATGATGACACTTATCTGAGATGCAGGACATATATGGAAGTATTTTCACTTCAGCTGATTTCTCTTTGTCATTAGCCAATGTCTAATCATTACGTAGATCTTTCTTTAATTCAACCAGAACTGATACCTTTACTCAGTTGAAGATGCATATTTCTATAGAAAATTTCAATTTGATTGACCTGTTTTGAGGGAGGTTTACCCCATCAGCTGCTATGTTTTATCAGAACAATTGCAACTGCCTCTAGTTATATATTTCTGATGAATCATGGTCTGAAACATCTTAAACAAAATGTAAGTAACTAGTAAAGCAAATGAGGAGGGAGAAAACAAAATTTGATTAAGCAAGATAAGATTTTGAAATGTGATGTGGAAGCAGTGTGGAGAAATTACTGTGATAAGGCTGATGTGGCTAAGACCTTGATAGCAGAAAGCTACTCTGAAGTCAGGCCCAATAAAAGCACACAGAAATGTATAACAGAGATGAATGAAAAACATAGGGGAGAGAGGCTATTGAGGTAGTCAGCCTTTAAAAGTAGTTAACCTTTGAGTCCTTGGAATGTATGAAAAGCCTGAACGGAGTCTTTGGATTCTTTGGTTTTTCTCTGCTAGTGACTTCGTGCTCCTGTTTGTGAAGTGAGGACTGCAAAGGAACAGTGTAAGACTTTAGAAGGGTCTTTGGACACAAACAAATTCCATAAAAAATAGGACAAACTCCTGTCTAGACATAAATGAAAGCTGTTGTAGTATTTGATTAAAGGGAAGCAAAGCTGAACTTCAAGGATTAACGTGGGTCTGCTGAAACCTTCATTAAAAGGGCTGTCTAAAGAAGGCCTTTATCATTTACACATGTGCAGTTTCAGGCAGTGCAGTCATGCATACTTGTATGACTATCCATGAGGTGAGCAGTGAACATGAAATAATTAACCATATTAAAATGATAGCCTCTGACTATTTTTAATCAGGGAGGTATTCGTGTGAGAAAAAGAGAATGTTTTAAAAATGGGTGGTTTTTGTGGTACTGCATACTGACCTGAATTTTATGACCGTATTTTTTGTGCAAAATCTATAAATACTTTTTTGGGGGGGGATAATGAGGGGAAGAGAGGGGAGGGATGTTAGGAGGGAAATGAGAAATAAGTAAAACAAAATTCCTTTTTATTTCTCTTTTTAAACAGAATGTTAACCAATCCTTTGGCAACAAAGCCCATGTTTATTTTTAATTAAAAAAATAACATAGCTGGCTTGACTTCAATTTTCCCAGCTGCTATTCTTCCATCACAACAGCTCTCTGACCTCTTTTCCCTTGCTGATTTCTTTCATCATTTGCTCTTAGCTTGTATGTGTTACATGGGTTTTATGTAGTATTTCCTACCATTGAAAGGAAGGCTAACAGTCTAAAGAAGTAGCTGGGGCTCAGTCATCTAGACTCTCATCTATATTACCTGATCATGCCCTCTTCTCTTTTGGAAAAGTAATAGGTGTGACCAGGATAACTTCTTAATGTGCATATTTCTTGCTGTTTATATGGCTGCCAGGTGAGGAGAGATTTAAACTGCATATTGAATTTATGAGTTGTAGTTCATTAAAATAAATGGAGTGGATTTGGCAAAGCTCAGGTATCACTGGGCACACAGGTAGTGTTTGAAGGTTGACAAGCAGCCTTGGTGGTTTTTCTTTAGATGGTCTATTGCAAACGGTCAGTTTTTGTGTTTGCACTTTAGGTGAAAATTTAGAAAATAGATATGCTTGCCATGCCTTCTCCAGCAACTTCATTTTCTCTGTTAATGGGATAGAACAGGAAGAACTCAGGGTGATGATGCATTTCTCAGCATGTCATGACAGAGCTCGTTACTTATGTAGTGGAGAACATGGTGTCCATTTGCAACAATCCGTTTGGTTTCTTGAGTAGATTAAAATTTAAATTACGTGGACATTTAGAGGCCCTTGAGTATTTGGGAGTATCTGTACTTTCTGCAGGCATTTTTAAGATAATTAAAGTTGAGACAGTAATGCTGTAGCATTAAAGGTTCATGTAGCAGTCATCCATACCATACATTGCCAGCAGCAGTGTAGCTGACACCATCAAAGCTACAACTATTCACAGACAGCAATGTAGTAGCTAGAATAGAAGTAGTGGTTTGTTGGGTCACTGGAACCAGGCCATGGAAGAAGATATAACTATATGTATTAATCACCAATAATGTTACTACTGGGACAGTCTTTGCAATGCATGATTTGCAAGCTTTCCATATATAAGATAGCCACTATAAACCACAGTTATTTGTACTGGTTATTCCTGAATAAGTGGCAGCATTCCGGTGTACTATGATATTTTTCCTCTGTGCAAGTTTAGCTCTGCTCACCTTGCCTCAGTTAGAAGCTAGAAAGGCAAGGATAAATGCATATGAACTGTTACAGTATGAATAAATAACATTATCCAAGCATTTTTAACGTCCAAGAAGGATTTGAGAGATATTTGAGATTTTTGAAAAAATTTCTATGATGACTCTTATTTTATCTTGACTAGTTTGCTCTTTCTTTGTTGTATACTTCTTGAGAAATGCATAAAGAGGTAAAATATTAATAAGATGGTATATGCCAGCCTGGGCTAAGGTAGACCTATTGTAATACATGGAATGGTTGATATCTGTTTTGATGTTACTGTGAGCCTTATGATGTTTATTCTGAGAGTTCTTAAGAAATGATTCAATACTTCTCATTAATATATGATTTCTGTCTCATAGTATTTGTAAATATTTTCCTTTCACAGGTGACACAGTTTGCTTTTATGATGAACTATGGGATCAGGACAAGGAACTGAGAGGTAGTGGGTATCAGGAGGCTAGCAATAAGGAGAAGGAGGAAGCAGGGCAATAGGATCTGAGGCAAGAAATTGTTAAAGTCTAGTGTAGAAATAATGTAACCAAGAGAGAGAATAAAAGAAGTTCGAGAACAGTACAATGGGGGAGGCACGATGGATATGAAAGCAGAAGAGAGGGGGAAATATGGGACAAGACAGTGAAGATATGATGCAAATTAACTGCCTGAAAATTACTGGGAAAAAATAACTGTATCTGAATTATTTAGTTATCCTGTCTGAGAGAGATGATTGAGAGGAATGGAGTAAGCCAGAAGAATCACCTTATTTTCTTTTCTTCTTCCATTTCACAGTTTCTAGGAAATGGTTCAGCAAACTAGTGGGTGCTTTCTGTGTGAATTCGGATGCTGTAGTCCTCTCCTTGCTTTTGCAACGGCGCAACATTTTCTTATCCCCAGTTTCTTGTTTTGGCATGCAATGCTTCACCCCTTCTAAAAGATCGTACTTAAAGATTAACAATAATCAAATAACATGCAATGCTTGTCGTTAATTTAATCATCTGTCCTAAATCCTTACGAGAGATTAGAGCAGTGAAATTCTGTTTTGGGCTGAGAATCATTAGGAGAATACTAGGAGATTGTCTTAGTCGGAAAGTGGTATGAATTGGAAAACTTAAAGAAAAAGGTAAAGGAAAAGTAAAAAAAGGAAAAGGGAAAAGGAAAAAGGAAAAGTAAATCCCAAAGCAAAGAAAGTGAAACTAAATGTTCCCCTACATGAAGATTGGAAGCATTCATTCTTAGAGTTTCATCTGGGCTCATTACAGAAACATTCTCCAAGGACTAACCTAGAAAACTTGAATCGAAACTTCTATACCCATGGGAGGTTGCACTCCAGGGACTTTCAGCTATCCCATCTACATGGAAAAATACATTTGAAGGAAAGCCACAGAAGAGGTTCACATGAACATTCCCTGCTGAGGGAATGCCTTCATTTGCACAGAAATCTTTTCTAAATGGCTTTATTTTTATGTGAGCTGTGAGCTCTAGGATCCACAAATAGTAACTTTTAGTGCTGGCACTAATACTGCCAATCAGAATTCTTCTCAGAAACACCATTAATTAAACTTCTCTGGAAAGGACATGTCTCACAGAATTTTCCCTGCAGCTCTCTCTCTCCTGACACCTATCTCAGCAGTGTGTTTATATTCAATAACTAAAGAAGACATAGCAGAGGAGAAAATCAGAACTTTCACGAGAGGCAACACATTTGTTATTACAGACTTATCTTAGCTTCCATACTCTGCTTGTTTTGAGCAAATTCTTTCATTTGTCATGTTGAACGATGCTAGCAGCTGTCCAAATATGCTTTAAAGCATGCAGTTTCCATTTGCTGTCTGTTGCAAGGGACTATTTTCTGAATTATTATGCAGTATTCTTTATGGATTATTAATAATTTGGATTAGAGCTCTAAGCTTTCTGTAGCCCTTTTCATTGCAAGGCATTTTGGACTTCTTATTAGCAGTAGTTTTCCTCAGCAGCACACTCTGCAGTAGACATGTCTGTGTCCACTGCCAGTGGTAGAGGGGAGCTTATGTTCAATCTCCAGATGGCCAAAAAGGGATATGACAGGCTTTGGTTTTTTAAATTTTAAAATATTTACTCTTCTAAATCAGAATTTTAAATGGAAAAATCCTCCTTGAATCATCTTTTTGTTGCTGTGCCTGTTGCTGCTCTATTGGGGAGATAGGTTTACACTGAGAACACATGGCTATTCTGGAACAGGCTTGGCCTCTTCCTGCTGCCACTGATGTCCATGTGAGAACAGAAGACCATGCAGGGAGCAAGTGAAGAATACAACCCTCTGTTTATTCCTGTGGGCAGTAACTGCTGATCAAAGCAGGAAGAGATGAGGTATCCGGTTTTCTGCTAATGTGAGTGCCACTACTGTGTGGTTAGCAAATGGTTTCTTCTTAGTAACATGAAAATGGCCAAAGAAGGAAGCAAGTGCTATATTTGCATGGCTGAAGATGATGTTTCAGCCCACATCTGCTCAGATGCACACATGGTTTTCTTATTTTTTAGCCTCTGCTTTCAAGAATAACCACAGAAATGCCTTCCAGTCAGTATGAGCTGTATCTAGTCCTCATTTTGTTGTGTTTAGCCTCAGGAAGCAGTTCTCTTTCTTCCTGTCTCATGCTAAGACACTCAGAATGAAAGCCTGTATGTAGGCCAGTCATATCCAAAACTTGTTCACTTCTATTGAGGGAGTATTATTATATGTGTGAGAGAAGTGACTGCCTTCCAAAATATCAGGATGCTCTACTTCTGAGTTTAGTGTAAGGATAACTGGCATTTTAAGATGGTGTAGAAGAAAAATGCAATTTTCTGAAGCATTGTTGGTCAGATGAGCTGCTGTTTAAAAGGATATTAACAGCTTAGCTGAAGGGAAAATACAGATCTTTCTCCGTCACAGACTTTCTCCCCTAATGTGCATGGTTGTTGCATTATTTTAAAGACCAATCATGATTATAAGATCTGATTCAAATTTGTAATTAAGAACATCCATTGAGCAGCTTAGTCTAGGGGATGGTGTTACTCAGGATGCCCCTGAGTCCTGCTCTGGAAAACCATTCTGTCTACTGGCACACCCATGGCATTTGGAGTTGATTGAAAGTGAGGTCCAGTGGGCCCCCAATAAGTTAAACTGCAAAGAATAGGTGGGTGTTGGAGAAGGATTTCACAGAATCACAGAATATTAGGGACTGGAAGGGACCTCAAAAGATCATCTAGTTCAATCCCCCTGTTGGAGCAGGAATACCCAGATGAGGTTACACAGAAATGTGTCCACGCAGGTTTTGAATGTCTCCAGAGAAGGAGACTCCACAACCCACCTGGGAAGCCTGTTCCAGTGTTCTGTCATCCTCACTGAGAAGAAGTTTCTTCTCAAATTTAAGTGGAACCTCTTGTGTTCTGGTTTGAACCCATTACCCCTTGTCTTATCATTGGTTGTCACTGAGAAGAGCCTGGCTCCATCCTTGTGACACTCACCCTTTATATATTTATAAACATTAATGAGGTCATCCCTCAGTCTCCTCTTCTGCAAGCTAAAGAGACCCAGCTCCCTCAGCCTTTCCTCATAAGGGAGATGTTCCACTCCCTTAATCATCTTCATGGCTCTGTGCCGGACTCTGTCCAGCAGTTCCCTGTCCTTCTTGAACTGAGGGGCCCAGAACTAGATACAATATTCCAGGTGTGGTCTCACCAGGGCAGAGTAGAGAGGAAGGAGAACCTCTCTCGACCTACTAACCACCCCCTTCTAATCCACCTCAGAATGCCGTTGGCCTTCTTGGCCACAAGGGCACAGTGCTGACTCATGGTCATCCTGTGGTCCACCAGGACCCTGAGGTCCCTTTCCCCTACACTGCTAACAGATTGTTCCCCAACTTATACTGGAACCTGGGGCTGTTCCTACCCAGACGTAAGACTCTACACTTGCCCTTGTTATATTTAATTAAATTTTTCCCCATTCAACTCTCCAGCCTGTCCAGGTCTTGCTGGATGGCAGCACAGCCTTCTGGCGTGTCAGCCACCCCTCCCAGTTTCATGTCATCAGCAAACTTGCTGACAGTCACTCTATTCCCTCATCCAAGTCATTGATGGACATATTGAATAATACTGTTCCCAGTAGTGACCCTTGAGGGATTCCACTAGATACAGGCCTCCAACTAGACTCTGCCCCATTGATCCTTTCCTCCCTGCTCCTCAGATCTCCAATATATCATGCAGCTGGGCTGGATGAGGCACTGCTGATGGCATGGTTTTCCTCTCCCTGAGTCTTTAATTCCAGACCCTGAATAACTCTGGACAATCAGCCCTGTGTGTATTGCAGTCTATGTGGTTCAACCAGAAAATATGATGAAGTGGGAAACTTTTTCCTGCAGCTCACATTCTTCCTATGGATTTGTGCTAACTGATACTTCTCTGCATCACTGAAATCCCCTTCAGATGAGGCCACAGAAAGATGAAGCTATAATAGTATGAGTGCTTCATAACCTTTGAAAAAATAATGATGGCATGTAGCTACACATTTAAAAGATGAGAGTATTTCCTTGAAGACCTGTGGGATGTGCCTTAATGGTGATTTTTCAGCTGAGATTAAGATGGCGCTTGGACTCTCAACCCTTTATTTAATAATATATTAACACATATAATGTTATACTAAGGTTATTGAGAGCAGCTATTAGGTTAGAAATTTCTAATGTGTAGCTTCAACTCTCTTGTAAAAGGGTAATAAACTCTTTGGGAGTAAGAACTACCTTTTTGTCCTACTGTTTGTATAGCCACAGAAAGTTGGGCTTGGTGATACTACTGCACTGGCAGTCCTAATACTGGCAGAAACATTGATAACTATGAGATGACTGCAGCCTTCTGGAAAGAAGACCTCAGCTACATCAAACTGCCTATGTTCAGCAGAGCACATAAATGTGTGCTTAGCCTGAAGTTAAAGGGTTTTTTCTATGGTTTTAAAATTAAATTCTAACTTAAGTGTATCTCTGTGTGAGAAGCGTGTTACTTTACTTCGAATGCTGATGGTTTGTACTGATAAGCTGCTTGTAAGTGGTTACGCAAGCAATTCACAGGAGACAATAGACCTCACCTCTTTAGGTCATCGTCGAAAAAAAATTCCTTGGGTACCTGTTCAGATAGCAAAGGATGAGTTCGAGGCTTCCTGTTCCCCTCTTCTGTGGACAGCACTTATTTGTCAAACACTAATGAAAAGCCTTCTTTGTGTATATAGCACATCTGAGGAAAAGTTGAAGTTTTATTTAAGTGCTGCCTCTGGAATTTTTTAATAAATACATAAACTGTATGGCAGACCTGGCAACATAAAAATCAAAAGGAGGAAAGGAGATATGGAAGAAATACATAAACAAAGAAATACTTCACCTGGAGTGTTTTTTAAAAAGGTGGTTTCCCATTCTCATTTTCATGACTCGAGGGGAAAAAATAATTTGCACGAGAGCCAATATTGAAATCTATGGGTAAAAAGTCCTAGCTGTAACTGGAATTAGATTTTAAATTTAACAGCCACTCTATGTGTATAGCCACACTATGCCTGTGATAAAGAGGAGAGATGATGACAAAAAAGGTAGAACCCAACTCTTCCTAATGATATCCAGTGGAAGGACATGAGGAAAGGGACACAAACTGAAATACAGAAAACTCCATTTAAATGTAGGGAAAAAAAATACATATATATATCTGTAAGTGATCAGCACTGAAACAGATTTCTCAGGGAGGTTGTGGAGTGTCCATCCTTGGAGATAGCCAAACCCCAACTGGACATGATTCTGGGCAGCCTGCTTTGAGCAGGGAATTGGACTAGATGATATCCAGATTTGCCTTTCAACCTGAACTGTTCTGTGATACTGTGAAATGATTTGCTGTTTTTAAAGACTGGAGGAGGAATTATTTTATCTATTACACTACTAACTCCGAACCCAGTAAGTAGACTCGGTTACCTCCTTTGTGCAAAAGAACTGTAAAGTACACTCTCAAACTCTTCTTTGTGGTGTTTACACTCTCTTCTAGTGATGTTATTTCACTTTCCTAAATGATTAAATATGTAATTGGGACTGAAACCCAGGTGTGCTATTTCCAAAACAGCTTCTTAACTACCTTACTGTTGGATAATGTGGGATTGCTCCATTATATATGATGCAACGAGGAATACTTCCTATGTGCACACCACACCTAACTGTGCATTAGCTGAGTGAGCCTTAAGCTGGGAAGAGACATAGCTGGGTCCTTGTGTCAGTATGAAGGTTTAATTATTTGTCCAAAGTGAATTATATCTTCACATAGGATATAATTAAGTTGTGGGACTCTGTTATGGGATTTTGCTGAATGTTGGCAGCTAATGGAAATAATAATGGAAAAAAGGTGCCATGGAGATCAGTAAATACACAGATTCCACCTTTGACTCAGGCATCCTGGCAGTCACAAGTTGTTGTCAAGTATTTGTGGGAAGCATCATTATATGCTTTCCCCTTTCTTACGTTCTACTCTAAACACCTGCTATTGGGCACTGCCAGAGACAGTATACAGAGCTAGTCAGACCTTTAGTCTAGTTCTCTTTATACTCTTAGCACCAGCACTACTAGGAAAGAATGTGGAAGAACATCCTACCACTATAGAGTTCTTTGGAAGATATAGGCTGAAACCCCTGCAAGAAGAGATGGGATTTGAATCCTGTTACAACCCCAGCTGTTGAGGCATTGAATAAAATGGAGCACCTGCAGCACGTAGTTTGGTAACTGTGCTTCATAACTTTATTTCTATTCAAAGCTACCTGGTATAATGGAACCAAAGTCATTAACAGAGTAGAGAGTAATAAAACCATGCTTTTCTTTGTCTGTGCATGCACATAATTTTAATCAAAAAAACACATTTAAATGTCACAGGTCAACTTCTGAATGACCTTGGATGTGATTTGGTTTCCCTTGTTTCCGTAATCAAGGTAGTAACAACTTCCTCATTTCTTAAGCCAAAAAGTACTTTGATAAATGCACTTTCAAGAGCTTCTGATAAAAGTATTCCTGTTATTAAAATTGACCTGTGCTAGCCGAGAATCTAGTACTGATGTTAGCTGGAAATTGGGTTCCACTCCGTGCTTGAATGTGCAGTGCTGGGTCTGTGTCTAGGTCTGAAATGCTGTTAATGCCATTGTGTGAACGAGAGCAGAACATGAACCCAATATTTATGGTCAGGGGAATCTGAAGGACTGAAGAATCGGTAAAAGTTGTGCCAAGTTTACCACTGAAGATTACAGTCCAAAATGTGTCCAAACCCTAGTGATGTTTCTTGGATTGGAGCGTTTAGATCTATGGAGTCTGGTTTTTGACCTGGACCTGAACTTCCTTCATGCTTAAGTTGCATGTAAATTTCCTGTTTGTTAAATTATTCTTAGCCCTTCTTATTCAGCTCACAATGGAACTGTGGTGTGATAGATGTTCTTTTGGCTGGCAAATAGCGAGTCATTTTGTCATTTTGTTGATATTATACAAATTATACTGATTTGTATATCAAATTATACTGATATTATACAAATTATGCTGAGTTCAGTTCAGAAAAATGTTGCTTTAGGATAGAGCAAATACAAGGAGGATAGCAGAAGAGGGCTTCGTAACTGTAAGAAAGAAAAGGCAAATCATTTGGAGGTTGTCTCCACTTAAAAAAAAAAAAAATCTTGAAGAGTTTGAAAGAGAGCAAAAGGTCTGAAGCAGAAAAAGACTTTTAGTCTCAGGATCCTCCTCATGCACAATCTGAATGTCATGAAGTTATGCCTACTGAAAGTCAAGTGGTGTACACTAAACAGTAGAAGGGGCAAAGTCAGTTTTCAAGCTAGTGGAAAAAGTTTGAATGAATTCAGTGACCTGGAAGGACTTGCATGCTATTAATGAGTTGGAGCTCTGTGGAGTGATAGAGCCCAGTCTGCTCTCACTGTAAGCAGGAGTAACCAGTGAGAGGAAGATGACTTGAAGCTCTTCATTGTTTGTTTCAGACCTAGATGATTAGAGTTGTCCTCTTAAATTGCTTTTTTCCTGCTCTGTGATTTGCATATGCATAGTAATGCTATGCATCAATAAGGTACTGAGATCTCTTTTGAATCTAATGCTGAAACTTCTAACGAAATGAAAAAAAATCTGGGCTTTGGCCACCCTAAAGTTTTCAGTAACATAAATCACTGGCAGGTGTCTATAAAACCTCGATACTAGATTGTAAAACTGTTTTTGAAATTGCTGAATAGTCATTTACATCAAGAGTCCTCGAAAGTCTGTGAGTTTCCAGAGGAAAAAAACAGAAATTAATACAAGTAATGGACCCACATTATGATCTTAAATTGCAGAAAATAAGCTTCAGTGATTCTTAAATAATCCATTTCTTCTGTTTGCACCAGGATGTTCTGTATGAATGTCTTCGGGTCTAAAGAGACCATGTAAACCTCTCTGGAGAAAGTTACCATTTTTATTTTTACTATGGTTGGACTGTATACTATCAAGTGGTAGCTGAATGCAGACTGAGTGTTCAGGGAAAGAATATCCCATTTCAATTGAGCTTGTTCTTACTGTATTACCTGGTATCCATTATGAGTTTCTACGAGATCATGAGTTGTTGTACGGTCTTTGTATAAGGGTGGCAGCTCATTGTTCTGCTCTCTGAATTGGCGTTTATAAAATTGTTGTCATGCTGGGTCAGAGCAAGGTCCATCTAGGTTAGTAACCTATCTCTGACTGAGGCAGTCACAGTAAAGCAAGAGAAAGCAGGTGAGTGTGGAATGGCTCTCGCTTTTACGTGCTCTCCCAGAGTCTGGCAATCTTTGCTCTGGGACTTTCTAAACCAGAGGTCACATCTAGACTATCATATCTCATAGCTGATGAAACTGTCCTCCATGACTTTTTTTGATTCCTTCTTGAATCATAGTTCTTGTACAACAATAAACAACATTTACTGTTTAAAAATCATTTAAGACCTTTCTCACATCCTGCTTCAGTCACCTCTTTTTCAAATGGAAGAGTCATACTCTAGATAGGCTCCTAGATGGGAACTGTGCCATATCTCTTACTATTGGTTTCCCTTCCTGGAGATCTTCTTGAGAAAGGGTAACCAGAACTTTGTGCAAAACTCAAACCATAGATATGTTATGTATTCATATGTGTGATCTAGGTAGAGCCTAGAATTTTCCCTAATGATTCTTAATTTTCTTTTCACATCTGCTGGCTAGTCAGCTAATATTTTCAGAGAGCTTTTCCTCAGACTCCAGGATGTCTTTGAGTTTAATTGGCTCATTCAGAGTTGATCACTGTGTGTCTACAGAGATAAGTTGTTGTTTGTGGTTTGTTTGGTTTTTTCCCTCTACCTTTTACTGAATTCAGTCTGCCCATAGAAATGAAAAAAAAAACCCACAACAACTTTGTAGGGGTGTTGTTAAAGAAGACTTTACCAAATAAAAATGAAAAGTGCACAATAATTATGCCAGTACTAAACGGTGTTCTTTGTTTTCTATTTCTGTACAGTGATCACCTCTAATTTCTGGAGTCATCATTTTAAATTAATCAGCAGCTGGTTTGTTACTGAAAAGCTCAGAATACTTCCTCTGATTTCCTTCCTGTGAGTATGATCAAAGTAATTACCTCAGATTTCCTTGCCTGTGGTATTCAGAAGTTTTTATCTGTATTGGGTTTTTTTTTGTATTGATGCTTTTATATTGGATTTTTTTTTTTTTTCTTCTCCCTGTGGGCTTACTTTTTGCTTTGGGAGCTGATCCAGATCCTTCTGAAAATCAGTGGACAGCTCTGTAGTCAAACCCTTGAGTCCTATTTCTTTGGGGCTACTGTCTCCAGAAATTACTTTCTGCAGAACTGATAGCAGATTTAAAGGATTTTTGTCTTGAATTCTATCATTAAATAAAAATATTTAAATTTTACAGTAATCATTTTGTGGTTGTGTGGCCACTCTTTTAATAGCTCTATTTATTTCTCTGCTGGATTTGAACAAGTTTTTTGCTTGCAATGGGATTTTAATACATACTTACTTGCCTTAAGATCATGTGTTGGTGTCTGTTGCATTCTTGTTAGAGCAAGCAGGTGCTGAGGAGTCTGTGAGAATTGCAATAACCATGTTTACTGACTATTTATGATGTGTAAGACTCAGAGATATTTTTACAAACATTTTACAAACATGTCACTACTAGAACAAGTGAGGGCTCACAAACCACTTAAAGAAAAAATATATAATGTGTGTAAAATTCAGCCCCTCAATATACAGAAATTCCAGACTGGACACAAACTGGCTCTGAGTTTAAGCAATATCTATGACAGCAGACTGATGGGATCAGAAATACTGCATCAGTGTCAAGGCAACTCCTTTAGATAGCCTCATCTTCAGTTAATAGAGGGTACAGTGAGGTGCTTATTCTCACTAATTGAGTGATCATGTTCTCTGTGTGCCTGGACCTCCTCTGTACGTCTGCTCCATTCTACCTCTTCCTGGCAAGAACAGTGTGGAGGAGAAGAGAGACATGGCAGCTGGCTGAACACTGGTTGCATTCCTTTTCTTCTCCAGCAGCCTTCCCCCCCATTAGAAATGCTGTTTCTGGGCCCAGTTTAGCTGTTTTTGTCATTGTCCTTGGGGAAGCAAATTTAACTTTGACTACACTGCTGAGAAGGTTTGAAGTGCTGAATGGGTTGATAATTGTTGCAGGCTATTCTCTGCATTACTTTTGAGTCTTTGTGGGGGGAGTATTTGAGACTGAAAACAGATACAATCTGGGATTTCCAGTTTGTAGGAAATATTGATATTGCAAAATTGGGATTTCATTTTGATTCAGAACAAGCCTAAATGTTCTAGAATTTCCCATTAAACACTCCAGTGATATAACTGAATTTAAGTTCCTACTTGCTTCCTTGGGTGGTGCATTTATGAGGTACCTAAATTCCTTAAAAATTTGACCCAAGGAGAAGGGAGGCCATACTGTCCAAAAGCAAATGGGATCCAAAATACAAGTGCTCTCCCCCTGTGGTTAAGATAGGACATTCAAAGAGAGCAGTGAATGCCCTCCAGAGTTTTTCTGGCAGTTCAGCGACTGGAGTTGTATTTATAGATATGTCTGAGCATGCAGACTCAGGTGTTAAAAGAAAGCACTTCAGTCCCTCAAAACTGAGACTGTACTTCAGTGTATTTCTGTGCTGGTGCCTTATTTTGGTGCTTAAAATGCACGTGAAAATCCGTTCTTCAGAGATTCGTTCATCTATTCCAAGTGTAGGTTGCAGGGCGACTGTCATCTGTCTCGTGCTGAAGTCCCCATGGTGCTTGCACAGCACTGGCCAAAGTAGTGTTGAAGAATTCTGTCATGAAGAAGGAAAGGCAAAATATGATAATACTTTCCACACTTAACTTCCTCTTTCATATTATGAAGCTGGCTGAATAGAAGGATGGTCTTTAGGGGACATGAATGAAAATACCATGAAAAAGGCTATTAGTTGTCTTCAGAAAATCATTAAAGGAAATGGTGTGGACCAATACACTCATTTGGAAAGGAAATAAAAACCCACATTATTTCCATAAAGTACTGGAAAAAAGGCTCTTTAAGTATAAAAAGCAGTAGTGTAGTTTAGTTTTGTTATGACAGTCCTGTAACTCTTCCATTAGTTAATGCAGCCAAATCTGACTTTGGAAGACAATCTGAGGCATACTTACATAAATCACTTTCACAAATAAGTGATACCCTATAAAGTTAAGTTTCAAAGTCACTGGTTAGTGATGATTGTTTCTTGTCTTCCTTGGAAATACACATTTTTGTTAAAAGACAAGATGTTTGTGATTAGGAAACATGTAAGAAAGGTTTTGGTCACCTTTTCTCTTCAGTATTCAAGACTGAAAGCTTTTCTGTAGAGTCTCTGAAGACATTTTTTCTATGGCTTTATTGTGATGAGTTAAACTGAGATGAAAGTAGGGTCTTCCTTCTCACATTGGTCCTCTCTGCTGCTTGGAGGAGGAGGTATAGCACTCAGTGTTGACTGAGTTTCCCTGTAACTTCTGGGACTTCAGGTGACTTCTGTGTGCAGCTGGAGCATTTTTTGGTAAGAACTCTTTTGTGAGAGATTAGAACCTGGTGGGTTTTGTGCTGCATTGCATTGCATTGCTGAAGAGGTGTTAAATATGACTGGAGTTTGGTTTAGTTTAATACCAGCGGATCAAGCTTGGGAAGCAGTAGTGTTGTTCTCCTGGATGCAATTAACAGTTGCATGAAAATGTCATGGCTGCCTTTGGCTGCTGAGCCCAATTTCTGGGTATCATTTGCTAGACAAATCTTATTGCTTGTAAAGAAATTTGGGGCTAACAGGCAGCTGAAACAAAGAAAAACAGAGCATCATTTAGATACAGAAAGTTACGCTTCATTTAAGGGTGAACCAAAATGAGTAAACATGCTGTGACTCACCCCAAATTTTGGACGAAGAAGATTTTTTATTTTCCAGGAATTACACCACCTAGGAACTGTAAAACTGACACACTGAGCAGTTGAAGACAAATCTGCTTCTAATAAACCATGCCTTGCCAGACAGAGGTTTAAGAAGATTAAAAAAAAAAAAATCTGAACAAGCACAAGGATCATATGTAGGGGCAGAGTCACTGCTGTGCTGAGAGTGAAGGGAGTGGAGTTGATTATCTGCATCCTCCCAGTAGGTAGGGAGCAGATATAGCTCGCTGGAGAGGATGTGGCAGAAGCATGCTGTGCTTTGGCTCTGTTCACTGTCAAGGAGTCCATTGGAGAGCAGTACCAAGCACAGCTTAGGCACAGCAGAAGCTGTATCTTACTGTCTTCTGTGCAATATTAATCTTCTGAGGCAGGAAATGCATGTGCTGAGGGAAAGACAGGCTGGGAACTGGGATTCTTCAGTCTTCATTGACAACTGGTTTTCAGTGCAGCCACTTGAGGAATGGGGGGAAATGGCAGAATGTTCCCACCCGGTGTAGAAGGAAGAGGGTCCCTGCTGTGACCACCCCACCCTCCTGGGTTCCCTTGCAAAACAGGTGTGAGGCCTTGCAAGCAAAACCAAACAACAACATTGAGGGGGGTGTTTCCACTAAGTTGGAGATGCCACAGAGGCTAAGTCACCCTGCACCCCCCATCAAAACAGTTCCCACAAAGAAATAAAGTCAGGTTGTGGTTGTAGGAGACTCCCTTCTAAAGGGAATAGGCCCTATATGCATGCCAGATCCACTTCTTAGGGAAGTCTGCTGCCTCCCTGGGGCCAGAGTTAACGATGTAAAAAGAAAACTTCCTGCCCTGGTTAGGCCCACAACTAATAATTTTTCAGGTAGGCAGTGATGAAACTAAAAAGAGAAAACTAAGGACAAGAAAGACTTCAGGGCCTTGGGACACATGGGCAAGGGATCAGGAGCACAAGTACTGTTCTCTGTCCCCGCAGTTGCAGGGTACAATGAGGAAAGATGTAAAATGACACACCAGATCTATACCTGGCTGCAGGACTGGTGTCACCAGCAGAATTTTGGATTTTTTGATCATGGGTGGGCTTGCACCTGGCCTGCTAGCGACAAATATGACAAATACGACAAATACCTGTCTCAAAAGGGGAAAAGGATCCTGGGGCAGGAGTTAGCAGGACTCATTGAGAGGGGTTTAAACTAGATTTGAAGGGGGAAGGGGAGGAAACCGGGTCTGGCAAAGGCACACCCAAAGGTGCCATGTCAGTGTTTGAGGGTAGTGCTGGTGAGGCCCTTTGGTCTGCTGTCCCAGTGGAGGTAGGGGATGGAGAGCTGTGCAGCAGCAGAAACATAAAGGTTATTGATATGTTAGAAACTGTGGAAACACTTGAGGATGGCCACAAAGGAATTAAGGCTTCTCACCAGAAAAAGGTGGTGGAATCAATGGCCCAGCTGAAGTGCATCTATACGAATCCATACAGCATGGCCAACAAACAGGAGGAGCTGGAAGCCATTGTGAGGCAGAAAAGCTACAATATAATTGCCATTGCAACAAGGCAGACATCCTGGTGGGGCTCTGTTACAGACCACCCAACCAGGATGAAGAGGCAGATGAAATATTTTGCAGGCAGCCGGGAGAAGTCTCCCAATCACCAGCCCTTGTTCTTATGGGGGACTTCAACCTACCAGATGTCTGCTGGAAATACAACACAGCAGAGAGGAAGCAGTCTAGGGGACTCCTGGAGTGCATGGAAGACAACTTCCTGACACAGCTGGTTAGTGAGCCTGCTGGGGAAGGAGCCCCACTGGATCTGTTGTTTGTAAATAGAGAAGAACTCATGAGCAACGTGTCAGTTGGAGGTTGCCTGGGGCATGGTGATAATGAAATTATTCCATTTTCTATCCTTGGGAAAGTCAGAAGGGTTGTCAACAGAACTGCTACTTTGGACTTCCGAAGGGCAGACTTTGACCTGTTTAGAAGGCCGTTTGGCAGAGTCCCTTGGGAGGCAGTCCTGCAGGACAAAGGAGTCCAGGAAGGCTGGTCTCTCTTCAAGAAGGTAATCTTAGAGGTGCAGGAATAGGCTGTCCCCGTGTGCCAGAACGTGAGCTGGTGGGGAAGAAGGCCAGTGTGGCTGAATAGAGAGGTGAGGTTGGAACTTGGGAATAAAAAGAGAATGTATAAGCTTTGGAAGGAGGAGCAGGCTACTCAAGAGGAACAAAAACATTCTGTGAGGTTATGCAGGGAAAAAATTAGAAGGGCCAAAGCCCAACTAGAGCTGAGCCTGGCTACCTCTGTAAAAGGCAACAAGAAATGTTTCTGTAAATATATCAGAAACACAAGGAGGGTTAAGGAGAATCTCCATCCCCTGATGGATGCAGAGGGAAACACAGTGACAGAAGATGAGAGGAAGTCTGAGGTACTAAATGCTGCCTTTGCCTCAGTCTTTAATAGTCAGAACAGCTGGGCTACAGGAACTCAGCCCCCGAGCCAGAAAACACGGATGGGAAGCAGAATGAAGCCCAAATAATCCAAGGGGGAATGGTTAGTGACCTGCTACACCACTTGAACACCCACAGGTCTATGGGCCAGATGGGATACATCCAAAGGTGCAGAGGGAGCTGATGGAGGTGATCACAAAACCACTTTCCATTATCTATCAGCAATCTCGGCTAACTGGGGAGGTCCCAGTTGACTGGAAGTTAGCTAATGTGATGCCCATCTACAAGAAGGGACAGAAGGAGAATCCAGGGAACTACAGATCTGTCAGTCTGACCTCGGTGCCAGGGATGGTCATGGAGCAGATTATCCTGAGTGATATCACATGGCACATACAAGAAAACCATACAATCAGGCCCAGTAAACATGAGTTTGTGAAAGGCAGGTCCTGTTTGACCCACCTGATCTCCTTCTACAAGGTGACTCACCTAGTAGATAAGGGAAATGCCATGGATGTTGTGTACTTAGACTTCAGTAAAGCCTTTGACACTGTATCCCACAGCATTCTCCTGGAGAAGCTGGCAGCTCAGGCCCTGGATGGGTGTGCTCTTTGATGGATAAAGAACTTGCTGGGGGGCCAGGCTCAGAGAGTTGTGGTGAACAAAGTCAAACCCATTTGGCAGCTGGTCACGAGTGGTGTTCCCAAGGGCTCAGTATTGGTGCCAGTTCTGTTTAATCTCTTTATCAATGATCTGGATGAGGGGATTGAGTGCACCCTTAGTAAGTTTGCAGATGACACCAAATTGGCTGGGAGTGTTATCTGCTGCAGGGTAGAAAAGACATACAGAGGGATCTGGACCAGGTGGATGATTGGGTTGAGGCCAGTCATATGAGGTTTAGCAAGGCCAAGTGATGGGTCCTGCACTTGGGTCACAACAAGCCCAGGCAGCAGGAAGCTTGGGGAAGAGTGGCTGGAAGAAAGGGATCTGTGGGTGTTGATTGACAGCCAGCTGAACATGAGCCAGCAGTGTGCCCAGTTGATCAAAAAGGGCAACAACATCCTGGCTTGCATCAGCAATAGTGTGGCCAGCAGGACTAGAGAAGTGATTGTGCCCCGTACTTGGTGAGGCCACACCTTGAATCCTATATTTACTTTTGGGCCCCTCATCATAAGAAAGACTTTGAGGTACTGGAGAGAGTGCAGAGGTGACGAAGCTGGTGAGGGACCTGGAGCACAAGTCTGATGAGGAGCAGCTGAGGGAACTGGGGCTGTTTAGCCTGGAGAAAAGGAGGCTGAGGGAAGACCTTATTGCTGTCTACAACTACCTGAAAGGAGGTTGTAGCATGGAGGGTGTTGGTCTCTTCTCCCAAGCAGCAAGTGACAGGACCAGAGGAAATGGCCTCAAATTGTACTGGGGGAGGTTTAGGTTAGATATTAGGAAAAATTTCTTCATGGAAAGGGGTTGTCAGGCATTGGAATAGGCTGCCCAGGGCAGTGGTGGAGTCACCATCCCTGGAGGTGTTTAAAAGGCCTATAGACGAGGTTCTTGGGGACAGGATTTAGTGCTGGAGTTAAGTTATGGTTGGATATGATGATCTTGAGGGTCTCTTCCAACTGAAATTATTCTATGATTCTCAGCTTCATCACAATAAGCTCCCCTGTCACTTTAAAATGGCATTACTGGTACTGTTGCTTTGAACTTCCCAGGGACATTTTTCACTTGGAGTATGTAAGTTTAGGGAGCAGACTGATCTCTTTATGATAAATGGGGCCAGTTGTTCAGAACCCTGATAATCATTATTCTGTGCAAAGTTAAAAAAAAAAAAAATATTCCCTACTTCCCAGCATGTTGTGTGATTTTCCTTGCCTACATTTCAGTGATACTTTCTGACCATGGGATGAAAGAGCCTTGATCATATACTTCTGGATCATCTGGAACTGGGAAGCAGCTGAAATCTCAAAAGAATATCTTGTCTTCAGCTAATGTTGTAGACTCAGGTGCTGTGGAGGTTAGCCTCAGAAGTGCACCAGCCCTGTTAGATGTTTATCTGAACTGAGCTTGAACTCCCAATCTCTGGAAGTTCCTACATGCCTGTTTTCCAAGAAGAACCTGATCTTTGCAGCTCTTTCTCACACGAGCGCTGCAGGTTTGGAACTGTTAAGTCTTTGACATGACTCTTGTTTTCACTAAAGTCCCTTTACACAGTTCAGGCACTCAGGGATCTTAAAATGAGAGTAGATAACATTTAATAGCATAAATGAGAAACAGTTCCCTTTTTCCTTCCCTAAACTGGTGAGTGCTGACCTTGAAAAAGCCTTTAAAGTCTCTGCAGGGAGACAAATTTTTGTTGGAGAGCAGACACTCCAAACTACAAGAGATTACCTGAGGAAAATAAGTGTGGGACTTTTTTTTTCCCTTTTTGTGAGAAAATTCTTTTCTTTTACTTGGTACCAACATGTTCGTCATCAAGAAGTATTTCTGTCACAGAAATTCAGAACTGCTTGTTCTCACCTTTCTTTAGGATTTTCTTTTTAAAATTTACTCCTTTTACACATATTCATATGTTCTGGTTATGTGAAAGATATTCAAGATTCCATTTGTATTTTGAATATTGTTTTCTTTTTTTAATGTGGAGGGCAACTTTTAAATATGCTTTGAGAAGGGGGAGGCAAGAAAAGCTGTCATCCATCAACTGATATTAAGTCCAACTTTGAAAGTTTCATACAAACTGAGTCTGACTGTTAGTGCAGACATGATAGAAATTAGCTGTGACTTCATGATACCAGCTGTTTCTCTGACAGGTTAAAAGGGCACATAACTAGAATAGCATCTCTTGTTGAAAGTTATGTTTCCCTTTGTTAAATGTGGGAGCCTCAGGCAAAAAATTGTAGTCCTTAGTTATGTGACGTGTGCAGTCTGCTACATGTTCTTGGAGATTGGGGGGCTTTTTACTGATGTTTTTCGAAGACAGGGTTATCTTTAGTATTCTCTTTTCACTAGTTTCATCACTGAAACTGTCATGTTTTTGCCTTGTGTTAAAATTGAGGATAATCTAAGCACTTTCTTCCTTACAAGTAAAAAAAAATACTGAACAGCAAAACCTGAGAAAATTCTGCAAAAATGAAATTGCAAATCTCAAAGTAAAATTTAATTTCATGGATTATCTTTATTAGTTGATTCCCTCCAGTTGTTTTTTTTTTTTCCTTACCAGAATTTTCATGTGTTTTTATTCCATACTAACTAGGTTTACATAGTCTTTAACAAACTGACAATCAGTGTTAACCGAGTATAGTTTATTCTGGCAGCAGATGAGTCCTGCCACAGATGCAGGAACACCAGAGCCAGCTCTCTGCAGTCACATCTTGGGCCTTGATGCATTTCTGGTGCCAGGTGGCTATGTAGAGCTTCCCTACTGCACCCAGTGCCTGAGCGAGGAGGGTGCCAGAAGTCTAGGGGACAGAAAGGCAGAGTTGATGCAGCTGAGGAACTTTGTGTGGAAGCAGCTGAAGGTGTACCCTTGTTACTAGAACTTACAAAGCCTAATCATAAACTGAAATGGCTCTGAGCAAATGGTAAAACAACACCAAGGTGGTAGGTGCCCCATCCCTGGAGATGTTCAAGGCCAGGCTGGAAGGGGCTCTGAGCAACCTGATCTAGTTGAAGATGTCCCTGCTTATTGCAGAGGGATTGGACTAGATGAACTTTGAAGGTTCCTTCCAACCCAAACTATTCTATGATTCTGTGATTTGGGTGACTTAACATTACTGTATATCTGCATCCCCACCGTGTATCTGTCTGACCTTAACATTTCTACTGACCAACTCAGGAAACACAACGTTGGCCGTACTACATAACTATACTGAAACAATGTGATTTATTAATCAACCAAATTATTCTTATTTCTGACACTTGACTAAAAGCCAGTAATATTTCAAAATTTATTACTACAGATAACAGGCATATTCCAATTGAACCAATCAGGAAAGGGGCAATACTAAGAATGGAGTTACGTTACTATTGTCTCACCTCAAAAGAGGTACTTTTCGCAACTGGATTTGTTGTTTTAAGGGGCCATGCAGTAACTTTAGGACTATGAGCAGTGTGAATGGCATTGCTCCTTCCAGATTTTAAGTGGTACCCCACAAAGGAAGGATGCCATTGCTAGGGTGAAAGTGGGAAACTTCTCTGCAGAGCATACCTTCTGTTTCAGACAGGTGCAAGTTAGAATGACTTGATGATATTTTGGCCATGTCAGAAATTACCACGAGTCCTGCATGTCTTTCTACATGGAGTAGAGAAGCATCTATTTAAGCCATTATATGAGATGACTGTGCAAACAAACCCAAATCCTACTGAAGATGCAGAAAAGAAAAAAATAGGCATGGATGTAAAACTGTAGCAGGCATGAGAGTGAAAGGACAGAGTTAAGATTGTTGAAAATACTAACTTCTATTCATAAATTTCTTGCAGTAAATAAAAAAAAAATACATATCAAAATGAAAGTTTAGTATGTTCTGGTATTTATGCATTGCTGATGATAACGTAAAACACTAAATAGAAATTTTCAAGCACTAATAAATAGGTTTTGGCAAGTTCTGTTGCAAACATGCAACTTTACTATCTAGCATCTGTTTCTGAAATTATGTGAAGTATTTATTTATAATTTTTTACCATGATAGTTTAAGTGACTAGAGAACATCTTGTTTTCATTAATGTGTAGAGTGGTATGTCAAAACACAAAGATCCATACATGACATTTGAAGAACAAAACCCAACCACAAGAAGTTCTTCTGTATTCTTAATGGATTTTTTTTTTTATTTTTTTTTTTTTTTTTGATGATGTAGAAGTCCCATTGGCCAGTTTTCTGGTTATGGTTATATTATGGTTATATCCCTGCAAACCTGGAGTGTCTCCAAAGAGATCTTAATCCTTCCCTTCCACTCGTGCTGCTGTCAGGTGGAATATGAAAGCAAAGGGCTAGTTATTGATGCAATCTAAGTAAAAATTTGCAGGAGATGCTAGAGACTGTATTAATTGCTAATGTGCAGTAACTGTCAAGAGGAAAAAGTTCATATGGAAAACTTAAACCAGTAGCACTGTAGCAAGCAAATGATGTGCTATCAAATGTATGATAGCTGCAGAATCCATCATCACAGTTGAATTTTACAGCCATAATGTCAGACCATCATTGCCTCTTGCAGTATCTTATTCAGAACATCTCATAATAACTTCAGTAAAAGAAGGGATGCTAGCCCTCAAATACTAGAATTTTAATTAATCTTTTTATTCTCTGAAAGTACATTACTTGTAATGAAAATGACATTTTTTCTCATTTTGTATACTAAACTGTTGAGTTGTATTGTTAAGAACTTCAATCAAGCTGCCATATTCCTCTCCAAGATGGTTACATTCAGTGTTGAAATGATATTGGCTCCTTTGGGTATTTGGGAGAGAGCAGACAATAGATATAGTCCTCTGCTGGGCCTGCTGCTTCACATCCTCTGTGGAGAGAGGAGTTTGCACAGTGACTGAGTGACAGTCAAATACTTGAGTACCATTTCAAGAACTCGAGTAGGCCTGGCACCGCTGAAGAACTCTCTTCATCCAGGTGACACATAAGAGGGTATTCCTGATCTTGAGTTGCTTTGGGATTTATGGTGTAGGATAAGGGAAGTACCTTTACCGTAAGTGACCACTGTTTTGTAGATGCTAATCATGCAAAGTGACTTACTATGTGTTTCATACTGTTGCCCCTCTGGCTGGCTAACCTCTTATTCCTTTGCATTTCAACCTGATTAACTCACAAGGATCAGTAGTCATTTACTTTTTATGTTTATTTAGTATAACACTCTGAGACTTCTTTCTTTTGAAGACTCTGAATGCAAAAATTCTATTCTGTGTGAGTAAAAGGGGCAAAATCTGACCTTGAAAGTGACTAAAAATTAAGAACTTGCTTCTGCCAGTGGCACACTGAACATTAGGTTAATCCTTACATAGTTGTGTTGATGAAACAGGTTACTTTCTTTTTCCCTCTTTTCCTTTCTTTCCTCTTTTCCTTTCAGTTTCCTTTCTTCTTTCTTCCTTCCATCCAGCCCAAAACAAAGGTCTGTAAGCAATGGTCTTGTTCAAAGTACAGAAACCTTGCTTGAGTGAGCCAGAATCCCTTTACTTAAATGACTTAATTTTCAAGCAGTATGAATCATGCAGCACCTTCACAAGCTCTGGCTAGAATATATTGGACATATGTTTGTTCTTTAGGCAGTTAGAAGAGAATAGAGAACTGGAGGTCATTTGAGTTACAACTACTTTGGGGGATTTTTTTTTTTTAAACATTCCTTCTAGCAAATGCAGTTTAAATCGGTTTGTTTATATGGCATGGAATTGGAAAGGCTCAAGCTAACCAGGCTTTACACAATGTGGCCTTCTTCCAAATTAATCTAAAATATTTTAATCCCTCTGGAGTTTCTTTATCCTGTGCATCTGTGCTATAGTAGAGACATATTTTCAACATTTCTTTGAGGAAAATTACCTTTCTTTCCCTCCAATTGTACTCAGTAAGGTCAGTGGAGCACTGTTATATACTATTTAAACATCTGAGATTCATCATATATCTGCACACCAGAAAGAATCATCATAAAAGGTCTAATGAATCCTGACTGCTAGCCAAGCAAGGGAGTCCCCTTACAGATACTGAGTGTTAGAAACAAAGAATACATGAAAAATACAGTTTTTACACTTCAGCTTTATAAAATTAAGAATGAAACTTCCCCTGAAGAAGGGGCCAGGGAATGTTTGTGACCCTCAGAACAATTTTGGCAAATCAAAGTCTATTTGAGTCAAATTCTGAAGTCATTGCATGGGCCAAGATAGTTGCTGTGTCTGCCTGGGAATTAGGGGCTCAGGCTCCCTATGGGATCAGACATGGCCTGAGTGGGACCCTGGAGGGGCTTCTTGCTCCTGGGGAAGGAGCCACTTCGAGTCACAGTCAAGCTTCACAGCTGGCTATCTCAGCCTCTGGCTGCGTGCCTATACTTGGTTTTAAGGACTTTTTGTTTGCTAGTTCAGTAGCAAGTTTATGGGACTAAACTCATTTTACTACCAGGGAACTGAACTACTGAGGAAGGCTTAGGTGATAGTTTTTTTCTATTTCATTTTTAATAAAATTATTTTCCAGGCATTTAAAAAACTAGTGCTTCTCCTTCAGCTGCCAGTAGTTCCAGTCAGTCTGAAAAAGCTACATGGAGAAGATACAACTCTGATCTTTTGGAGATTTTATCTGGAAACTTTTTATAGGGGGCATTCTTATCCGAAATACGGTTATATAACTGTTATACTGTTAGAGATGCCACCAGCTCTGGTTTAATAACTGAGTTTATTTTAAACTAATTCTTCCTTTGAATACTGCTAGGTCATGAAGTTCAAATAGCTTTAACAAAATTCTAATAAGCATTTGAACCTCTGAAGGAAAAATGATATGCTGAAGGCCTCTGTTCTGTGAAGGCACAGGGTTTTACCACAGTACTGTGGTTTGGTTTGGTTTGGTTTGGTTTGGTTTGGTTTGGTTTGGTTTGGTTTGGTTTGATCTGGTTTGGTTTGGTTTGGTTTGTTTTTTTAATCACTGAAGTCCTGCAGGGACTGCAGAGAAATGAGCTTCTCTGCCAGCCTGTTCCAGGCTGGTGTTGTCCTTGTCCTTAATCCCAGTGTGCTCTGTTTTTCCCAACTATAATATGCAGGAAACAGTGCTGGTCTACTGCACAAGGGGCTTCAGGGCAGGGGTGGTGGAGTGGCATGCTGGGATAATGATGATCTGAATGAAAACATCCAATAAGATCAATCAACCCAGATTGTCCTTGCTTTTGAATGAAGAACCATATCTACCCAAAACATGCTTTCCTCATCTTTTCATATAGTCAGAGGTATTTTGGGACCATTGAAAGCCATACAGTAATGGAAAAAATTCCAAGTGCAGCAGGAGACCACACTGGAAGAAAAACTCACTAAGTGCCAAGTGCATTTCTTTTACTTTTCTTACTGGGACTGGAAAATATTCCCTAAATAATATTTCTGGATGTAGAGGAGTAGAGAGGGAAAAAATGAAAAACAATCCTTTAAATTCAGTAGGAGCCTATTTTAATGGCTTGTTTAATCTGCCAGCTGGCACAGCATTGACTTCTTGCTACACATACTTTAGGGAGACCTATGTAGTTCTTGGAACGAAGTTCATATTAAGTTGTAGAATTTCTAAATATTAATAAATTGGCAGGACTGTTTTTTGGTACTTAATAGAAATCAAGAAACTGCTTAGTCATCTCTAAAGATATTTCTGTCTCCTTTTAATGTAAATTCCAAAATAATATGGGCTTAAAGCAGTAGCAAAGATAGTAAAAATTCAGATCTGTTCCCATTATGTACCCTCTTTGAAGTGTGTGCACATCCTTCAGAATTTGCAATAATGTGTATTCCCTACATGACACTTTACATTGGGCAGGGTTTTTCTAAGGTCATTTGTGACACTGTTTTATTTGAAATAAGTACATTATGAGTTTGTATCTTTGCCAATGCTCTTTGGCCAGGAGAAAAACTGGTGCCATCTTTATGTGGAATTTTGTTTGGGGTGTCTTGCAAGTGGTGTGACTCAATAGGTGCTATAGAGTATATAGCACATGTATTTTATATGTCTGTAAGTGTTCATGCTTTTTTTTTTTACTTGGCTTTTTATGAACGCACATGAGTGCAAGCAAGTGCAAACTCGAAGTGCAGTGTCAGTTATATAACATTTATACTTTCTGTTTCTAAAAAGTTAGGCTACATCAAGAAGCATGTCTTCTGTTTTCAATTACTTTCAGCATTGGAAAAGCAAAGGAGAAAACACTTAAATACAGACCAACCTGTCCTTTATAGTTAGGGAATCTTTTAATAATATCTGAAGTGACACTTGCCAGTATTTACAAGGATTTTGTAAACGTTTTATTTGGTCCAGGTAACCACCGAAAAAATGGGATGTTTTACTAATATTTATTTATGAATTTCAGATCTGGCTTTCATTTTCTTTGTTCACCTTAAGGGTGCAAGCTATTTTCAGGATTTTTATCTGTGGTGTGGATTGTAAAAAATCCTCCAAGTTTGCAAGCATTATGAACTAGGATTTTAGTTTGATCCTTCTCTGTACATCTTTTCCAGACTCTAGGTCTTTTTTCAGACCTCTTTCCCATTGTTGCTCCCCTCAACATGTTTTTCTACATATTTAATAGAGTACTCCTGCAGAGGTTGTTGCTCTAGTTGTTTTCTACTGCTGTAGAGCCATCAGATCTGGTAAGCTGTGAAGCACCCCCCATCAGGAGGCCTCAGTACATACATGTCAGTCATACGTCCAGTTATTTCTGCCTTCATCATTTTGAAGAACGCATAAGATTTGAAGGCTGAGTTCAATTTTTTTTTTCCAGCTAGCCTATAGCTAAAGATGAGGCGACAGTTATGAAAAACAATTTGCTTAGTAAAAATAGATTGCTTTCCTATTCACAGAATATTTGCAAACAGATTGGAAGTTATCCTCCCGTTTCTTCCCTTCCACCTTTGTATGTCTGGTTTTGGCCAACACTTTGTTCACATACAAACCTACTCTGCAGATTGACTGTGAAAAATGTGTTTCATTTGCTTTCGTTGCCCAAAACTTAGATTGTGACCAGCTGTGTGCGCTCTCTGTCACATTCTGAGCTGAATGGACCTACCATGACATCAAAGGAGGCTGGAGGAGACGCCATAGGGCTTTTGGATCCTTAGGGAAGAGGACATAGGGAAAGGCAGCAGATAATAAGTGGTACAGAGATATTTCATTTATTTTTTGAAGGAAAATGGAATATTTTGTTTTCTGGACCACACAGACATTGTCTGAGACATTGTTGCTAAAAAAAATGAACAACTGTAAAATTTATTGGCCTGATGCAGTGGTCAAGTGTGACTTCCTTTTGTCACATTAATACCGGGTAAGTAGGTATGTCTCTGTGCTCTCAGCATTAAGTGCACAGGACTGACAGATGTGTCAGGCCTCATCTGTCTTGTTTAACTGACTCTAAGCCAGGCTCTGTTGAAAGTTTTGGTGATGCTCTGCCGGCGCAGGGCAAAGCTGTGCACTGTCACATACAACATTACTGATGGATCAATGCATTGCTGTCATGGTGTTTTCTGGCAATAAGTGTTTGAGCCTGAATATCTAGATAACAGTCAGATTGCTGTCAGGACTATTTAACAGCTTCTCTATGAGAGTCTCATGAGGGGAGCTGGCAGTATCATAATCTTGCTGTGTTGGTTTTTATGCTGGCTCATGCATGCCATGCAAGTGTGTCATCTTGCCTATCTTTTTCTTGCTGTTGTTGTAACAAAGTCTCACCATTGGTGGGTCTTCTGGTTTGGCCATGTTGTGCTAGTGTTTCCTTGCTTTCAGATAAACTCAGCCTAAAGTGAGGTCTATGGTGTAAACTTCAAATATCACAAATAGCTTGAGGGGCATCTATTTTGAAGTATCTTGTTGAAGTTGTCTTGTCAAAAAGCTTTGCATTTTTGTTGCCCTGCTTTACCTCTTTGAAGCTGGCACTGACCTCATGCTTCAGTTTTCAACTGAAATGATGCAGAATTGCTGACCATTAGAGGTAAATTGATATAACTACTTGGCAGGAAACAATCTGGATTTCATTTGTAAGGATGACTTTAAAAGTGTGAGCTGGAAAAGCCTAGTAGAAAAAATGTCTGCCACTGGTTCCATTACTGGTAGAATTCCACAGATTTCTTTGATGCTCTGCTGTTCAGTACCTAGACGTTCAGCTGCAATGTATCTATCATGGTGACATGCATTATATCTGCGCAAAGTAAGTGTACAGGTACTGGGAGGGAAGATGAATTAATTAAAAGTTCAAGAGCAACTGGCAAGACCTTGAAAATTTATCATTCATTTCTTCTGAGGAACTATTTGGATTCAAAATACTTAGTGTCTCTTACAGCACAACTAGTAAGATCAGCAAGCCAAAGAACTTTAGGGGCCTTTTTTGTAGTATTTTTTCTTTAAAAATGAAGGGATAATGACTAAACTTGATATTGTTGCTTTTTGCTTTCTCAATAGAGCAAGCAACAGAGACCTCTCAATGCTTATTAGAGATTATGATGGTCAGCACTAGACAGAGCTGGATCATAGGGCTGCATGTTTTAACAGGAAAAGAGGAAAGATTGAAAATACAAAACCAAAACCACAGTAAGCTGGCTACATTGTATCTTCTTCTTATTTTCTATTATTTTTTATGACTGCCTATGTAGCTTAATATATTGTTTTGTATTTTGAAATGCATTCCTGAAAACATGTGGAGTTTGAAGTCTGGCTGAGTGAACGTTGCTGTTGGAACCTTACCTTAGACTTGCTCAAACATTATTTTTAATGGTGTTACCTTAGCTTTTTAATTTGTGACCTGAGAGGTGCAGAGAAAGAGTGTGAATAGAGTGCTAAAACATTCATAAAACCTACTTGGAAACAAAAAACTTCAGACAATGTATTGTTGAAATATTGTGTGAAGGTCAGCAAGGGTAGTGCAAAGGTAGGACAAGAGGGAGCATCACATAAGAGGGATGGGAGCAGAGTAGCAGAATCAGGGAGGCAGATGCTTCCCATCCTTACTGGTTATTGACCCTGATGAACTCCTTGCCTGGACAGGGAAACCCTTCTCTCCAGTGGAGAGGCAATTGCCGAGAGATGCACTGCTACTGCTGGCTTCCTTGCCAGTTCTTGTCTCCTTCTCTGGAGACCTTCAAAACCTGTCTGGATGCCTTTCTGTGTAACCTTATCTAGGTGTTCCTGCTCTGGCAGGGGGATTGGACTAGATGATCTTTCGAGGTCCCTTCCAATCCCTAACATTCTGTGATTCCGTGAAAATAAATGTTACTGCACTTGGACAGAGCAACATCTTCCCTGGCTGATGCCTGTCCTGCACCTAACCCAGACCCTCTGTAGTGCTGGAGCTGTGACTGCTTCTCTCAGTGTGAGTTGTCATGATGGATACCAGACTGCCCTGTCTTGTGTCACTCCTGCCGGCATCATTGGGTGACTAACTTGACTAGGCAAGAGCCCTCAGCAAACTTTTTGCTCTCATGTGGTGGTACCTCATCACATGGGCTGGTTGTGGCTTTGCACATCAAGAGAGAACTAACAGCATCATGGTGACTAGCACCCCGTGCATGGTCATCAGCTCCTGCAGACATTTCTGTCCCCAGCTGCATTGCCACTGCACCTAGTCCCAGTTTGGGGTCAGGCTCTGCCACTCTCCCAGACAGTTGCTGTCCTGAATGGGAGTTGTGTCACTACTTGTCTGTCCTGGTGAACAGCAGGGGCAGTGTCACAATTTTCAACAGTCAGGGCACAGATTTGCAACAAAGCATGCAGGAGGACTAAATGCATGATGTGGGCATTCTTGTGATTGGATTAACATGATGAAGATGAAGATCTTTGCTGGTAGAAGCAGATAAAAGACAAGGATACCTAGTGAATGATATCCCATTAACTAATTAATGATATGCCGGTGTTGGAATGCAGAGAAAAAGTGAATTCAAGTCAGAGCTCATTTTGGGACTAAGCACTTTTACAAATTGTTTCGTGGACTCCAAAACCCCTTTGATTTCAGTGTGCTTTGTTCTTTGAGATAGGGGCCTGTCCTGGTTTTGGCTGAAATAGAATTGTTTTTCTTCCTAGTAAGTGGTAGAGTGCTATGGTTTGGATTTAGTATGAGAATAATGTTGATAACACACCGTTTTGGTTGTTGCTAAGCATCCAGGGAATTTTCAGCTGCTCATAGTGCTCATAGTGGTCTGCCAATGAAAATGTGGGGAGTGCACACAATATTGGGAGGAGACACAGACGGGAAAGCTGACCCGAACTGGCCAAAAGGATATTCCATACCATGTGGCATCATGCTCAGTATGTAAACTGGGGCAAGAAAAAGGAAGGGGGGATGTTTGGAGTGATGGCATTTGTCTTCCCAAGTAATGGTTACGCATGATGGAGCCCTGCTGTCCTGGAGATGGCTGAACACCTGCCTGGCCATGGGAAGTAGTGAACAAATTCCTTGTTTCGCTTTGCTTCTGTGCACAGCTTTTGCTTTACTTATTAAACTGCATTTATTTCAGCCAATGAGTTTTCTCACTTTTACTCTCTCCCATCCCACCATGGCGGAGTGAGGGACTGTTCGGTGTTTTGTTGCCGGCTGGGGTTAAACCATGGCAGGGCCTCATTGTCATTACCTGTGATATTTTCACTTATGATTAAACAGTAGTAAAGGGCAATGCAATTTTGAGCTGCCCTTTGCATCTTCAGCAAAAGCGAAGTATTTCCTCAGTGATAATGATACAAGTAAAAATAATTTGTTTCCCACAATTAGACATTGCAAGACTAAAATAAATTCTGCCTTTCCATGTGTGTGTATAAAGGTATGAGAGGACAAAGTAGCCTATATTGGCATAATCTGAGATCACACCAGTTTCTGACATGCAGGGTAAGCTCACTGATCTTTTGTAGTGTATATTAGATGAATTTGGCCTGCAAGGGTGGAATCCAGTCCTGATTGAAGTCTCTGGGAAATCTGTCAGGGATTCCAACAGGACTAGGGTTTCAACTCTAGTCTATATACGAGTAATATTTCAGTATCTTCTGATCTTTGGGGACAGCATATTTGAAATACTTCAGAGGACACTCGAAGGGGAGAGTCAAGGGTCAATCTTTCTAACATGAGAACTAGTGGCTGTGCCAGCAGCTTCCAGCTATGTCTTCTTCCTTTGTCTGCTAATGGGAAATGATAGACAAATGTCATCCAGATCAGGGGTGTGACCAATATCTGCAAATCCAAATGTCAAGAGAAAGCTCTGCCTGGCCCTTGTGTCGATGTGCAGTAGGAGAAAGATGAGGAAGGAAGTGGGAGGAGTGGAAATGGTACACCCGTGCTCAGCCTGCCCAAGGAAATAAAGACAAATGGGGACTTTCCATTGCAACTGGCTGGCTCTGAGATGGTAGTTCCTACTGCTGCCTGATTAGAAGTGCATTGCGATGTTAGCATCAACATGCTACATGTTTGCTAACACCTCTGGAATGGTGTGGCCCTCTAATGCTCCTTCCCCAGTGCTGAATTAGATCGCAGATGTGAAAGATGGACCTGAACAGGTATTTAAAGGTGTGGATCTTTTAGTTGCAGACCCAATGAGTGAACTCTGTGGTAGGGACATCCTGTGAAGACCTCCCTGTCAACACTTTCATGTTGTTCAACCTACAGCAGCAGGAGCTGACACAGGGCTTGGCACCTGCAAGGACCACTCACTGCAGTAACCTATGCTGTAGCCGATGTGAGTGAAACCTCTTCAGCACTTGTTTGAATCAAGAGCCTGGATCATGGTGCACTTCTGTGGGCCATCAGTAGTCTGCAGAGCATCAGCTGGGAAGCCCTATTCTACGTAATCACAACATAGTTTTGCCCAGGATGCCACAGAGGTGTTAATTAATATGTTAATCGGGTTTAAAAACGCCCCACCAGTGTACATAAGCTTTTTTTACTCCTGTGAAAGAAATGGAAAATGTACCTTATGCCACAAGCAGACATTTTAACAGATAGGGTTTTTTTACTTGCTTGTTGAAATTCTAGTTAATTCTCTGCCTCCTTATAGTCAGTGATTTGGACATACACATGTACATGGAAGTGAAATGTTCTGACAACAGAAATTAGGACTTTGAGAAACCTCTTCTGATGTTAAGTAGGAACTGCACTTGGTTGGTTTGCCGTTGATTAATTTTCCTTGCAGGTTCTAAGAAGCACGGTCAGATGAAACAAGGCACAGGCTAAATTGGAATAAAACTGTGTGTTGACATGACCCAATATGTTTATTTTGCATTGAGTCCCAAATGAGCTATTCTGTTCAGGAAGGAAAAAAGCTGCTTGATAGGAATATGTGTGTGTGTACATATAAGTACAAGAGTTCATTATCTACAGTGAACAGGAATGCTTGGCCAGGTTTACAATAGCAATTACAGATGTGGTTTTACATGAAAGGAACATTAAAAATAATATACGTAGGAAAGAAGAGCTTCTTTAAATGTAAGCTTTACTATTGTTAATTTATGATTGCCAGTGATATCCAACATCTCAGATTAAAGAAAGAGCATTCATAAGGTGTGACAAGGGACAAATATATCCATTGAATTTGACCTTTTGACTTAAATGAACTTGCACCTGTTTCTGAAAGATGTGAATGGCACCAAATGCTTCCAATGAAGGATTAAAGGAGAGCAGGACAAAGTATTTCCAAACATTTTCTGACAGGATTTCATGGAAAACAGATTTATTTGTTTTGACTGAAGACAGATTTAGACCTCTAATTTTCCCAAATATTGCAGTAGAATGCTTGTCATACCTGTATTTCATGGATGCCAGATTAAACAAGCCACAGTTAGACAATGAGTGCTGCTTGCTGAGTTCCTGTCATCTCCAAAAGGGGAAATGAAGAGGTTCTATTTTCACTTCTGAGGTAGAGCAGGTAGAAAAAACAGGCAATGGTAGTCCTAGGGATAGAGTGGTGTCATAGTATGTAGCCAGCTGAAGCAAAATATTCTTCATGCTTCTCACTAACCAGTCCTTTACTGACATTTGAAAGGTCCGCACCTCCAAATCAGGGCTTTGTGACAACTGAAGTGGAGACAGATAGGAATACTGGACATTGGGATTAATGTCGTACAACTCACAAAGCTGCTTGCAGTCTCAGTTTATGTCAAGCTTTAATGAGACGTTTGATCCCTTTTGTGGGAGTATTGAAAATACAAGAAAATACAAGAAAAAAATGAGAGTGACAGTATAACTAGGTCTTGTGTTACTACCTGATCCTGCAATGAGGACAGATCAAAAGTCAGAGGTCCAGCTGCACGCATGTAGAAAACATTTGTAGTAGGACATGGAAACCTTCCCTTTACTGCTCCTCTGTGGGAAAGGTTCAGAAAGAATTTTCCTTTACCACCTTTGTTCAGATCTTCTCTGCAGCAGCCATTTCTATTTGTAGGATATGGTGTTGTTTTTGGTTGTTTTTTTTTAATATTAATGTTATAGTTGCAACCTACGCCTGGTTGTGCTTTAACCTTCTGAAAATTCCCATTGAGAACCATTTATAATTGGTGAAGTTAACATAAAGACTAAGAGGCACAAAATTGACTAAGGCTCACAAAGTAAATTGGATAGAACGAAGCAGGAGCATGCCCAGTAACTGGGTTCACCCTGAATGCTAGACAATGGGCTGTGATTTCTCATTGACCACCTTGTTTTGCACTGATTTTGTTACTTGAATTCTCTTAGAAATCATAAAATCATAGGATGTTCTGAGTTGGAAGTGACCCACAAGGATCATCAAGTCCAACTCCTGTTCCTGCATATGACAGCCCCACAGTTCACATCACATGTGTGAGGGCATTGTCCAGTCTCTTCTTGAATGCTCTCGAGCTTGGGGTCATGACTGCCTCCCTGGGGAGCCTGTTCCAGTGCTGCACCACCTTCTGGGTGAAGAACCTTTTCCTAATGTCCAACCTAGTTCTCTCCTGGCACAACTTCCTGCCATTTCCTCAGGTTCTATCACTGGTAATGAGAAGAGATCAGTGCATGCCTGTCCTCCTCCCCTTGTGAGGAAGCTGTAGCCACCATGAGGTCTCCCCTCAGTCTCCTCCAGGCTGAACAAACCAGGTGACTTTAGTGGCTTCTCATATGGCTTTACCTCCAAACACTTCACCAGTTTTGTGGCCCTCTTCTGGACGCTCTCCAGTAGCTTTATATCCTTTTCATCCTGTGGCATCCAGAACTGTACACAGTGCTCCAGGTGAGGCCGCAACAGTGCAGAGCAGAGCAGGACAATCAGCCCCCTCACCGGTTTGGCAATGCTGCGCAAAATCCAACACTTATATTGTTAAACTTCATGTGGTTGATGATTGCCCAGTTCTCCAATTTGTTCAGATCCCTCTGCAGGGCCTCTCTGACCTCAAGAGTGTCAACGGCTCCTCCCAGTTTAGTGTCATCTGCGAAATTGCTTATCTCATATCCAACATTGAGGTCTTGCTGGCAGTTTTCCTCCTGTTAGCATAGATTTTACACCTGACTGCTATGTGGTCACTGTGGCCAAGGCATCCACCAATCATCCATGAGACCCTTTCTGTTAGGGAGTAGCAAGCCCAGGAAGGCACCTTTCCTGGTAAGTTCTCTTAGTACCTGTACAAATAACTTATTGTCCAGATGGTTTAGGAATCTTCTGGACCTGTTTATACCAGCTGTATGATACTCCTGGTTGACATCTTGCAAATTGAAGTCCCCCATAAAGACAGGGGCAGATGACAAGGATGGCTGAGCACCAGATGAGCTAGTTCCCACAGCTGAGCGCTAGACTGGGCAGACAGTAGGCTTCCTGGAGCCAGAGCAGGAGGTTATTTTGCTCTCCATACTGGAATTATAAAGATACAGGGTTGTGTGTCTATTTCTACCTAGCCAATTTATTATTTGCTTTCAAAGAGCATATTCTTGTTAATGGGTATTAAAATATTTTGTCATATATTTACAATTACTGTACATTCTTCTGATATTCCACCTTGATGAAAGATGAAAGAAGACAAAATTTTAAACTCGCTCATGGGGTGAGACATAAAGGGGAGTGGCATTTGCATGTGTGGGTGTTGTACCAGGAGGGATTAAATGTGGCTGTCCTTGAAGGAAGCACTTTTTAGCAAGACAATGAAAAACTTATAAAAGTTTAGCCATAAACCATAGTCAAATGAAGATCAAAGTCATTATATGATGTGCAGAGATTAAAAGGAGAGGGGGAGACTGGTGCTACTTTTGAAATAAAGAGTGTTTTTGCAGGGAGGTGGTATTTGCAAGGCACATAATTTGCCATGATTCTGATTCAAGTAACGTCGCAATGATAGTTAATGTTGTAGGAAAGTTACTTTGCTTATCCATCTTAGTCTTTCTCAGCATGTCATCAGGAAGACCACAGGGTTCATCAGACATCCCATGATCTAGAGGTTGAATTTCAGCATTGAAAGTGATAGGAACTCTGAGAAGACCCTTGTGTAAGTGTCTGTGGGAAATCTGAGGTCCTGAGCAAGAATTATCTTCAGTAGTTTCTGAGAGGTATTAAAAAAACCCCAACCAACCAGCCAAAAAACCAACCAAAACCAACCAGCCAAAAAAAACACCACACAGCAAAAACAAAAACAAAACAAACAGAACCCCCAAACAAACAAAACCCTAAACAAAACCAAAAAGGTCAAAGATCTTTGTAGCAGTATTTCATAGGTATGTCTTCTGAGCCTGATGGTGGAAAACTCACAAGACTTCACTTCAGATTCTTTTAATATTATTTCTGAGGGTTTTGCTTTCAGGTAGGAACAGTAAAATGATAACTTTGATTGTGTACCCTTTCACAGTGTAAGAGTAGTCTGTATTCCAGTAATTTGCATATGTGTGTGGATGTCAGGGAAATACAACTAGCCAAATAGTTTCAGACATCTCCTTCTATTTGCTAGAAATAAATATATTTCTGCTTTAAAATTTATTGATGACTTCTGGTTGAAGTAGGTGAAAAATACACCTGGAAATAATTGTGAGGTAAAAATAGAGATACCAAAACATTTTCCAGCATAGTTTGAAAAACAAAAACAAACAAACAAACAAAAAAATTTTTCTTCTTTTGAGATTAAATGAAACATTATTTTTGATTTGAAACAGTTTTCCAGTTTTCTTCTTTGCAGAAAAATGAAACTTTTTTAGTCTGACACTAAGTTATTAGAAATCTGTAACAGGAAATTAAGGTTGTAGTCAAAGTGTAAAAAAAATAATTGCTTTGCACACCTGGGAAGGTCACACAGAGAGATGTTTTTGCATTTGGCTCTGAAGGCAGGCCCTGGAGTGGAGCTGGGTAGAGTGATAGTTCTGGCCCAGGATGTTTTCTCTCATTAATGATTTTAATTTTAAAAAAAGAAGCATAGAAATGTACATGCTCCCAAAAATGGTTTGGAGAAAGTACTTACAATAATTGGTACCTTCATCTATAAACAAAGCAATTTTTTAATCTACTGAGAGGCAAGGACACTCCAAGAAACTCTGATTTTATATTTTCTTTTTGTGGAAATAGGAAACATTTTTAGAGAGACCAATGAAGTTATTGTCTAGTAGTTTTTAGAGGCCAGAAGATAACAAAACAAGAAGACAGTGAACAGCACTGAATAACTGACTTCTTCAAATGGAACTTCAAGCTGATGGCTCATTTTCTTGCAGTGATATGGCTTTGCTAACTAAGGTCGTACTGTTGACCTGACCTCCATTTCCCAAGTGTCCACCTTATTTTTGAAAAAAGAATTTGTCTTGCAAGTCATCTGAATGCCATGAAGTGGCTGGACCTCAGTCCTTTGAGAGGAGACATTGTACTCTAATAAACCCTAGACAACCTCCCAAGACGTCCATCCATCTGAACTTCATTGAACAACAGGAAAGTAGCCTTGTAGATGGAGAAAGTTTGTTGCATTAGGAAACTTCTCTCAATTACTGTGCAATCTCTCCTAGGCTCCTGGGAAGGAAAGAGGGGAGGAAGAACAAATAGTTCTGGGTTGGTGTCACTGTTATCCTCCTCAGCTTTCCTCATGAGGAAGGGAGCTTGAGCTTTTGGAAATGAGAGAGGGTGTTGAGAACCATGTAGGAAGAGAAGGAGTGGAGGTATTAGCTGGGACATTTGGAGAAGGGATGAGGGAATGTGGGTGCACAGACCCTGGGGCTGCAGAGAGGGAAGGAGAGTACCTTAGTCAGGAGAGGTGATGAAAGGGATGTACCTGGCTGGGTAAGAGGTAATGAAGGTGCAAATAAATCAGACATCAAAGCATGTCTGCTTTGGGGAAGTACAGTGGGGAAAAAAACTTTGTGATTCTCAGTTCTATCACTAGAGGTGTCAGTCAGCTCTTTATATTTTATATCCCTGATGGTGAGTATACTCCACAGACTAAATGCTGCTGCCTGGTGCAGTCTTAGTTCCTGCAGGCACCACCATCTGCCCTCTGTGCACAGAAACCCAGCATGCTGCTTCAAACTTGCTATCCATAGTCTACCTATTATTCCTTCCTGCTCCTTGTCTCTCAGCCGGGGCAGGGGGAACCACATCAGTCCAGCAACTCACAGGCCCTCTAGCAAAGCAACTGAGGCAGGATCTAGCTGTACATGTAGACTGAGATGAAAACAGTTCTTGGGAGAAAATGTCAAATTTGCTGTTCTGTGTTCTTCGAGGGGTACATGGTTGTAAGAGTAAACAAACACTAGATATGATAAAATGTCTTGTTACAACTTGCTTTTTATATATAACATCTAATTGTGGAAAAAAAAAGAAAAAAAAAAGCAGCAATTGTAATGTCACTATCAGATTTGCAAAAATAACATTCCCTTTGAACCTCCACAAAAAAACCCCAGCCAGCCAAACATGAAGAAAGTCAAAACAACAAAATTTTAATTCCCTCAATCTGGGAACAAATCAGAAAGAAAAACACCCCCAGGAAAATTAAACTAATAAAATGAACTTCACGAAACCCCTGTCCTCAGCAGTGTTTTAATCCAAAAAAAGGGGGACAGAAAAAGCCACAGATTCTCTTGAGTCATGGGAAGCTTTGCTATTGCCAGTGATTTTATTGGGAGGGTGCTTGGATGCTGCACCGATGGGCAGGAATATAAAGCCACAAGACAGATCTACATCTGCAAACAGAGCACTTGAAAAATTTACAAATGCACCTTGGCTTTGTTTCCCTTTAAACTGCGAAGCAATTCATGAGCCATTTTTGAATTTTAGTCTGCCTCTGCATGCTGGCTTTCTCTGCAGTGTAAATGGCAGGTCTTGTACTAATGGGCTGGAAAATGTTTGGGGGGGGGGGACGTGGGGGGTGGGAATCCTCTGAGTGCAGCGCCTATGCTAGGATTGCAGAGGAAGCTGAGGCCTCCAGCCCTGCACAGGAAGCAATCTTAGAGCAGGCCTTAAATGCCAGATTCCAGGCAGAGTTTAGCTAACCACTGACAGCTCTGTAAACAAAGCAGGGACAAAAAGAGAACAGCTTTCCCTTTTCTGGTAGTCATTTTTGGTTTGGGGGCTGCAGGGGAATTCTGTAATACTCGGCTTGATGGGATATAAACCAAGGCTGGAAAGGCTTTGTATATGAAGAACTGTAAAGGGGAAAATATTTGATGGATTAAATCATAAAGAAGAAGGTAGGGCACGGGGAAAACGCGTGGATTAAACTACAAAAAAAAAATATTGCTACTTCTGTTTCTTTGAGCAGGATTTATACATAGCTTGGCTCCTCCTGGGTGGTATTTAAAAGCTCTGGCTTATTTTCCTTCTCCTATTTTTTGTTTTACTTTTCTCTTCTTTTGTCTTTTTCTTTTCTTTAGTTTTCTCTTTCTTCTTTTCTTTCTTTTTCTTTTTCTCTTATTTTCTCCTATTTTTTCTTTTCTTTCCTTGTTTGAAGGGGGAGGTGGGGATGAACAGGAGGAGATTGATTTTTGCAAAGCTTTTAATTATCTGTGCAACTAAAGACAATAAGAAATCTCTTGTGCCGCATTTTTGCTGCTTCCAGTAAAAATTGGAAGCTTTAAGTTCAAATCCTACTAAATTGTTGCTTTTATTTGTAGAAAAGACCTGTAACATTTCAAATAGCTATTCTGTGGCTAGCAGATGTATATAGTCCTTACTTAAAGCATGTTGATTTAATTTTAACTAGGAAACTAAATGCAGGCATGGGATATGTTTATCCTGCAAGGCATTTCATTAATCTTGTTTATCTCAACAATACTGAGGAAGTTAATTTTTTTGGTGGAAAAAGAAAATAGTTACAGTGAAGTTAAGAAAGCAAAACAAAACTAAATGGACTAAGTTGTTTAAACGCATCCATTGTGTTTTCTCTCTCTTCTAAGTGTTCATCTCCTTTTTTAGATTTGGGTCTTTCCAGAGCTCTGAACACTTGAACACTCACCATGGATGACTTTGAACGCCGCAGAGAGCTCAGGAGGCAAAAGCGTGAGGAAATGCGACTTGAAGCAGAGAGGTGAGGTGTTACATATGGAAAACGCTGTCGATGGCTTGCCTTTGATTAGCAATGGCTTTGAGGATTTCTTTCTTAAATTCCAAAGTATGTTATAGCTTACCAAAACGTCCTTGCTAATGATATGTTCTGTAAAATATACTTAGTTAATAGGAATTAGATTTGGTTAATGTAGGAGAGGCTGGAAGTTAGGAGTGTCTAGTGCCTTATTCCTTCTAGGCTATTGTAAATGTCCTGGTTTCTAGTTATTTTGTTATATGGATGAATATAAACAGTGAAGGGGGACTATAGCCATGTGAAATTATTGATAGGAAGACCCATGCTCAGATGCCATGTGACTGAGTGTTGTACAGAAGAGATTGTGTTGTCTTTTCACAGAGTTAAAACTTTAAGATAACAATTGAAAGCTGAGATACCCTTGGTATACGTAGTATAGCATATCTGTGAATTGTCTGCCATTACTGTACCATTGCTGTTGAATTTGTAGTGCCTGTCATTTTTTATTCACTTGCAACCTCTTTATGTGGGCAGCAAGGGTAGCGTTTACTATCATTTATTAGAGATTACAGGTTTACTTTGGTGCAAATGAGAACAGAACTTGACCTGGATATGATGATGTCAATTTATGAAAGAAGCAGCACGGAAATACTGGGTTAACTAACCTCATTTTACACCTGTACAATTCCATTTGCTTTAATGGAATTTCTCATGATTTACACTGGAAGGAGGGAGAAAGTCAGGCTTGCTTTATTTTCGTAACACCTTCTTTGATATAAAGATTTGATTCCGTTCATTAACACTGCAATGATTAAAAAAAGTAGAACTTAGTTTTAAGCACATTTTGTTCTAATTTTTGTATTTAATTTTGAATATGGACTTCATTTTTGTTTCTGGTCTTTCCCATGCACTGACAAAACCATGATGTTTCAGATTCTGAATGTTGTAGGAGGAAATACATTTTCAGAGTAGTTTTAAATGGAAGTCAGCAGAATGCAATACCAAATGTATTTTGAATGCCTGGTTGCAGCTTTTTATTAAGGCCTCGCTTACGTAGCAGGGCTCTCTGGTGGACTTTGATAATATCTGGTGGGGAATCTCAGGTAGATGAGATGTAATGGCTGCTTTTCTTTCTGAAAAAAGTGTTGCCATGTGGAACTAGGTATGTGAGCTGTCATCAGGCTATAAGCTGAACCTGTGAGCTCTGGAAAGAAGCAGCAAAATTGCCTGCAGATAAATAAACTTACATGAATTATGGTGGCCAAAGGGAAATGAGGTGGCAGAACTCCCTTTGCAAATCACAGATGTCAGCCGGTTGGTGACCTTCCCAAAAGGCAGAGGAGCAAATGTGCCATGGCACTAAGCAGCCTTCTTGTTGCAGGCCTGGGGCAATATGTTCTTGTTGGGCAGCATGGGAGGGACTGAAGAGCCTGTGCCAGTGCACAGTATAGCATATGATATTTATATACTTCTAGTGTATTTCTGCTTTAAGAAAATCTTTTGAAGGAAAGGCTGAGACTTTAGGGTTTGGTGCTAACAGAGGTCCTGCGTGGCCTGTGAAGGGTGCTTGGGGATGTAGTCCAGGAGGTGTTTTCTACTAAGGAAAAATGTCACGTGAACTTGCCCGTGAACACATGCACAATCTTATGTGAGTGTGTAGAGGCTGTGGGGAGATCTGGGCATCAGCAGTGTGGTGCGACTGGCTTTCAGAGGCAATGACAGCCTCAAGGGGCTGGGGAGAAGGGGCTCTGCCCTCACTGCCATGGAAGATTGAAATCCATGACTTCAGGTATATCCATAAGTCACTGTGTGGACTGCAATTTTACGCATGGCCCCAACCCTAGTCCCTGATCACACACAGGGAAACCCAAGTCCCAGGGAGGCAAAAGCTGCAGCCAGCAGCTCACTGGTGTCCCTCAAATGAGCCATCCACAGGCAGCCCTTGCCTTGGCATGATGGGGAAGCCAAATGTCTGGGCCGGAGAGTGATGGCTGCTGACACAGAAAACAGTCCCCTCCCCATCCACCCACGTCTACTTTTGGGAAATGTTTTTTTTTCTCTGTGTGGGGCAGCTTTGCTGGGACTTTGTGTGGTAAGCTTTGTGGAAAAAACGAGCTTGATGGCAGCCCAGCCGGAGGAGAGGGGCTTGGGCCTGTGTCCCTGTTTACTGCCAAATTGCTGCAGAAGTGCTCTGTGCCCTTTCCCACACATTTGAAGGCTTTTAGCAATAAATTGCTGTACGCTAAATCTTGCTGTACTCGCTCCACTGCTGCCAGCTTCATGCATTCAAGTATCATGAGTCAGACTCCTTAAAAGTCACAAGACTGCTTTAAAAATCTTGAGAACTTAAAAATAATTTAGTCTGGCTTTTTTTATTTTTGGTTTGCCTTGACAATAACAGAACTTGATTCTCAAGTTCAGATGTGACTCTGGGAGCTGGGACCTCCCAAAACCTGCACCAGCAGGGGCAACGTCAGGGACGAGCTGAGCATCTGCCTCCGTTGCATTGCACTGCTTACTTCCAGCCCATGGCAGCAGCATTTGGACAGCTATTGACGAACGAGTGTGTTGCACTGGATTGTTTTTGGTCAATTCAGATTTTTAGGGATTTGACGACCATCTTCACCTCTAAAAATATAATACAACTACCATGTGTTTGTGTACATATCTTAAGCCACACAGTATTCTGCTTGGCAGACCTCCCTCTGTCTGAACACTTTCAGGTGCTTTATCAAGTGAATTGTGCGGTCTAAAGAGCAGCATAGGGGCTGAAAATGCTCCAACAGGTCTGAGCACTGGTACCTGCCTCTTGGGCGTGGGGCATTTCACTGCATGCTCCCATCAGTGGGCTGTAGCCTTGCTGTGTGGAAACTGCTGCTGGTCATAAGCACTTCCGCTGGCAGAGGTGGACAGACAGAAGATTATGTGTAGGCTATAACATGTTTGCTACGTCTCCCAGACACTGTTTAGGCTTCTTTGAGTTGAACACTAAATCCAGAAGTGCAAGCAGCCATATCAAACAGCAGTATTATTATTCAGCCACCTGCAGTGTCTCATTTTTCCATTTCCTGGGATTAAGGCACATGGAAAGCCTGTCTTCCCAACCTGATACCTGTGCCTAAGAGAGACTGAGGGGCAAAGATGCTTTGTGGTACTACAGACTTGTGCACCACATGCCGAAAAGAGAGTGACTTGACCTTATTGTGTCTTTCCCAGGTGCTAGAGGCCATGTGAGGACTGGTCCGAATACAAGTGCTGTCAGCTTCCCAAGTGTCCTTTATGCTGTAGCCACTGATGTTGAGCCACTTATGTCTAATCTTTGGAGATGCTTAGTGCAAGTTCAATCCTTGAGGGCTGATGTTAGGCTTTGTGTTTGTTAGGGGTTTTTTTTGGTTGGTTGATTGCTTTTGGTGAGTGTGTGTTTGTTTGTTTTTGTTTTCCAATAGAAAATGGTTGGAAATCATACTTTGTTGTGCTGTGCAGCCCTGCCATTCTGCGTTGATATGCTTAGGACTGATCCTGAGGAGAGGATGGCTTTGTCATTTCATAGAATCATAGAATAGTTTGGCTTGGAAGGGACCTAGTCCAACCCTCCTGCAATGAGCAGGGACATCTTCAACTAGATAAGGTTGCTTAGAGTCCTATCCAGCCTGGCCTTGAATGTTTCCAGGGATCCCACTGTTTATGTAATTGATGAAGATGTTAAAGAGTACTGGTTCCAGTATGGACCCTGAGGGACACCACTTGTCGCCAGTGTCCATCCAGACATTATGCCTTTAACCACTGCTATCTAGGTGTGACCATCCAGGTAGTTCCTCATCCACTGAACAGTCCACCAATCAAATCCATACCTTTCCAATTTAGAGAGAAGGATATTGGGAGGGACCATGTCAAAGGCTTCACAGAAGTCCAGACAGACAACATCCATAGCCCTTCTTTTGTCCACTGATGTAGTTACTCTATCATAGAAGGCCACTAGGTTGGTCAGGCAGACTTGGTCTTGGTGAAGTTGTGCTGGCTGTGTCAAATCACCTCCCTGTCCTCCATGTGCCTTAGCATAGATTGTAGGAGGATCTGTTCCGTGATCTTCCCAGCCACGGAGGTAAGACTGGCAAGTTGGTAGCTCCTGTGCTTCTCCTTTCTACCCCTTTTTAAAATGGGTGCAATGTTTCCCTTTTTCCAGTTGCCAGCGACTTCACCTGACTGCCAGGACTTCTCAAATATAATGGAGAGTGGTACACCAACACCAACAGTGCAGTTCCCCCCTGGCACGTGCTTTGGCTTGCATTGTGTACTGTAGCAATTCAGATATAGATGGTCACCAACTTATAAAGTGTATTTTAGTGTTTTAGTGGGGTTTTTTGGCATTTTAGACTCTTATCATTTCAAGGTATCCCACACATCCTGGATTCCCCATATAGGCTTGCAGTACCTGCCCAGAAATTTTGTCCAGCCAGAATTTTTTGACTATTCATATTTGTCTAGGATCTTTTGAGACCTGTAAGCATGTCCGGAGTAGCAGTGCAGACCTGTCCAGGGGGCATGTGGCCAACATAGAATCATAGAACGTCCTGAATTGGAAGGGACTCACAAAGATCATTGAGTCCAAATCCTGTCCCTGCATGTGACAACTCCACAGTTCACATAATGTGTCTGAGGGTGTTGCCCAGTCTCTTCGTGAATACTTTCAGGCTTGGGACCATGACTGCCTCCCTGGGGAGCCTGTTCCAGTGCTCCACCACCCTCTGGGTGAAGAACCTTTTTCTAATGTCCAACCTAGTTCTCTTCTGGCACATCTTCCTGACATTTCCTCGGGTTTTATCACAGGTCACCAGAGAGATGAGCTTGGCACCTGCCGCTCCTCCTCCCCTTGAGAGGAAACTGTAGACCTTGACGAGGTCTTCCCTCAGTCTCCTCTTCTCCAGGCTGAACAAACCGGGTGACTTTAGCCGCTCCTCATATGGATTCCCCTTCAAATACTTCCCCAACTTTGTAGTGCTCTTCTGGACACTCTGCAGTAGCTTTATACCCTTTTTATCCTGTGTTGCTCAGAACTGCACACAGTGCTCCAGGTGAGGCCGCACCAGTGCAGAGCAGAGCAGGACAATCACCTCCCTTGCCTGTCTGGCAATGCTGTGCTTGATGCACCACAGGACATGGTTGGCCCTCTTGGCTGCCAGGGCACACTGTTGGCTCATGGTCAACTTACCATCAACCAGAACCCACAGATCCTTCTCTGCAGAGCTGCTTTCCAGCATCTTGCTCCCCAGTATGTATGTATAGCCAGGTTTGTAATGAAGAGCAGGCATATGGGGCTTTGTTCAGTTTTCCCCCAGGCTGTCGGATGTACTGCACATGCTCAGACTGTTGGGGGCCCAGCAGCTCTTCAACCGTATAGGAGAACAAGCCTCTCCTGTCATAGAAAACCCAGGACAAAGTATGTCAGTGTTAACTGTGTCCGTATACTAACATTTTGAATATGGTTTGTACTGATCAGATGCAAGGTCAGGGAAAATAAGCCCCTACCAGCCATTTGGTGATGGCATGTGTTACATCTCTAATTGGCCTGTGGCAAAGCCGAGGCTTTATCCTGATCCTCGGAGACAGAGAGTCCTGCACCTGAGGTAGTGGTTGTATAAAGCCCCAAGGTCCTGGTCCACAGCTGGCTGAAATCAGTGGGAAGATTTCCAGTATTTTCAGCAGGCTTTGGTTTAAGCCCTACCTGAGTTATTACAGCCGGATTATTTATGAGACAGTCTCAGTGGCAGCCTTGAAGAAGCTGGATGAATGCTTTGCCTTCCCAGCCACAGGGTACATACCGTGCTGGAGTACTGAGGCTGTCACAAAAATGGGTTGCACTTAACTGACAGGAAAAATCCTATATGTACTTGAAGCACAGGGAATTGACTTCTTTCAATATGAGAAGAAACAAATGCCACCTGCTGCTTTGTGCCTCTTCTTGGGCAGCAAAAGATATTCTCTTAACAAAATTGTCAGATTTTGCCATTTCGATGTTATAACTGACACTGGAAGAATTTAGCCTGGGGCTGCGTAAAGGGCATTTAGAGGGGTGGTGCTTTGTGAATATCTTGCTGATGCACTTTGGCCTGTCACAGCTGCATGTAGCTGCAGCGAAAAACTGAGGTGACAATAGACCTACTTTCTTTACTTCAGCATGATTAAGAGCAAAAATTGGCCCCTTGAACTCCCTAAAGAACAGCCCTCAGGTTAATCTATTTAACACTTAAGCCACAATTTTATGACTGCATGACTTGCCATTGCCTCAGCAGTGTATTTTCACCTCTGCCTGGGGTTTGGGCTCTTTTAAAAAGTATATTTAGGAAGCTGATCCAATTTACTTCATTGCCATATCATCACTACTGCAGACTTCAGGACTTAAGGTCACTGTTAGATTGGTCTCCATTTAGCTGAAGTTTGACTTTGAATCTGAACCACAGCTTTGCCCTGCATAGTGCTTTTCTCTAAGGGATTGTAGGTCGTTTCACAGGGAAGGAGGGGTGTTGATCATCCTGTTGTAAAATTACAGCAAAGAGAAGTAGCTATCTAGCATCAAGTCACTAAAAAGACCTCTGAAACTACCATATTACTTTGTTGACTGTGTAGGATCTCCTGACAGGGGCCGCAACTGTCCTGACTAAAGGGCTTATCTCCTTAGAGACCAATAAGGTATAAATAAACACACCCTAGAAAGGTACGTTGGTAGGATTTACAGATAAACACTGTCATTGAGCATTATGGTTACTAATAGCAGTAATTACCAAAGGCAGTAGGTAAAGATCTTTTTTTTAGAGTGTCCAGCAGTTTGATCACAAATTCTCTCTAGCCTCTCATTTTAATAGGTTTATAAGGCAGTGTGGTTCGTATTCATGGACACAGTTTGGGGAATGCTCATAGAAATAACCCACCTTGCAGGTTGGGGATGACAACAGCCTGCAACAGTCTGAAAGTCTCCTGGGATTGTAACTTAATGCAACTTCAGTTAAAAGAGGACACATGGTTAATCCCAAAATTTATCTTGATACAAATGAAAAAGAAGTCAAGTAAATTTCAGTCCATACCTGTGAAGATAAGTACAGAACCAGCAAGGCATTTAACATACTGTTCTAGTGCTCCTGTTGAGGCTGATGTAGCTCGGGTAAACATAAAAAGGGCTGATTCACCAAATTCAGAAGGTAAAACCAGCAGGATCATACAGAATACATCTTTGCAGGACTTAATGAGAACCATGTTGCTTATCTTCTTGATGAGTAGAACAGGACACATTTGTTGCCACAGCATCTTAATGTTTCTGTAGAACAAGGGAAGGTCACCCTTGTCAGCCACAGAAAGTGGACAATTTCCATTCTCCTGTCCAGGACAGTGTGGATAAGTGAGCGTTCATATGAGATCAACATTGGCTGGCCACAAATAGCTTTTGAAACTGCTTCTCATTCCTGCAATTGAGTTATCTCTGGTATAGAGTGTACATTAGTGACAAATGTTAAACAGGGTTGAGAGTTTAGAAATGAACATAGTTGGTTCCTTTTTAATTATCATCTACTTCTTGAAACATTAGGACTTGCCCATGTCTTGTTCCCAAACATCTGGTTGCATTTTTATTAAGAGTTTTCAGAGACTATGCTTCAATTCAGGCTTGTGTGATGGAGTGAAGAATATGATCTTAATACAAGTTTTCAAGGAGTGTGTGTTTAAACATAAGAGAAGCTGGCTGCATATGTCTAACATGTTGTTTCCCGATGTGCATGATTTATTTCAGAACAGTACTTCCAAAAATGTTCAGCCTCTGTCTTATTGAGTGCTGTGCCCTTGTCTGGTCCAAGACTCTTTTGCCGCTAAAAGAACAACTACAGTGGTTTTATCTCTCCATGAACTTCATATATCCTGAAGTTCCAAATACTTTGAGGGTTTCTGCTTGTCTTTCCATAAAATACTCACCTTCTGGTAGAGCTGAGACGACATCTTCTGCCCAGGAGTTACGTATTAAGACAATTAATAAATAAAATTAGAAGTGCCTGAGGGTTGAGAACAAATTGAGGCAAAGTGCTCCAGCTGTTAACCTGTCTTCACAGATACCTTGAATTCCAGGACTGACAGGACATATTTGGATTGTTGAGGTGAGTTTGTCTTTCCACATTGCATTGATCGCTGTTCTGCAGTTATTGGAGCTCATTCTTAACCCAGGATGAAAAGCATGACATAGTGGTTCATAAAAGTGTGTTCTACTGCTGTCACTCTTAGGGTGGATACTACACAAATATTTGCTATTGTAGCATTTCAGATGCCCTGGAGGAAATAACCAAACACATGCAAAACTGAGTAGAATGCTACCACTTAATTTTACAGTCATTGTGTGTTTTGCAGATTATATTTCCTTTAAAGTTCTTATGGAGAGATGTTTTATAAAAGCAGCTTTGTTCTTCCAAATAGCTAGACGTGCACAATGCAAACTTTACTGAGCTAATCCCACTGCAGTTCCTAAGCAGACAACAAAATCAGCTCCTTAGTATTTCAGATATTAATCCCACATGTACGTTAAGATAATTCTGTAATCTCTGTACTACATCTACCATGTCAGCCAAGCTTCTAGGAGGAGAGCCCAAATCCAGTACCCCATCAGCTGGCAAAATGCCCCATCTTTCACCTCTCTCAACAGAGTAGCAGGAAGGAATGCAGCCAGTATAGTGCAAGTAAGTGTCAATGGCTGTCCTGTAAATTTTATGTTGAAACGTAACCTCTTTAATATCTTATGTGCAAATTGGCGGTATGCAGCTAATTAAGCTATGGTAGCCTGCAGCACTCTTGCAGCTCTTTGCATCTGTAATTGTACCTTCAAAGGGTGTAAATAATTTGTGCCATCAGAATTTTCTCATACAAAAGAAATTTGAAATGGAAAAAGATGCATTAGTTGAACATCTGCCTAACGTTTGTAAAGGCACAGAACCTTCAAACTTCCTGTACCAGCCACAGCGGAGCAGTCTAGTGCCCATGACTATAGATATGTGTGTCCCTTTAAGGCAGACACAGTACCTTGGTTTCCCCAGCAGTGTTTTCTGTCCCTTGGCAAGGAGTACATCAGCCCTTCATGTAGATTATCTTCAGTTAACTCAGTATGGCAGACACCAAAGACGCTGTCCTAAAACAACCCAGAATAAGGGAGGTTCAGTTTTTGGTCCCTGGGTCTACTTTTGTCAGGCTTTTTGTTAGGCAGGATGATACCCCATCTTTATATATATGGACAGCCAGTGTCAGTTGTCAGAAAGACCTGCATGAACCGTTGCTAAGTCTTATTAGATTCTTACCCCAGTTTCTCATAATGAATAAAAACAGTGGATCTGTATTTCATTCTAGAGCATATGATTGAGCTCTCAGTTTCTTAGTCAGTTTCCATGTAACTGATATCCACAACTAGCACAAAAGGCAGGGTTGATTTAGTTTATTGTATAAAGCCTTCTCAGGCCATAGGATTGTGCATACCTTATCACACAAATGTATGTGCTTACAAATGAGTTGGCTGAAAATTCTACATTAACACTTCTTCTCTTGATTGAAAAAAGCCTTATTATTAATAGTAATGCTCTGCAACAAATCTCATTTAGTTTAAAGAAAAGCAAAAGGAATATTACGTTGTTCCCATAACAAAAGAAGCTGATAGTTTGATACCCCTGTATCTTAAAAAAATGTTCCAAAAAGATCAGGTAAATACATTGTATGTTAATATATTCACCTTGAATAATATATTCTATAGCCTGTGTGTGCTTGTAGCAAGTGGCTGATGGCATACATCATGGTGGTCCAGCTTGCCCACTGAGGTGGGCCATATGGGGTTTTAGTGCTCTTTTTCAGATAGAGGGTCATCAAGTGCTGCTCAGATAGCTGGTTACTTCTCACAGCCCCTGCCACGCAGTTTGGTTGCTAGTGCAGATCTTCTTGCTGTTGCCTAAGAGGGAAGGCAGGTGCAAAGTGAGCAGGGCTGTCCTGCATTGCCTCCTTACCATGGCACTTGTGCCCTGGCCACAGAGGCTGAACAGCTACTTATGGGTGGTACCTCTGGGGCTGGGCTTGGGCTGGGGGTCCTGAGCCCAGCTGCTGAAGAGTGAATTGCCCTGTGTGTGTGGTGATGCAACGTTGTATCTGGAGGAGGTGTTGAGTAGAGGCTGCTACAGATGGAGAGCCTTGGTGGTGTTGCATTTGTTCTTTCGCTCTAAAAAGATGAGTGTAACTAAAAGAAGCCCCTGAAACTGCAATTTTCTAGACTTGGAGGGGTATGATCTCTTAGCTGTTAAATTGCAATGCCTTCTTGTCAGTGAATAAGAACATTGCTGAAATTGTTGCTTAATTGTGCCACTATTCTTCAGGCATTCTGGGCTCAGAATGGTAAGTTATTAGGCATAATAGAAACTGCAGTTTCACCCAACTGTGAGACTCTTTAAGGAGTGACAGGAAAATTAATTCAAGCCAGTGGATTTCTAGGAGCTTCTGCTTCTCAGTGTGAGTTTGCATTTTATTAACATCTTTATGATCTAATATCTGAAATTAAACCAGATAATCAGATTAGATTTCCCTTCAAAGGGCTGAGGCCAGTTTGTTTGCAGGGTTAATAGATTAGCTGAAGTCAAATGCTAACAAGTTTTACACGTAAATAAGCATAGTATGTAAACGTTATGAAACTGTTAGAAGCCCTGGCAAAGTTACCCTTTCACAGAGGAAAAATGTGATTTGCAAATGAAACTCCAAACTATTTTCAACTTGCAGAAGCATCTTATTTGGCCAGTTAGCTCCTGCGTTTTGGCTTTGTGCCTTTAAACAAAGTTTTGATCACTGAAGATAAATGTTTATAAGAAGCTTTATTTATCTCATCATAACCTACTTATTGGCTTGCACTAAACAAAGAAAATTCTCCTTGCCAGCAGATTGTCCTTATGTGATCAAGATCTTTCATAGAATGAAGGGAAACATCAGGTGGCTGTGCTTCTTGGGCAACTTAATTCATCAGCTCGCAGCTCAAGAAATACTTCTGTCCAGAAATAAGGTCAGTGGGCAACAGAAGTGATACCACTACATGTTAGAAGGAGCAGCAGTTGTGTCAGCCTTGCAGCTGAGCCTTTCTCATCCTGGGGAGCAGCAAGGGTGATGAGAAGTGAAAAAGTAAGCAGGATGCTTTTCTTCTCATTTATTGGAAAGCATAAACCAGTGGGTAGTATATTTGACATTCAAAGGTTAGCCACATCCTGGTTGACATTAAGAAAATGTAAATAGATGTTGTTTTCTTCCCCTTTATGCCAAAACCTGTTGGTTGGACTAAATAAATTTGCTTATTAAAAGTCTTTGCTGGATAGTACATTAAAAAAGGGCCAGCAAGTTTGTCATGCTGAAACAGAAAATCAAGGGAAGGCTATAACTCAGCTAGTTGTGAGTGGGTTTTTTTGTGTGTGCATGTTTTCTTTTTTTCTTTTTTTTGTTGTTTTGTTTTGTTTTGTTAAATATTTATTCAGGTTTGTTTGTCCTCACATTTGCTGAAAACATGCCTTGGTTTTAGGGTAGCTTGTGGACACTATTTAAGCCAGTAACAGGGGCTGCTCTGGCAAAGGGTTATCTATCTTCCAGGCAGGCTGTGGTGTTCTTCTGCTGAGGTCATAAGAGAGGTGCTGAAAATTGGTGCTCAAAAGCAGGGCTTCTTCAAAGGATTTGTTAAGTTACTTCACCATACTAGCACTTGCATCTTCCACCAGCATGAGACATCTTGTCTACTAGTGTTTAAACTGATTCGTCTGAAAAAGCATTCCCTTCTTTGTAAGCCCTCTTTGTATGATTTAAACCTGATGTTCGTCATAGTAAATTTTTAAGTCAATTAAGTGCACACAGTTGGGAAGTAACCAAATTACCATGACTCAATTTACTACTTGTATCTGAGCCTCTTGCAGGGGAGGTAACTTATTGTGAACCCATGTGCAAGCATAAGTCCATTTATGTTTGGACTGGGAGGTTTGCATAGATTTAACACACGTGGTTTCAAACCAGGCTTGAAACAAACTTCTGCAACTCCTGTGTGTAGGCAAAGCCTTTGTGAATGTGGTAAGGTGCACTGGTGCTGGATTCCTGGATGAGGAATTTCTGTTGATCTTCATTTTCCATACAATTCCTGCCTCTACTTATAGCTGCTCGTTTCTGTGCTTAATGTGGCACAGGTGATAAACAGGGAAGCTCAGACACTGACCTACCTCCAATCCCCTCATGTTGCCATGTTGTATGAGGTCAGGTACAGATCAAGGGAAGACTGGTATTAGATGCATGAATCGGACATTACACTCATCCACCAACTGCTACTGGCCACATATCAAGAACTGGAGACCTCAGGGACTCGCTGCAAGCCACTGTGGAGTCAGCAAATGGCTACAGCTATTCCTGGTCCTGGCAGGTGGATTTCTGCAATAGCTTGGATTATTATAGCTAGCTGTTTCTAAGGGATATCCTGCAAAGACAAATATAGAGAGGCACTAGAAAGACAAATCTGAGCAACATCACTTTTTAAGTGGGAAAAGCACTGCAGGAGTAACTGGGAACATAAATACTGTTCACAAGACATAGAGTTTCTTACCACATGAAGGGCTTCTCTATGCAGTAGCTTAATTCTCAAAACTATGTAGTTTTGTGATGGCGGAGTGTGTGTGTTTAAGCAAATTTCTGACTTCAGCAAGCAGACAGTGCTTGCAGGAGCAAGCAAGCAAAATTACCAGACCTTTAGTGATAAGAAAAAAGTCAGATACTCTGTGTATCAATCCCGGGCATTTCTGAAATGCATTGTTATACTACAGAGGTGAGAAAGGTCCAGAGGTAAAGTTGGCCTCAGGGCAGAATGCCTCCTTAATATAAAGAATAAAACTTTTTCCATCTGTACTTTTGAACAAAGGAAGGAGGTGGTACTAATGACTTTTAGCGAACTGGACTTTACGGTGAGGGAAAAGAAAAAAAAAAAAAGAAACCTCATAAATTTGTTTGTGGCCTTCATGTAAATTCAAAAAATTTCTACATAGGCTAGCTAGCAGATTTTGACAAAAAATGCTTACAGTTAGAAAGTCAGTGACCACAAAAGACTGTTTCTGCTCCTCCCACTTAGTGTATATCATCTTGTGAGAGGACCAGAGCACAGTGGAGACTGGAGATGGGAAAGGACTTCTGTTCATCCATATAAAGAAAATTTTTCTCCTTATATCCCCTTACAAGATGATTGTACTATTGCATTCATAAGGCACATCATGCCATCCCTCGAGAGGAAGTTCTCAACATTTGGTCTGGTTTTCTACTTTTTTCTCACGCAGAAAACTTTTATGACTGATTGAAAAGAAAATAACAAGAAATCATGTATATTTCCACAGGAATGGCATGACTGTAGTTTCCTTAGAATAGGTTTCTTTTACTAGCCTGTAACTGCTAAGCTGAACAGCCCTCACAGCTTTTTTCAAGTTCATCTTCAGCCCATACAAAATGATGAGCTTTTTCTGGGTGCTGTTGCTCAGAACATTCCCGAGATTTTCCAGCAGCTATTACTTCAGTGTCTTAATAAGGAAGCACCATAGCTGGGAAAGACAAGGAGGTGGCTTTTCTAAACACTGGCTACACATGGATTCCTTTTATGGTCCAGCTTGCGCAGTGGGGTATTCCTCTGAAGGTCAGTGACATGGATAATAAAGAGCTTCCCACTGCAGCTTACTTTTTGAGAACGGGCATCATGTGTCTGTTGCCACATGTTCAGCCTGCTCTGAGAAGGAGGAGAAAGAAATAACTGAGTAGGGAAATGTAGAAAGGGGAAAAAAGCAGAGTGTGAAGCGTTGTGTATTTTGTATTGGTGCTATTGCTGTGCTCCTTGTGGCTGCAGGATGTAATTGTGAATAACACATACAGAATATGTATGCACATACTGGGCTGATATTTTGAAAAGAAAAAGCCCCAGGAAACTCGTCAGTAGGGCTTTGGGGTTCAGGTCGTCACACAGAGATACCAAAGGCAAATTTTTATGTCATGCCCACAAATTTGGCTTTTCATTCTCTCAACAGAATGTGATAGAGTGCTAATGACCTTTTCAAAACAGTGAGTTATGCTGGCTGGAGGGGTCGTCTATACTGGAATGCCACAAGATGAATTTGTTTAAGAAAAAGGTTAAATTTTTTCCCTCCCTTTCTCTCTTGTACAAGCTATTGAGTCTCTCATCAGCACAAAATCATCTTCTTATACTGGAGGGTCGCATAAGTTCCTTCAGGGCTATTGTCTTATTTCTCACCATTGTTTTAATTGAATGCAGGAGTCATTTCAATAATGTAAAAAGGAGGAAGATATCGGTGATTAATTTAATATGAAAAAAAAACCACTACTAAGTAATGCAAATCTCATGTTTTGTCATGGCTGAATGTATATACAGAATATATATACACTGAATGAAGAAAATACATCTTCAAGGCAAACCAGAAATGTTTAGGCATATTCAGTGGCTCTGTAATCTATTTTTTCATTTACTGATTACTGTCAGATGGACTAACAGATTACCTAAAAAACGATGAAGACAATGAAAGACCCTAATTGTGTCACCAGCTCTGACACTGTTTGAGAAAAGAGAAGCCCTTGAAGGAGCTGTTTTGGTGGCTCACATCTTAAAAGTTTAACTTTCTTAATCTGTTTCACTGTTGCTTCACTGGCTCCATCCTGATTTCACCTATCATGCTCACATCATACTTAAAATGAGATCCTGATGTACCAACTTTGATATTGTTTTAGGTCTTTCATGCTTGTGGTTATGCTGCATTTGGAGGGAATGTGATTTCTCAGTCTGTTGGCTGCATTGTTTTGTTTGGTATAATATTTTTCTTTGAGGAGATAAAGGCAAAAATGCACAAAAGTGGAACAAAGATCACAAAACAGGCAGTTCGGTTCATGGAAGCTTTTGAACACTTGTAAATGCTTGCTGATAACAGAATAATTCTGAAAAAGAAACAAATATTAAAGAGTATGTTTTAAAGCAGGATAAATCTAGGAGGAAAGGGTTGTCTCCCAGTTAAACTCAGAGGACCCATTTAACTGTCTCTTTCATACATTCATAGCTGTTTCATGTTAAATTAACACCGAGTGTTTAAGCCTTGCTTTCACTCATTTCAGTCTGAATCCTGTTTTCAGCAGTTGTGCACATTCAGCAATTACTCTGGATTTAAGGAATTGGTATAACTGAGAGCAGAGATAATCTTCCTGTCCTCATTATACTTCTGGAAGAAAACAGTGGTAAGATGTCTTGGTGACTACGAATGACTTTTCTATCACCAACTCATCTTCCTTTATTTATTGGTTGTTCTTCCCTCAACTTGGGCTGTACCCTGTCATCAGTTTTTAAGCCAAATTCTTTATGGAAGTCAATAGGGAGTCCTGCGCAAAGGGAAATGACGTAATGTTGCCCTTTAGTCCTACCTACAGAGAAGCAGACCTGGGAAACATTCACATTTTCCTAATTACCAAGCACTGAATTTATAGCATGTGTTCATTTTCTATCAACATCCGTCAGCTACCCAACATATTGTAAATTGGGCCATTTGCATTCAAGGCAATTGTTTTTAATAAAAATATTCTGGATGTTCTCTTTATTTGGATTACATATGGTAAATGTTGAGGTCTTCAATGCTCTGAGGTGAAGAATGTGCCATTTTTATGGTTAACATTGACTGTTCTTAGCCAAAACATCTCCGTGTCCCCCCGCTGGAGTGAATTATTTTTTATGCTGCCAGCTTTTAGTCAAACAGTAACTCCATTTTGCTAGAGATGTGTCTCTATAGTTTGTAAAGCATTTTTATATGAAAGATGCTACTATAAATGTAAGCTACTGTCATCTAACCTGTCAGCTCTTACAGGGAATGAGTTGCAGGTTCATGGCCCACTTCTATAGCGTCTTCAAGTTGTTCTTCTGCAGGGCAGAAGGGGTCTAAAATGAAGACTTTTTAAGTAGGGTAATCTCCTTGCTAGTTAGAATTCAGACTTTTTAATCCTTAAGTACTTAATCACATGAAGGAAATATGTAAGCATAAGCAAATAAACATAAAGAAATTTTCCAGAGGAGACTGCTTGAAAGGCAGCTGAAAGTTATTATTTCTTCTGAGAACAGTAGTGCCATTTTAACTATTTTTACTCCTTCCTTTAGCACTGGAGTGCCTCTCTCATAATACAAGCTGGTTTTTACATCTATATAACTAGAGTAATGAAGAGCTTGTCAATGATCTGCTAAGTGTATATATCCCTTCATCATCCTCGTAACATGCTTAGTGCTGTTTCTTAACTTTGCTAATAGGGATTGAAGAGGGACTCCATGACACAGCCAAAAACAGATCAGAGGGGATGTATGAATCCTTTTTGCTCCCATATTTGTTTATTAGATCTTTTCCAAGCTGCAACCACAGAATTTGGAGAATGATGTAGAAATCACCCAGGTCTACATTTTTTAGCATAATCATTTTGGTACGGGCCATTTTTAGAAGAAGCCATGGAGAGCAGCTTTGGCAATAGACTTCAAGAATCCTTTTCCATAAGTCTTAAGGTCTTTAGGCTGGCAGTTGGCCCACCTCTGTTGATTATGTTTAATAAGGCCTCCACGTGTATTTTGTTGCATGGAATACTGGATACAGAGCATTTGTTTATCTCTGCCACTTAATGTAGACTCTTGGATGTTGATATGGGCATATTACAGTGTGTGTGCTGACAATTTCTCCTGGCAAGGGACCATGATTAGGGTGACAAGCTGATGATATTACACTTGTTAGCTGTCAGATGGCTGACACTGAGATGGCATGAGATGATATGCATAGGCTAAAGGGTTTCTGCAGAGCAGCTCTGTTCTTAATTCAATAAACTCTTCCAGAAGCTGTCGAGGAGTAATGGCACCTCCTTGTAGGCCTTTTCCACTGCATTTTATGAGATTTGACCTGGTATAGCTTTTGTTTAAAGTTAGACTGAAGAGTATTTCAAATGCCTGTGCAAGCTTTGGAGTCACATCTAGAATGGTAAGTGGACAAGGCACTTTATGTGTTGCTGAGTGTCTGTGTGAGAGAAAGACTTGGAAGATATCTGGAGACTTGCTCTGGCCAAAACTAACAAACGCGATGCTGATTTTTTGGGAAAGTGATCAGAAAATAGGGCAGGAGCAATACCAGACCCTTTGACTGAAGAAACTTTTCTGCCATTTGTGAACTAGATTCATTATCTGGGTTAGCAGCTATGGTCATATAATTTTTTTTTTTTTCCTCTGATTTTGTCTTTTTATTTATTTTTTTCCCCTTCCCTGCTCCCTCCCTTCTCCCCCCCCAACCAGAAATAAGTCCCTGTTTCTTGTAAATGTGCCTTTGTCATCATGATTTTAGGCTGTCATAACACAAGCTGCATCTTTAATCACTTAGTGGCAGACCTGGGAATAGAAGCCATGTCTCATCCGCAGGATCACATCATCTCTCTAAGGCAGACAACAGCTGTGAGCTTTAGTCTAGAGCAGCCTGCTCTGCAGTTTGCTTGCAGACTGTATTTTGGGCATGGCATAACCTCAGGCAAGTGCAACTTCACTTCAAGAGCAGGATGATTCTCAAAAGGCACAGAGCTGCCTTCAGCCTTGTTTACGCGGAGGAAGGGAATGGGGCAGTTGAGCCTGTACATTTAGTAAACATCATGAAGAGATAATACATAAAGACTTTTGAGGAAAAAAAAAGAAAAGAGGAGAGGAGAGGAGAGGAGAGGAGAGGAGAGGAGAGGAGAGGAGAGGAGAGGAGAGGAGAGGAGAGGAGAGGAGAGGAGAGGAGAGGAGAGGAGAGGAGAGGAGAGGAGAGGAGAGGAAAAAGAAAAGAAAAGAAAAGAAAAGAAAAGAAAAGAAAAGAAAAGAAAAGAAAAGAAAAGAAAAGAAAAGAAAAGAAAAGAAAAGAAAAGAAAAGAAAAGAAAAGAAAAGAAAAGAAAAGAAAAGAAAAGAAAAGTTGCTTATGCAACTGAATGCCGTTTGCTGGACTTCCTCTTCCCTGGCTCTACTCCCCATTATTTATCCAATTAAATATGCTAGAAGTAGTGAGCTGCTGACCACAGAATTGGGGAGGGGTTGGATAGTAGTTATTATCCTCTTCCAAAAGCCATAACATTGGATACCAGGAAGAATGAGAGTCAGACGTAGATGATGCTGTTGAGTTGCCATTGGTAGAACAGAATGTACTGTACTATCGAGCTATGGTCGTTACTGTGTCTAAAATCATATACTATGACTGAAATGAGGATGTCTGTCTGTAGCACTTGTGTGGTTTATGGGTTCCTCCTTATGTTGCTGAACTGTGTGCAATAGATTAAACTGCCATTAAAATTTCTTGTCTCTAAACAGTCTGTTTTGCTGCGCTAACTTTCCTCTGCTTCCATGGAGAGCTGCATGCAAGTAAAGAGTCTTATTATTCAGGCAGACGAAGTTTCCTGTTTGCTATTCAGTCTGTGGGCAAAATTCTTACTGATTTCATCCCTACAAAAAATGGATAAAATTTGTGTATGCTTATTTTTCATGAAAACCTGTATTGATAGAAGACTTTCAGTGATGGGAGCTAGAAAAGAATGATGAAAACTGGAAAAGTTTGTCCCAAATTATTTTTCACAAATGAAATAGGGGAGGAGGGGCAGGAAGGAAAGTTCTACATTTCCTACAGGCAACAATGAGCAGCTCTGGCTTTCTCAAGATGGAGATAACTCTCTGAGGTGGTAAATTGTTCCATTAAGAAACAAGGGTAGAGGCCTTGCATCCTGGTACTAAGCTGCCAACAGCGTGTCCTGAGAGGGCTGGGGAGCAGGGAAAAATGCTCCCTGTTTCTGCTGGAGGGGACAGCAGTCAAAGTTATCACTGTGAAACTTGCACTGGTGCAATGTGAATTGCATTGCTGCTTGGTTTCTCTCCTCTGAACTAGCTCAATTATCCCTAGCAACACCTCTTGTGCTGCTAGGTGTACTTAAAAATCAGTGGTGGTACTACCTGGTGTGGCAAATTAGAAACCAGCACCAAACATTTAAACTGAATGTCTACTCAAAACTAGTTTAAGCTGTTATTCTTTTCTTGAACTGCAACTCAGACCAAATCATTACTTTAAAAAGTCTCTTTTTTAAATTCAAATCTTAACTTGAATTGAAGGAGGCAAACTGAAGCCAAACCAAAGTTGAGCTGAAAAATATACATTAGTCGAACTTCGTGATCAGAACTGTACTGCAAAGTGCTTTACACACAGGCAGTGAAGGGAAAGGCCTCTGCTCCAAAATTCTTAGTCTTAATTAACACAGGGTGTGCATGGCTGATTGACAGAGAAGTGGCAGAACATACAGTGGAGTGATTAGCAAATGTGACCCAGGCACAGTGATTACACTGAAAGACAAGCTTTATAGGGAGATCTGAAAAGAGAAAAGTAGCACCTCTCTCACCTACCCTTGTGCTCACCTGAGACCAGGAGGTAGAAAGAAAGGATATGGTTCCTGGGGGAGTTAAAGTGAGCTGTTTGTCACTCATCTACTGGGACACATCTACTTTATCATGTACAGGTGGAGGGGTACAGGCCCTGTCTCTCATTCATACGACAGGTGTACCCTGTCCTAAAAAAAACCCATACCAGCAGTACCTGCAATCTGATATCATGAGGTATTTCTGAAAAGCCTCCCATGGATTTCAAAAGTATATTCACAAACAAATTGCCTTTTTTTTTTTTTTCCTCCTCCTGGTTCAAAGCTGAAGGCAACCCAAACAGTAAGAATACATGCTGATAACTACTGGGAGTGATCAGACTGCTCTTTCTTTCAACCTCTACATGTGATCCCTATCCTTCCCTTCCTCTCTGTTCCCATTCTGCTTTGAAGGTCTGTAACACTCGGGACTCCCAGGTCTGGAATCAAAACCCTACATGCAAGCCAACAACTGCTTACTTTTACATGGCCATTTTCACCTTTCTGAAGATGTACAGTGCTCTGGCTTCTGTTTTCTTCTAAATCAAACATGTTCCACATATTTCTCAATCCGCCACCCCAAAGAGCAACAACCAAGAAAAGATATAGAAGTGGAAGAACAGACTAGGAAAAAACCCACTTTTTAAAAACATCTCCTGTGAGATGCATTGCTGGCCAACCGTGCCCCACGTCTACTCCTGGGGTGGCTTCCCAGCAGTGCAGGACTGAGCCCGCATTGCCTGGCTCACATTGGGGCCCCAGCACAGTCCCTCCTGGGTTGTCTCAGGCAATCCTAGCTCTGGGATATTGCTGTGCAGGACCCCCTGGGCAAACACGGAGGTGCTGAGCAACTTGCACACTCTTTATTTTAGCTTGGGACCTTGCCTTGCAGCTGCTCGGGTGTTGGCCTTTATGACAATGGGTATTTGGCTTGTGATAAATGTACCAAGGTTTTTTCTTTTCTTCCCTCCCTTTAGTATTTAATGCTCAATTGTCAGCATCCAGGAAAGTGGTGTTTAGACTGCATTGGAAACAGGTACCAATATGGCTAGCTGATGCAAGAGTGGCTTATTTTCCATTTTAATAGTTCTTTAAACAGGTCCTGCATTCGTATACAGCTCCTTTGTTGGAATAAAAATCTTTGTCGTAGGCTACCAGGCAGCTATAAATAGCCATCATGAGTATTTATGCTGAGGATAATCTCAGGAGAAGGTATTTTTAACTTTGCACATTGTTTAGAATAGGAAATTCTTTTAATGCCCACATTTTCCATTGCTGGTGCCATTAGCTTTTCCCCACCCCCTCTTATGATATGTGCCTTGCTCTTTTTTTCTCCCTGTCATTTCCTTTAAGGTTCAAGGTTGCAGCCAATCTGCTCCACAGGCAGACTTGAGTTAATTATTTTTTTTAAGGAAAATGCTAATTTGGGCCTTTTGCGACTGTGTGGAAATTCAGTTCATTTCATGGGGCTATCAGAATGTAAACAAAATACCTCACTAGGCTGTCACCTCGATTTAGGTAACGAATAAGCACTTTATTTCTCTTGCACATGGAACTAATGCATTTGTTAGAATAGCAGTGGCCAATGTATTTTATACTCCCACAGAAAGTATTCCACTTTTTTTGGCAAGTTTGTAAGAGCTGCTACTTGTACCAATACTCAAGCTCATGTTGGCCAAAAAAAAAAAGTGTAATGCTGAGCCACACGTGTAACTTAAAAATATGGTCCCCAACAAAGCCTGTTCTCACACAAGTCAATATGTCAATAAATAATTGCAATCTACAAACCTGTCAAATATTGTGTAACTTGAGAGAAAGTGCTGTGTGGACTCGGGACCAGATTCAAAACAGGTTATAAGCTCACACAACTTCAAGTACAGCCTTTAAGAGAAGTTCACAGTTGACCTGTGAACAGTTCTGTAATCTAGTCAGGCTTTTTGTTTTGGTTTTAAACTTACAAGAGACTGAAACATTCAAAGCCTCACAGTTAATAGGAAGTAGGTAGCTTCTAGACAGGGAAAACCTAGATCATCAGTATGAAGTTTTAGCTAATTATTTGACAGCTAATATTAGGCGAGATATGTTCTGTCCAGAGAGTGAGATTTTAAAAGGTATTTTAATACCTTGTGAGATTGTCTTTGAAATCTCTGTTGATCTGTAATGTAGCTCCACAAAAGCCAATCTGTGCACGCTCTTGAAAATGTCACTCAAGCTCCCTGCTACTGCCAGCAGCCTCAGAGCATCATCTAGCCCAACCCCTATGAAAGGGGCTGGTGCTTTTGGAGGTGAAAGATGGATGTTTCAAGCCTCACTTTCTCTGTGCAGTTGACAAGGATAGGATCTGTGGCCTGTAACCCACCCACCCTGTTTGTAAAACAGTGCTGTTAACTTAGTGAGAGTTGTTTGTGTGTTTGCCAGTTTATGTTACTGTTCATTTGCCTATTATATTTGCCTATTACAATGTTTGTTACATAAATATGTAGGTAGATGTGTACACCTACCCTGCAGTCTTGAAATGCTGGTCTGTCTAAGGCAAGGGCTGGTGACCACATGGCCAATGCCATGCTTATAATGAGAGAGAAGAAATTGGAAGGACAGGAAAACTCACACAAAACCTTTTCAGTGCAAACCACACCTTGATTTGACCTGCCAAATGAGCAATGCAATGTTCAAAAAGATCAGGGCTCCATTTCCCATCTGTAATGTTGTTTGCCTGAAGATCACAGGTTATTAAACATTACTATTAAACAGTAAATTTGACTTTTAAGACTGTGTATATTTTAGGGAGACATGATTGCTGGAGAAACCACAGTATATGGTGTAGATTAGATATGATGTGTAGATTTGCGGGTGACGAGGCCGTCTCTCTGCTACCTTCTGCTGCCATGAGTGCAAAGAGTCAAAGAAACCTAGTTGCTATTCTTAGGTCTCAGTCTGAGTCTGCAGAGTGGGTAGTGGATTCTAAACATGAGCTCTTGGATTGACTGGGACAAAATCTGTGTGCAGGTATCCTAACCTTTTAGTTTCATAAATGTATTCAGGTGGTAAATAGTCCAAACAAGTACTGTGTGCCAAGTTGTGAGATGTATCAGTTGTTTTCTTTTTACCTGCACTAGGTATGTTGTTCTTGAAGGAGGCTATTGTCAGACACAGCAGTGCACACATGTAAAAATAAGGGATGGCATCGGAGAGGTTACTATCACTTTGTGGAGCCATTGGTCACAGATGCTGTTATCTAGCTACCTTTTAGGGAAGAGCCATACCACTTGGAAGGGGATAGCTGGTAATTTGTTTTGATTTAGTTAAGGAGTATCTCTTCTCCAGCTTGTGTTTCTGAGTAAGCTGTTCACAAATTAAAGCAGAATATAGAGAAATTAAATGTTTAATCTCATTTTAAATAATGGGCATTTTCTGAATTTATATGAAATGTCCTTATAAGAAAGCAGATGGAGGGATTCTTAACATAACGTAGCAAAGATTATGCTTGTTGTTGACATCTTGGTCCTATCTTCTTTAATCCTCCTTCAGTGGCACAATTCCCACAATGAGGACAGTTAAATAATTAATGATTAAGTGACCTTCTCATCACAGGCAGTTCACTCAAAGTCCTGTGCTTAGCTGTGACCATATGCAGCCAAGATCTTGGGGCTTAGATGTGTTCAAAAGATGGGAACAAATGAATTTTTTTTTCTGTGCAGAATTCCTAGTTTCCTTACAAGAAGTTTAACTACATTGTTAAAGACCTCGATGGCCTTTCCCCACCTGCTTTGAAGACCTCTAGCTGCCACTGTTTACAGTGCATTATTTTCTGATACCAGTGTTTTCTTACAGTCTATAGGAAAAAAAGCTGTTGCTTTGGGGTAACTTCTGTCAAAGAACTGCCCTAAATGACACTGCCATTGAAAGGCAAGAGATAGAGGAACTATGTTTGAAGCTGTGACTTTCACTTATCACTGATTCTTCCAATCCATCACATAGCATACATCTGGGTTTATCAGGTAGTGAAGGACTGTCATGCATAGGCCCAAGACCGCAGAATTAAGGATACTCTGGGAATCTGATTTTGGAATGTTGAAGATATATTCTTACCATAACAAGTTTTTCTCCTTTTCTCTGTGCTTGATTTTTGTAGACAGGCATATGCAGTGACATATTCCAGACTGACACAAAATAATATGGATTGTATGTGCAGGGGCTACTATTATAAGCATGGACAGTGTATATGTACATGAAAAAAGGCAGCCACAGCATACAATTATTTGTGAACTGTCTGATAGTTGAGTATGCAAATTGTACTAGAGCTTTGTGTCTTTTACTTCTGGATGAAAGACTACCTTTCTTTATTCAGTAATAGCAGGCTTGAAATTACTAGCCTGTGCTTGTTTTGATTTTGGTTGTTTTGTTGGGCAAGGACCAGATGTGTTTTAAAACCTTCAGAATTTGTGCCTATAGAAATTCTTGGACAGAAAATCTTTTTATAAGGTTCTAGCTCCTACTTTTGTAACAGTCTTGCAGTTCTAAGTGAGTTAAGTGCTTTTGGAGAATTTCACATAAGTAATTATCCTATTATATATTAAAGATAATAGGAGCAAAAGCTGGAAGTAACTTGTTGGAAGTGGTGTAGGTAGTATATGCTACAGGTTGAAGTAAACCACAGTGGTCTCTCTAGGTCCTTCAAATGCTATATAATTTTTAATAACATTTACTCTTCCTTTCATTGTGATATTTGGGCACATCGCACTAATGAGAACCACAATAATTATGACTTAATTTAGCAGGTTTAGGTTATAAACTGTAGTTTATAAGGTGATAGACTAGAAAAAGTAGCCCTTTGGCCCTCTCTTCACTGGGGCAGGTAACTCTCAGAATAAAGGAAGAGACCACTGCTTGTTTCATGCTCAGCATATGGCTGGGGTGCTGCCTGGTCTTCACATAGACCGTGCAAGATCGGGCAAGGCTCTGTACGCCCACTCCTTTAACTGTGCTTTCAAGGAAGGATCGTGAAGCATCTGGCCCTCAGCTAGAAAGTCAGAATGCAGGAAATGCCTTCTCAAGTAGCATTTGCCAATTGTGGTTTCTGATATGTTGGTGGGTGTGTTCTGAACATGGCCATCTTGATAAGAAAATGCCTAAAGCCAAACCCTGTTCATCAAAGGATATTTTTCTTTATCTCTTGTTTCAATTAAATGTAGAGTTTCTAAATACAAAAATGCAGTACTCCTTTCAGAACCACATTTAACCTCTCAAGCCTTGTCATGTGCAGCAGGAATATCCAGGCCACGGTTAAGTATCAGGCTTGTCTTCCCAGTTGACTCAATTTCCTTTGACTTTCTCCAAAGAAGTTTCTATCCCCTGACATTGTCCATGTTATGTCTTATCATAGATAAGAGATTTTTTTCAGGGAAAATTTTAGAGAAAAAATCACAAGAAAGGTTCTAGTGTTTCAAAAAGTGTCTGTATTTTGATTCTGTAAATCATAAAATGTAAATATAGAAATATTTTCCTACCTAGGTATTATTTGGATTCATATTTTTTCCTCCCTAGGAGGAATGGAGAAAGAAAACATCCCATAATTTGATTGGGTTATTTGAGAAGTATATTGTCTAGGTTTTTGGTTTTCTTGAGAAGTACACGTTAAGAAACATATTTGGAATTGAAATACAAGGGTGTGGCCAAAATTGGGTTTTGGAAAGGGATTCTATTTAAGGGGAATGCACATTTGAATAATACAGTTAGGAATAAAATACCAGTGAAGGATCACACTATGCTTGTTTATTTTCTGTGCAGTTTCCTACGCTCCCAAAATATCTGCTTTCTCCTGTTCTTCGGGTTCAGAACTGGCCAAGGCCGGTTATTTTTGTATAAGATCGCAAGTGTTGCAGATGTTCATTTAAATTGCATCAAGTGATACAGCAGGAGTCTTTCTCCATAATGGTGTTTGGAGAGGTGGCAGGACCTGCTGTTGGTCCTTTCCCCATTGTTGAATGGTGTCTCCACTGGGGCTTGCTCAAGGCTGGTGGGGTTGTAGTGCAGAGGGAGAAGCCTACGCAGGCAGCAATGTTTCTCCCAGATGCCTTGGTCGCATGAATGTCCTAGCTCCTACCATGTGGGGTCAGGGTGCTGTTTTGCTGCCCACACCCCACTGTCAGGTCCTCCTCGCATGTGGGGGAGGGTGGCTGGGACACATTGGCAAGAAGGAAGGGAACAGAGTGTCCCGTGGGCAGCATAGCCGTGGGATCATCCCCTCAGTTAGACCATTGCCCTTGGACAGGCTACCCAACCTGGCTGTGAGGAAAGAGCCTGTTTGCCCTTTACAAATCCCAGATGCCAGAGATGAATCCATTAAGCACTCACCCAAAATAAGTTTGGTTTTGATTACACAGTGTACTTTCCATGAGTATTGGTGTCGTTGATGGTTTTAATGAGCATATCAGAATTATGTATCCTGGCTCCCTTTCCTATTTCTAAACATGCTGGGAAAACCCCAAAGATCCTTGATTGGTTTCAGAGCTCTTTGGAGGCTTTAGAAGCCCTCGCTGAGATAGCATCTGGCTTATGAGAGCCTGAAACACTCCTTTCCAGAGCTTCGACACTAAAAATAAGAGCTAAGTTTTACTGCTGAACATCTCATCAATAGTTGGTTAGCTTACTTGTTGGCAGACTGAGACAAATTCAGTTTAATGCTTGCATTCTGCTTTCAGAGTCTACCTTGACATTTGAAGCTGATGGGATTTTTCTGCTTTCCACAGGGTCAAATCCTGGGGTCCTTGCTTAATTTTAAGCTCCAAATTTCACAGCAGTTTTCAGTATAAGTCACAGAATCACAGAATGGTTAGGGTTGGAAGAGATGTCTGGAGATCATCTAGTCCAATCCACCTGCTAAAGCAGGTATGCCTAGGATTGTGAAGCATAGATTGCGCAGGAATGTGTCCAGGCAGGTATTGAATGTCTCCAGAGAAGGAGACTCCACAACCTCCCTGGGCAGCCTGTTCCAGTGCTCTGTCACCCTCAAAGTAAATAAGTTTTTCCTCATATTCAGACAGAACTTCCTATGCTTCAGTCTGTGCCCATTGCCCCTCATCCTATTGTTGGGCACAACTGAAAGGAGTCTGGTCCCATCCTCTTGACATCCACCCTTGAGCTATTTATAAGCTTTGATAAGATCCCCTTTCAGCCTTCTCTTCTCCAGGCTGAAGACAGACAGTGCTCTCAGTCTCTCCTCATAAAAAAGGTGCTCTAGGCCCCTAATCATCTTCGTAGCCCAACACTGGACTCCCTCCATCATTCCTTGTCCTTCTTAAACTGGGGAGCCCAGAACTGGAGGCAGTACTCTAGATGCAGCCTCACCAGGGCAGAGTAGAGGGTGAGGAAAACCTCTCTTGAACTGCTGGTCATGCTCTTCTTAATGCACCCCAGGATACCATTGGTCTTCTTGACCACAAAGGCACATTTTTGACTCATGGTCAACCTGTTGTTGACCAGAACTCCCAAGTCCTTCTCTGCAGCGCTGCTTTCCAGCAGGTCCCCTCCTAGCCTGTACTGGTGCCTGGGGTTATTTCTCTGCAGGTGCAGGACCCTACACTTTCCCTTGTGGAACTTCATTAGGTTCTTCTCTGCCCAGTCCTCCAGCCTGTCCAGTTCTTGCTGAACGGCAGCACAGCCTTCTGGTGTGTCAGCCCTTTCTCGCACCTTGGTATCATCAGCAAATTTGATGACGGTTCACTCAGTCTCTTTATCCAGGTCATTGACGAAGAGGTTGAACAGGACTGGACCTAGTACTGACCCCTGGGGCACCCCACTAACTGCAGGCCCCCAAACAGACTCTGCACCATTGATCACAACCCTCTGAGCTCTGCCATCCAGCCACTTCTTGATCCATCTCACTGTGCATTCATCCAGCCCACACTTCCTGAGCTTGCCTATGAGGATGTTGTGAGAGACGGTGTCAAAAGCCTTGCTGAAGTCAAGGTAGACAAGGTCCACTGCTCTTTCCTTGTCAACCCAGTCAGTCATACCATCATAGAAGGCTGTCAGGTTGGTCAAACGTGATTTCCTGTTGGTGAACCCATGCTGACTACTCCTGATAACCTTCTTTTCCTCCACATGCTTGGAGATGACATCCAGAATGAGATGTTTCATCACCTTTTCAGGGATGGAGGTGAGGCCGACTAGCCTGTAGTTTCCTGGGTCATCCTTCTTGCCTTTTTTGAAGACTGGAGAGACATTGGCTTTCTTCTAGTCCTCAGGCACATCTCCTATTCTCCAAGACCTTTCAAAGATTATGGAAAATGGCTTTGCAATAACATCTGCCAACCCTCTCAGCACTTTGTGGGTGCATTCCCTTGGGGCCCGTGGATTTGTGGATGTCCAGTTTGTGTAAACGATCTCTAACCTTATCTTCTTCAACTAAGGGAAAGTCTTCCTTTTACCAGACCTTCTCTCATGTCTCTGTGGTCTGGGATACCTGAGGGCTGGTCTTAGCAGTAAAGATGGAAGTGAAGAAGGCATTCAGTAACTCTGCCTTCTCTGTATCATCCGTCACCCTCCTCATTCAGCAGTGGACCTACATTTTCCCAAACCTTCCTTTTGCTGCTGATGTACTTGAAGAAGCCCTTGGTTTTGTCTTTGACATCCCTGGCCAGCCTTGCTTCCAAGCGTAGCTTGGCCTTCCTCACCACATCCCTGCATACTCTAACAGCCTCTTTATGTTCCTTCCAGGTGATCTGTCCCTTTTCTACATTACATAAACATCCTTCTTCCACGTGAGTTTTGACTGGAGTTCCTTACTCGTCCATGCTGGCCTCTTACTCCCTTTACTTGATTTCTTCCTCATAGGGATGCATCAGTCTTGAGCTTAGAGGAAGTGACGTTTGAATATTAGCCAGCTCTCTTAGACCCCTGTACCTTCTAGAGCCCTATCTCATGGGATTCTTCCAAGCAGGACCTTGAAGAGGCCGAAGTTCACCCTGCTGAAGTCCATGGTTTCAGTCCTGCTTATTGTCCTGCTTCCTCTATGCAGGATCCTGAACTCTTATCATCTCATGGTCACTGCAGCTGAGGCTGCCCCCAGCCGTGACATCTCCAACCAGTTCTTCTTGGTTTCTTAGGACAAGGTCCAGCAGTATGTTTCTCCTTGTTGGCTCATCCACCATCTTTGTCAAAAACTTTTCATCAATGATCTGCAGGAACCTCCTGGACTGTGTTTCCTTAGCTGTGTTGCCCACCCAGCAGACCTCAGGGTGACTGAAGTCTCCCATGAGAACCAGGGCATGTGATCGTGCAGCTACTTTCAGCTGTCTGTATAAAGCCTCATCAACTTCCTCCTGGTGACCAGGTCACCTGTAGCAAACACCCACAACAGTGTCCCCCTTGTTAGCTTGTCCCTTAGTTTTTACCCATAAGGACTCAACTCATTCATCGTCCCCTCCTAGGCAGAGTTCAAGACATTCAAGTTGCTCTCACATGAAGTGCAACTCCTCCACCTTGCCTTGCTGGCCTGTCTTTCCTAAAAAGTACATAGCCTTCCATGACAACATTCCAGTCATGTGAGCTGTCCCACGTCTCCATAATAGCAACGAGATCATGACCCTGTGAATGCACATATATCTCTAATTCTTCCTGTTTATTCCCCATGCTATGCGCGTTGTTGTACAGACACTTCAGGGAAGTACTCCGCATGCAGGTTTCTTATGAGGAGTGCAGAAAGATCTACCGCAGCCATGCATACCCTTGAGGTGGCTGGCCTTCTGGTTCTCATCTTGGGAGGCACCTAAGGAATATTTGTCACTGCCCTGATTGGTCCAGCACATTCGTCAGTTGGATGTCATTGCATGAGCATCACCACTTCGGACCCAGCCCCAAAACCTCATCAGTTTAGAGACTGCTTTACCTCACCCCTCTGTGCTTGCTGTCTCCTCCCACAGCATGTCACAGGTCAGCCTGATTACATCCCCTCCCCCATCATATCTAGTTTAAAACCCTCTCAATAAACCCTGCTACCTTGTGTGCAAAGACCCTCTTCCCCTTATGTGTAAGGTGAACTCCATCTGACACCAGCAAACCCAGTGTTGTGTTGGCCATCCTGATAGCAAAAAAATCCATAATTGTGGCAGTGACACCAGCCGCAGAGCCATGTGTTAATAGAGTGCACCTGTCTGTTTCTTCTAATGTCACTGCTCATGACTGGAAGAAGAGAGGAGAAAATAACCTGTGTTCCTGATTCCCTCACCGACTGTCCCGAGGCCTTGAAGCCTCTTTTAATTGCTCTTGGATTATGGGTTGCAACCTCATCGCCACCCACATGAAAAACCAGTGATGGGTAGTAGTCCAAGGGCTGTACCAGGCTGGGAAGTTTCCTGGTGATGTCCTTAACGTGGGCACCAGGAAGGCAGCAAACCTCCCTAAGAGGGTCCTTCCGGCATGTTTGACCCTCCATACTCCCTAGAAGAGAGTCACCTACAACTACAACCCTTCTTTTCTTTCTTGCAGAGGTGGTCTTAATATGGGGTGTAGACCTTTCAGATCATGTGAGCAATTGTTGTGTAGATGGTGTAGATGGTCCTTTCACTTTCATCAGCCATAGACTGGCCTTCCACTTCCAGGGCCTTGTACCTGTTGAATGGAGGTTCCTGGGAGAGTGGGGTGGGCAAGAGGATGTTTCACCTGCTACCTCGGGTGTGGACTTGTTTCCATTCATCCCTTTCCCTTGACCTACTGTCTTCAGTCAGGTGGGAGGAGAATAATGGACATTCTTGGTCTTGATGAAAAAGCTGCTAAACTTTTTTGCAAGAGAAAAAAAATGTTCCAAAGTATTAAAAGTATTTGAAACTCTGCCAAGTTTCTGAAAATCCTTCCTAATTTCTCTCTTTCGTACATTTCTGAAATGTTTATTGGAAACACGATTTTAATAGTTTCGGAGAGTTTTAGTGAATTAAAATTTCTAGTGCCCATTTTAGTGAGATGTGGTTAATTATTACTATGAAAACCTTTAAATGTTTGTAAGAAGCTGTGTAAGTGCAAAGATGGTGCTCTAAGAATGGGTTTGTCTCCAGTTGCCTCCTCTTTGGAGTGATAGAAAATGCTTACTTTCAGAACACAAGTTGTTTAGAAAAACAGAACAGACCTAGAAAAATAACAAAAATACCCATATGTAGTAAAAGGACTGCCTCTCTTCTTCCTTCCCACAGATCTCCCTCCCAAGCGGCTCATGATTTTCTGCTGACAGGGGGGACCTAAGGCTACACACACGTTCTGGGGGCTCAAGCCTGCTCAGCAGGAAGTCAGACCCAAGAGGCTTTCCTTACATGCTCCTACCTGTCTGCTGAACAGTTCAGATATTGAAGTATTTAGGCCTGTTGTCCAGGGCTTCCCATCTGTGGTACCTGCTGCCAGCTGGCCCTCACATGCTGGGCTGTGCTCAGGAAGTGCTGAGCTGGGGCGACCATTTGCATCGTGCCTACACGTCCTCCTTGGGCTGTCTGGGTAGTGTGGATGAGGTCTGGACCCTGTCCTGCAACCCTGAGCGCATGGGTGTGTCCTTTTGCAGACATATTGAGCCCCTTAATATGAATGTGAGCGTGTACAGTGCATTTGGGAAGAAATGGTCTTCGGAATTTGCTCAAACCTGGACTATCCTGATAGTGTTAGGTGTGGCCTGAGAGCAACATGTTGCAGGAGAAACTGGGAAACACATACAGGGTGCCTTAAGGAGTTGTTCATGTGCAGTTGTTTCTAAATTACAATAGATTTCAGGTACTGCAGTGCAGAAATGTGTATTAGTGCTTAAGTACTCAGAGAAATAACAAAGAAAAAATATATTTGGGTCTGTTACTACATTGGAATATTTTAAGTCCCCAGAATATTAGATGCACACACAGCAATGCGAATGCTAAATATTTATGGTGATTTCATTTTGACTCTTGATACCCTTTTATGTGTGTAACCCTGCAATAAATTACTTTTTTTTAAAGACTCTACAGTGCAGACAGCAATGCCTGTACGTGGCAGACGCCAAGCTGCCTGCCTGCAGGGGACAAAGAGGAATTTTGCTCCACGGGAAGAGCTTTGCGCAATAAGACCAGGTGCAGCATGGTTTGCCTTTTTTCTTTTCCCATTGCTTTCCTCTAAAATATTAGGCGTGAGCCATGGCTGGAGGCAAGAATCCGGCCTTAACAAAGTGCCATCCTGATCTGATATGACAGGCCTTGTGGAAGTGTTCAGCCTTGACCCTTTGTTATTTTCAAGAGGAAGATCCCATTAAATAACAACTGTACCGATGAGACTGAAAGATTTTGTGTTTACATTTGCCTAAGACCTGAAGAAAGTGAAGAAAAAACTTTTTTTGTTTGGGCTTTCCTTTTTTTTTGTTTCCTTCAAAAAAGGTGAATTATTGGAAAAATAGATGTTAGATGTATCCTGTTTCTTGAATAGTCCACAAAGTGTTACACTTCTAACACTGTTTAATTTCCTCCCTGCAAGAAGTTGGAAAGGCTTGCTGCACAGGTAGAGTAAGTTTCACGGGTTGCTAGGTCATAATGGAAAGTGAAAATGGATTGGGACAGGAGTGCTAAGGAGATTTATCAGCCAGCTATAGCTGTGACTCTAAAATTTAGGACAGAGATTAGCATGCTGAAGAAATCTCTGTTGTGAACTACAGAAGTGAAGGAATAACAGGGATGGGGCACACCCTCTCCTTGCATGTTTGCTAAAGTGTATTTGAATGAAACTGGATGTATAACTAGCCCATAATTTCCAAAGTATTTTTGTGTGGATTTAGCAATCTGAGTGCTGTCAAACCCAATGACTGTCATATTGACGCAGATACCAGGCAACATTTCGAAAATTTGGGAAAGGTATTTTGCCAAGAAAACAAACCAAACCAAACCACCAAGCCTCTCTTTTAATGTGCATTCCTATAGGAATCAGAAATACAGAAGACGGGGAAAAACATACCAATATGTTGACCATTCTAACAAAAATCATACTCTACTCGTCTTTTTTTTGGAATGTTTTTTGAAGTTTTCCCCTGGCTAGAGGCTTTTGAAGGAAAGAAAAGACTCATCTTCTGTCTTCAATTAACTTTGTTAATGATTAACAGAGCATTGCAGTATGTGTGGTGCGTTTTAATTAAATCAGAGGAGACATGATTTGGACAAGATTTTAGTTTCACTTTGAAAGTTATTAAATAAACTGACACTGTTTGCTCTCTGAAAGTTCCTGGAAGCATCCGGTTAGTTGGTAATCCCTCTGCAGCTAGTGAAATAAAGCCCCTTCCAAAACACCTAAGGGCCATTAACAGATATGAAAAATGAGCGGTCAAGTCAGACATCCTGCCTTGTGCAGGGTCCTGTTCTGAGGCTCCAATTTCATGTTTTTAAGCTAAGTTCAGGGATAAGAACGGCCCAAACTTCTAGTCAAGGTTTGCGTTTTGGATACCTCTGAGCTGTTCGAGTGGCATAAGCTGTTGAACAGTTGCTGCCTTTGATGGAATTTGGATGGCTTTTGCTAGCTGAGTTTATTGGGTTGTTTGTAAAGTCAAGTTCCCAACCAGGGCTTGGATGTTGTTCACCAGTAAAATTCAGAGTATCATAAGATAGGAGCTTTTGGTACAGGAATGTCTCCATAAATTGGCCCAGCAGGAAATGCTCTTCCCTTTCCAGAGCTCTGTGTGTGTGCCTGTGTACACATTTAGATAAACCCTTCCAGCAGGGAAGGATCAAGCCTGAAGGCTGGACTCGGACCATGGCTTCAGACTGACATGAGATAGTGGGTGCACTCGCTGGTATTTGATGGCACACAGGGGTGAACAGATCTCACACTTCACACTTCATGAGTTTACTGTTGTTTATGGGAGTGTCTGTTAAGGAGTTTTGGTTGAAGTTTCCAGTCATGCCTGCTCAGTAGTAAAATCAAGGCATAACCTGTTGTGGCTAGAGATGCATCTGTCCTCTATGTTTGTATCACACCTACTGCATTGTGGCTCTTTCAGGTTTTTTTTTTGCTAAGTTTGAAGTGAATAATGATGTTTGGAGCATGCCTGTTAATATATTAAAAATAACATTAATAATTTGGTATAAAACCTGTTGTTGAAAGTGTTGCTGAAATTAGCTATTGCCAGAAACAGTTAGGTGGAGACAACTTGCACTGACATCATTGGCAGCTTATTCAGCCTTCTGTTTTGTGGACTCTGCAAGTATTATCTGTAAGCAGAAGTACTACAAACCAAACCACAGGTTACTTTCTCACTGCTAAGGGTGAAATTTATTTATAACAGTTATTGCTCCAAGCAAGCTACAGTTCAGGTATAAAAGAGAGACAGCAAATTTTAAAATTTGCCAGCAAAAATAATAGATTGCTTTTCATTGCTGTGAGAATTGGCATCTGTCCCTGAAATGCATGCAGCACAAAAACATGGGTGCAGAAGTGAATGAGGAAACGCTGGTCCTTCCCTCTGCGGCTGCTGGCAGCTGGAGAGAAATAGGTTCCTGCTCAGAGGGTGAGGGGATCCGAGTCTGCCACTCATTGATGACACTGCTGGGCCATAGGGAAATGAGGTAAAGATGGCCTTTACAAGTGCTGCCCTCATTATGGTTTCCTCTATTTTAGTTGTTCAAGTGACCAGAAGGTAGCTATATCCTGGCTGTTATATGAAGGCTATTGTTTGGATCTTAGTGTTTATTTGAAAGCCGTGAAAACCTGACATAAAACAAAAGCTATGCCTTGGTGGAAATAGTCTATCACAACTTTGAAATATTATGCTTCTTTATTTCTGGATTGTGCATTGCCCCATAAGTAACTGATAGAGAATGCAAACACCAGCAAATATGTTTTTCTAATCAAGTTTCAATTTACAGTTGAAGTTCTCCTTGGAATATCATTTTAACACTTGTCTCGGAGTTTGTTTTGTTTACTGCTACAGCTATACATACAGTCAGTAACTTCTCCATGTGAGAAGCAGGGTGATATTAATACCTCGAGAACTGAGGACAGTCAAAGAAAATAAAATTTGCTTCCCTGCAGAGGACCAAACTGCCGCCTGTGCTTTCCAAGGCTGGTGTGTCCCAGAAAAGCAGGCATCAGATAAGACTGAGTGCTGCATGGGCTCTGTGTGGGTCTTCCCTATCTGGAAGTACATTGTTGCAAGTGTCTACAATTTCAGGCTTCAGACTCCTGCGTTTTGAAGTACAGGGTTGTGTTCTCAGTCCTGCAGAACTTGTCTTATGCAGGTAGTTCTGTCATTTGCTAAGGCATTCACTACATGATAATGTATCCATGTGAGCAAGCAAACTGATTGCATGTGCCTTCTTGATTTGCACAGGCATACGTCCAAACCCAAAACTACATATTCCAAACTGATAGAGTGTACTATCTGCAAGTTTGCTGATGACACCAAGCTGGGAGGAGTGGCTGACATGCCAGAAGGGTGTGCTGCCATCCAGCGGGACCTGGACAAGCTAGAGAGCTGGGCAGGGAAAAATTTAATGAAATATAACAAGGGCAAGTGTAGAGTATTGCATCTGGGCAGGAACAACCCCAGGTTCCAGTATAAGTTGGGCGATGATCCATTAGAGAGCAGTGTAGGGGAGAGGGACCTGGGGATCCTGGTGGACAGCAGGATGACCATGAGGCAGCACTGTGCCCTTGTGGCAAAGAGGGCCAATGGCATCCTGGGGTGTATTAGAAGGGGGGTGGTTAGTAGGTCGAGAGATGTTCTCCTTCCTCTCTACTCTGCCCTGGTGAGACCACACCTGGAATATTGTATCCAGTTCTGGGCTCCTGAGTTCAAGAAGGACAGGGAACTGCTGGAGAGAGTCCAGTGTAGGGCAACCAAGATGATTAAGGGAGTGGAGCTGGGTCTCTTTAGGGTTTCCCCTTATGAAGAAAGGCTGAGGGAGCTGGGTCTCTTTAGTTTGGAGAAGAGGAGACTGAGGGGTGACCTTATTAATGTTTACAAATATACAAAGGCTGAGTGTCACAAGGATGGAGCCAGGCTCTCCTCGGTGGCAAACAATGATAGGACAAGGGGTAATGGGATCAAGCTGGAACACAATAGGTTCCACTTAAACTTGAGAAGAAACTTCTTCTCAGTGAGGGTAACAGAGCACTGGAACAGGCTGCCCAGGGAGGTTGTGGAGTCTCCTTCTCTGGAGACATTCAAAACCTGCTGGACACGTTCCTGTGTAGCCTCATCTAGGTGTTCCTGTTCCGACAGGGGAATGGACTAGATGATCTTTCGAGGTTCCTTCCAGTCCCTAGCATTCTATGATTCTGTGAACTGAGGATGTATTTTAATACATATATTCACTTAAATGGCTGGGTAAGTATTATTACACACAGTTTTCACTGAATACATTAAAGTTTTTGGCACTCCTGCTGTTTATAGGCAGCTAGGTAGATATAAATACAGGTTACAGTTGAAAAATAAAGGAACAGATGTCATAGCCACAGGATGGCTTCTTAGTACTGAACCCTGTAAGAGCGCGGAAAACTTAACACTGGGAAACTGCAGTCTCCATTACTTGAGATATTTAAAAAGGTATCTGAAAAAAAATACATAGTAAGAGACAGTGCAGTATTATTTAATTATAAAGTACATAGCCTTGTTTTGATGAGTACTCAACAGATTTACTCCACAACTTTACATATGGGTTGCCAGACTCTACCTACTGCATATGATTTAATACACCAAGTGTTGTTCATCTGTGAAATTAAGTCCCTGCTCATATGCCAGTGTCCTAGAGTGAAATATCACAGGAGGGTGAATGTAGATCCTTTTTACTTTGAGAGATGCATACACAGATTTCCCTGCAGCTAACTGTATTGGGGCATTTCAGAAAAGACCTTAAAAATACCAACAGTTGTTCTAATCCGTGAGAACATGAAAGAGACTGTGGCATCTTTCATTTTCCCAGAGAAGGAACAGTTAAAAATATTCTTCAAACAAGGAGCAGATGTTAATGTCATTAGAATGGATTTTCATAAAAAACAGAGTTCTGTTTCTCTTGCAAAATGTCTGTAGCTTTGCAAAGTTCTCTAAAACTCTGCCTACTTACTTCAGACTAGTGGCACATTGGAGAGGTGCTGTAGGGTCTCTGAAACAAATCAGATGTGTTTCTGTAATTTATTTCCCTGCCCATTTTAAAACTGCCTTAGCTTGGAAAAGGGCTAAACAGAAAGCTGAAGAAACAGTAAGTTATTTAAATGACAGGACAAGACCAGTGAGCAGCACAGCAAATCCACTGTTCACAGAAGGGTGCAGAAAGGAACAGGCTAAATGTGAAAAGGCATGGTCTTGGCGGTGTGTGTGCCTCTGTCAGGTTCTAAATTACCTGTAATCTCAAAAGAAAAAGGATTCATGGACTATTGTGATCAGGTCACTGAAAACTCTGCCTTACATGCAGGAATGTTTAAAGTAAAAATAACAAACAAAACATTAAGTGGCTCTCTGAATGACCTCTGGACATTCCTATTGTTAATATGAGTAGATGTTGGAACCTCCCAGTAATAATTTCCTTTTGGAAAGCTCTCGCCTCTCCTTCCTCCTCCTCATTTTGCTGCTTTAAATGTTGAGAAGCTAAGAAAAGCCCTGTAGTTCCTTGAATTGTTGTAATAGATAAGCCTACACTCTTATAGAGCCATTTCACTTGATTTCACTGGTGTGATTGACACCTCTTTAGTGCCTTAGTTCATTTACCACTTGTTTACTTAGTTTTTTTCACTTTCTAGTGTCTTCCTTAGGGTTCTTGGTGTCTTAGCACCAGGTGATAATTTCTGAAGCATCAGAATATAAAATGAAAACAGGCTGAGACATACAGCTCCTCTCTGCAACGTTTTTCATGCTTTAGATGGCCATGTGAATTTTTGAAATGACTTAGGAGACGGTGATTTGCCTCTTGCTGATCCATATGCAAGATCTTCACCTCAGGGCCACAGTGTAGTGAGAGCATCCTTGTCAGTTAAGTTACTATAGAAAGTATCACAGTATCACAGTATGTTTGGGATTGGAAGGGACCTCAAAAGATCATCTAGTCCAATCCCCCTGCTGGAGCAGGAATGCCTAGGTGAGGTCTCACAGGAACATGTCCAGGCGGGTTTTGAATGTCTCCAGAGAAGGAGACTCCACAACCTCCCTGGGCAGCCTGTTCCAGTGCTCTGTCACCCTCACTGAGAAGAAGTTTCTTCTCAAATTTAAGTGGAACCTCTTGTGTTCCAGCTTGATCCCATTACCCCTTCTCCTATCATTGTTTGCCACCAAGAAGAGCCTGGCTCCATCCTCGTGGCACTCACCCTTTATATATTTATAAACATTAATAAGGTCACCCCTCAGTCTCCTCCAAACTAAAGAGCCCCAGCTCCCTCAGCCTTTCTTCATAAGGGAGGTGCTCCACTCCCTTAATCATCTTCATTGCCCTACGCTGGACCCTCTCCAGCAGTTCCCTGTCCTTCTTGAACTGAGGGGCCCAAAACTGGACACAATATTCCAGATGGGGTCTCACCAGGGCAGAGTAGAGGGGAAGGAGGACCTCTCTCGATCTACTAACCACTCCCCTTGTAATACACCCAAGGATGCCATTGGCCTTCCTGGCCACAAGGGCACAGTGCTGGCTCATGGTCATCCTGTTGTCCACCAGGACCCCCAGGTCCCTTTTCCCTACACTGCTCTCTAATATGTAATTTCCCAACCTATACTGGAACCTGGGGCTGTTCCTGCCCAGATACAGGACTCTACACTTTCCCTTGTTAAATTTCATTAGGTTATTCCCCGCCCAACTCTCCAGCCTGTCCAGGTCCCGCTGGATGGCAGCACAGCCTTCTGGTGTGTCAGCCGCTCCTCCCAGCTTAGTGTCATCAGCAAACTTGCTGATAGTACACTCTATTCCCTCGTCTAAATCGTTAATGAATATATTGAATAATATTGGCTCCAGTACTGACACCTGAGGCACTCCACTAGATACTGGCCTCCAACTAGACTCTGCACCATTGACTACCACTCTCTGGCTTCTCTCCTTAAGCCAGTTTGCAACCCACCTCACTACTCTATTGTCTAGACCTCACCTCCTCAACTTAGCTGTGAGGATGCTGTGGGAGACTGTGCCAAAGGCTTTACTGAAGTCAAGGTAGACCACATCAAGTAAACAACAAACATTTGGCTTTGAAATAATAAAGCGATTATTAAGTTCAGTGATCTGTGACTGAGTCAGATCCTCTTCCCATTTCTTTTTGAAGCAGTTGCAAGCATGGTGGAGTCCTGTCCTCTTTCAGGAGAACCAGTTCTGCATTGCTGTAAACTTAGGGAGCCGTTGGGTCTGCACTCAACTGCATGTGAATGTTTGGCATTGCACACATTTGCCTTGTCAGAGCCCTCTTTTGTGTTGCAAACTGAATCGCCATATGTCCCAGTAGCTCTTGTTCCTCAGCTGAATGGGCTTTATGACTTAAATGATGGGCACAGATCTGAGGTGAAGCCTCCAGGGCACATCACAGTGCAACAGTGCTGCTGTTAGTCCAGGTCCACTTGGCCATATACTCGTTTCCTGCACACAGTGTATTAATATGCCTGTATCCAGAACTGCATATTTGATTTTGCAGCTTTACAAGCTTAATGAATCACGGTTGTAGCAATTTCTGGATGGAACTAAAAATCAATGCTAGTGCTGTCAAATTAAAAATTAATATGTGGATACCATCCTGCAGAGCATTTTGAGCAGTTGTGGAGAAGGACACCTCTCACAGATTAACGATATAGACTGTTGGACAGAGAGACTTATACTGTTTGGAAGTGGGATTTGCTCACCCTATTTATCTTCAGTTCTTCATTTACAGGCAAAGGTGGCACATGGATTTACAGACAAAGGTGGCACATGAATTTACAGGCAAAGGTGGCACATGAATTACAGCTGGCGAGAGGGGTCAAGGACAGCAAAAAGAACTTTTTCAAATACACAGCAGATAAAACTAATACCAGAGGCAATGTAGGCCCACTGATGAATGGGGTGGGTGCCCTGGTGGCAGAAGATACAGAGAACGCAGAATTACTGAATGCCTTCTTTGTCTCTGTCTACTCTGCCGGAGACTGCCCTGGGGAGCCCTGCACCCCTGAGACCCTGGATGAAGCCAGGTCAATGGAGGAGTTTGTTTCAGTCAATGAGGACTGGGTTAGGGAGCAATTAAATAGTCTGGACATCCATAAATCCATGGGTCCAGATGGGATGCATCCACGGGTGCTGAGGAAGCTGGCCGAAGTCATTGCCAGACTGCTCTCCATCATCTTTGCCAAGTCTTGGGAAACGGGAGAGGTGCCCGGGGATTGGAGGAAAGCAAATGTCACTCCAGTCTTCAAAAAGGGCAAGAAGGAGGGTAATTATAGACCAGTCAGCCTCACCTCTGTCCCTGGGAAAGTAATGGAACAGCTTATCCTTGGTGCCATCTCAAGGCATATCAAGGATAAGAGGGTTATTAGGGCAGTCAGAATGGCTTTACCAAGGGTAAATCATGCTTGACCAGCCTCATAGCCTTTTATGAGAATGTAACAAGGTGGATGGATGATGGCAGAGCGGTGGATGTGGTCTACCTTGACTTCAGTAAAGCCTTTGGCACAGTCTCCCACAGCATCCTCACAGCTAAGTTGAAGAGGTGTGGTCTAGACAATAGAGTAGTGAGGTGGGTTGCAAACTGGCTTAAGGAGAGAAGCCAGAGAGTGGTAGTCAATGGTGCAGAGTCTAGTTGGAGGCCAGTATCTAGTGGAGTGCCTCAGGTGTCAGTACTGGGGCCAATATTATTCAATATATTCATTAACGATTTAGACGAGGGAATAGAGTGTACTATCAGCAAGTTTGCTGATGACACTAAGCTGGGAGGAGCGGCTGACACACCAGAAGGCTGTGCTGCCATCCAGCGGGACCTGGACAGGCTGGAGAGTTGGGCGGGGAATAACCTAATGAAATTTAAGAATGGAAAGTGTAGAGTCCTGCATCTGGGCAGGAACAACCCCAGGTTCCAGTATAGGTTGGGAAATTACATATTAGAGAGCAGTGTAGGGGAAAGGGACCTGGGGGTCCTGGTGGACAACAGGATGACCATGAGCCAGCACTGTGCCCTTGTGGCCAGGAAGGCCAATGGCATCCTTGGGTGTATTACAAGGGGAGTGGTTAGTAGATCGAGAGAGGTCCTCCTTCCCCTCTACTCCACCCTGGTGAGACCCCATCTGGAGTATTGTGTCCAGTTCTGGGCCCCTCAGTTCAAGAAGTACAGGGAACTGCTGGAAAGGGTCCAGCGTAGGGCAACAAAGATGATTAAGGGAGTGGAGCACCTCCCTTATGAAGAAAGGCTGAGGGAGCTGGGGCTCTTTAGTTTGGAGAAGAGGAGACTGAGGGGTGACCTTATTAATGTTTATAAATATATAAAGGGTGAGTGCCACGAGGATGGAGCCAGGCTCTTCTCGGTGGCAAACAATGATAGGACAAGGGGTAATGGGATCGAGCTGGAAAACAAGAGGTTCCACTTAAATTTGAGAAGAAACTTCTTCTCAGTGAGGGTGACAGAGCACTGGAACAGGCTGCCCAGGGAGGTTGTGGAGTCTCCTTTTCTGGAGACGTTCAAAGCCCACCTGGACATGTTCCTGTGCGACCTCACCTAGGCGTTCCTGCTCCAGCAGGGGGAGTGGACTAGATGGTCTTTTGAGGTCCCTTCCAATCCCAAACATACTGTGATACTGTGATGATTTTAGGATAGACTTGTGTGGTCTTATTGTTTATTGCTCAGTCAACAGGCAATTCTGTTCTTATTCTCAGTAGTGTTGTAGAGATATGGGCAAGAAGATGCAATTTGGTGTTAGAAGTCTTGCTTCAAATAAAAAATAGGCTGACCACGTGAATAATTTTGTTTCATACAGAGTGAAGTTCTCCTCCAGAATTTTGTAATTCATTATTTGGAAAAACAAAGAAAAAAGACAGAGATTTTTCTGACAGATGGGAGAGATTTTTGAACAGTTTTGGGGTTTACTACAAATGCAAGAGATTTCCCCTATTCCTAATGATACAACAAACAGGTTAGACTTTTTGTCTAGAGCTAGAATCTGCATGAGAGTAGGGTCAGATTTTTGAAAAATCTGAAACTATTCTTCAAAGATGTAGAATGTAGTGCTTCATAGGATAGTCAGTTTGCTTTTATTTTTATCCTGCATGGAAACAGTTTTGTTTGTGAACACTGCAATAGTCTAACTATTCAAGGATGGATTTAAAAGGGTGTAGAACTCACTCATTTGGGAAAAAAAAATATTTCTGTGACACAGTAGTAAATACAGACCTGTATGATAAATCTGTAGGGCTGCCTGGGAACCTAGTTTATAGTTTCATAAACATCAACTCTGGCATCTGATTAAAATGTATATTTTGGCAGAACAATGATACAATCTCTGTTTAACTAATGGTCTTCCAGAGGGAAGAATTCTGTTTCTGTAATTCCCCAATAGTAGAAATGCCTTTTTCAGGGAGAGTAGATATAACTCCCTTCTTACCATCATTTTTAAGGGACTCTATGCATTCACAATGCCTTACATGCCTCCTTTTCCTGGAGGTAAAAGAAGTGGAGATGGCCTACTTTCTGCACACTCATCTCATTTGCAGATCTCTCTGCAATCACAGAAATGGAATCCATATTTTCTTCCTTTGCAATCAGTACTATCGGCCTTTCCTCGCTCCAGAGCAGAATTCCAGTATATTTTGTACACTAAAAGATTGGATTTCTAGATGGACTTTAGAACAAGAGGCTGGATCTGCAGGAACTGTATGTGAAAAAATATCAAAATCTTGGGGTATTGCAGACCCATTTCTGAGTGTGCAAAAACTCCTGAGCTTTTACATTCTTCCACAGGAATCATTCACCTATTTATAAGTACAGAATTGTTACCTTTTCACAAAAGTATATCTCCTTGAAAGCAGAGGGAGTTTTGAGGAGGAAAAAAAGGTGATTATTGACTGCAGGATTTGAGCAGAACGTAAAGGAGTATCAGCGCCCCAAGCAAAGTGCAGCCGTCAGTTTCTTGCAAGCTCTAAGAAAAAACAAACTGTCAAGGCTGATGCCTCTTTGGACATCCAGCATCCTCCATGGCTTGGTGCAGAGGATTGCTTTGGTGTTCACTCCAAGGTAAGAGTGCCACCTACTGAACCCGCATGCTCCTTCCCACAGAAGGGTGAGCTTGCATTAGAGGTTTCCCTTTGGAGTACTAATCCATCCACACCCATGCTTGTAATTTATGAGATTTAACAAGATCAGACCCTGGGGTGGAATGGCTGCAAGTCTGCACAGTAAGCTGTTTCAGTTTATTCACAGATGCAGGCTTAAAAGGGATATGAGAACCAAGCATGTGAAATCATGATGGTACCTCCATTTAAATCTCTGGTTTTGCACTTCTGTTTCCTGTCTCACTCATTGGGTTAGGTGGAATGACATTGAGGAGAGTCTATTAGGTTTGATTTAGCTCCAGTTCTGTTTTAATCCCTTTGCTAAACACAAGATGGTCTTACCTTGTCTGCAGTTGAGATTGTAGCTACTTCTCACATCCCTGGATTTGTTCCTGTTTGGCAATCACCCTCCAGTCTTTTGAGCTATCTAATCCATCTTGACCTTTCACAAGTTAGACTGGATGCAAGTGCCTGCAAAATGCTTAGGCAATGATTTGTGATCAAAAGTAAAGACTGTTTCCTGGACCTATATTTGGGTCCTTTCCCCTCATCATCTCTTGGCAGGCTGGAATGTGACTTTCCTACAAGAAAACACTTGTGAAGGCACCTCTGTGCTGTTCTCAGGCTGGTCGGTGCTCAGACAAGCTTGTTAAACAGAAGCACTCCTTTTGAAAGCTAAATGGGATGCAAGCATTGGTCAGTCAAGTTGAGCAGCTGAGAAATCTGCAGGAATTTCTGCAACTATGGGCCCAGACATAATGAAGAGGTTCTATTAGAGAGAATACAGTAAAAAAAAAAAAAAAAAAAAATCATATGATCACAGAGCAGAGGGGGGTGAAGTGAGGGGAGGAGGATACAGGATAGATAATGAGCTTGACAAGAGGCAAACAGAGTGTGTCATTACCGGAGCTACAGGAACGACCAAATGGTTAACCTGTGGGGTGGAAAGAGCATCCAATGCATCTTGCATGCCTGAAAGGATAATGACATTTTTATTATCTCATTCCACGCCCTGATCATCCATCCATTTGCTCCCTGAAGCTGCCAGCAGTTCACATTGATTCATACGCTGCAGACATGATCAGCAGATCATACTGCAGGCAGAACTTGTCAAACCTCTCCAAGTGAGTTGCCGATTTATTATTTCTGTATGGATTTAGCTTTTTGGTGTTGTGTAGGTAGTGCTGGATAGTGTGATGAGAAGGGGGAACAGAATGCTGTAACAAGCTGGGAAACTGGTTGAACTGGGAATTAAGCATCGGACATAGACTATATTCTTTTGCTCCTCTTTTCCTGTGTTGTGCTCTATTGTCTAAAGGGAAAGTATTTGCATTTATGCATGTCTCTTGCCTGAATTGCAGAGTTTAAATTGCATTGTTCAGTGGCAGAAGAATATGTTGGAAAGGGTTGTTGCTGATGGGAGTTCTGTTAATGGGAAGTTTGCAGAAGTTTCATAGTTTGTTTGAAAGCTTTCTCATAACCCAGATTGCTTAACTTACTGAGTAAATAAAGTCCTTATGGCATGTTCATCCCTGAATGTGGGAGGGAAGCAAGAGAAGAAAATCAACTAGCCTGTGTAATGTCGCCAAAGAAATTATCTGCTTTATTTGGGTCCTGTGTTGTTGTTTTGTCTGCTTTATATGTTGAGGGGTGGGAAACAGGACACTATTATGTTTCTAAAATACTGTGATTTATATCAGGGTTTTGTTTCAAATTTGAGAGAGGTTATGAAAAGCAACTGGGATTTCTGGGTGCCTGTTTCTGGAGTTTCCAGCACAAAATCCTGTGCTTTTGGGGGGAGGGAGGTCAGGGATTTCTGAAACTCAGTACCTCCAAGAAGTCCCTTCCAGGAATCCCAAATCCTTCATCGTGATTTCAGAAATTGGGCAACAAATAATAATTTAACTAAGAGTTTGTCAAATGGGTTTGTTTTATGTTGATCTATGGTGGAATACAGCCACAAGCCACAGCAGCCAGTCCTCCTGTACTGCTATATGGGAATGGGGAGCTGCCATGGCAAAGCACCAGTTTCTCTGCAGCCAGTGTGAAGGGAAAGCAAGGGAAGTGAAAGGGAGAAGTGGGTGAGATTCAGGCACATTAGTGCTGCTATAAAAGGTAGAAACCTTCACTCTTGATACCTACTGTGGGGATCTGGCCCTGAGTGCAGTGACCCATGCTCAAGCCTCCGAGGCAACCTTCAGACCCTTTTTACCAGTCTGCGTTGGGGCCAGTTTATCTACATGTCAGAGTCTGTCTGTTTTGCCTAAAAAAACAGAAATAATTTGATATCCTTGATGAGAGAGATTCTTCTCTGCTCTCCTTTGGGTGAGGAGAGAGAACCAGCAATTTGCTAACTTTATGCCTGGCGTATCTCCGAAGCATTGGGCGAACGCTGAGAGGAATGCCCTAGCTTGTGTATTCTTTAGCACCTGCAATTATATGACCTGGAATGAGTTGACTGAAGTCAGTGAAATTATATATGGGTGAAAACAATTCGATCCCTTTCTCTTGAAGCATGGTTGGCTACTATACTCTTGATTTCCTCTGTCTTGGGAGATTTGAGTCCTGTAGCAGCTTCTAAACAAGAGCAGACACACCTTGACAACCAGACGGGTTTTCCTTCATCATGAATCACAATAGCATATTTGTGGAAGATAAATAAAGCACTCTTTGTTGAGAACACTTAAGAGAAATCAAATGTGTGACCAAATGTGGAAACCAATTTCTACCCTTTTAACAAACACCTCTGTGACCTCAGGCCAAAAGCGAGGAAGGCACCTTTAGCGTTACCCACAAATGCTTCTTCAAAACATTGCTCAGTGAAATACGTGATGAAATACTGCCCTTCCCAAGCTAAGGCATAACGTAATCATTCCAAGTGCTCATGTTTTCTCAGGAGATTGTAATGGAAAAGAAAAGGATTATTAAAATCCTTATAAGTTAACTCTCTGGAGACTCTCCAGGGAAAAGGAGGTGGCTGTTATTGCACTGTTTTGAATGAGGTACAATGTGATTTTTAATTTCTTGCAAATGTCCTCTAATAACCCCTTTATATGATCATTTCAGCTACACCATTTAAAGATCTTCTCCATGCTCTCAGTGTACTTGTAGTATTTGTAGAAAATTTTTTAATTGCTAAATAGCTGAAGATAACACTATTCGCATTTGTTACACTAGAAATTAAAAACAGAAGCTCTCATCATAGCCAAGAAATAATTCTGCTTGGCCTGAAAATATCAAGACTGCTTAGTAAATTTATAGGGATGGAATTGGCTTACTTTGCTGGACACTGAAGTGTTTGCTGTGCAAGTTCCTATGGAAAGCAGAAGTCATTTTGCCAACAGGTAGAATATTTTCTTTCAGCAAATTATAGCTTTATTCAGACTTCGTAGATCGTTCATGGGCAGTTTGGTTGTTGGAAGTTCAGTCTTTCACAGCATTGTCTTCATATTGTACATTGTTTTTTCTGTTTCTTGGCTGTATGTTCGAGACAGATAATTAGCTAGGGTTTTTTTAGGGTAAGAGAAAGGTTGAAGAAGACATTTGTCCATAGACAGCAGCAGTGTTGGTGGTGCTATATTATCTGTTAATTCTGCTCCAAAAATTGATGCTGTTAATTTTCGCTTGAAGCCATCTCTTTCCTTCATTCTGTCCTTCTGTGTCAGCCATGCTTTTCATTCCTGTTCCCCAGCGGTTAATGGCCTGAACCCTTAATTTATAAAAGCATTTCTACATTACTCAATTAAAATAAGATGAACATACTGTGACTAAAGACCACATGCACAAAGATGTTAGCCTGTAGAGAGCCCATTAGTGTCCGTGTTGAAAGCTAAGAATCCCAGTCAATTTCTGGAAGTGGCTCTTCCCCAACAGTGACAAGAGTACCATGGGCTAAGAAATAGGCAGTGTTCTTATAGTGTCCTGTCCATTTATGAGCAGCACTATTTATATCTGAGTGAAACTTCAGTGACTGATACCTAGGAATGAATACCAAAACACTTGGGATGGCGAGTGTTTTTGATGCAAATATGTTTTTCTGTGGGTGGACCCACATAATTATGTTGCACACTGTGGTAACAATACTCCATGTATATGAAGCATTCTTGACATATTAGAATTAAATACATGTGATCTGGTGTCTGATTTACATACAACAGAGACAGTAGGTATTAAAGACTGAATGTTCAGTTCAAGATTTTGTTGCTAGATTTAGGAACTTTCCTCATAGTTGGTCAGAAGAAATTTACTGGAAGAGCTAAAATGTTTTTGAATGAAATTATCCTTGGTGGAAGAAAAATTACAGCAGAGAAAGGACAAGTCAATAAGGAAACATATCTGAGATTTCATAGCCTTCTTGCCTTAGTGAAAGATGCTTTCGTTTTTTCAGCAAAAGCAAGGCAGCATTGGGAGGATGAAACTGCATTAATCTGTGTGGAGTTTTGGGAATCCATGTGAATACGAAGTCATGATGCTGCAAGAATCAGATTTCTAAGATTTTGTCAGAGAAAAGTGACCCTGGAGAGTTTTATGAAAACTCTGAGCTGAATTCCCCATTGTGTCCAAGTCTTGGTTCAAGCCAGGACAGTGGTGAGAGATGTTAGACTCAACTTAGTACTGCTATCTGGGAATCCAAATGCCTGAAATGAGCTGTGAGAATAGTTTCTGATGAAAGGTAAATCTAGGAAAAGAGTGCTGGGTGGAGCAGGACTGGTTGGGAGTTCATGTCAGGTTTCTGAAATCAGTTTCATCTAAATGACAATGAGGAAATACTTTTTTAAAATTAAAATGCCCCCTTTTTGACACTTCCTAAATAAGATATTACTGAGCTGTATATTTGTGATATTTTTTTGAAATAACACATTTCTGATATTTTTAAATTTTTTTTTCATTTAGGTGAACAATTTGTGTTCTTGTTTCAGGCTGAATTCAAACAGCTCCGAACATTTTCTGTATCACTTCACTCTGACAAGAGTTTTTTTTCTGCTTCAGCAAAACTGGAAAATTCATTGTTAGTGCAGATCTTAATTCCAGATAGCTCCTCCACAGCTATACTGCCAGCATAGGTGTTCAACCCGTGTGGGATGGGGGTGGCAGAACTTCATCTTCTTCATACCCCTGCCTTTCCCTTTCCCTTTCCCTTTCCCTTTCCCTTTCCCTTTCCCTTTCCCTTTCCCTTTCCCTTTCCCTTTCCCTTTCCCACCAAACCTGCAGTCCCAGGCCTCCCCACCCACCCTCTTCCTGATTCAGAGTAAAACAAGAAGGTTCAAAAGGACCAGGGAAGTTGTCCGGTGATTTAGGCCCTTTGCCCTCTTCTTAGGCCCTTTGCCCTCTTCAGTCCATATATATACATATGTATGCAGATATGTCCATCTAATGCAGATGTAGTAAACTGGACAATCCAAACCTGTAAGTTTAAAAATCCAACTGAAACATAGAGACCTAACGGACTTTGTAACTTTTCGCTCCTTTCACATTTTATTTTGTTTAAAAAAAAAAAACAAACCAAACCAAACCAACAAACAATGGTATTTAAAACCCCCTTTCTTTGCACTGTTTTCATGTACTGACATTTGATTCATTTTTTGAGCTGTGTAAGCACTTAAGTGCAGCAAAAAAGTCTCCTTGACTTCAGTAAGGCCGCTTACATGTGTAAGTAGCTGCAAGGCCAAGTTTATAATTATATATCTGTATAATGTTAGCCTTCATACATTTATCCATTTCAACATTAATTCTCCATTTCTTAAAGTCTATGATCAAATTTTGGAGCCTGAACTAAGCTGATCTTGTCCCTTTTAATTTAGGACTCAGCTCTTTTATTCTTCTCTTGTGTTTTATTTTTATTAGTTGCTTTATTTTTGTGCTGATGTGCAGCACATATTGTTAAAGCCACTTATTAGAGCCAGAGTTTTACAGCATGGAGACTGTCCTAATAAGGGAAAAAACCCTAGCCCTTTATTGGTGAGGTAAGAGAAATCAGGCAGCGGATAATTTTTTTGCTGATTGAGAAGAATAAGGTGCGGTTTGGCAGGTATCGCATTGGTTTGGCAGTTGCTGACATGGCTCCTCTTTTCTGCTGTTGAAATTCTTTGCAGAGCTGACAGTCAGGGTGGGCTTCCCCCATGCCCCCCTTTGCTTTTCCCTACCCTTTCTTCTCTTTTTCACAAGTGTTCAGGGTTGCTCTGAAATCTCACTCTGACACACAAACTGGATGTGATAATGAGAAGTGTCTGCAAGTACAACAGGGCCACACTGTAATCACCTTTTTAGGGAACAGTGGGCACATTGGAACACAGTTTTCCATGGGGGTTGTTATTGACCTAAAGCATTTAAACAGTTTTTGAAGTTGTCAGAAAAATCACGCTTTAGTCCAAGGTATTACAATCCCATTTCTCTCTTCCCAAAAATCTGTTGTTGAAGAAAAGTACTAACTACAAGGTTTAGTTGATGCTTTAAATTGTTCAGTTGTTTTTCTTTCAAATTGCTTTGAAGGCTTGTATTGAATTCCAGAGATGAGTAATGTATCCCAGGCTTAAACACAGGCTTCAGATCTTAAGTCAATATAGTTCCTCAGGTTTTAAACTGAGTTACGATGAGCAAAGATTCAAGTGAGAGCAGAAGCTGACATTTAAATTCTTTCCTTCCTCAGCCTCTGTCTCTTGGTAACTGGAATATCAAGCCAAGTATCGACTCTGCTTAAATTCACTCTGTGCTGCACCAGGAGACCAAAAGTGATGTAAAGTGGCTGCCTTCTTCTCACCCCGTGCTCTGGTGTGGATCTTTGACTGTAGGAGGAGTAATGGTTAACCTGGTCACTAAATGCTCAGTTTTGTCCGCCACTTGCTTATTTATTTTCTATTGAGTATTGTAAATTTTATTGTTTCACTTATAAAGCAATTTTTTCCTCTTTCTCCCATCCCGCCCTCTCACAGTAATTCTAGAGTACCTATCCTGTTATTGTTGAGGATAGCTTACTGTAGGCAAAGAACATGAAAGATAAACTTGGATTATAATAAAGAGAAAAGAAAAATAAACAGCATTACTAGCAGGGACTGGGTGTACCCATTTACACTAAACAAAGCCTACAGATTCTCCTTTAAGAGTAGGCTACTCTCAAAAGCTTGCTGCACAACCACTTTTTTGGGGGTTTGGTAGGGTTTTTTTGTCTGATGACTATTTGTATTCAGACGCTTCTTCCCCACTCATAATCCCTCTTGGAGATCAGGGACTTGGATCAGGAACACTCCATTGTGTTCTTTAAAAAAAAAAAAAAAATCTATCCAGGACTTTTTCACATACCTTGACTAAGCAACAGTGAGAAATATTCAGATTCGTGTGAGCAAGAGTGACCTCAGCAGAACATGGCATGCCAACCAGGGAAGATTAACTCTGTGCTAACAGTTTTGGTTCTGAACTCTGAAACTCTTTCAGATGACTTTTGTTCTGCTTTATGCTTCTACTTAGGAGGATCTGGTCCTGCTGTGGGTCCTCCGGGTAAAAGTTGCAGTATTAGAGAACAAAACAAAGATGATTCTTGTTCCAGACAGCTTAAAACCTTATTCAGAAAATATCTCGTAACTGTCGTGCTGTGCATTTCAAAAATTTGAGAAAGCAGCCCATGCAGAAGCAGTCCATGTGCACTTGTTGTCCTTCTCCCCATACTATAAGAAATGTGGAGGCTTGTCCTAGCAGCGTGTCCTTGAGACCAATGCACTTGTCACTACAGGATGTGAGATTTTGGTTTCAGTTTGGTTTGTTGTAGCCAAATTGCCTGCAGGTTTTCTACCCATGAAAATATATTACATGTTTCTGAACAGGTGAATTTTGGCTTGCCAAAGTCCATCTGCAGTATGTTCAGCATTCGAGTTGCTTCATTGTAATTACAGAAGTACCTTCTAGCATCACCACTTTTGTTGTCTTGGCACAATCCTTAGCACAGGTTTTTGTTGTTTGGGGACTTTGTGTGTGGTGGGTTTGTTTTGGCTTTGTTTGTTTGTTTTAAATTTATTTTATTTACTTATTTGTTTTATTGGAGTTCATAACTCAGCAGTAGGATGGCGGGATGGGTGAGCCTCATAAGGCTCAATACACTGCAGGTTTCAGCATCCACAAATGGTGTGGACCGTCACCACACACTGACATGGCCATGGTGGAACCTTTGTAGTCTCTTTGTTCATCTTCAGGTTGTTCCTGGCTTTCCAGCTCCAGTGAGCTACAGTGGTGTCTCCTTTGCCATTACTTCCTTTCCCTCTTTCTTTTGTTCTTGCCTTTCAGCTCTCTCTTGTTACTGTGTCACACAATATTTTGCAAAGCTGAAATGAAATGCTATCCAACCACATGGTATGTTCTCACATACTAATTGCTTGAAAAGTAGCTTCTTATTTTGAAACTGGTGTTGAATTATTGCCTCATGTAATTTGTGTAACACCCATCTTTCCTATGTAAAGCAGATTTTTAGGATTGTGGTTTGTCCGCAGGAGGGAAGCCACTGGCATGGATTCTGCACAATGGTGTTGTGCATCTTGGCCTTAGTCATCTGCCTCCTCCTGGAACAGGAGTGGTCAAACACATTTTGTCAGCAGCTTTCTTTCTTGGGATTTAAAAAGTCCTAAAGCCTAATTAGCAGAGGTCACATCTGCTTCTAAAGCTACCTAAACTTTTACTTTAGTTAGAAAGATTAGGACTGAGGACTAACTTTATTCAAGTTCCTGTGTTTCATTTGCCATAAAGATTGTAGCAAAGCAGTTTTGAAGTTCTCTGCAAATGCAGCTTTTCCTCGACTTACCAGCAGGCTAGGAAGCTCTCAACACTACCAATACTGTCTTGATGTTCTCACTAGTCCTTATCTATATGGCTGTGAAACCTTTCCACCCACAGCATGTGCTTTAGCAGTAATTTACAGCCCATCCAATTGAGGACAATTATTCCTGTCTTGTGCATATCTGAGAGCTGCATTTGGTCCTTTGTCATTTTGGAACAGCCATGGGACTAGTTCCTTACTTGATTTGCTGGATTCTCTCTCTTTCAAACTCACCCAATAACCCATGGAGTGACTGGGTAGGAGACCAAGTCTTGACTTGGTACCTTCCATCCAGTCCTGTGCTTATAACACCCAAACTTAGAAAGCTGAATGATCTGAACCTAAGAAATGTTTCTGTCACATTCTGTGTGCTAGTTGCTGGTTGTGCTGTTCTGCCCTGGCAGTAATACCAAGTTGTTTTCTTTCCCCTAAAAGGATATAATTAGGGTTTTCACAAGATTATAGCAAGCAGAGATTTTGCTGTTTATTGCCTAGTACCTGGCTTTCAGTGCCTTGCAGCACTTCTCAAGATGCATGACATCATTTCAGTGAGGGCCTGAGTCCTGAAAAGGCTGATGGTGTTGCATCGGTAGGCAACAGAGAAGTTCAGGCCTGGGAGAATTTAAAGCGCAGGACTCACAGGTGTGGAGGAAGAAGGTGGAGACACACATTAAAATGCAATTAGGTGAGAAGTGACAGGGGCTGCCTGGAATGTGGGAAGAAATTGGAGAAGGAACTGGAAAAAATTCTGGGGAGCCAAAATAGAGGGGAAAACCATTTGGAAGTTTTCTCTGTAACATAGGAAAGTAGGCAGTGAGGCCTTCCCTGGAGCTTCCCAAATATTTTGTAATTTTGTGGGAATATTTTGAGCAAACTTTGGGCAAGGGTCCAGAAAAACCGTTTGTGTATTCTTCTAGCTATGCACTAATGCTGACAGTTACACTGTCTCAAATTCATCTTGAGCTGGCAGAAGCACCCATAAGTACGTCCAAGATCACCTCTTTGGCAGAGGATTGCTAGTGTTTAATTTTTATGCCCGAATTTGCATTAGACCAACTGGTCTTATAATACTTTATTGATGTAGGTAATACCCTTCATGCTAGCCTCTGAATTCCCCAAATGGATGATTTTTTGACTGAACAATCCTGTGCATTAGTCAGATGGGAACTGAAGCACAAGGGAGTTTAAGCATCTCATGCAGGAGCTTGTAGCAGAGAGAGGTCAAATGAAGCCTTCTAAATCCCATATTTAGCATCTTAACTGCCAGCATGTTAACTTGAGTTAAAAGCAGGATTAATTTATTTTTCCAGTTTGGAGGATTGCTGATCTCCAGACCCTTTTGCTAACTCATAGCTGCTGAAGTATATCTTCTTGAGACAGTTCATCACCATATTCTTATTTACTCAGTAATTGCAGTCAATTGAGTTGTGGCAAGAGGTTGAACCACACTCTTTGTGATCAGGATTTACAATTCTCTTATGCTTGTCCTGATCCTTTATTGTGCCAAATATTCTGCAATTTACAAAATCCTTGCTTGCTAAATGTCAGGTATTTTCGCAAAAGTATATTAAACACCGATTTGCTGTCCAGTGCTTGGTTTTTTGCCTCCTGCCCTCCTCTTACCTTTAAGGATGCATGATTTAAATTGACAACTTTCATGAGAGGGTAAATTGAATTGCATCTCCCTTGCAATGGACTTGGTGTGCATATATTAATAGTTACTATGAATTGCTAGGAAGAGGATACTTGGATAAACCATAGCATATTTGGATCAAATCTAAGGTCTGTTCTCTGGTGTTATTATCTTTAATGATCCATCTGCTGTGCAAATGCCTTGTTATAGGAGTTTCACTGGCTTCGTAAAACACTCTTCTGTCTTGCAAAGAAGGTGAGACAGGAAGTGTTATGTCTTTGAATCAACACGAAGTCCTGCAATAGCCACTGCTGGAAGGGTGGGCTGACGTTCAGGTCAGTCCCATCTACACTGTGGGACTGAAGAGGGCGCAGTGAGAGCCATGGTGCACAGAAACCTTCCCATGTAATGTCTTCTGCACCTTCTGTAAGACTAAAATCTCTCTAGTGTAGAGATGCTATTTTTCTCATTCAGTCACCTTTTGGGAATCCTACCTCACCAAGCTGGCTTTTTGCACCTGTTGAAGCTTGAGAAGCAAAAGGACTTGACAGCAAACTAACTCCTTGTTTCCCAGTGGTAGGTTGAGGACCATATACCCCATTTTCCATACTTTCAGGTGCTTAGGTGTATCTTAGTTCACAACACAGTGCTTCAAAAAGGTACCAGACTGTATTGAGGCATGCTGAGCCCTGCGCAAAGCCTGAGGTACTTTTGCAGTGACATGGCCACAAAATCTCCCAAGCTAAACTAGCTTTTCACCCTTCCTCTCCCATTTCCCAGCAGGCACAACTCTTTTTAAAATACAAACTACTGATTTGGAAGTACCTAGCAAGAGAAGGCATTACACAGGGGAGAGGCAGGCTTTCACTTGCTCAGAGAGAGCTCAGGGGAGGATGTCTCTTTGTTCAGTATGCCAGCAAAAAAATGTCCCAGAATAATCAATTCTGCCAGTGGCTTTCACACACTTTCAGACATAATGATGGAAGTCAGCATGGTGCAGCTGTTAGAGATGGGCCTGGGAGGAAGAAGTGCATGTACCTTCAACAACTCCCTTCGGAAGTTGCTGGAAATACTCATGGTAGCTTCAACAGATTTTGGAGCAGGCCTGAAGTCGTGCAGGCAAAGCGTAGTTTAGGCTAAAAGAAGTTTGCCTATGTCTCTATTTTTCCATTTCATGAGTTGGCATTATAGAAGTAATAATACCGACCAGGCAGAAAGGCGTTGTAAGGATTAATTAACATTTGTAGAGCATGTTGAGATCTTTTGATGGGAAGAAGTCAGCAAGTGCAAAGTAATAAAATCTGCATTCACTCCTGGAATATAATGTATTTTTTCCAGAAACCTTGGCTTAAACATTTGTGTGTGTTAAGTGATGATTTTTTTCAATTACCTTTTCTTTATCAGTTGAATCTGAAAAAAGGCTTTGCTTCTTGGTGATGGAAACTTATAATCTCTTACCTTCTCCCACATTTGGAATTAAAGTCTCTTTTGACTGCACTTGCAGTCTGTTCCTGTTAGCTGTATCACTTTCTTACCTCAATAGACCTTCGCTCTTCTTCCTTACCTTGTTGCCCACCTTCTCTCACTTTCCTTCCACTCTTGGTCACACTTCTCTCTCCTATGGTCCCATCTGCTTTGCTCCTTCACCTTTGCTGCCCTGAACTCACCTGCCATTTCCTTTAGCAGTATGATGAAATTGAGATACAAGAAAATATATATCGTGTGGCATCAAACAGATACTTTGTGAACCAGTGCTTTGGTCATGGCATGAAGAAGCAAGGACAGTCACAACATGAAGTAATGCTGTGCCCTCCAAAAAGGGCACACTCATTGCTATCTGGAAAGAATCCAGAGCTTGTAGCTTCAGCCTATGTTTGTGCTGCTCTCTCTGCTCTCTCTCTCTGCTGCAACCCACGTGCCAACATGGAAACAATGTGAGTGTGTTTTGCCTGTTGGAGACATTGGAGCTGGGACAAGGACTTGGGCTCAGGGTTTGTATCTAATGAACATGAAACACAGAAAGGGCTGGAGGGGAGGTTGACCAGTTAGGGCAGAGGATGGCTGTTTGACAGTGGAAGATTTGCCAAAGAATGAACAGGATGTGATCAGTAACTTGTTGTGAACGCACAACTGGCAGTACCATTCAGCTCCCTGTGTCCACACAGAGCTCATATCTGAGGGGATGCTACAGTATAAAGTATTTTGCAACAGCTGTTACAGACTGATTCCCTATATGGAACTGTTGTTTCAAAATGAAATCAGAAAAAAAAAAAAAAACAAAAAACAGCCTACTGTGATTAATTGCTGCAAAATTGCTGTGATTTGAAAATGTGCCGTGTATTGCAGAAAAGCCCTTTCCTCTAGCACAGTGCCTCCACAAGGCAGTTTCTCCGCATTAAATGCCGTATGCCTCTCACAGCTGTGTATGCCACATTATAAATCCACAGACTGTGGATACTTCTAGGGCAAGCAAATTGTTGTTTTCTTCCATTTCTTAATTTTTATCTGGATATTTTCTGTGGATAACTCATGACTTGTAGACAGCTTGTTAGTGAATATTTGAAATGAGAGAGGTTTTAGTTGAATTTTAGAGTTCTATGATAAGTTTTTTAACCCTTTTTAAAGAACTCTGGATTTTAGATTTATATTTCCACCATGACTGATCAGCTGTCATGAACTCAAAGTCAGCTTTCCACAGACTTTTTCCAATAGTTTATACGGAGTTGTTTGGTAGATTCTTGTGAGTAAATTCTCCTGGAATAAGGATCACAGCAGAGCAATGTAGGAGGAACCAGCACATCTAAGGGAAAGCTAACTGAAAGGATAAAGCCAGAATATCTTATTGTGTTTATGTGGATGTAGTTGCAATGGCTGCATTTCAAGCTTTCAGCTGTTTAAATTGTGCAGTGCTGTTACATGATGTCTGCAAATCATTGTAATGTTAGTGTGCTGTTCAAAGTGATGTACGTGACCTTGCATATCTGTATAGTCCTGTTTTATGAAAGGGTTTTTTACCTTTCATGAAGGTGAAAGACACATCAAGATTAGCTTTCAGAGGGATACATGGAATGTATCTGCCCCTATTCCTGTTAACAAATGACAGGATCTGCACTCATAATTCCTCTGCTGTCTCCTTCTAATCACCTTGCCTGTTGGCAGCAGGTTTCTTGAACACCTGAAAAAGAGACAGATGCTTGTCCATTTTAAGAGTGAATAGCCATGAATTCTCCTTGAAACCAAATCTGCACCTGCACTGATCCGTGAGTTGTGTGCATGGGGAATTGGTACTAGAAAACTTTGAGACATATGATTTTCATTTTTTTTTTCCTGTTTACCATGTGTTGTAGCACTGAACGTATTTGTAATGCCGTATCCCCCTAAAGTGGTTTATTTCAGTTAGCATAAGGCTTCACAGTCCACTCTGTTTTGGTACTTGTTCTGCTCTTACCTTTGAGATGTTTTCCTGTCTGCAGTATTTATTTCAATACATAGTCTGTTGTGGTATGTTAAGGCTGCGTCCTCTTCTTGTATATTTTGTGTCAGGAAGAGTGGCTGAAAAAAAGATTATTCTATTATTATCTGAATGATTCTCTGGTAAAATTATTTTTCCAGGCTCCCTGTGTGCAAATACATGCCTTGTACTTTGTTCCTGCAATGCAGACTTTGCTGCATTTCTGAAAGCTCCAGCAGACATCTTCAGGGACCTGTCTGACTCTGAGCAATAGTCATTTAGTTACAATCTCTAATCCCCCAGGAAATACAGAGGGGTTTTGACACTTCACAGAGCCCAGGCTACTGCTAACACCCATACTTTTTATGAATCAAGCAGTAAAAACAGCAGGTTCTGACTGTAGGCATTTCAGATCACGTAACATTTCAGGCAAGGTCAAAGGAGTTACCAAGGGATGTGTAGTCTGAGTAATCACGACCTGCTATCGTACAGTTTCCATTCTGTTAGTCATAGTGGATTTTTGCTTTCCAAGCCCTGGACAGCCGCATGAACCTGGACCAATGCTGGATATCAATGCCAGAGCCACATACCCAGTCTTAGTGCTCTCGCACTCTGACATATCATTTTTCTCTTCTCTTCTCTTCTCTTCTCTGTCCTCCATGTATTTTCCCATCAACTTTTCTCCATTTCCCATATCATGCCCTGCAGGGACAGAGGCTCTTCATCCGTCGTTGCTGTCTGTCTCTCCAATTCCTCCTCTTTCCCAGCCCAGGGAGATACCTTGTTCCAGGCCACTTCCTACAGCCCAGTCTGTTTTATCCTTTCTTCTTCATTCCTGCTCCACTGGTTCTCTCTCTCAGTCTTCTTCAAATCCATAATCAACTTCAATCTTAAATCAATCATCAACTGATGTTACAGTTACGGAGCCGTAGCTGTAGCCTACTGCTGATCCACTCTAGGTGCAGCTCTATTTCAGTAATACATGAAATAAATCCTCTCAAGACAGGTCCAACATTATAGGTGGGTGTTGTCCCTGATACTGATTAATGTAATGTCATGAACTTTCTTCCCTTCATGAATCACCCATGGTACAGTCCTAGACCCTGGTTCCTTATGACACTCTACAAAACCTGACAGGCAAGTGAAGAAGAAACATGAATGCAAAAAAGAATTCTGCTCACAGAAAAGATTTGTCATCTTAGAAAACCAAAGCCAAGTTTCATCTCAAATTTCACATGGCAGGGTGGATGGCAAGTGGGTATGTGCTGGAAATTGATTGTGAGTAGGTTCGGCATGGTGATGCAGGATTAGAGGGTATGTGCCTGAGATTGGTTTGAATGTTAATTAATCCATTGATTGAGTTAGCTTTTTTTAGTGTTTATCCTTACATGATGTTCAATGGAGCTAATACAGGTTGAAACTAAAGAAACTTTCCATGTATGAGACCTATCCTTATGGTCCTGCTCTTCCTTTTAAAATGCAGCCCTCTTAAAATGCAGTAGTTGAATTACTCTTTGTGGAGGGAATGACATGCAAGCATCAGTTTGTTAAGAGGCTCTCTGCTTTGTGGTGTGCTGCATTAAACAAGCCCTCAAAGCAGGTAATCAGGGTGAAAGCAGAGAAGCAGATGAAATTGCAAGGCCAGAGGCTGGGTTTCCAGGTTTCCAGCGATATATACATAATTTATAATAATTCAGTTTGTATTTACCCAAAATGGTAGATTTGTTCTTGTTTGCCCATTTGGGAGGCATGCTGTTTTGCAATAAAAAAAAAAAAAAAAAACAGCAGAAATATTCTAGGTTTTTTAGAAAGTTCTTTTTTTTTTTTTTTTTTTTTTTTCTTTGCAAAACAATATCTGCTGCAGTTACAGGGCTAAACTGGACACAGAGAAGAGTGAAAGCCATTTCTCCTTGCATCCAGTCTCTTTGCCTTTGTCTCTACTGTGAAGCTTTGCTAAAATATCCCTTGTTCCTGTCAGTGCTGTAGCAACACTAGGATGTAGGCAGCCTATATGCTGAGCATCATGTTTTGTAAATCTGATTTTACCTTACCTAGCCAAGGCAGGCTTACAATTGCAGGGCTTGTCAGAAAGGTCTCCTTTCTGCCATCGCTGCCCTTAGAATTGAACCATTAAGAACAAACACTAGGATGCTGTAAAAAGCCTGGCATAAAAAATGTTGAAGTTGCTATTGCACTTTAATCCCATGTGTAAGAAACCCAAAAGTGTGATTCAGCTGTAAAGTACTTGTATCAGTCTAATAAATAAGCTGAATCTTTTGTATTTTACCCCCTCTTTATTCATCATTTTACACCTCTCAAAGTATGTCTTCTGGGTACAAGACTAAGACAGATCCTGTTCTGCTTAATCCACAATTTTGTTTGAGTTAAATTTGGGAGTCCAAGCTGGAGGAGCTACAGCTTCATTCAATAATAACACTTTCTTGCATTTAAAGGGTTACATCAGAAAAGTTGGCAAAAACAGACCATTGCTATAGGTTTAGGGGAACTAAACAATAATAATTGGGAATCCTCTTGAAATTAATTATAACTATTGTGCTTGAATAAAAGAAAGAACTCCACTTCCAAATGACAACACAATTTCTGCTACAGCCTCTGCTGGAAAAATATATTGCATGTGATGTGAGTTTTTTATTTTTAAATAGAAAGTGCTGTTTCTCATACTAATTTCTGAGAAAATATATATATATTTTATCTATGTATATGTGTGTATGTATATATATATATAAAATAGAAGAATTGCCATTGGACCATGAAAAATGGTCCTGTGCTCTTGGTCAGGTTCCTCCCCATAAGGCCGCAGAGTTTCTTAAGTGCTTTTGCTCCAGATTCCCCACAATCTGTCAGATGGGACATTCATCCCTGCCTACATCTACCTCAGGGTCATAGTTTAATGATATGACTACTCAGGAAGAGAAAATGGCCCAGTAACAACAATCCTCCTTCTGCCTTTCTTCCCTCCCTTACCTTCCTTTAATGATCTCTGATAGATATCATAGATGATGACATGAATTTGTATAAATTAAAAATATATTTGAAGGCAATACACATTGAAGACACCAGTTTGGCTGAAGTTTCTTGTAAGAAAATGTAGGTTTCATTCCTCAAATCTTTTGCATATTTTCTAGAAAGACTACGTTTCTCAATATGCAGAGGAACTTTTTAAAGTTACAAATGTTCATGTCTGTCTTCAGTTTTAATTCCTTCTGTATTGAGTAAGTCTGTCAGTCATGTTGGTTGGAGTTTTATTTGAAATAAAATATAAAGGAGGAGGAATTGGATCTTAACTTTGTATACATTCAGTAAGTTAGCAATTTGAGGTATGAAAGTGCCTTGAATGCCTTATTGAATACAGGGGCCCAAAAATGCAAGAAAGAAAATTTATTATTTGGTTTTGTAGCAGTTGTGGATTGCATATTCTTTGGTGAATCCTCTAAGTCCTTACTTATGCCTTAGCTAGGCAAAATGCCCATTATTCTCAAGTCATATGCCTGAAATATTACTGGGCAAAGCTGTGGCATAAATTATTTTGGATTTTATATGCAATAAAGCACTAGAAACTGGAGGTAGTGGCAGCAAGCAGAAAGGAATTAGCTACAGAGTCATCAAATTCCACATCAACCACAGTGGTATAAAGAGCAATTGGGTTTTGCTCCCACTTTTTAAAGTGTGAAAAAGTAAGCTTGTTTTTTGTACACTTTTTGCATGTTTGTTATCCACCAAGGAAACAGATTTCTGGGTGAATTCCCCTAAACCTCAGGGAAAGCAATAAAAAAGTAATAGTTAGCAGCTAGAAGGCACTTGGACAATTATAGTTTTCTGTCCAGTTACTTTTTTTTTTTCTTCTTTTCATCTGAAAGTTCTGAATTAAAACAGGTTGAACATGCCACACTGCTTACTGACAGGTCAATTCAAGTGTATTGTGGATGATGTAAAGCTGCAGAGCATTACAGATTTCACATATTGAAAGAATTACATGCTTTTCCCTGGGACACATCCAACAAGCACTTTTATCTAAATATAATATATGCTGGAGGCAAATCTGACATTGTTTCAGTAGCTGAAGGTTTTTACCCTTCATGTTAGCAGTCCTGTGTGCAATTTATGCTGGGGTACTCGGAGGCGATTTACCAGAGTTATCTGAATCTGGCTGGAGAATCTGCTTGCCCTTCATATTAAGAAACAGAACATCAGTTTTCAGCCACGAGGAAAAAAAAAATAAATGCATGGATGAGTCATTCTACCTTTGCGCGGGATGATGCAGTGATGTTACAGACTGGCTCCAACTATGAGGCCCAAGTTTTAGAGCTTGAATTTAAAACCAAAGCAGCAGTGTCGTGAAGAGCAGAAAACTGCAAGAAATGAGACAAGGCATTGAAAATCCAGGGTGTCTATGCAACTGAAACTTATATTTTCAACATAAGCCAGTAATTTGAGAAGCCAGGATCTGTACTAGAAGCTTCAGTGTCATCTTCAGCAATGAAATAACATCACTGCCTACTTTTGGCAAGAATTACTTGGTAGTCACAAGGTATTTTTGTCATTATATGGAGACATTTTTCCTTATGATTATTGCCTTGCATATCACTTTTTATACTTCCCTCTTCCATGTGGATTGCTTGCACATTAGTTTTTAAAAATCAAATTGTTAAAGCAATGAGAGTACTTACTGTTTCCTTACCGATGAGAAAAACTAAATGTCAAAAACATCAAAAGGCAAGAAACCATAACAATGAACTTACACAAGCTGGACCTCTCAGGAGACCATTTCTTTTCCATACTTAACTGTTTTGTCATGCAAACAAAATAACAATCTCACAACCAGATCTTTAACCAATGTAAATAATCTAAAGACTTTGCTCAGATGAAACAAAAAAAGAATTGTTAAAATGCAGATTGTTTTATCTTCTAGGTATTTTAGATCGAGATTAAAAGTAAGAGAAAGGCTTCTAAAGGGATGGTAGGAAATTAAGGATGCCAGATCTGACAGAAAGAATGTTCTTCTGCTAAGCCATTGAATAAATGGTTACCCAGCAGAAAAATAATAAACCCTGAACTCTTTGGAGAGAAGAAAAATAAGCAAATAATATTAGAAACACACAGTATGAAAATTATGTAAATGAGAAGGAAACACATTGAAAAATGTGTCGGTCTCTATTTTTCCTAGGCAACTATGTGGATATCTGGGTAACATGCCCGCTCAGGAATATAAGCTGTCTAGCCTTGGAGAATATGTGGGTGAAAAGAGTAAAAAATATTTGTGAGACAGAGATAAATTATAAGCAGAATGAGAAGGCATGTAACTTCTGTAAATGGAAGACTGTAGTTTCTAAGTCCAGTACGTACCACCATATAATCTGATCTAATTTTCCATGCCTAAGAGATAATGGAATTTCACTAAGTTCTGTCTATAGTGAGCTCAAGAATTGGTATTCTACTGTAGTATAACTTCCAAAAAGGCATCCATGTTAATGTGGAGATGCAAGAGATGGATGTTCCATCATTCCTTGTATATGTAATCACCCTCGCTGTTAAAAATGTATGCTTCATTTCCAGTTTTAATTTGGGTTTGATTTCCAGCCATTTGTTAATTTCATTCACTTATATCTGCTATGTTCAATGTGAAAAAAAGATGGTGCATGCCAAATTGAGAAATATGTGAAAAATATGGATGTTAATAACATCATTCATGCACAACATCGGATTGAGAACTGTGGTGACATGTCTGCATGTCTCCAGCATAATCCTGTTTTCACTCACTCCATCGTTTTGGAACATGAGCATTTAGGACTGGAGATCTGCTTGTTTCCTCATAAAAATGAATTTTTTTGAGCAGGTCTGAGCAGAATGCTGGCAGCTCTCATTGAGTTATGGAGGAATGATTAGCAGAAACAGTTTTCCAAACACCTGCCCCCCACTGTTCACCACATTTTTAGGTATGACTTGAGCAAAATACAGCTGACATTTGAGATGCGAAGCCTGACAGAGGCATAATCCTCTGGAAGCATGTGCTTTTGTTATGTTTGTTTTTTTGGGGGGTTGTTTGTTTGTTTTATTTGAAGATTGATCAGTTGTTTATATCTGTGTTTTGAAGCATGTCCATCATAACACAAATTAAATGAAGAGTAAAAAACCTAAAACCAGATGCAGTCATAAATCAAACAGGACTAAATATCGACAGTGATGCAAAGAGCACTCCCCAGTGGATATCATAACAGACTCCATCTTCGCTCCACCCATCCTTTCAGAAGAGCCTGGGTAAATATAAAGGCGTTATAAAAGCACAGAAGGCAAACAAATGCAGCTTCTATAAACTGAATCTAGCAGTGAAAATTCGTCATCAAGGGCGTTTTACTGATGTCCTCCATCTGCCATCAATTTGAAGATATACAAGTCAACAGATGCCACTTCAGCTGGGGTGGCAGTAGGTAATTAAGGTCTTAGAAGCAGGTTAATGTTCAATCGAAGGTGCAACAGTTTTGCACAGGATGAATGATTGCATTTCGTGGAGTGCACCACAGAGAAAATCAATCTGTAATAGATGTAAAGGCTTCTAGATAACCAAGTTATGTGGGAAAGAGCTGACTGAATAGGTACGGTTGCATCTAATTGGATGGGAGGGCCGTGCTATGAATGCAAGACAGTTTTGCAGGCAGGAGAAAGGGAAGACAGACTGGCATTGAGTGAACCACGAGGGAAAGAAAAGGTGGATCTGGCCTGCCTCATTAAGTTAAAAAACTAGTCTTAAAAGCTTTTGTTCATGTATTTCTGACACTCTCAAAGTGGAGACATAGTTCAGATCCACGGCTTTTCTTTCTCCCTGCATCCTCTAAAACAGAGTAGTGTGATCCAGCTTAAATTAGGCATTGTTTTTGTTGTTTTGTTTTTTTTCTAGCCATGTGAAAAATGAAAAAGAATTTAGATTCATTAGGCTTAGCTTATGACTCACTGAGGACAGGTATTGCTACAAATTATTTTCTCTTTAATGAGAATACACACTTTTTAGAACAGGGACCATATCTTCCCCTAGTTTTATAAAATGCCTACTCTAGCAAGCCTCTGAGCTTCATCAGAAAATGTCATGATTAAAATAACAACAATAATAATGTAGTACTACTGGGCAAAAAACTCTAAAACCAAAGTGACTCAGATAAAGTTTGAATGGATTTATGGTTTCACGTGGCAACCAGTTGAAGCTGGATCATATGAAGCATTTTTAGCTACACAATCATCCCGGCTATTACCAAGTTTCTTACTCGGTTACAACTTTATTGAAGTTCAGTGCTCAATGTAAAATAGAGAGTGTGCAGAATCTCTCTAAAGAAGTTCTGAGACAGGTGACCTCATCACCTATATTCCCAGTCCAGCAGAGTTATTTTCTATTCTAGCCTGTAGAGTCCACCCGTTCAGTTTGAGGGTAACATTTTAGACTTACTCAAACAATCAGGAGATCTGTTGTTGAATTCAGCAGACTTGGGATTTTAGTCCAGGAGACCTAAATCTGTTCTACCTGCTCAACAGGGCAGAACATCTGTTGTTACTTGTTATCCCTAGCTACTGCCGTCAGAAATGTCCTGTCACATAGATGAGGTGCTTAGTCTCCTGTATTTGAGTTATGCTGTGTGGGAAGTTTGATAGACTCAGCAATAACTCTTTACCAGGACAACTTAACCAATAATGCACAAGGTTACACTGCTTTTTCTTATGTCAGAAACATAGAGAAGGTAACAGGAGAAGCAGCCAACATGCTGGTTTTGATGGTTTGCTGTTGCTATTTTTTTCTTTCACTTGACGTTTAGACCAAGAGTACATTATCTTTGGTAACAAAGTGTAGAATGATTTCAAAGTCATTCTCTTCTGAATATTTAATAAGAGGTGTTGTGTATCAGAAGGCTTGGCATACCTTTTTGAGATCATGTTGTGCTGTGCTCTCATTGCCTGAGACAGCTAGAATGACTAACTGTAGAGAGAGCGTTACCTGCAAAGACTGAAAAGTTATGCAGAAGGTGACAAATGGATATAAGGTGAGCTTAATTAGTTGTGTGGTGTGTGCATGCTGGGCAGCAAGGCTGTTTTTCAAGGGTGGAGAAACAACACAGGCCAGTGTGGATCATCAGATTTCCATCTATTTGATATACAGAACTGAAATCCTGGAGTCATACTTTTTATTATTTTTTGACCCTTGGTCTAAAGAATGTCAAAAGCTGTAGGCAATTAGAAGATAAGCTCTGAAGACCTCCCAAGTTGATTTCGCTTGTGATGGCTAGCTAGGGAGACCTGTAATGGTGGTAGAGTGCGGGTCAGTCATCCCACTCCCAGTAGAGGGTACATGAATTCATGTGTCTGCCTGTGGTTTACTTTCTATGTAAAATGTGTTTGACACTCCAGGCAGCAGAGGAGGAGGCTGCTTAGATATCTAAGGAAAAGGGAGTGATGTGCTGACCAGGTTAGGGTGAACGAACTCGGTGCATGAGGACTGATTGATTCATAGAATCATTTCACAAAATAACAGAATCACAGAATGTTAGGGATTGGAAGGGACCTTGAAAAATCATCTAGTCCAATTATTCTGCTGGAGCAGGATCAACTAGATGAGGTTACACAGGAATATGTACAGGCGGGTTTTGAATGTCTCCAGAGAACATCCCTGGGCAGCCTCTTCGAGTGTTCTGGCACCCTCACTGTGAAGAAGTTTCTTCTCATATATAAATGGAACCTCCTGTGTTCCAGTTTGTACCCATTACCCCTTGTCCTGTCATTGGTTGTCACTGAGAAGAGCCTGGCTCCATCCTTGTGACACTCACCTTTTATGTATTTGTAAGCATTAATAAGGTCACCCCTCAGTCTCCTCTTCTCCAAGCTAAAGAGACCCAGCTCCCTTGGCCTTTCCTCATAAGGGAGATGCTCCACTCCCTTAATCATCTTTGTGGCTCTGTGCCAGACTCTCTCTAGCAGTTTCACTGTCCTTCTTGAACTGAGGAGCCCAGAACTAGACACAGTACTCCAGGTGTGGTCTCACCAGGGCAGAGTAGAGGGGAAGGAGAACCCCTCTCGACCTATTAACCACACCCCTTCTAATACACCCCAGTATGCCATTGGCCTTCTTGGCCACAAGGGCACAGTGCTGGTTCATGGTCATCCTACTGTCCACCAGGACCCCCAGGTCCCTTTCCCCTACACTGCTTTCTAACAGGTTGTTCCCCAACTGATACTGAAACCTGGGGTTGTTCCTACAGAGATGCAAGTCTCTACGCTTGCCCTTGTTATATTTCATTAAACTTTTCCCCATCCAACTCTCCAGCCAATCCAGGTCTCGCTGGATGGCAGCACAGCCTTCTGGTGTGTCAGCCACTCTTCCCAGTTTGGTGTCATCAGCAAACTTGCTGACAGTCACTCTATTCCCTCATCCAAGTAATTGATGAATATATTGAATAATACTGGTCCCAGTACTGACCCTTGAGGGACTCCACTAGATACAGGCCTCCAACTAGACTGTGTCCCATTGACCACAATTCTCTGGCTTCTTTCCTTCAGACAGTTCACAGTCCACCTTACTACCCAATTGTCCAGACCACACTTCCTCAGTTTAGCTGTGAGGATGCTCTGGGAGACTGTGTCAATTGCTTTACTAAAATCAAGATAGACCACATCCACTGCTTTACCATCATCTATCCACCTGGTTATGTCCTCATAAAAGCCTATGGGGTTGGTCAAGCATGACTTCCTCTTGGTGAGGCCATGCTGACTGCCTCTAATGACCATCTTATCCTTGATATGCCTTGAGATACAACCAAGGATAAGATGTTCCATCACCTTTCCAGCGATAGAGGTGAGGCTGATTGGTCTGTAGTTACCCGGGTCCTCCTTCTTGCTCTTTTTGAAGACTGGAGTGACATTTCCTTTCCTCCAGTCCTCAGGCACATCTCCCATTACCCACGACTTAGCAAAGATGATGGAGAGTGGTCTAGCAATGACTTCAGCCAGCTCCTTCAGTACCCGTGAGTGCATCCCATCTGCACCCATGGATTTAGGGATGTCCAGATTGCCTAATTGCTCCCTAACCCAGTTCTCATCAACTGAGGCAAACTCCTCCATTGTCCTGACTTCCTCTGGGTTCTCAGGAGTATGGGGCTCCTCAGGACAGCTTCTGACAGCACAGACAGAGACAAAGAAGACGTCTAGGAACTCTGCCTTCTCTGCATCTTCTGTCACCAGGGAACCCACCTCATTCATCAGTGGGCTTACATTGCCTCTAGTGTTAGTTTTATCTGCAATGTATTTGAAGAAGCTCTTTCTGTTGTCCTTGACCCCTCTCGCAAGGTTTAATTCTAAGGAGGCCTTAGCTTTCCTAGTTGCCTCCCTACATCCTCTGACAACAGCCTTATATTCTTCCCAAGTGGCCAGCCCCTTCTTCCATGATATGTAAACTGTCCTCTTCCACTTGAGCTTGCCCAGCAGTTCCCTGTTTAACCACGCAGGTCTCCTGGCTCCCTTCCTTGATTTACTATGTGTCGGGATGCTCTGATCTTGAGCTTGGAAGAAGCAGTCCCTGAATGCTAACCAACTATCTTGGGCCCCGTAGCTTCAAGTACCATTGCCCACGGGATTTCCTCTAGCAATTTCTTGAAAAGGCCAAAGTTGGTGATACTGAAGTCCAGGGTTTCAGTTCTGCTTGGTATTTTGTTCCTGCCACATGAGATACTAAACTCCACCATCTCGTGGTTGCTGTAGCCAAGGCACCCCTCAACCTTTACCACTTCAACCAGACCCTCCTTGTTTGTGAGAATGAGATCTAGCAGTGTCCCTCTTCTAGTTGGCTCATCCACCATTTGCATGAAGAATTTATCATCATCAATTCACTGGAGGAACCTCCTGGACTGTGGATGGCTGGCTGAGTAGTCCTTCCAGCAAACATCCCGGTAGTTAAAATCTGCCATGACATCCAGGGTCTGTAACTGTGAGGCTGCTCTCAGCTGTCTCTTGAAGGCCTCATCAACTTCCTCACCCTGATCTAGTGGCCTGTAATAGGCACCCACAACAGTATCACCCCTGCCAGTCTGCTCCTTAATTCTCCCCCACAGACTCTCAACTTGCTCCTCATCTGCCCCTGGACAGTACTCAATACATTGTAGTTGCTCTCTCACACAAAGAACAACTCCACCACCACCCCTGGCTGGCCTGTCTTTCCTGAGAAGGACATAGCGATCCATGACCACATTCCAGTCATGTGAGCTGTCTCACCATGTCTCTGCAGTTGCCACCAGATCATAATCTCCTGACTGTACACTGCTTTTTGACTCCTGCTGCTCATTCCTCGTGCTGCACGCATTGGTGTATAGGTATTTCAGGGAGCGAGCTGAGCACTCTAATTACACCCTAGGGGGATAGGAGGCCTCCCAGTCTTCATCAGTTCTAGAGTGCTCTACCCCACTGGTGCAAGCCCAACTACAACCCCATCCTCCTTCAAATCTAGTTTGGAGCTCTCCAAATGAGCCCAGCTAATTCCTGCCCCAGCATCCTTTTGCCTCTGCGAGATAAACCTTTCCTGCGTAACACTGTCCGGACTGGAGTCTTATAAAACCAGTCATTATCAAAGAATCCAAAGCCCTGCCCGTAGCACCAGTCTTGTAGCCAATCATTTATGGACTGAATTCTTCTATTCCATCCCACATTGGAAAGAGGGAAGTGAAAATAACTTGCACCCCAGACTCTTCCACCAACCATCACAAGGCCTTGAAATCTTCATTCCCCTCAGACTACAGGATGCAGCTTCCTCCCCACCTGTCTGGAAGATCAGTAGTGGGTAGTAGTTGGTCGAGTGCACCAGGTTGGGGAGTACCCTGGTGATGACCCTGATCCGTGCTCCAGGTAGACTATATGCTTCCCTATGATGAGGGTCAACTCTGTATGTTGGGCCCTCTGTCCCTCTCAGAAGCAAATTGTCTGCTACAATTACCCTTCTTTATTTCTTATTGAAGGCAGTCTTGAGGTGTGGAGTCAACCACCTCTTTCTATGTGACCTTGTAGGCGGGCCTTGCACCACATCCTCACCTATCTCTTCTTCAAGATCCAGGGCCACGCCACGTCAGCCACAAGACCCTCAAGATCATTGAGTCCAACCATAACCTAACTGTAGCACTAAACCATGTTCCTAAGAACCTTGTCTAAACACTTCCACAGATTATGAGTCCACCACTTTCCTGGGCAGCCTGTTCCAACATCTGACAACCCTTTGTGTGAAGAATTTTTTCCTAATATCCAATCTTAACCTTCCTTGTTGCGACTTGAGGCAATTTCCTCTTGTCCTGTCACTTGCTACTTGGGTGAAGAGACCAACACCTGCCATGCTACAACCTCCTTTCAGGTAGTTGTAGACAGCAAGAAGGTCTCCCCTCAACCTCCTTTTCTCTGGGCTGAACAGCCCGAGTTAATGGTAAGATGTTAGTGGTCAGAAAAGCATATTTTTATGGGCAGAAATGGCATTGATCTAACTTACACCATCTTTCCTATGACAGGACTTCTCATGAAAAGTCAATGACAGTTAGGGTGACTGTGTTGAATCATTTCAGAAACGATCCTGCTGTCAGCTTGGTCACAGCATGAGCATTAGCCCATTAATTAACATAGCCAACCTGAACCTGCATTTTCAGCCTACTCTACTGTGAGTCTGTGGTGGCTACTCAGATCCACTCCAGCAAAGCCTGTGTTTCCAAGGCAAGCAAAACAGCCTGTAGAAGTACAATCTGGGAAGTAGCGTTAAAGTAGTTGTAAAGAAAATACAATACAGATCTATAAAATACTGCTGTTAATTCTTGATATGACTGTTTCCAGATTAGTGGGGTTGTTTCATGTATCCATGTTGTTGATTGAATTGAATTGAATTGAATTGAATTGAATTGAATTGAATTGAATTGAATTGAATTGAATTGAATTGAATTGAATTGAATTGAATTGAATTGAATTTTTAAAGGTGGAACCCTTGTCTGGTGTACTTGTTCCATGTGGGAAACCTCTGTGATATGCAGTGAGGCAGTGGATATACCTAAAAGGATATTGAGAGAGATTGTCACCTTTCTTAACAGATGATCTATGTTATAAGTGTCCAAGGACAGGAAATACATATCTGTTTTAATTTGACTTATTTAATGCATACCATTTGCTGGGAGTTTTGTGCTTAAGGTATTTTTTTCTTCCCTTTTTTATTTTTTTAAGAAACTGATGTTTTTTTTTTAAAAAAAGATATTTTAAAGAGGCTTTCAAAAGTGGTTGTTCTCTTCGCTGTGTAGGAGTGTTCTGTGTGGGTACAGAAAGTGTAATAAACTACTTCATCCTCCTGTGGTCTCACTGCTAAGACAAATCCTGAACCATAGGCACTGGGAATCAGCGCAGTCATGGCCATTATCCAGTTGCCACAGGCTAAGAGCAGCATGCTGTCTCCTGTGCCCATACATTTGGAGTTCAGAGCTAAAAAGATCATAGGCTCCTTGCAACCAGAACATCTTACTAACAAGTGGGCTTTCTGTGGTCAGTTAGCTAATGCAGTTTTATTCCAGAGAGAGTCTCTCTCATTTGCAGATTAAAGACTCTATTGCTTTATTATTGTATTCATATGCCTTCTATTCTAGACCTAAATTAAATGTTGATCCCCTTTTAAATTTCTTACTAATGACAGGAAGTGTTTTTCCTTGCCTTCCCTAAATCACCTCTAGTGCTTTTAATTCATCTTCTTCCTTTCTTCCGCTTCCCTCTATCGTAATCCTTCATGGCTATTCTGCTAATGGTTTTCACCCTCTTTGAGGGGAGCTGTTTCTACAACGAAAACATTGCAAGTTCTTGAAGTGGAGCATGAAAGTAGCAAATCAAATCCCCCATGTACTGAGGCCAAGAGAAGTTGCAAGGGATGAAAATGCTGTTGCAGGTCTGGCAAGTGACTCAGCTGTGTTGAGCTTTTAGCTTCCATTTTGAATTTTTAAAGGAAAATTGCAATGATTCTATGTCTGGTGAATGTCTTCTTTCATCCTTCTTGAAGAACAAGGTGGTGGGAGAGGCTGAGACCCAGAGAGTCTAATTCATGACTAAATCAAAATGCTTTAGTCGCTTTTAATGTTAAAATATTCCTTGAAACATAAGCTTTAACTGTGCTCATTTTTACGCTGTGCAGAGGTTTTTTTGTTGTTGCAGTTTGTTTGTTTGTTTTGTTTTGTTTTGTTTTGTTTTGATTTTCCTTCTATGTGCATTGCTGTACAGCTAACTTAAATGGGTGACTACATAAGGAATGCTGACTTCTTAACTATCACGTATCAGGCCATTGCTGGAAGCAAAGTAAATGAATGTCCTGACTGGTTCTGGCACGTATTAGCTTCCTATTTGAGGTCTTTCCCTTTATTTCATGCAGTAATAATACACCCCAGCAAATACTTGAATGGGTTGCAGGATTATTAGGATTGTAATGTCTTGCTTTCCTTTTCAAGTAGGATGAAGCTAAATGTAATGATCTGTTGAGTTAGATGAACACAATGGGTTCTCAGCTGTAGGATTTCATCACAGTGGTGATGATTTGGCCTGTCAGGGCTCCGGCCTCACAAAAAATTTTGTAGGTGTCAGATGTTTCTCACTCAGAACCAAGAGCTGAGAGCTGTTGTCATACTTGTGTTTCCCTTCTTTGTAGTCTTTCACTTTTAGAATACTGTTGCATTTTAAGCATGTTATATTTAAAGGAGGCTAATGAAAAGCTGCTTGGCTAAGTCCAGCTTCAGTTACATGGCCCTGAGCAACAGTCTGCTCTAACACTGTTGTGTGCATTCTGGCAGGACCATAGTGTAGTCGAATAGGATGTCTGCTCAGCTACAGAGCTGGGCTTTTATGGTCTTGGTATTTTCTAAGAGCAAACTGACAGCATGGTGCTGCTGCTGGTTTTTCTATGACTATTTCGTCAAGTTCACTTCTGAAAAAAAAAAAAAAGAAAACCAAAAAGAAGATTTGAAATTATGCATCTCAACAGCTTATTTTCTAAACAGCATATGGAGCAGCACCTGCATCAATGCTTACTCTGCTTTGATCAACTTCTTTATGTAATTTTTTAGTCACAGTGTCCTATATCATGCTATAACCTCTTTTTTTCCCTATCCCTAATTCCCTGTTGCAGGCTGTCTTACCAGAGGAACGATGACGATGAGGAAGAAGCTGCCAGAGAACGTCGCCGACGGGCTCGACAGGAGAGGCTGCGGCAAAAAGAAGAAGGGGATCTATCAGGAGAAGTAACAGAGAAATCAGAAAATGCCCAAAACAGGTAAACATCTGATGTTGTTTACCAACAAGTCAACAGTAATTTTTGTTCAGGGTAGAGAAGTATCCTGAAGAGGTCTGTTTTGCTAGCCAGAAGTCCCAGGTTTGGCTATCTTTGCTCTGAAGAGAATCTAACACTGTGAGGAGCACTGCTGTCTGTTCCTACATATTGGGGTAGGAGCATCACTGAACCTGGGCTTGAAGCTCATGAGGTTCATGACCTATTGCCAGGGTGTCCACAGGGCTGTCTATGTGGTAACTCAGCTGAGGCTCATCGAGGAGAATAACTCTGATGCATCCTACTGTCAGATTCCCTCAGACATGACTGGCTCTGGCCTCACAAAGCTCCACATCTTTTGTCCTGCTTATAGGGGCTATGGTGTCATGGAACCAAGACACATGAGATTGGTGGGCACCCAGTTGCAGCTGAAACACGCCTGAAAAGCACTGGATATGAGTGCTAGACCTCAGCTGTTATCTAGAATTTTCAGAGTCATGTAGCTATAAACAGCAGAAAAGCTTATGGAATGAGGTGCCACTTGTCACAAGCTGGATGAGGAGAGCTGGTCTTCCAGTCTCTCTATCATTTATTCAGTTTCACATAGTCACAAATATTGTATCCAGATTTCAGTAGCCATAACACATTTGAAATGAGAGACCAGAAATTAGTGTGGTGTCAGGCTAATAGATACTGAGCACAAGTAGCATTCTGTTAAAGACAAGGAGAATGGATATAGACAGGAAAACAGCAGCATTTCGCATTGTAGATTATAATCTTTTCCCACACCAGAGAAAGAAAAAAGCCAGAAAGAGGGAAGAAACCTGCACACAGGAGAATTAAACAGATGAATATTGAAGGAGTCAAAAAACCTCCAGGAGCTGAGAGATTCAGTCCTGATACCTACAAGTGTTGAATAGTATGTCTTAAATTATGTGCTCTGCTCACTCCATCTTCTAACAGACTATTGTTCCTGTGTAGACAATCACAACCTCATTGCACCCTTAATTGCTATGCTGTCCCATTGGGGACTGTACCTGTGGATGTTGTTGCTGAACAGGAGTACCTTCTGTTGTTAGAGAACTTCACTGAAGTCAGTGTAGCATCTTCAAAAATTTGCCTGGTTGGAAGGCTGTACACAAGACATGTATACCTCAGGCCAATCTTCAGAGGCTTTAAAGCAGGCTAAGGTTTTCCAAGTATTCTGCTGCTGGGTGCAGAAGGGGGGATGAATTTTTCAGGGCCATTCATTTTTCTGCTACTCCAGCCTTCAGGGACCCAGTGCTTACTGAAGCCAATAAGACTCCCAGGGACTTTAGGGGCTGTTGGAGCTTGCCTGGAAGGGAATCTTGCCAGGGTCTCACATTGTGAAACACCACATTCCCATACATGTAGAAATGCCAAAATTAATCCTTGGAACCATTTTGCTAAATTTTGAAGTATGCAACTTTTGTGTTTTCAAACCATAGAATGATGTTACAGTAAGCTTTTGTTTTTCTAGAAACAGCTAAGGACATATGTTGTCAGAAAAATTATTTTTTTAATGCAGAATTGTCACTTTTATGTAGTGTGGCAGAAGAGGAAACCAAGCGTACAACAACTACAGCAGGAACAGATGATGAAGCTGCATTGTTGGAGAGACTGGCAAGACGGGAGGAGAGACGCCAAAAACGTCTACAGGAAGCCCTGGAACGTCAAAAGGAATTTGACCCCACGATCACAGATGGGAGCTTGTCACTGCCCAGCAGGAGAGAAGTAAACAATGTGGAAGAAAATGAGACCACAGGGAAAGAGGAAAAAGCTGAAACACGCCGAGGATGCTATGAGATTGAGGAAACAGAAACAGTTACCAAATCATACCAAAGGAACAACTGGAGGCAAGATGGGGAAGAAGAGGAAAAAAAAGAAGGAAAAGACAAGGAAGAGGTACAGGAGGAGAAACCAAAGGAGGTCCCCATAGAGGAAAATCAGGTAGATATGACAGCAGAAAAATCCATAGATAAAGAAGAGGTAGTAGAAACAAAAGAATTAGCTGAAAACGCAGAGGAACACAAAGCAGAGAATGATGTAAATGCTGTGCCAGAAGGGGAGAAGAGTGTAACTGATGATGAGGAGGCAAAGGCTGAGGAAGAAAGGAAGAAAGCAGAAGAAAGGGAGAAAATTGAGGCAGAAGAAAGGGAGAGGTTAAAAGCAGAGGAAGAAAAGAGGGCAGCTGAAGAAAAACAGAAAGCAGAGGAGGAGAAGAGGGCAGCTGAGGAAAGAGAGAGGGCTAAGGCAGAAGAGGAGAAGAGGGCAGCTGAGGAAAGAGAGAGGGCTAAGGCAGAAGAGGAGAAGAGGGCAGCTGAGGAAAGAGAGAGGGCTAAGGCAGAAGAGGAGAAGAGGGCAGCTGAGGAAAGAGAGAGGGCTAAGGCAGAAGAGGAGAAGAGGGCAGCTGAGGAAAGAGCGAGGGCTAAGGCAGAAGAGGAAAAAAGGGCAGCTGAGGAAAAGGCTAAGCTAGAAGCAGAGAAATTAAAGGAAAAACAAAAGATGGAAGAAAAGAAAACAGAAGATAAACAGGTAAAAGAGAAGAAAGTACAAGAGGAGAAATCTCAACCAGCTTTCCTAAGAAAACAGGTACAGTAAACATTTTGCACCAGAATAAGACACCTGTGGTTTGTGAGAAATGTAATGCTAGGAAAAAAAAAAAGTTTGAATTGGAATTTCCTCACAGATCTGTTCCTGCATTGAAATGACTAATACTAATGCTTGCTTTCTTGCTCTCTCTTTTTGAAAATATGGCTCCTTAATTCTTCTTACCAATAATGCAGTGCACAACATACCTGACCTCACTCCAGCATTCCAAGAAAACCTTGCATGTTCAGACCTCTGCATGATTTTTTGCTGCCTTTTTTTCTCACCTGCTATAAACTGGCCTCAAGCAGTAACACATGAGGTGGAGGCAGGCCCATCTTGGCACAAAATGTCATGAGCACTTGGTAAACTGTATGAAGAATGTGTGTGCTAAATGCAATCACAAGAGAGGGTTCTCTGCTGGGACATGGGAGCATGATGCCACGCAAGAGAGGAAGGCCCACATGGGGGAATGGGAACATTTGGAGAGGGTGGAGGGAGCACAACTGCACACACAGATGTGGACACAGAAGCATATGGTGGAGATGTGGCTGCACACAGGATTGGTACATCAACACAGTGTGGAGAAAAAAAGTGCAAACAGATGTGATATTTTACGATTAAAAAAAAATCTTAAAAACCCAAAAACAAAGGGGGAAGAAAAAGAGGTTAAAGTGGAAGCTAATAAGGAAAAGTTACCAGATGAGAAGCTCCGACCTACTTCCAAAAAAGATCAGGTAACTTTTAAACCATTGATTTAGATGTTGTAGGGAAACTCGAGATGAGAAAATAAATAAGGGTTCCATAACTGAAAGTTGCTTGTTCAGCAAAGTACTTAAGTGTGTGCTTCATTTCAAGAACATGGGTAATCCTGCTGAAATAAATAGTGATGAAGCTACTTATGTGCTTAAAATGAAGTAAATGATTAAGTATTTTGTTTTTGGGGGGCTTTAGAACCAAATCCTGTTTGTCTTAGTACAAATACTTCAGGAAACTCACTTTGGTCAATAAGGCAAGGGTGGTTTGCACCCTAGGGATGAATTTTTCAGGACTGTATCTACTAATCATCCTTCCCTGGTTTCCTCCCACTCTACTGTGAACTTTTCCCCTATGAATGAGACCTTCTCTTAAAATAATAATAATAATAATAATAATAATAATAATAATAATAATAATCATCATCATCATCATCTAAGCCCTTTGGCCACCTGACTGCCTTAACTAATGATTTCCCACAAGCTGCAATGCCCCGTGATATAAACCATGCATACCCAAGATTCTTCTTTTGTTTTAAAGAGAAAATCTACAAAATTTACTGCATTGCATTTCCACTGTAAACACAGGAACTGGTGCCATGGTGTTTTACTGTATGGTAAGTAAATAAGACTTGGGGACCATTTAATTTTCATGTTACAGCTGGACACAGGGAGCCACATTCAATGTTGTGTAGCAACTGTGGTTTTGGTTCAATGCAACAGGTGTCAAAATACCCCCTGCTTCTAATCAGACATGAAGACTGGTCCAGGCATTGGAATTTTGGACCCATTTGGGTTCAGCCAAGTCTGTGTAGCTTAAGGGAGCCACAGCACAGAGATCTATTAACAGTGACGTGCAGCTTGCTGCCTGTCCAGCTCCTTGGGAGCATCAAGGGTTGCAGAGGCATCTGGTCCAGGAATCTGAGTTGTTGGATTAATTCAGAATATGCTGTAGATGCTTAGCTTACCGTCAGAGAGTGATGAAGGCAAATCACGTCACAAGGTTTTATGTCCATTTGCCTGGCTTGATCATCTGAGACATGTAGGATTGAAAAGGCAAATGAAGTGATTAAGATGGTTAGAAGAAAGGTTCCTAATGAACAGGGAGAGAGAGCAGCAATACTAGAATAATTTACTCTAGAAAGGGGAAGTATTAAAGGAGAATTAATGGAGGTGCTTCGGAATAGTGTGTTAGAAAAACTAAACAACTACTATAAATTTAACCAATTGCCGTACAAAAATAAGGGATGGATTATGTTCTTCATAAGACAGAATCAGCTTGTAATACTCACTGTTGCACACAATCTTTGAATATTACAAATAAATGTAAAAAGAAGGCTGTAACTGTACACAAATATGGATTTTGTGGGGAACCTGAGACACAATCATCCTGCTTGTGTTTATATGGAGCTCAGTCAAGTCTCACTGGAGGTTTCATTATGCTTTTGAACGGTAGCCGCATGGCTAAATTATTCCAGGTATTGGTAAGACGTTTAAAAATGCCTTGTGATTTTAGTACTTCCAGTTTGGATGCTCAAGGTGAGACAATTTAAGACAGTTCCACTTTTAGTGCAATGCTGTGTACTCATCCACCAAAAGGTAAATCTTTTGCAAGTGTATTAAGCTGAACATAAAAAATGCTCAGTTTTGAAAATTGTTGCTTCTTGGTTTCTGAAGAAAAATTTATAATCTCAGACTTCAGACAAGTCAACATGAGTCTCCCATCTCTACTCCTCCCCTGCCCCATACAAATTTTAAAAGGCCTGTTTCTGAACCATATATGCAGTTAAGAGGATGGGAGCATATAATTAAAAAGATCCTGAAGGAATATGGTGGATCTTACATAATCAGATTTTGCTTTTCCAGTTGTGCAACACAAGCCCATGTCCTTTCTTCATGTGACCAAAATCTGACCTACTAAGTTCAGGTTTTGATCAAATCATCAAGAAAATCTGTCTCCTTTTCTGAACGGCCCCACAATTTTTGGTTCTCAAAAGTGGCCTGAAAAGTTCACAAGAAGAAACTTTCTCATGATGTGAGACTCTTGGTATTTCCTGCTTCCAGTTTGGCTAGACATGCTGAAACAGTTGCTTTTCTCATGGTATTTGGGTATGGTAGTTGGCTCTCTATGGAAGCCCTAGATCCAGATGTACACAGCTTTTAAGTCACAAAGTAATTGAGCCCAAATAAGGAATTAAATTTGCCAAATGGCCCAGATCTCAGTAACTGAATCACTTTGGTCTGAATGTGTTCAAACTCTAGATTTAGAAAAGAAGAAAAAGAAAAAAAATATATGAAAGAAAAGGAAAGGGGGAAGGAAAGGGGGAAGGAAAGGGGGAAGGAAAGGGGGAAGGAAAGGGGGAAGGAAAGGGGGAAGGAAAGGGGGAAGGAAAGGGGGAAGGAAAGGGGGAAGGAAAGGGGGAAGGAAAGGGGGAAGGAAAGGGGGAAGGAAAGGGGGAAGGAAAGGGGGAAGGAAAGGGGGAAGGAAAGGGGGAAGGAAAGGGGGAAGGAAAGGGGGAAGGAAAGGGGGAAGGAAAGGGGGAAGGAAAGGGGGAAGGAAAGGGGGAAGGAAAGGGGGAAGGAAAGGGGGAAGGAAAGGAAAGGAAAGGAAAGGAAAGGAAAGGAAAGGAAAGGAAAGGAAAGGAAAGGAAAGGAAAGGAAAGGAAAGGAAAGGAAAGGAAAGGAAAGGAAAGGAAAGGAAAGGAAAGGAAAGGAAAGGAAAGGAAAGGAAAGGAAAAAGAAGCAGTCTAGAGAAGGATCAAAATATAAATAAAACCAGACAATAGCTACACATTTTTGGTTGTGTTCTTTCTTCACTTGATGGTCAAGATTTCTGAGAGCATGTGAACTGTTTTCAGTTCAGGTAATACTACCTGTCTACTCCAACTGGAGTCAGTGTAGGCCTTTTTACTGAATTTAGCAGGGGCTGAATTAGCCTGTAATTTCAGGAAAGACTGAGACAACAGAAAATACTTTTTCCATTCCCTGCCTTTGGAATGGGAGATAATAGTTTCTGCTTCTGTGTTAATCAATCTCTCTTTTGACATTAAAACTAGTAAGAGAAGGATTGGGCCCAAAAGCTGTGAAATGTTTCTGTAATATCTTGTTTTATTATCCTTTTAAATAAAGATGCCAAGCTGTATTAATGCGTTTCTCAAATGCAGACATGTTACCAGAAATCCTACTGGCTTCTGAAATGCTATTTTCTAACCTATTTATTTTTAAACTATATTATTTTAATATTAGTTTTTCAGCAAATTCAACTAAGATACATGAGACATGCCCCCCCCCAGTGGAGTTCAGTACATCAGGCAGCTGGAAGTATTGGCTTTTTAATGACACTTTTAAAAGTCTTGATGAAAATCTTAGCAACAGAAATCCTATGCTCTCAAAATCCCAACACAGACATCCTGTCCTGTGAAATCTTCCAGCAGTCAGCATCACTGGTTTCAGTATCACCCTGACTGTGACTGAAGGATCAGGAGATTGCTAATAGGCAGATGAGATTTTTGCTGTGAACATGATCACTAGTTACAATCTTGCTCAGATTTGGGAGCACCTAAAAGAAGTTCCTGTCTGATAGCATTCATTAAGCTCAATGAATATCCCTGTTTGTCTCAGCCCAGCTCCTCAAAAACAGAAAAGCATTCCTTGAGGCTGCTAGCAATAATGGTTTTGTTTGCTGGCAGTCACAGCATAATGGCCAAAGAATGCATGGTCATGGAAACTGAACTCCCCTCTTGTCCACCAGGGCACTTCTGCCAGGTTGTGGCTAAAGCCCATTGGCAGCAGAAGGTGGTGCTACCACCTGCTCTCAGGACAGAGTTTTGGGTTGTGTTCAACATCTCTTGACAGTGGCAAATTTGCTAGAGTAGATTAACCACTTAATACTAATTTGTAGTGTGTGCCACCTTGGCATTGCCCCTCCTATCAGTTTCTGTGGACAAGCAAACTGGCCTCAGGTGGATGTCAGAGACTAACTTTGGGACTTCACTCAGAAGCTTCAAACAAAACCTTAGGGAGGATCTTGACTTTGAAGACTCTGAATTTGTCCCTTATTGGTAAAGATAATACATCTCCAGAAGTTCTTCTTTGATGAGGAAGGATAGAAATTTGATTTGATTCAGAAGTAGGTGTGTTTATAAGTTCATTTCAAGGTGCATCTTGGAACGCCATAAAAGCAGTCATGTTGCAAACAGGACTGTTATGGAAGATCTTTATCTTTCTAGTTAGCAAATGGAATGGCCACAGACTTCCAAGGGACAAAAGTATTTTTTTTCTTCATATGAATTTTTCACTGAAGGCATTTCTTGCTTGCCAGCTAGAACCGTCCTCCAACATGGTAGTGCCAGAAAAAAAAATACAAAACCCCAAAACTTTGGAGGGAAATGTTTCTTCTCCTGCTGTTGAAAGTTTATTTAAGATCGTAGTCTAACTATCTGAGTAGGAATAATTCTACCTAAGGATAAAGAACTTAAATCAGACCATATCCCCCTCCTCTTATCAGCATCTAGCCATGACTCAGCATACTGAGATTAGGTCATCCGCAGTTCTGATGAGTTCTTCAAGCTCATAACTCTGAGGGAATACTGGAGAATGAAATACATGCACTAAATATACTCGATTACTATTAAGAAATATAGGACAAAGCTTTGTAAGGATGAAGGGAATTTTTGCTCTAGTGTTTCTTGAGAGAACGTTTGTTTCTTCAGAGGATTAAATGCTCATGTCTGATAACACTGCCCATGACTAGACTGTGAAAGAATTGTGCTTTTTATCAAAGTAAGTTTTACTCTGACATAAAGATAGCTTTGTGTTTTGGCTATTATTCTTGCAATACTGAAGTATTCATCTGCTATGACACTGGAACGAGCATGAACTCTGTTGAGCAAATTTGACAATTGGTGAAGGTTATGTGTTATTTTTACTGCTCCAATGTCCTAAACCTTCTACCAAGAATGTATTAACTAGCCTAGTCCCAAACATTTTGCAACAGATAATCTTAATAGGCAAGAAGCAAGTGATATTGCAGCAGGAGGGAAGAAGGTTGGGTGCCTCAGTGGGGTGCAGTTGCAGAATGAAGCAATGTGGTAGCACAGCCCCATGGCCACAATAAACTTTCACAGAAGACGGATAATTCTACTTAGATGTTTTCATCCTGAATTCAGATTAGGACAGCATAGTGGTGATCAGTTGCAGTTTAGAGATTTTCAGAGTACTTCTGTCATAAAGCACATAAACATTTTGAAGAGAGTTGTTTAGTTAATCATTATTACGAAGGATTCTGTGTTCCTTAGCTGTTATTTAGAATGCCTTATTGTAACTTCTTTTTTTTTTTTTCTGTTTATTTGTTTCTTCTTTTTCTTCTACAATTTATGGTGTCTCCTGAGCAGGTAAAAGATGACAAGGATAAAGGAAAAGCACCCAAAGATGAAATGAAAAGTATCTGGGATCGTAAGAAGGGAATTCCTGAACAAAAGGCACAGAACGGAGAACGTGAACTTGCTGCCCCAAAACTTAAATCTACTGAGAATGCTTTTGGGTAAGATCCAAGTGAGCATCGCACTTATTTGTGTTATAGCAGAACAGGGGGCCATCTCTGGGTATCCGCTTAATAGCCTTGTAGCAGATGAGTAAAAGACTTGGGTTGGCCATGTCAGGAGAGATTCTGGCATTCATTGGTTGTAGGTATGAATTAAGGTTCTTGGCTTATTTTCTAACAAACTACCACCCATGTTGCAGTAACAAAATAAAGTACATAAAGCAAATGTAAATAGCCTTGCTGCCTCAGTAGAGATAAGTGGCTTATTTTTACTCTATTGAGGCTTTCCTTCCTTGAAGGACATTTATTTCTAATATCTGCACAAAGGCCAATAATGACAACAGCCCAGATTTTGCGTTTTCTTATTTTTTAAGTCAGATCTCAACCATAGCTGAAGTAACCTATTTCCAGTTATGTACCTACTTTTAATCAGACTCTGCATATTGGTATGGAGCACAATCCAGTTGATAACTCTTAAAAGGGCTTCTCTCTTGATTTCAAGACAAACTTATGGCTTATCTACAAAAGTGATATTTCAGTTAGGTGAAAACTTCTGTTAGATAAAATGTGGTGGGTTTTTTTTTTGTCTTTTGATAAGCTATATCACAGTTTGTTTGTTTGTTTGTTTGAAGGAAATATTGTCATAATGGCTATATTGGGAAATTCAGTGGTGACAAATTTATTGTGAAAAGTTCATTAATAAAGGATTCTGAGTGTAAATAGGAGGGGATACATGAAGCAGAGCCAAGGTTCTGGAAGGAATGGATAGGTTAGAAATCTAAATTTTTTTCTTCATGCACCCTTCTTCCTCTGTTACATTGACCCAGGCAAAGAAAAGGTTAAGCTCTTCAGGCACTTTAAGAAATCTGTGCATGGCAGTTGGTATTTGCTATTGTATCTCAGCATTCCCCTTGTGATTCTTCCGGGAAAAACAAACTTTCTCAAAATAAAATGTAGTTCAAAAGTCCCTGGAGACACCCTGACCTAAGGCCAAAAGACAGACAGAGAGGGAGATGGAATAGCAGGAAACCAGCCTTGCCAGAACTGTCCTGCTTCATGGCTTGGGTCACATCATCAATAACATGAGAATGGTTTTCTAAAAATATTTTTCTTGTATTTTCATTTGATTTACTTCCTGTGGGAGACAGGCCTTAGTAGCAACATGTAGATTTGAGTTTCCACTCTTTTTTTTGTGTGTGTGTGTGTGTGTGTGTTTGTGTTTTTCTTCTACTATTTCCCAAATATGGGAAGAAGCCTGTTGAATAGCCTTTTATCAGCTGAGTAGGAGACTTGGGTTGGCAACATCAGCAAAGGCTCTAATCTTCATTGGGTTGTTAGGAATGAATTAAGGCTCTTGGCCTATTTTCTAACAAGCTACCTGCACATTATTGAGCTTTGTTTGGAACTATCTTTCTTCTTGTTTTTATATGAACATATCAGATATTGGTTAGGAGGTATGTCACTCTCAGTGGTGAGGACTGAGAATAAAATAGGGTAGTGGAGGCTAGAGAAAAAATCTTATCTGTGTCTTGTTTTTCTACATCAGTCAATAAGAGAAATACAGGATAAAACCCCATTTTATTGCTTCCCCTTCCCATCTCCCCTCCCACCTGTCTTCCTCCATGTTCTCATACAGAACTGCAGAAGTCCTAAATATGATGTAACATGTTGTTTCACATTGTTCTGACATTTTTGGCTTCCACAAACTACTTCTTTTCTTTTCAACCTTGTCTGAAAGCTGGCAATGAACTTTATTTCTTAACACTAAAGTGGTGCTTACGAAACTCTTCCTCCACCCAGCATCTCAATACTAATTTCCAGATGCCAACAGTAGGCAACAAAGATTCCCAGAATCTATTGAAAACAGAGGAGTTTGGGAGGTGGAGGAAAATAAGAACAATTACTGCTGGTTTATATTTTGCTATTTTGGATTATGCAGAGCCAGAAGGGGAAGTCCTGTAAACTGCATGAGAATAAAATAAGCTAGAAACTTTAAATGTTCTTCTTTGTAAGGAGGATAAAACAGTCACCTGAGGTCTCCGAACAAAAACGTTAAGACTAGATTCTACCCTTGGCTTTTTCAGTTGAAAGCCGAGAGTAACTGTTATTTTTGTTGGAGCTATCTGCACTGAAGGCACTGAGGACTAACCTTTCTTCTGTGCAGATGTAAAACAGAGTGTCTATGTTTTAAAAGAATCTTGGAAAATGTTGTGTTCTTAGTTCTCTTAATTCTGAGGGATAAGTATTTGCCCTTGCCAGGGATATCATTATGTCCAACAGAAGTGACCCCTTGTATCTTCCTTGACCCTGAAGCTTTCACGTCTGAGTGGGCTGGCAACACAGACTTCAGAGACTGATAGGCAAAAAAAAAAAAAAATATTAGTGAGAGTCCTGGGATGTTTGCTATAGAGGCTATAATCTTGCAATGAAGCAAGAAAGCCTTAAAATAGCCAGGGATTTCTCATGGCCTGTGCAGGATAGGTGCACTGGATCCTTAGAAATACTTAGTGTCTTAATAGAAGCTTGTGGAATATTTTGTGTTCTCAGTAGCTCTGCAAACTGTATCATAGGTATTTCAGGCTGGACACCCAAAACCATACCTCACACCTCAGGTATTGGTCCTCACTTTGTTTTTGAATAGGCTAAATTAAATTTCAAATAAAGTTTCCAGTGTTTTCCCCCAATGGTTTTATTAATTGTTTAAGTATTTTTCAGTAATAAAGCATGAGTTCCTATCTTTAACTAGATATCACTACCTGACGCAAGTTCTTATTCATGACCACTAACATTAACTTGACACTTGTGGTGAAGGGTGGTCTTGTGGTTCTACTTTCATGGTTTACGTGATTCCACTCTGCATTAATGAAGTCATTAACATCCAGCTTTTTTAAATGCCAAGAAAACAGAGCAGAAAGTTTTCTTAAAAAAATCCATAAGTACATTCCTTTTCTGTCTCTTGTGTGTAGCACACTGATAACTCTTAGGTACCTATCTCCTTGCCAGCAGGAATATTAAATGGACTCAGGGAGCAGACGTTTGTCTAAATACTGGAGTGGTAATTGTTTAACTAGGTGATGCTATCTGAGTGCTGAAAATGTGCACTTCACCTATGCAAATTGCAAATTCTTCTGAGTGCTTTTTTTTTTTTTTCATATTCTTTCTTTCTGCCTCATGTGTTACAATTGGTAGGAAAACTTCTGTTTTTCTCCTGTGGAGAAATAATTTCCATTTCCTTAATAAAAACCCATACCTTCCCTGTAAAATTCAGTAAAAGATCTGATGAACATACAGGTTGGGAGACTTCAAGTGATAGGTGTTATAGATGAGATATGAACCTTTTAGGTTTTTAAAGCACCATTGAAGCTGTAAGATTCTCTCCCTTCTCTCTGCTCTTGTGTCCTTCTGTTTTCCCCAAGTCAAGTAATTTGTTCTGTCCCCAGAGATTCTTGTCTTTTTCTGAAAGGTTTATGAAAAATACTTGCCTTTGAAAGCAAGGAATTAGTGCATCATTTATTACACAGAACAAAGCATAATATTTTTTCTATAAGCTTTTAATATGTAAATTTATCTCATTTAAAATCAACAGAGAGTTATGGCTTTCTATTGCTTTGTTTTCTGTATGAACTGTAGTATGCTTTTGGAAGTGTTTCGTCTGTACACAAACTGCAAAGCAGGGTTGTAAAAGTGTAACAGTTTACTGTATACCACAGACATGGTGATGGTATGTGATACCTTTCCCTGAAGTTACATGAGATGTTAAATATTTCAAGCTTATTACTGAAGTCTCTTAAAACTGGAGCTGGCCTGAGTTCTCAGGCAGGGTGGTGCAGCTCCTGGGCACACAAGCACATGAGAGACTCCTTCCTTACTGTCAGCAAATGGGAAAGGTGCTCCTTTTGGTATCCTGATGAGGTCTTATAAGGCAGTATCTCTGAGTGCCAGGCTCTCATGTTGATGGTGAGCGCATGGCAGTGGGCAGTTCTGGCCAGGAAGTGAAATCCCGTAGTGTATCACCTTCCTTTGCATTTCTTTCCCAGCCGCTCCAATTTGAAAGGGACTGCAAATGTTGAAGAAGCAAAGCTGGGGTCCAAGGAGAAGCAGCAGGAGGCAGCAGCAGAGCTGGATGAACTGAAGAAAAGGCGGGAAGAGCGACGGAAAATCATGGAAGAAGAGGAGCAGAAGAAGAAGCAGGAGGAGGCTGAGAGAAAAGCTAGAGAGGAGGTAAGTGTGAAATATGAAGTATTGGACTCAAGCTTTATTATTTTGTTGCTACTACTTTACTTCCAGTGGCCTTGCATTAGCTGATAACTCTTTACAGCAGTGTCTGCACAGACACTTTCAGCAAAGAAGTTAGTGTGGCTGGAGGTTGATGGGTAAAAGGGTAAATTGAGGCCATGGGAGACTGGCTTATAAGTGAGGAAGGAGCATGCAACAAGGAAGGCAAGACTAAACCCAAGTATGCAGGCCAGTGTGCTTCTCCTTGGATCTGATAATGCTGTCTGGGGAACTGCTGCAGTGACTTTGCTTGAAATCACACGACTCATCTGGGCCTTTTGGGTTTTGTGCTTTTCCGGGCATTTCTGTTTCTTAGCATCTCTCAGGAGATTGTCTGCTGCAACAGAACTTGATTTCAAATATCCTACCCAGCATTAAAATCACCCCATTTTCCAACCTTCAGATTTAACTGCAAGCGTACCATATTTCATATCAAGTAACCACATCACACGGATGCTCTAAGGGTTGACCCAAGGTAAAACATGCTGTTGTCCAGAGTAGAAAGAAGCATTACAGTTCTAGCCTCAGGAAAGACAGGACTCTAATAAACGAGCCTTCATGAGTCAGGGATGCAAAACGTTGGGGGCAGTGTTATAGCCACAAAGTTCTTAATTTATTCAAGGTGTCCTTTTGACATTACACAAGTTGAATTGTAAAGTGCATGTCAAAATTTGTCTGCTGCAGATGAGCTGGAATGCTAATGCTATATATAGTTATGATGGGGTAGATCTCATTAGGAAGATATTATTGTCTATTTCAGTATTGAGTACCCAAGCACATCTGTTTGTTTGTACTCCCTGTGCCGAGGAACACTATAAATAGGATTTCCAAATCTCTGTTGTTTGTTGTTTGGAATCTTTGTTGTTTGGAAAGCAAATGGTAGATGAATAATTAGAATGTTCGGCAGCTGCATGCTAATTGCTTTAATATACTAAGCTCTTTACAGTAGAACTCAGTAGATGCCGAGACCTTGCTGGTCAGACCTTGCTGACCCATGCTTACAATGGTTGTATTTCAAAGTTTTCTGGTTTGACTTGTAGCTTATGAAGTAAAAACTCATATCTTTGAAGGGAAAACTTCACTTTTTGGTGCCTATCGATTTTTCCTTGTGAAGTATTAACCTTGGCACAAGTGCCAGATTAGATGGACACAAGAACAGTATGAAGATGACACATGAAGACACAGGTAAACTGAATTGGAGTATTTCTAGAAATGTCCTTTTTTCTCACTTTAAGTGACAGTAAATCTGGCAATACATCTGGTGACCTCACTGCGAGAAGACACTAAAGCAGCACAGACTAGCTCTCTTCCCTGATTCCTCAACACTGTGATGGATTAACAGCAATATGTTGTTAGATTTCAGATAGCTCACTGAACTGTTTTGACTGGCATAAAAATATTTACTTAGAAAATCTGGTAAATGTTTGCAGGACTGCAAAGCCCTGTAATGGTGATACCTTCTGAAAGAATAAGTCACCTTTCATATTTTTTAAGGAGGAAAAGAAGAGGATGAAGGAAGAAATTGAAAGGAGAAGGGCTGAAGCTGCTGAGAAACGTCAAAAAGTGCCAGAAGATGGTGTATCTGAAGACAAGAAGCCATTTAAATGTTTCAGTCCTAAAGGTTCATCTCTGAAGGTAAGCTCTCCAACAACAACTACATAATACCTAAAAAGTTGCAGTCCAAACCAACAGCCAAACAACAAAGTAGTGCAGAAATACTTGAAATCTGACCTGGGACAATGTTCTGAAATAGACCTTAGTCTGAAGCCTTTAGCTGAAAGACTTTGTTCATTGGGTTGATTGAAAAATAGAGATCCTTTCTAAAAATAGAGTCTAGGCTGGGAGTTACCTGTTCTTTTTGGTGAAAAATGTCTAAAAAGGATCTTCACCTTAAAGAGAAAAATTATTTTTGAAACTTAGAGCTGTATTACTGTGTTGATTTTCAGTGTTAATTTACTATAGGAGTGCTTTGTGAACTGGAGTAGATCAAGATCACCAAATGTTCTTTCTCTCCTTCCACATTCACAATTACTTTCTGCCTTGCCAGATTACTTTGTCTTTAAGCATATTCAGGCTGATCATCATTAATTGAAACTGCCCCTTATAGGAGTTTTATCTTATGTATAATCTCCCTGAAAAGTTCTGGACTGGATTTCTTTTTCTTATATAACAGGAAAAAAAAATCCATTGCTGCAGGAATTTCTAAGTTGTGTTCTGTGGACTGTATTATATTGGAAGCCAGATAAATCAATTAAATGGCCTTTCAGCATGGAAAAGGTATCCTGGCCACACTGAAATTATTAGGAACTTTGTTTTGGTATTCAATCCTATTGCTTTCTCAGCTGAAGCTCAAATAACACCTCTATTAATTGTTTTCAACTATCTCTTCCTTTTCTCATATTGTGTCATTAGTCATTTAAGAATCTAAAATCTTTGTCAAAAAAAGCCCCTTAGTGGGTACTAAGAAAAAGAACCAAGCAGGAGGTTATCAGGTGAGAGCTCATTGGACCACAAAGTGGTTCTCCATGAGATTAAAAACTGTATTCGTTGAGTGACAAACTGCATTTGGTCAAAATTACTTTTCTGCTCAGAGAAAGCTACATTTCGAACTGATCTGGAGCTTCAGCCCTATATATTGTTTTGGGCCCAGCTCTTGCAAATACAGTGTCCAAATGCTTTTGACTGGACATGCCTTTGACTTCTCAGACACATCTGAACCTGAAATACAAGGCTGTAAACAAAGATTGCCAAGCTTCATGACTTGCTCATGTTAGATAAACCTGGTCTTGCCAATTTCAGTTGCAAAAGACCATGTCAATAACAGACATTGTAAATGTACAGCTTCTTCTCAGCCCTCCTGGGAGAGCTTCTTTTCCTACTTTCTATTTATTGAGATGCCTTTTATGACATACATTTGGAGCTTTAGTTCACAGATGACTCAGAAGAGAGGAAATTATACTTGAAAAAACATCATACAAAGTTATAGGTAATAATTTTGGGGAGAGTGGAAAAAACACTGGATTTGACACAAGGCTAGTAGCTTTCAGAGAACTTTTGGACTGATGCTATGCTATTCTACTGTGTTGTATTTTTAGAGGAAAGCTGGAATTTTTCAAGTGTCGTTAAGTATCCAAGGTTCAAGTTTTTTATGGTGATAATTGCTGCTGGTTTTTATGTCTTGTTAGGCAGAAGTTGTTGGTTACAAAAACTGATATATACAAATCTGTGCACATTTTTTCTCTTTATCTCTCTGAGAAATTGATGGTACTGTACATATTCCACTCTGGTGTCTGCAAGTGGCCAGAGTAGATATGTAATGCTATTGACCTTCACACCCTAAACTGTTGCTTGACCTTCTGCAGTCAATAGTAAAGGAGAGAATAATCTCATTTTAAAACCTAATGTCCAACTCCCGTTTCTAGAAGACAATATATTTTGTTACCTTTCATTTGGACAGACTTCTTAGACTGGTCTAACGTAGTTGGTACACAGCTCTCCCATTGCCTGCTATGTGCTGCCCAAGTTATCTTTTGACTTGTAAATAATCTGTCACATATTTTCTTCCTTGATTAATGAGTCATCTGGTTAGGTGTGTCATGAGTGAGAACCCTAAGTGCACAATTGTGGGTGGGCAGGTTGGAATTTATAGTGAAAAAGGGGAGGCTCAGAATTGTGGGAAACTGCAGCGGGTCTGTGGAAACCTTGACAGAAAATATGGGAGTAGAGATCAGCCTTGAAGATATTAAGATTTACCCTTGAGAAGGATGGGAGTAAAGGAGTATCCGGAGGTATGGAGTTGTACCCGTGAAGGAGGAGAGATGTACCCGTGAGAGAGAAGGGGATAGAAGAATAACATGGATGATAGCAAAATTAACCAATGAGGTGTTAGTGCTGTAACTTGTAACCAATAGTGAAAAGACACATGAACTGGTAGAATTGTATAAAAATGCACTTGTAGCAATAAATGGCACCTATTACCCTATTACTTCAATCTTGAAGGAACTTGGTCCATGTCGTTTGTCCGTCTCAACTGCGACACAGAATTATAACACTGAATGATGCATGTGCACATCCTGATTTCTAGATCACAATCTGGTAAAGCATCTTTTTCTCCTTCCTTGTCCTTTCTGATGTGAGAAGTTTAGGTGAAGAAAAAGAAGTTCCTGTGAGTGACTTAGAGAAGGAAAGTATGGCATGCTGTTTACCAAGTGAACTACAAGAACAAAGGAAAGAAGGGAGATGTACTAAAAAGGACTGTGGTATATTAACATCTTATGGGCAATGCATTTATCCATTAGGCAGGACATGGACTAGCATGACATGCAGATTCAGAATTGAGAGAACAAGATGTGCAACTCATCTCCATGTATTACGTGGCTCAGGGATACACATATATAAATGTATGTATACAAATATGGACATAATATACATACATGTTTACATGTAGAAAGAACTACTGTGATTATCTGGTGTTGCCTCTAATATACCACAGACTACAAATTGTTGACAACTCTTGTTGTTTTAACTGTTAAATGCAGTATTTCCCTAAAACCTGAAACACTGCTTAAGCAGATATACTACTTCAGCATGGAGTCCTCACAGTGACAGCACCAGGGTTGGTGCTTTCTGAGGGGACAGTGAAATGGAAGCATGCAAAGTAAATATAGGCCAAGTCTACCAGTAGCTCAGGGGCAGAAGCAGCTTGGATTATTCAGAGCTGGTGGAGTTCCTGTGGGTATTTGCAGCAGTGTCAAACCTTTGTTCAGCCTCGGCCCTCTCTTTGTTTGTTTGTTTGTTTGTTTGTTTGTTTGTTTTAGCTTTTGTTTGTTTGATTGTTTTGGTTTTGTTTGGGGTTTTTGTTGTTTTTTATAAGGACAAAGACTGGAACAAGCTCTGCTGCTCTCCCATCCCACTCTGTCTCACAGTTTCCCTAGTTTAGTGCACACAAATGCCACTGAAGTAGAAGAATGAGATTTCCTGAGCAATCTTTATTCATTTTCCTTTCTAGACAAGTTCATTCCTCATGTTTTCTTTGGGAATGACTATTATTGATTTCTTGTATAACTCATCTCTAGGTTAATCAGGAGAGAACAGGATAATTCAATACTAAGACTCCTCTTGGGGGTGAGCTCCACCACTACAGAAATGCAAAAGTTGTTAAACAGTGAGGGGGAGAAGCAATGGCAGGAGACTGGGAGCCTGGGATTCCTCCTGTCTTTGCAGAAAATGTTTCTAGGGAAACACAGACTGATGTGGCAACCAGCACTCTCTGCAAGGCAATGTTGACAGGTAAGCCAAAAGCTAGGACTTCTCAGGGCCTGATATTTTTTTTCTTTCCTTAAAGACTTGTCACAGAATCACAGAATGTTAGGGATCGAAAGGGACCTTGAAAGATCATCTAGTCCAATCCCCCCGCCAAAGCAGGAACACCTAGATAAGGCTACCCAGGAATGTGGCCAGGCGGGTTTTGAATGTCTCCAGAGAAGGAGATTCCACAACCTCCCTTGGTAGCCTATTCCAGTGTTCTGCCACCCTCACTGTGAAGAAGTTTCTTCTCATATATAAATGGAACCTCCTGAGTTCCAGTTCATACCCACTGCCCCTTGTCCAATCATTGGTTGTCATCGAGAAGAGCCTGGCTTCATCCTTGTGACACTCACCCTTTACATATTTATAAACAGTAATGAGGTCACCCCTCAGTCTCCTCTTCTCCAAGCTAAAGAGACCCAGCTCCCTCAGCCTTTCCTCATACGGGAGATGCTCCACTCCCTTAATCATCTTTGTGGCTCTGTGCTGGACTCTCTCCAGCAGTTCCCTCTCCTTGAACTGAGGGGCCCAGAACTGGACACAATATTCCAGGTGTGGTCTCACCAGGGCAGAGTAGAGGGTAAAGAGAACCTCTCTCAACCTATTAACCACCCTCCTTCTAATATACCCCAGAATGCCATTGGCCTTCTTGGCCACAAGGACACAGTGCTGGTTCATGGTCATCCTGCTCTCCACCAGGACCCCCAAGTCCCTTTCCCCTACACTGCTCTCTAATGGATCATTCCCCAACTTACACTGGAACCTGGAGTTGTTCCAACCCCGATGCAAGTCTCTATGCTTGCCCTTGTTATATTTCATCAATTTTTTCCCCACCCAACTCTCCAGCCAATCCAGGTCTCGCTGGATGGCAGCACAGCCTTCTGGTGTGTCAGCCACTCTTCCCAGTTTGGTGTCATCAGCAAACTTGCTGACAGTCACTCTATTCCCTCATCCAAGTAATTGATGAATATATTGAATAATACTGGTCCCAGTACAGACCCTTGAGGGACTCCACTAGTTACAGGCCTCCAACTAGACTGTGTCCCATTGACCACAACTCTCTGGCTTCTTTCCTTCAGACAGTTCACAGTCCACCTCACTACCTGAACATCCAGTCCACGCTTCCTCAGTTCAGCAGCAAGGATGCTCTGGGAGACTGTGTCAATTGCTATACTAAAATCAAGATAGACCACATCCACTGCTTTACCATCATCTATCCACCTGGTTATGTCCTCATAAAAGCCTATGGGGTTGGTCAAGCATGACTTCCTCTTGGTGAGGCCATGCTGACTGCCTCTAATGACCATCTTATCCTTGATATGCCTTGAGATGCCACCAAGGATAAGATGTTCCATCACCTTTCCAGCGATAGAGGTGAGGCTGATTGGTCTGTAGTTACCCGGGTCCTCCTTCTTGCCCTTTTTGAAGACTGGAGTGACATTTCCTTTCCTCCAGTCCTCAGGCACATCTCCCATTACCCACGACTTAGCAAAGATGATGGAGAGTGGTCTAGCAATAACCTCAGTCAGCTCCCTCAGCACCCGTGAGTGCATCCCATCTGCTCCCATGGATTTAGGGATGTCCAGATTGCCTAATTGCTCCCTAACCCAGTTCTCGTCAACTGAGGCAAACTCCTCCATTGTCCTGACTTCCTCTGGGTTCTCAGGAGTATGGGGCTCCTCAGGACAGCTTCTGACAGCACAGACAGAGACAAAGAAGACATCTAGGAACTTTGCCTTCTCTGCATCTTCTGTCACCAGGGAACCCACCTCATTCATCAGTGGACCTGCATTGCCTCTAGTGTTAGTTTTATCTGCAATGTATTTGAAGAAGCTCTTTCTGTTGTCCTTGACCCCTCTCGCAAGGTTTAACTCTAAGGAGGCCTTAGCTTTCCTAGTTGCCTCCCTACATCCTCTGACAACAGCCTTATATTCTTCCCAAGTGGCCAGCCCCTTCTTCCATGATATGTAAACTGTCCTCTTCCACTTGAGCTTGCCCAGCAGTTCCCTGTTTAATCACGCAGGTCTCCTGGCTCCCTTCCTTGACTTCCTACATGTCGGGATGCTCTGATCTTGAGCTTGGAAGAAGCAGTCCCTGAATGCTAACCAACTATCTCAGGCCTCTTTACATTCAAGTGCTCTTTCCCACAGGATTTCCCCTAGCAATTTCTTGAAAAGGCCAAAGTTGGCCCTACTGAAGTTCAGGACTGCGATTCTGCTTGGTATTCTTTTCCTGCCACATGACATCCTGTCTCATTATTGCTCTCAATATGTGACAGCTGGAGCAGTGACCGGAAAGAATTAAACTCCACACAATCAGTTCTTCCTAGATGAACAACTCTAGTAGCAGAGGAAAGATAGAGTGGTAAAAAACAGGAATTGTGATGCTTGTTTTTCCACTATCTTTGATGCTGTTGGCAGCATTTTAGTCTGGCAGGTAAACTGGGATAACTTGGGGCACTCTGTACAGATCCTGATGACAGCAGGAAAAAAAATCTAACTGTGTTTAATGAAGCAAAAAAGCAGGGGAGATTCTCAGGAACGAAAAGGAGAAACCACTTTACTCCCAGGGACTAGCACTCAACATGAATTTCCACTACGTCCTTCCACTTGTTGGACATGAGGCAAAATTACTATACAGGGATGTCTATTTTCTGCATGCATTACTTATTTCCCTTCTGCCTTGACCCATTTTTGGAGAAGAATTTTTCTATGTATCAGTTTGCAACACTTTCTGTTGCATAATATCTAATACACAGTTTAAAATTCCTAAGAATCACTCAATATTGTATGAAAAAAGTTTTACTGGGAATATCTAATGTTTTTTGTCTCCCAAGTCATTGGCTCAAATAGTGTGTTAGCTGATTTCTCTTGCATTCTGTTTCTGTTCTCGGAGAACGTGCAGACGGAAGACTGTGTACTGCATTTTTTAACTACATTTTTAATAGGCAAGACATTTATTGCACAATCAGCAAACAAAACATGTCTATGTAATATTGAATATGAAAAAATGCATACATATATCTCTAGATAACATTTTGCTTGGATTATGCCTTGACACTTGTATGTTCTGACCCTTTTGAATAAGGCCCTGGTCAGGTGTGAGACTCTGCATGGCTTCAATTTATGTCCATTTGTTTCATTTCACCTGACTTTACCAGCAAAAATGTAGGTATCCATCCAAGCATTTTGTTGTCTAATGTAAGCTTCTTTGGTAGTTAATAGGGAGAATAAGAGCCACCCTCAGTAGACAAGAAATCCCACCTTTCCTAGGGTGAGGTGAGCTCTTCTGCCTCTTCACTGATTATAGAAAGAATAAAAATGAGTAATTTTGACTAAATGCTTAACTTTTAAGCATCTGAGGTTAGGTGGCAGAGATGCAGGCTGAGATCACTTGTTTGTTCACTCTGGTCATAATTTAATTAGAGGACAGCTGGCTGAATTTTCGGAGTATGTGTATGTTCTATGTCAGAGGGCTTGACGAGTGTTCTACGGTGACAAAACGTAGTCCAAGCTATTTAACAAGATCCTGTTAAAATGAATGCAGCAAAAAGATTATTCTTGTTTCCTGGTCTCAAACTGAGGATGTGTGTTGCATTTTGTGCTAACCACCTTGCTTTGTTTATTTCTCTTACAGATCTATTTTGTAATACTGTTTACTGTATGTGCCAAATATTTTAAATTATTTGCATGGTGTTTATGTAGTGTGCAGTGAATAAATGACCTTTAGATGTTGCTGTGCAGTGGAAATGTATATGTTGAATACATGTGTGTATACAGGTGTGTTTGCCTAAGTGCATTTAATGTAGGCTTCTGTTCCATACATACCGTGTTTTGAGGAAGATGCTCTAGAACAAATTCTCATATAAATGTGCAGAAAATGTGTTAGCCATCTACATAAGGCATCTGCTTCTTTGGGAAGAGGACAATGTTCAGCTCTGAGGGTTGCTTCCTAACTCAGCTTTCCTGTTTACCTTATTTTCTGGTTTGTTTCCTCACCCTTCTGCTCTGAACAATGCCTGACTTATTCCTGATACCACAGCAGGTGTTCTGAGAAACGCTGTTTCGAGCAGGTAACAAACCATCCCACGTCTTTTTACTACAACCCCAGGAATACACACGTGTTCCTTTTCCCTCCAACCTATCCCCCTCTTACACCAGTGCCTCCTGAATGAGGTTTTCCTGCTGTGCAGAAACATCTCTCCTTTTTGAATGCAGGAATCACAGAATCACAGAATGTTAGGGACTGGAAGGGACCTCAAAAGATCATCTAGTCCAATCCCCCCTGCTGGAGCAGGAACACCTAGATGAGGTTACACAGGAAAGCGTCCAGGCAGGTTTTGAATGTCTCCAGAGGAGACTCCACGACCTCCCTGGGCAGCCTGTTCCAGACTATACATAGTCTACTGTTAGTATCTTTTAAGATCTGACCCTTTTGTAAGATTTTAAGTGGAAGCTCAGTTCATCTGAACTAGAAGGTGCTGTAAATGCGCTATTAGATATTTACCTTGAGTCCTGGTTCTTTCAGATAGTTCACATCATTCATCCTTGCTGCCAGCCAGGGTTCCCTGCTTGCAGTCAGGAAATTATCTGTTTGTGCAGAGCATGGGAGAGACCAGCATCTCTTGTTAGTATAACTCATCCTCTTGGTGCATTGCTGGTTATCACTCAGAAATCAGTGTTGCGAGAAACTTTTCCTAACGTACCACAACTGAGGAGACATGATGTGTTTTAAGTCACCATTGTAGATCTGTTTAGTCGCTTTTAACCAAACAATTTACTTGCTCATTTTTTTTCGCGATGCCGACTGTGCTTCCTCTGGGTGAAGCCAAGTTTCGAAGTTGTTGGGTCCAATAGAGGCAGAAGCGGTGGCTCTGGACCCGGGAGCCTGTGCGCGACCCTTCGGCTCTTGCCCGGTGTGTTGCTGCCACCTTCTGACAACAATGCCTTGAAACAGTCGGTACATACCCGGGCAACGCCCAATCTTTCCACTCTGGACTATATTTAGATCACATACTAGCAACTAAAACTTTTAATGTAAATTACTCTGTAAATTGTATATATATATATAAATTTAGAGCTTTAGAAGTGCCCTTGAGCTAGACTGATGCTAGCTGGAGTTCCTCCAGTGAGCCCGTTTGTCAAATTATGCCTCAAAGTCAAGTGCCTAAGTTTTCACTTGTATGGGCTTGAGAAATAAAACATGCATGCCCTTTGATGGGATTGCTGTGGGATTTCGTATTCTGGTACAGCCTGGATGCCAAGGGCACAGAGGAGAACCATTTAAAGGAATGGCTGTCATCGCCTGTTTTGAAGACATGAATACCACAGCACTTGCTGTTAAAGTAACTTGAAAGTGGACAACCTGTACTGAGACCAGGGAATCCCCAGGAATCCAGCCAGGCTGATTAATAGTAATTTTAATAGTAATTTCTGTCCCCTGGACCTGCTTGTGTATATTTTACTCTTAACTGAAACTGTAAAGTCTGGGACAAGCAGAGGAACAATGCAATGTATAAGAGACATGAAGAAGTTGATTGAAGTATTTATTCACCTACCCGTCATAAAATGTTTTAAAACTTTATTCGGGGAGAGAGTATTTTTGTTTTCAAATTACTGAGAGATTTGGCATAAATCTTATGAAACCTTCATGATTCTTTTTTCCTGGAAACTTTACAGTATTTTCCTACATACAGAGTAGAAAATAATGATGAAATGTAAGATACCAATTTGTATAGTTGATAGATATTGATTCAGCAACAACCCTGCTGAACATAAGCAGACTGGCTTTTTGGAACTCAAATTAAATTGCTAGTGTCCTGCAAAAACATGCATGAGATATGGTACGTGGCTGAGCTCCAAACCTGGTCTAGTCTGATGTCTCAACTCAGAAAAAACTTTATTAAATTTGCTGTCTGTCTCAAGAGATACATGCTTGCTCTTATGTGGGAGATATGAGGAAATTTGACATTGATTTTGTGAATATCAACACCTTTCAAAAATAATCTTCTTCCCTTTTCTCTTTTCTGTATCGGTGGTTTACTCTCTTTTTACAAATGAGAAATATGCTGGATGCAAACATTAATGCAGAAAATATATCCACCCTTATGACTGCAGCATAATAAGCTCCTAATAACTGTAAAACTTCTGTGTGTGTCTGTGGTGATTTCTGTTGGAATGCGTATCTTTCAGATTGACCTTTTGACATTTAAAATGACATTTTAGCCTGGCCTTTTACAGGCTGCATCTTCATTAATTGTTAAACTTATAGCTCTTGTTTTTCTCTTTTCTAGATAGAGGAGCGAGCAGAATTTTTGAACAAATCCGCTCAGAAGAGGTAAAGCAATAAAACGGTGCTCTCAGTCAGAACAGCAGTGTTTAATTGAAGGGAATACTAATTTATTTCTCTCTTTTTTCCTACTTCCTACAGTGGTATGAAACCCACCCACACAACAGGAGCTGTCTCAAAGATTGACAGTAGACTTGAGCAATACACTAGTGCAGTTGTGGTAAGTTAATTCCAGGTCATGATGGCTGTAGTTACTAATAGTTTTTATGATTTTAACCAGCCTATGTTTTATTGATCAAGAATTGCAGGGGTTGTTGTTCACAAACTCTTTTTTATTGGGGCTTCAACAATAAAATGCTTGAGGAACACCTATTACCAACATCTAGATATATATCTAAACAAAACCTCAGATTTGTGTCTTCCCTTTCATGCTACAATTTACCCTGTCTGCTTTGTAAGCTTGGAGTAGCTCTTGAAGGACTCAGTCAACACCTCTTGAGTGACAGTCACATCCTCTTCTTGGCTGACGAGGCTACTAGTAGCAGGGAGCTGATAAGTCACCCTGAGCAAAGCTGACTTTGCAGCTTATTTAGGAGAGCAATGAACTGGGCCTGTGTTGCTGGCTGACACTTCAGAGTGAAATTCCTTGGCAAAGACACATTAGTGAACTAGGGAGTTAAGTAGTGAGAAAGGAAAAACAGAATCAAAACAAAATGAAGAACTTGACCCCAGGTGATTTTGACAAGCAGTAGCTAATCATGTGCCTTGAAGCCAGAAGTTTTACTTTTCATAGCCCAAGAAAAATAGGTGTTTGATGTTTTGCTTTTTTTTTTAGGGGGGAGCTGGGATGGCTTCTCTTATTTTGGGGGGGGGGGTGTGTTTTTGTTTTGGCTTTGTTTTTCTTTGACTTTTTTTTTTTTCTTGTTCTGTATTAAAAATCAGTGAGTACAGGTAATGTGAAAGTTACTGGTTAATACAGCAGGCCAAGTGGACTGGGTTGGTAGGTGTCATGGGAATAGAATAACATAAAAATGGATATTATATTGATAGCTGTGATTAAGCTCTAGCATGTCTTGATTCTCTGTTGGATTTTTTTCCTCCTCCTGTCCACATAAAGAGTCTAAGCATGGTACCCAATTAAGCTACTAATTGGTTAAGATTTGTTATCCTTTTAACTTAAAGGAAACTTTAGTAATTAAAGAACTATTGACAAAGATGGTTTTTTAATTTTTTTTTTTTTTTTCCTGTGATTACTGTCTGTCTAACCTTTTTGCTAAGAAGCCTTTCAGTGCTGGAGAGTTTAGAAATGTAACAAATACCAAAATCTAAGTGGCTGCAGTTTTCATAGCCTGTTGTGTCAAGGCTACAACTCCAGATCAAAGGGGGGCAAGTCTCAATGTCATCTCTTGAGCTGGGTACTCCTCTCTGCCTTTACGCGATCATCACCAGAACCACTTACAACTTCCCACACTCCCCAGTGCTGCCCCAGGGTCAAACCACCCTGCAACTCCAGCTCTTTATGCCAAATACCAACTGGCCACAATTCTTCTGCAGGGCACAAAGGCTGCAAGACCAGCTAAGCCAGCAGCCTCAGACCTTCCTCTTCCAGCTGAGGGTGTCCGTAATATCAAGAGTATGTGGGAGAAGGGGAATGTTTTTTCATCACCCTCTGGGACAGGAACACCCAATAAGGTATGTGTTTAATTTTACATAGTGATTATAAAGAATTATGTTATGGACCTGACCTTGCTATTCATGTTGCTATGAGTAAGCCTGACTGCTCCTCTTGACATCACTGGTGAAGAATATCCCAAAGGATACTGCAGTCCTCAGAAACCCACAAAATTATGTGGCTGCAATATTGAGTATAACAGAAGAATTTAGTGACATACTGAGCTAAGTTATGAGACATTCCAGAAGTACATCAGATATCTTAGACAAATATATCTGTGTAGATCAAGCAGAGTACAAAGAAATTCTTTGTGTTGGGAAAAATTCTTTTGAGAGGCAGAGGAGGATTAAATAAGCAAGATAATGATAATATTTTATAGATCATGCATGGAAGCATTTGTGAGACTTATATCTTTTCTACATAAATCCTTAAGGCAACATTTCCTTTTTATAAATTGATGTGAGTAGATGAGCATTCATCACAGTTGAAAAACTGAGCCATAGATTGAAGGAGCTTGTTACAGATAACCATAAAATTTCAGTGATATGTTCTAATTTTTTAAGGCTTATTTTAATGATCTAAATTTCAGGCCACTTAGCTCCTCTATTATGTTCTTTTTTAGAAAAAAACAAAAACAACCAAAACAAAACAAAACAAAAATCTAGACTAAGACTGGTGTCTTCTTTAGGCTAAAGATTTATTCTCCTTGGCTTCAGGGCTATGACAGAACAGCAGTTTTATGTCTAACATTTATTCTTGGGTTAGCACTAAAGTGGAAATGATTGTTAGCCCACATTTATCATTATTGAAAACTAGAGGGTAGTAGTGCTGTGTAGTTCATAGGGACAATATCATCAGAGCACACAGGATAACTTAGGCAGTCGTAGCCAGTGAGGGCCTCTATATTAAACCAAGGCAAAAGCTATTCTGAAAGTCTTCTGATTAGGTTTTATTATTTTTTAGGAAACTGCTGGACTGAAGGTTGGTGTCTCCAGTCGTATCAATGAGTGGTTAACCAAGACCCCAGAAAGCAACAAATCACCTGCTCCAAAACCTTCTGTAAGTAAACCTGCAACAGCCATCTCTTCAGTAGCTACATTCTCGCCTGGGGCAGAAGTGGTGCTGGTGCTTCCTCAACCAGCTGGTGGTTGCTGCTTGTCCTCTCTTACACTCTCACAGAGGCCCTGTTGGGACTTTATTAAAGAACTTCCTATATACTTATGTAGTATTTTTCTGCCAGTTCACTTGCCCTTTACAAAAGGTGCAGTCTGACGTAGGCTTTCTCAATTCACACTCCTGTTCGTTCCAAAGAAGAGCTGGGAATTTGAAATGTTGTCCCTAATATGAGGGACATATACTAAACACTAGAGAGAGTACAGAGGAGGGCAACGAAGCTGGTGAGGGGACTGGAGCACAAGTCTGATGAGGAGCAGCTGAGGGAACTGGAGCTGTTTAGCCTGGAGAAAAGGAGGCTGAGGGGAGACCTCATTGCTGTCTACAGCTCCCTGAAAGGAGGTTGCAACATGAAGGGTGTTAGTCTCTTCTCCCAAGTAGCAAGTGATAGGACAAGAGGAAACAGCCTCAAATTGTGCCAGGAGAGGTTTAGCTTGGATATTAGGAAAAAATTCTTCACAGAAAGGGTTGTCAGGCATTGGAACAGGTTGCCCAGGGAAGTGGTGGAGTCACCATCCCTGGAGGTGTTTAAAAGGCATTTAGACGAGGTCTTAGGGACATGGTTTAATGCTAGAGTTAAGTTAGGTTATGGTTGAACTCAATGATTCTGAGGGTCTCTTCCAACTGAAATGCTTCTGTCATTCTATAATGTCAATATTTACTGGTAGCTGCATGGAGGTTGTGTCTTAATGGCAATGAATATAGAAACTCTAATCACAATCACTGAAAACCAGCACAGAATTTGCTTCCAGATTTTCTCCCCATTATCTTTCAGATAATGTAAAACTAAACTCATGTTTTCCCCTGAGACAACTGTTTCTATCTATGTCTTCATTTCCCTCTTTCTCAATAGATTGTTCTTTCTTCTTACAATATCTCTGCTTGAAGACACCTGCCCTCCTATTCTTCTTCTTTGGGGGTCTGTTTGCTAAGTTGGTCAGGTAAACCTATTTATAATTGACTATGAAGAATGATACACATCTGTATTGTGTGACTTTTTTTTTTTTTCTTTCCTTACCAGGATAAATCAAAGGGAAACCTAGAATTTCTTAGTTAGCAAATAACTTCCTATCCTCATCACATTCCACAAAAATAAATAATTATTCAAACCTTTGACCATCAAGATTCCTGTGTGGTTTTGGAACGATTGGAAGCAGAGAGATCAAAGTTCTCAATTAGTTTTACGGTGAACGTAAAACACAGATCCCAAGTTATTCCAGGTTATGGATAGCAAGAGCAAGGCTCTGGAAGCTCTTCAGGAATTGAACACTTTCTGAAAAGGAGAGTGCTTATGTCCTAAATTGTTTCAAGAGTCTCTCATTTGCCACCCACAGAGGCAGACACTAATCTGTCTGTCCTTAAACAGGTACATTGCTACTAGCCTAGAGTATGTCTTCTTGATTTGTAGCCCTGTTTTTTCCCAAAGAGAGACTTGAAATTTGTATGGAGTTTTGTGTAAAGTCTCCATGTACACTTTTTTAAAATTACTTTACCTTACCTGATTTTTGTGTCAGGTTTTAAATGAAAGATGCAATGGATATGAAAGACAACAGTGTTAAATCCTGAAACCCATATTTAATGCAGAGGAGGATGTGCTCTTCTGTTGTGTTAGAAGTCCTATTTTTTTTTACAGTTTTTTAGTGAAATATTTTGATTCTGATCTAAAATACCCGAGACAAGTTACTTTTGAATTCTTCCCTAATGGAAATACTATTATTGATTTTTTTTTTCCTCAAAATTGATTTGTCTTACTTAAAACCCAATGGTGCAGTAACTTTTCACTGTACTCCGTAGGATGACCACAATAAGTTATGGCCAGTCTCTGAAATACTACATACCTGCAACAGAGTTGGATTTTGTTGTAAATGATGTATTTGTGTGGAGTGATTATGTGAAGTGTCATTCTGAATAGCTTTATAATTGAGAGACAATGTAATATTTACCACTGGTGTATGCTCCTCAACTTTTCTTATGAGGAAGTCACATTCAAGCATTTTGTCTACCAAATCAAAATAAACCTGAACTAATGTTGGTTTCTGTTCTCTGACATTATTCTAAAAATACAGGATTTAAAACCAGGAGATGTATCCAGCAAACGTAATCTCTGGGAGAAGCAGTCAGTTGACAAGCCAGCTGCTTCTTCTAAGGTAACACTTCAGAGCATTGTTAAAAGGTTAATATCTCTGGGAGGCTTTCTAGGGGGATGTGACATTTGCCTTTATACAGTCAGTCAGTTGGAATTAGGCCTCTACGTTCCTCTTGTTACTAACTTGCCTATTTATCTATAAAAGAAAGGACAATGAGGCACAAAAAGCCATGGGCAGCATGTAACTTTTATACTGCTATTTGTCAGAGCTCTGCCATGAGTAGAAATATGTCTTTTGCATGGAGTTGACTTTTTTTCCTGTTAGAAATAGCTATATTTTCCCATATTCAACTTTAACAGTGGGTTATTACTTTTTCAAACAGGTATCAGCTATGGGGAAAAAATCAGAGACTAATGGTAAGTAATTCTAATAATACACCTGCGTATTAAATAGAAACTTTGCCACATTTTCCTTTAAGAACAACTGAGTTTTAAAATTCCAGAGCTATTAATGTTGATACAAAAAATAACCCCTTTTTGCCTTTCAAAAGCTTCACTGTAATATCATCAAAACAGGAATGTTTAAGAAATAAGCTCAAATCATCTTTCTAGGAGGACTGGGGACTAGCAGTTCCCCAGACAGATTTGCAAAGTCTTGTTGGAGTGATACGCATAGCATGCTTGATATAGCTGGAGAATGTCATTTGACTGTAGGAGGTCTGAGGAATGGGATGGTCATTTAACTAATTACAGCAAATGCAAGGCATCTGGGAAAAGCTCTTTTAAAGGCTGCAGCAGGAATGAATACAGCTTTCTATGAGTGAAGGGGGGTAACCCGAAAAGTGAGACTGTTGCAGCAGCATTATTTGAGCAGAAGTGGAAGATTTCAGTACTACAGAGAACGAGCCCTGCATCTGATTTTAAACTCTGCCACTGGGTAATGGTTAAGCCTGATGAAAATTCATCAGTGTGGATTTTTAAAATTAATTCCTCTGGTTGCAAGTCTCTTGTGCTCCTGCATTCCCAGAGTGGGCTGGAATTCAAATGCATTCAGCAGCAGCACAGCTTTTGTTGGAGCTGTGCATTAGTGTCTTCTCAAGGCAAAAAGAACCTTACTACTGTCATTTTGAAACTAATAGTTCGGGAAACAAAACCAAGTTGTACAGAAAGAAATCAGGAAAATTACCCTGACAGCCTTTAATTTTTTTTTTATTTTAATATAAAACACTCCAGATAAAACCAATTAAAGGAATTATATGCCTAAGGACCAGTGGGGAAGGGTGGAAATTCACTGACCAGTTTAATAGCTTTAAAGAGCTCTGCCTGAGCTGCTTCCCAGGGCTGTCAGCAGTGAGAGAGGTGAAATCCTGCCTGTCCTCTTGGAGACCACCTCTGAGTGATCCCAGTATGCCAGCACAACAGAATCCAGCTTGTGTCCTACCTTCTTACATGCTGTGTGTAAATCTAGAGACATGAATTCTCTATTTTAGAAATGCATTCAGGTTATTTCAAGCCATCTTTAATCTTTACCTCTCTCAGCAGGTTTGAGACAATTTGAGAAAGAACCATAGAAGGCCACTAAAGGCGCTGGACCAATCAGTTGGGGGAAAAAAAAAAAGGAAAAAGTGCTAAATTGTTCTTTTTATATTTATGTTTATTTACCAAAATGTCTTTTTTTTTTTTTTTGCATTATCCCAGTTAAAACCATGTATATTAGCACTGTATTTAATAATCAGTCTAGACATTCATCATAATAGTACTGCCTTTGCACAAGAAACCCATGCTGTGAAATATATAGACTCTCCTACTGATAATCCTATCTATGTATCCAAACAGTGATTTCAACTGGCCTAAGAAGTCAACCCAAAATGCATGTAGAGCGAAGTTGTTTAGGAAAGGTGTGCAGTAAACCTATAAAAACAACAGTTACTTTTGGAATACAGAAGTCTTTCTTTCTGCACTTTAGACTAAGGCATGGAAGAAATATCTTTAGTTGACAATGTAATATTTTCTGTAAGTTGCCCAAGTGATGAGAAATACTGCATCAATAATGTGTTTTAATTTTTTTTTATTTTATACTTTTTTTTAAGTATCAACTTTTCCATTCTAGTTTAAGTTAATACCTATATTTGGATGATTATGTTAACTGACAGCGGTACTGATATTTTTTGTTGTTGTTAGTAACTAGTAATTGAATGCAATTTAGAATATTTACACACATAGCTTTACAAAGTTTAGCCTAAAGGCACTACTAATGGTAGAATGCTTTAATACGTGCTAGAGTATTATATTTAGTCATAAACATACATAATTAGCCAATATCACAGCTTAAAAAAATAAAAACAAAATCACACACTTTTCTATAGTAAGATTTCATAATTGCCATTAGAGGTATGGTGAGATAACTATTAAAATTTTAAATGTCAGTTGCCCAGTAATGGGTAATTAAAAAGAAAGTTATAGTTTTTAAAGAGGAAAACATAAGGCTACAGAGGGTCAAAAATAGGTCACTTGTATAAAACATTGCAGTTTAATTTATATAAAACTATCATAATTCAAACAAGCAAACAAAAAAACCCAAAGCCAACCAACAAACCAAAACCCATCACAGTTGGAGCTCGTTTCAAATGACTGTACACTAAATCTTGCCATCCATCAGTGCCGTACACTAAGTTCACCTAAAATGAAGTAAACCTCTATCTTTATAGTGTTTCTTTTAACTCTCTCCTGAATATCCTATTTACAAATGTTTTTATTTGTATATAGTAAACACGTGGCTATAAGACGTCAGCTTGGTTGGAATTTCATGACATACAGTTTCACATTTACATCTTACAGTGTATGGGTGGCATAAACTGAGCAACTGAAGTCACCCCAGAGTATGGAGTTAATGGTTTGGTTGTGCATCAGAACTACCAGGATCTCCATTTTCACCACTTCCATCTCTTACAGCATCCTGCTTCTTCCTGAAGAAAACTAATGTTATATTTCAACCCAAAGATGAGCTCCCCTGCTTGGCTGAAGCATCTTGCTTACACACATGCACATAGTTATCTGTAGGGGGTGAAACTATGCCTGTCGTTGTCTGTGAGTTGTCATGTTTTGTTTGGGGGTTTTGTAAACACTCCTTTGAGTCTTTCAAATACATTTGATAGCTGCAATAAAAATTTGTTCAAACAATGTATTCTGAAACTGCATCCACAATAAATGGAATATTTCCATCAGCAGCCCTCTGTTTGTTAATGAGTAGGAATAAGTCAGTTGTAACTGGGATGTGAATCGTGCTAGGGCTGCGTAAAATAAGGTATCGTCATTGCAAAGAAGCTCCAAGGATGTTTCTCCCGCTGTGCTATCCAGGGGGTGGGGGTGGAAATCTTAATTGTCATGCCTATCACAACAAAAGAGGACTTGTGCATCATCCAAAAGTCGGTATGCTAAACAAAGTAGGTTCTGACTTAGCAGTACAGCCATCTGCTTCCCTTCATTGATAAAAGGTTTTCTGTGTGACAGCCATCATGTTTTTTCTGTCTGTCTCAGTGGGATGTCCTCCCAGGCTTGGGTGATCACAGGGACCAAGCCTGGGGAGCTGCTTGCTTTCCCGTTGTCCTCCTAGCCTCTTCATTTTTGCTGCAACAGCAGCACAGCACGTAACACCCTACTCTAAACAGGTCGTGGCCATCCAAAAGAGGCCATCCCCCCCCGCCCCAGGCTGCTGCCAGCTCCATGGAAAGCAATGGGAAGGTTGCAGCAGGCACAACTTTCTGAACTACAAGGGAAGAAATATTAATAATTGCATTATGCTTAATTTAACCTGAAAAGAGCTTGTATAATTAAAAGTGTGCCTGTTCTGCCTCACACTGACCGACTGCGTTGCTCCATTTCTCTGCAAGCTTCACTGAAGCGACAGTTTTCCTTATTATGTGGATAAGTATCTTTTGTTCCTGGTTAAGTGCCTTTTCTGAGAGTGCAGAAGCATGCTGGCCACAATTGTGTTTACTTCTAGGAAACAGCGTAATTCGGTGCAGTCATGGTTTGTTCCCACCAGCTGGCACCACCTCCTGGCAGAATTCACCAATGGCAAATCCCAGTGGCTAATTCGAAAGCGCTGAAAGTTTTTTTGCCTTTTGATACCATTATGAGGTGATGATTTTTCAGATGATACCAGATTGCCACCTTAGTTTCTTATCATGCTTTCCTGCATCTCACTCGGCATTCTAGCCAGACCTTCTCTTGTCAGTGTGCAGACTGCCAGGAAACAGCCTTTTTCAAGCCTGCCTTTGCTTTGGCCTAGCATTACCCATTTGAAAATACTTTAAATTGATTGTGACCCTATCTCAGGTTTTTCTTTGGTGTTTTTAAATCAAAATTTTTCTAGGTTTTCCTTAGATGAAGCCAATCCTTGTCTGGATATATTTTGTTCGGAAAGTTACCAGCAGAGTTGCAAAGATCTAATTTTCTGTTTGAGACTTCCAGAGCAAGTTGCTCTGATTTTGTAGGCAGCCCTTATGTTTAACTGGGCAGATTTTGATGTGTATTGTCACTGCATATGATGCTGTCTTCCTCTTTTCACCTCTGACCACATAAGAATTTGATTTCAATTTGTCTAGAGGGGGAGAGCTATGTGGAGTAATAGAAACAAGTTTGTTCTTTACATTCTAGCTAGGACATAATTCTGTTTAATGTGTAGGCCACTAAGCAGTCTCTGTCTATTGTCTTTGTACAGGAAGCACAGAAGCTTATTTCTATCTGTATTAATAATTAAAAAAATAAAAAAGAAACAGACTTCAGGCACATTTTTATAATTAATTGTATGGAACAACTTAAGCATTCCACTAATTAAGTTCTGTTGTTATTCAAACTTTATTAATATAAAATTTTAAAATGTTAGGAATTCATACTATTAAAAAAATCACAAGTACATAAAAACCAAAGTAATTTAAAAAAGCATTGCTTGACAGCAACTCATGATCCAGTATGACAGACCTCACTGGAAATAACATACAAAATGTTGTGTAAATAACTTGAGTTTTTTGTCAAATATGTCTTCAATTATGGAAGACAAGGAAAAAAAAGGAAATTAAGAAATACTGTCTTCTTACTATTAATCAAAAACAGATTTCTGCTAACCATCTTTACAAAAGACACATCCCTATTGATGCATTCTTATACCAGCTAGTGCTGGTCTCCTAAAAAAGGACAAATAACTACTCATAATGATTGTCAAACACAGAAGTGAATTCAAGACCAAGCTACACAGTATCACAGTATCACAGTATCACAGTATGTTTGGGATTGGAAGGGACCTCAAAAGATCATCTAGTCCAATCCCCCTGCTGGAGCAGGAATGCGTAGGTGAGGTCGCACAGGAACGTGTCCAGGCGGGTTTTGAATGTCTCCAGAGAGGGAGACTCCACAACCTCCCTGGGCAGCCTGTTCCAGTGCTCTGTCACCCTCACTGAGAAGAAGTTTCTTCTCAAATTTAAGCGGAACCTCTTGTGTTCCAGCTTGATCCCATTACCCCTTCTCCTATCATTGTTTGCCACCGAGAATAGCCTGGCTCCATCCTCATGGCACTCACCCTTTATATATTTATAAACATTAATGAGGTCCCCCCTTAGTCTCCTCTTCTCCAAACTAAAGAGACCCAGCTCCCTCAGCCTTTCTTCATAAGGGAGGTGCTCCGCTACCTTAATCGTCTTCGTTGCCCTACGCTGGACCCTCTCCAGCAGTTCCCTGTCCTTCTTGAACTGAGGGGCCCAGAACTGGACACAATATTCCAGATGTGGTCTCACCAGGGCAGAGTAGAGGGTAAGGAGGACCTCTCTCGATCTACTAGCCACCCCCCTTCTAATACAGCCCAGGATGCCATTGGCCTTCCTGGCCACAAGGGCACAGTGCTGGCTCATGGTCATCCTGTTGTCCACCAGGACCCCCAGGTCCCTTTCCCCTACACTGCTCTCTAATATGTAATTTCCCAACCTATACTGGAACCTGGGGTTGTTCCTGCCCAGATGCAGGACTCTACACTTTCCCTTGTTAAATTTCATTAGGTTATTCCCCGCCCAACTCTCCAGCCTGTCCAGGTCCCGCTGGATGGCAGCACAGCCTTCTGGCGTGTCAGCCGCTCCTCCCAGCTTAGTGTCATCAGCAAACTTGCTGATAGTACACTCTATTTCCTCGTCTAAATCGTTAATGAATGTATCGAATAATATTGGCCCCAGTACTGACCCCTGAGGCACTCCACTAGATACTGGCCTCCAACTAGACTCCGCACCATTGACTACCACTCTCTGGCTTCTCTCCTTAAGCCAGTTTGCAACCCACCTCACTACTCTATTGTCTAGACCACACCTCCTCAACTTAGCTGTGAGGATGCTGTGGGAGACTGTGTCAAAGGCTTTACTGAAGTCAAGGCAGACCACATCCACCGCTCTGCCATCATCCATCCACCTTGTTACATTCTCATAAAAGGCTATGAGGTTGGTCAAGCATGACTTACCCTTGGTAAAGCCATGCTGACTGCCCCTAATAACCCTCTTATCCTTGATATGCCTTGAGATGGCACCAAGGATAAGCTGTTCCATTACTTTCCCAGGGACGGAGGTGAGGCTGACCGGTCTATAATTACCCGGGTCCTCCCTCTTGCCATTTTTGAAGACTGGAGTGACACAGTACATCCCATCTGGAAGGAGTTATGTGGAGGTCTCACACAAACAACTGGCATTAATATTCTGCTTTGAATGGGTAGTCCTTATGATTGACAGCACCGAGAAGAGAATAAAATGGTTATTTAAGTATTGTAGAATGTATCTTCAGCAGCATGTCCCTAATACATTCTCTCTCCGCCACTGCCAAGGCATCTAAACTAATGAAAGCAGCAAAACTTGAGCACAGGCTTGTGAACAAGCACATGCAACATCAAAGCACTGAAGAGAATTCCCTGAATGAATCTGCCTCTTGACATCAGTTCCAGAACATGTCTCATTACCTGGGGTTAAGGGTTTAGGATATGAGCTCTCCCTAGTTTTGGTCATGTATGTTTTCAAGATATGGAGGATGAAAATATGGATAGAAATTGAACTAACAGATAATACAGAACATACTCAAGCACTGGAATGGCCCTCCAGTTCCTGTTGAAGCTGAGGATCACATCCATCTCCTTTTTAGACAGTTCGAAGTCAAATAACTAGCAGGGACGTAAGGAGGAAAAAACAAAATAAAACAAAAAGCCCAAACCCTGCTTACTTAGCTTCATGAGTGGTTAGCTATTAAGTGTGCTTCATGCATTTATAACTTGAGGTAGGAACAGACTACATTCACATCAAGCGTAGTCAAGCAATCCTCTTATTTCTCAGCCAAATCCTAATTTACCCTTGAAGTAATCAAAATAATCATTTTCACTCCAAGATGTTGTTCATACCAATGTCTTGTAGTTCTGGGTGGTTGAAGCCAAACACCACTACAGTTTGTGTTGTAATGAACAGGCAGAAAACTCAAGGTGCTAAGGATGTATTATTCAATGTATCACATTTGCGATTGGAACTAGCAATAAATATTGCTGCTGCAATAGAGGACTACTATTATCTAACAATTCTTGCTGGTGGTTACAGGAGAAATAAGTGCAAAATGTAGCAGGATGAATTGAAGGTAACATGGAAATATCATCTAAGATGCCAGGCCTCATGAGCAAACATCCAGCTGAATCTCCCTGCCAAGGGGAACTACAGCCTCAAAGTGAGACATAAACCATAAAGGGTCTGGTGTTCACAGTTTGTTCCTTCACACCCTGAAAAGAGTTCACTAAGCACGTCTCAGAGGGCAAGCACAAAACTGGGATTCCCTTTCCAGGGCAGCAGAGCTCAGATCACAATGGTGTTAACCATTTTTCTCCTGGCAGGAACAAAATGCTTTTCACCAGAGGAAAACATGCACATGGTTAGGTAGTGCTGAGCCCCAGGCTTTACATCTGTGCTCCCCTTCCAATGCCTTGGGTACTGCTTGGAAACACGGAGATACGGGTGTGTGTGCCTATCTTGTGTAAGGAGGTGACAGCAGTCTCAACATAGACTTCACCTTGATGTTTTCCTCAACACGCTGTGGTTTGTCAGACTTGGGAATGACAATCACATCTCTTTGGATAAGAAAACGGATCAGAATCTAGGAAAGAGCAGGGAGGAACATGAACACAGGGGTACCAAGAAATCTGTTCAAATGTATTTTGTGATCTCTCTTTATCTTTGTACAACCATGTTCACTCTTTGTAAGACTCAAGCAGTTGGCACACAGGAGTTTGATGTGTCAGCATTTTCTTGCAGTGTACTGACAAACTACCAATGTTTCTGACCCATGTTGTTTTTACACTGCAGCCTCTCCAGTATTTGTTTTGTTTTCATTTAGACTGGAGGGAGAGAGGAAAATGATGATTCTTTGGCTTATGTTACATGGGTGCACTGACCAAATAAGCATAAAGATACCACAGATTATTTAGAGCTCACAGGTAAGTACCTCATCTGGGTTAAGCTTTTTGAAGTCCTTAAAAGTAATTTTTATAGCTGTTGAAAGATTTCCCCGCTCAAAAGAGGACTGTTGCATACATTTTTTTGTCCTGCTCTGCCTGTCTTAAAATATGACTATGGTTGATTGCATGTGAACATGTGGAATCTTTTTTGAAGTACAATTCCTGCACACTCTGGGCAGGAACTCATTTGTGTGACTAGCAACTAAAAGAAAAAAATTTCATATTGAATAATCAAGCAGTTTTCAATGATTCTTTGTAAACACAAGCAAACAGAGCACTCAAATAATTCTGCAAATTACAGGGCTTCTCTGAAGAATAATTTAGCTGGAGAAAGGAATAACAAGTTGGCTTGACAATTTCTAAATAAACCTCAGAGGAAAGAGGTTCTCAAGGGTCAAGCACCTCTCTATGACCAGAAGAAATCTCCCTAGGAAGAGGGATACCTGAGGTAGCCACATATCACTGCTGATCAGCCTCTACAAACTCGGCACTCAAGACCTCTTATAAAATACCTAATCATTCATATGAATGCTGGTAAGAACTGGGGCAGTATGAAGAGTCAAGTATAGTTCAGCCTCAATATACTGTACTTCTGGAGAAGGCAGTATCTGCTGAGTGTGGCCATGAGATTGTACAATTGTCTGAAGAGGAGGAATAGTTTGCCCTGACAACTCCATTTACCTGAGCAGGGGTCTTATGGTGCCTAATCGCAATCTCTTTAATCTTGGGATTGTCCAGCAATGTAGGTTCCCCTGGCTTGGCCCTATTAAAAACAAAAGCCAGGATATTGATAGTAAAAATGTATTAGCTTCCCTGCAGGAAGCCTGACAGTTTGAGTGAAGTAAGCTGCAACAAAACTACAGCAGTTTTCTCATTATACTCACATTAATTACACCATTTGCCTCAAAGAATCAGGTTGAAAAATCAGTGATTTATGTACGGAAAGGCTGCAGGGCTTTCTTACCATGGATGATTAGGAGAGGCAAGGGGGCTGTATGCAGTTACAGCAATCCCTTTGGATTGACAGTACTTGATCAGCTTCTCCTGGGTTAGGTATGGGTGACATTTGATCTGCAAGCACAGAAACACAGTGGCTGACAGACAGGCAGACCACTCAGTTCCAGAGCATAACATTTTAATTCCTCTCGTGTTACAGAAAATGTGAAGACTCCCAATGTCATGATTAAAATCTTATCAAAAACTTATTCATGTCACAGCAATATCTAGAGGCCTAGCACAGAGAATAGGGCTTCCTCATACTACATATTAGACAAAGTGAGAAATTGACAAGAAGGTTGAAACTGACTTCTGTGTCAGGAATCGGGGAAATCAGTCTCTCTGGATTACTAGGGAGTAGGATTACATCTTCAGAGGGGCAGCTCAGAGTACCTGAAGTTTAGTTTCTGCTCTGAGTTGCCCAACTGATTTGCCTCAAGGAGTCTCCCCAACTCCCGAAGAAGCCTGGGGAGATGGGCTTCCCTAGGTTAGCTCAGATCATGTTGCAACCAGCCGCTGGGGCAAGATATCCTTCAACTGGACAACAACAGAAGCTTACGTGGGGCTGCTGCTCAGCTTTCCACAAGACATAGTATGAAGACAGGGCTATGTCTACGCTGCATAACGTGGCACCATGCACGTACCCAGCCATTTCTAAATGCTTTGCTGCCAGGCATGGTGACAAGAAATCCATGTACAGTAGTTTACACCTGAGCTAGATCAGGCAACTACTATAACAACAGTGTGTGGCACAGGTGCACCCACAACAAAGCAAACTGAAGTCAAAGCCTGAAGTTCTTGAAACTGTTGAAGTTGGTGCAGCTTTTAACATGGGGTAGCTGGGTCCATCCCCACCAAAACTTTATAAGCCTCAGGAAGACCTTCCAAGTCCTATGTCTCACTTGTGCTAAGCCTGACTGGTGCACACACTAGCCCCAAACCTGGCACCATAGCACAGACAGTACCATTACAGGACCCAGAGCGGGGTTTTCCCTGGATACTCTCAAGCCACCAGACATGGACATTCAGCAATCTCAGCCAAGTGAAAGAGGTCTCTTCTGGAAGAAAGTCAGAAGGTCCTGGCGCCACTGCCATCCTGTGGTTTCATTCACAAGGTGCGTGGTGAGAATTTTTTACATAATTGTATACTTCAAGCCTCCTTTTTATAATGAAGTTCAGTGAAATGGTTTATGTTGAAAAATATTTAAGTCCAGCAAATGAATTAGAGCAGTCCTGTACATTCCCCTGCGTGTGCAGTAGTGCGCAGTGGGGATTGTACTGGTTATCCCAGGGCTGGCAGAAATGGGCCTGTGGCAACTTGGACTGTGACACTGGGAGTGTGAAAGAGGACGTGTAGCACAAAGTCACAAGGTCCCATACAAGGTAATGGGTATTTTCACTGTTTTCTAATGTCTGAACATGAAATATTCTCACCTGTTTCATATTACTGTGATATGAATAATCCATGCTTTTTGTATGGTACCACTTTCAAACCTACAAAAATTTTCTGTTGAGATCCCTGTCAATTAAAAATCATCAACACTGACACCATACCAAGGCATTGTATATTGCAGGCGGTAGTGACTTGAAGGGACTTGCAAAGTGCTAGGTACTGCTGGTTGTCTGAAAGATCTTTCCATTCCAGCAAAACTATTTAAAGGTCATGGCAGAAGTGAGTTTTCAAGCTGAAGTGTAACATGAAAATATTTAGGAATATTCTGAGGTTAGTTGCCATCAATGGAAATAAAAATCTTACCTGGTTATTTACTGGCTTGTGTTTTAGTCCTGGCTTGTTCAAGATTCTTTCAATCTGCTCATGGTTAAAGTTGGAGATACCAATGGCTTTTACCAGACCACAGTCCACTAGCTCTTCCCTGGCCTAATGAGTAAGTACAACCAAAATACACTTATGAGGTGGTATTACTGTCAACTGCATTATTTTATTTCCCTAAAGATAGTGACAAAACAATAAACAACCCAGACTTGTTTAAGTAACAGTATCTCAAATAATTAAAAATATTTGCAACTGATATTATTTGCATGCTTTACATCCCATTGCAGATGGGAAATATAAGCTTGGCCAACCTTTTTGTAATGGGAAATTAAGTTATTTTGCTTTGGGTGCTGTGGAAGTCATTTTGGCAGAACTAAAAATGCAAGAGAGACCCCTCCACCTCCTCCCATGCCAGCACACTACCTCTGTGTTGGCAGAATACAGCAAGGAGGATGTTAGCTCACACTCAGTTGCCTCAAAATATTTTCTTGCAACTGTAGTCTGCTATTGTGGAGAAACTATTAACTGCCAGAGCTGCAGGATCACAGAGGTGCAGGTAGCAGGAGCAGACCCTGAATCCTCTCAGTCTGTGAAGAAATGAGGATCGAAGGACAGCCTCAGGTGCTGACACTCAACGTCAAAGTGTGAGAATACCCTACCTGGATGAAACACCCAGTAAATCAACAGCCACACCTGGATTAATCTATGCTTCCATTCTGCCATTGTGCACATTCAAATATTATTTTAGTGACAGCACTTACAGTACTGATAGGTTCCTCCTTTTTAGTCTTCATAAAGACAGCCTTCTCTTGCTCCTCAAAACAAGAGGTAGAAGCAGCTCTGCTCATTCTGGTCATGAAATACAGTTTTGTGTGACTATCCTCTGTACCCAAACCTACCCCTCAGTTTCATTGTGCACATAAATCTCTGCTTCATCTTCAGTGCTGACACCTGCTCAAAAAGGCAAACATCAACTTACCTCCCATGTGTCCAGAAAGTTAGTGTCACTGGGGATAATCCTTCCCTTCTCATCCACAGGCTGCAGTTCTTCACCAGCCTGTTATTTCAAGGCAGATAATGCATAGACTCTTAAAAGAGTTTAATCTCCTACTGTTTACTAGCACTTCTGACTGGATTTACAGGCCGAAAGTTAGCAGGTTATTTAAACATATTGCATAGATAAAATTACACATGTTCATTGGTATTCTCTTTTGGACGAGGACCATATTTCTATAAATCAATCCCTGTATACGAAGTGTGGGGATTAGTAGTAATTATGTAATTTAGGCAGATCTAGAGAGAAGGGAACAAACACACCCTACTTTTATTCTACAGTTTTGATTTGTTTTGTACAGGTGTAGACTGGGGCAACAAGAAGCATTCTTTCTGTGCTATGTTTTGTTTTTCACTCTCGGTTTCTCCAGATCAAGCCAACATCTCCAAAATCTGAAATGTTCACACTGTTCCAGTCAAGCAGAAGGCAACAATCCCAAACTGCATCATGTGTTCGTTACGGTTTCCCTGAAGACTCAGGGGGTCATTAGCAGTGCTCATACCTATTGCTATCTTGCTCCAACAAACACGAAAAGCCAGACCCAGGCACTAAAACACACCATACAACACACCTGGTGGTGGCAAGGGAAGAGTCAAATGAACCACAGTATATTCCAGCTGCATAATGAAGGTGGTCACAGCACAGATGAGAGAATGCACCATATTTCTAGCCATGTAAGGAGGAGTGCAGAGTGCGATTACCTTGAATCCCATGGGGAAGTATATCAAGTAGAGGTCAAGGTACTCCAGTTGCAGTGCAGCGAGGCTCTTCTTGCATGCTACCTTAACCAGGGACCTCTCATGAAACGTGTTCCACAACTGTGGAAAGAAAGCAGGTGCAATCATGACTCTGCAGCTTCCACAGTCCAAACCAGGGGACAGAAACTTCTCCCTTGGTGGTCTAGGAGCACAACTTCCCTCCCCACCTACCCTGTGCACACTGAATGGATGCAAATTCAGTGGATGTCAATATTTTCATAGTAAGGTGGGACAAACATACCCCAAATAAGGGAGTGGGTAGTGAAGGCAGATAATCAGTCTTGCTACTTACAAAAAGAGATTCTCAGAATTGAATGTAACACTCTGCCAAGTGTATCTGACACAGTAAAACTGTTAGAATTTTTTTTCAGCCCCAAATTTGAGTCTTGAGCGGCTCATAGTTACCCTCCATCTGTCCCTTTTAACTGGGGATTGAGAACTGTTGTCAATTCTACCTCATTTTTGAAAAGAAAATTCAAGTTGTTTAAATAGATGAACCTGCAAGTATTACTCAAGTTAAAACACATTCTTTGATAAAAACAAAAACTATGCAGAAAAGCTTAGTTATGCTCAGTGTTTTCTGGTTTTGTTGTTGAAAACCCCAAGTCATAACTGTCTCAGCTGAAGTGTTTTCACTTTTTGGCAAAGAAAGTATTCCCAAGACAAGTGGATGAGACGAAGAAGTAGAGTAAATACTTCAAACTGAAGTTCCATACTTTAATTTCTGTTCCCTTTCAGGTTTAAGTTTTGTACATGACACCATTTTTGAATGTCTTGCAAACCAGTGAGTAGCACAGCACCTCTGAATTCAGAAATCTGTCTCATCTTTTTTTTCTGATCTTTCTAGAGTGCATGCAAATGAACCTTCATTATAATTAAAAGACTTAATAGATGCAAGGAAATTATTAGATCAGCAACAGTGACACTATCTTTTCAAAGCTGCCAATGGTTACTTAGGTCAAGCCAGGTTCACATTACAAATAAAGGAAGAAATTCATAGAACACAAGAAGACAACCATGAAGTGAATACTGTAGGATCACTTAGGTTACTTTCCAGATGGAACTAGGGTTTCTCTTTGAGAAAAGCTAAATGGCTCAATAACGCTGCATCCTTGTACCTCAGTGACAATGAAGAGGTCTTCCCGTTTCACAGCCCCTTCCTTGATCTTCTGCTGGACTGCATTCCCTATTTCATTTTCATTCTGGTAGACAAAGGCACAGTAAAAGAGGCGGTAGCCTGCATCAATAGCAAACTTCACCACCTCTTCCACCTTTCCTGGAGGAGCCTGAAAAACCAAAGCATGAGCTTTCCATGGCCCTCTCCCAGTGCTCACTGATAGCTCTGCACTGATAGCTCTGCAAACTCTCCCTTTCCAGCTGCTGGTGGTGTTTCCTTGTCAGCCGCGTTTTAACTTTTCCAGGCAAACAGCATTTTTGTGAGGAAAAAAGAGAGCAGAAAGGAATTAGTTTCTGCAAGGCATTTTAACTCTACCATTTTCAGCAGCATAATGCCCAACATCATTTCCCCTAATTTGCTCTCTAATGTTGCCTGAACAGTTTTGCCACTTTACCTTCCCCAAACCCTTCCTCATGAAAACAGCTTCACGGCATGAGGGCTCCCATCAGCCAGTGACCCTATCCCAGGACCACGAGCTTCAAGCACTGTGCCAAACAGCCTTTCACCATCCACATTCAGGGCTTTCTTGTTGCTTTTTCTTTTTTTTCTTTTTTTTTTTTTTTTTCCCCCCCTCCTCTTTATTTTGCCTCCCTCCACCTTCTTCACCCCCTCTTTAAGTTTTTGCCATTTTTAAATTGCATTTTTGCTCCCTGAGGTCCTTTCTGCCTCCTGCCCCACGCTCTCGTGCCTCCTCCTGGCAGCCCACCTACAGACACAAGTGGCCGCAATCGCTGCGAGCAGGTGGCAAGACCACCCCCCCATCCCCACCACACAGGGATGTGACCTCCATGGCATCCCATGCCACACTGTGAGAGTCTCATTTTCTGTCGCAGTTTTTTGCTGTTGTATTTTTTTTTTTCTCGATCTTCACAGCGTTTTTCTGCCTGCTCCAGTACCTGCCAAGTGCCAAGCCCCAGGACAGGCATCTTCATCTTGTTGCTCAACTCCACGCAGGGGCTCGCCATGGCGTCTGCAGGCAAGTATCCGTTGGTCTGTCTGTACCCATCGAGGCGCGAAGGCCCACCCCGCCTCGGCCCACACCCACTGTTCCGCCCCCTCACCTCCACCAGGGTTTCGTTATTTGGGAGGCACAAGATGCTCATGATTTTGGGATTTTGGTTGGCTCCAGAAGCCTGATATGAAGAGGATTGTGTTTCTTTGATTGTTTGTTGTGTGTGGTGTGTTTGTTTGGTTTTTTTTTTTTTTTGCATTGAACAAACTAAAAGCAAATGCCTGAGTTGTGAACTTGGCACTTTGCACGTGTTTTTCTGCAGTGGAGAGAGCCTGATGGCTGCCGGGAGAATTGCTGTGTGAGGCAACGGGTGTCCAGGCCACTGAAGGACTTTCTCAGTTACTCACAAATGGTGACAAATTGACCAAAATTTCTGTTTTTTATCCTGGAAAATATCAGGCTTACCCTCTGTTCACAGAGGAATTCACTAAAAGTGAACATGGTCTTACCTTTACATAAAATCTGTGGTCTCTGTCTTTGCAGAGGGGTAGGCTCCCATTGTCCTCCTTGCAGGACCGTTGCGTCACTCTGTGTGAAGGCATCGGTTCCCTGTGTTTAGTTAAAACATCAGCCATCATCAGTAGTGTGCTGGAGGCTTCAAAAGGAATTTGTCTACAAGTAGTGCTTGAGTCTGAATGAACTCTTTGGTTTCTATATAGGGTCAAAATGCATTCAGAGGACTGACATTTAAAGGCTGCAAGAAACTTTCTGTGAGCAGGGTGCCTCAGAGATTTAGAGCAGGCACCTGGGAAGGCAGGGCTACTTAGATGACAGCTGTTTTGAGGAAGAAAAAGTTGCTTCACATTAGGAAGATGAGGTGAAATCCAGGCAATCAAACTCAATGAGAGAGTTGCTACAGGAGTAAATAACAGGAGGGGTTCACCTTGACTCTCACTTTTATGACACCAGCTAGTCAGCTTTTCAGTACTCTGCTTGTTACTGTGGTGTCTGAACACCTTTCAACAGACACTATGAGTGCTGAGTTCTTCCAGGAGTGACGTCATTTATTTATGTTCGTTAATATGGGTTCAGAGACCTGATGTTAAGCATCAAAGCTGTAGTCCCATTTTGCAGTGTGTTTTAGCCCCGCTGTGTGTGAGAGAGGTCCCTTAACTTTTGCACTGTAAGGGCTGTCAGTGCCCACTTTAACTGTAACTTTAACTTCTTTCTCAAAACAGTTTTTCTGATCACCTTTGAAACTGCATGCATTTTTGATGTAGCTTCTAAACACTACCAGCCATAATTCTATGTTATATATTAAGCTCCTCCCACTTTCTCACGTTTTCTGTTCTGCATGTGTTGGCACAATAATAGAGACCAGTGTCTCATCAATGTCATCAACGCAATTTATTTCAACTCTTTTTTTTTTTATACTAATCTCCGTTCAAACAGGGCCAAAAACAGACATGGATGCAGACACCAGACAAACATTTTATCTGCAAAAATGTTCAGGGAAGTCTCCTGGAGCAAATAAAAAGGCAACTCAGGTCTCAAGCATGGAGCACAAGACTTGCACGGATGATGCTGACTGTATATTCACAGGCACTGCCCCTCACTCAGCTCCTGCCTTGCTCTGTGATCCCCCAGGAGGGTGTCCATGGTGCTCTGCATCTGCTCCCCAGCCAGCATCACAGAGCTGCTGGAGAGGCTGGGTAATCATGGCATTCTCCTCTCCAACCCCATTCCTTCCTAAACTTTCCTAGAGCCTGTCTCTTTAGATAGTGACAGCTTTATCCATCTATCTGTTTCAAAAAGCTGATCTTACTACACTGTGCTTTTTCACAATATTGGTTTTTTATTCGTACAGGAAACACATGGATCCCTATGGAAAGTGCTAAAATGTTAATGTAATTTAAACACCCTACCTTAGGCATCTCACACTTCACAGAGCCTAAACTTTGTGTTTATCAGAGTAGGGATTCTCTGCTTCTTGAGTTTTCTTGTTTCTCTTGTTTATATTGCTATAAACTCCTTCTTGTTCATTGTTGGCGCCTAACTACCAGTTTACATGTTGTACAAGTTTCACAGGTGTCTTCTTGTGAGTTGTACAGCATGAGGGAGAATCAAATATTTTATGCTTGGACTGATAAAGTTTGCCTATCAAAACATAGAGGCAACTAGTGCATTCTAACCAGAATGTCTGATGTGATTTGTTAAAATTTCTGTGCACTTGCACTATTCAAGCTGCTTTTACAGGACAGTATTTTCAGTTGACTGGCAGACTCATGTTCTGGGTTTACATTTAAACAAAATATCTTCCTGCTCTTCTCAGCCTGCTTTCCAAGTCATTAGCTTAACAAAGTTTTTTTGTCATTGTTCTGCTACTTCGGATGTCATCACACTTTGCAGAATGAAAAGGATATCAATTGATATGAAGCAGGGACAGAGAAGTAAAATGTAGGCAGGGAAAAAAATTTCAAACTGACATGACAACTCCAGCATGCTCACATTAAGCAGTGGGAGAAGTGCTCTTCTTCTATTGAAAACAAATATGAAGAAAAGACAAATCAAACCCCTCAAGGAAAAAAAAAAAAGCTACTGCAAGACATATGACAAATTTGACAGAAAAGAGAGAGCAAGATCTACAGAAAAAAAGACAGAAATCAGTTTGTAGAGATTTTACAAAATCAATAACGGTACATTGATTTTAAGGCCAGAAAGGTCCACATTATTCTTCTGCACTGACCTCTGATTACATTGACAAACTTTTACATTAAGTGTGTGCTATACACCTATTGCTTAATTTATTATGAAAGACACTTGGGTCCTACAGCAATAGGAGGTGCTGGAGGGAGTTCAAAGGAGGACAATGGAACTGGTGAGGGCCCTGGAGCACAAGGATTATGAGGAGGGGCTGAGGGAACTGGGGCTGTTTAGTCTGGAGAAAAGGAGGCTGAGGGGAGACCTCATTGCTGTCTACAACTCCCTGAAAGGAGGTTGTAGCATGGAGGGTGTTGGTCTCTCCTCCCAAGTAGCAAGTGACAGGACAAAAGGAAACAGCCTCAAATTGTGCTGGGGGAGGTTTAGATTGGATATTAGGAAAAATTTATTCATGGAAAGGGTTGTCAGGCCTTGCAACAGGCTGCCCAGGGCAGTGGTGGAGTCACCACACATAGATAAGGTTCTTAAGGACATGGTTTAGAGGTAGACCGGGCAGTGTTAGGTTAACAGTTGAACTTAATCATCTTAAATGTTTTTTCCAATGAAAACAGTTCTATGATTCTATGATTTTATGCCTTTCTTCCCTCTAAATCTGTCTTTTAAGACCTGAGGTTTCCAAATTTATACTTTTAAAATAAATTACTTCTGTAAAACCAGTAACTAGTGGGAAAAGGTAAGTGATCCCTGGTTTTGATCAATTAAAAATTATTTATAATTTGGATGCTTCACTTTATATTCAAAACAGCCCCCTCTGTGCAAATGTGCTCCAAGCCTATATGCACTTAGCCAGTCTGGCATTTTAGATCCGGTTAAACAGATGATGTCTGAATTTGTTTTATCTCTCATACTAAACTGTGCTTTCTCTTTTATCAAGTTTTTAGCTATATGATAACCAGCTCTCCTCAGAAAAGCTGGTCTGGAGAGGGCAGACATAGAAATCCCCACTCTTTGCCAAAGAATCACATTCCTGAGAGCATCGAAGACGCCTTACAGTGGGGGGAGGAACTTAAAGTTGCTGAATAATGTAGCTATTAAACAACCAAAGAAAGGAGAAGAAACAAGGAATTAAGATCATCCTGGATCCTAGGCCTTCAAAACAGAAAGGATCCAGCAGGGGGATGTGCTTGCAACGAACTTGTGTTCATTGAGACGTGCCATGTGGGTGAAACTGCCTTCTTGTGGTCATGAATCTTTCACCCCATTGGACACCCACAGTCAGTGGGACAAAGTTCAGTTTGCTTCTCTCCTTAATTAATGCATTTCATCTTACCTCTTTATGCATTTTCTTCCTTTTTTTTTTTTTTTTTTTTTCTGGATGCAGTATGGGTGATGACCAAGGCTCAATGTTTAAGCTGCATCATGATGTTTTTACACCCCGGAAAGCCTGGCTGCTCCCTGGAGCACCTTGCCACACCATTTCATGAATCAAAGTGTGCAGATGCAGGTGGTGACTTCTCCATAACCTTGTTAAGTATGGCCACAGTTTTCAAGCCATTGCTGTCACATCACTGGATGTTTACTAGTTTCTGATTTTGAGTTGTCCTTCCTTTAGTGTGACTCTTCCATGCCCTTCATGGTCAGCCTTTGCTAAAATACTGAAATGCAAAAAGCAAATCTCTTATGTTGCTACTCTGATGTTAGGAATGTTTTTTTTCAGACGAAAGTACTTAGTCAGTAGACCCCAACATGGGTCAGCCTAGCTGTTAGTGTTTTTTGAGGAAGCAATGCACATTATTTTGCTAACACTAAGGAGCTTATCACAAGTGTTTCCTCCTGTGGAGATGACAAGTGAGAAGACACATACAATAAGGGAAGGGGATATGAAATGTGTTCAGGATGTGATTTTTTTTTTTTAATAAAGTTGTGGAGAGTCAGCTGTATCAGAGAGAAATCTAAAAGGTGTTGCAACACTCTCCGTTGTGGTATATTGATTGCAACAATAATGAAATGACAAATCTGAAATAATGAATAGTAGGAAAGTAAGTGTTGCCATTTATATTTTAGTAAAACCTGAGTTTGGTTAGTTGGCTGTTTTGTTTGTGTTTTTTTTTCTGCGAGTCTAAAAGCCTTCTGGGCATTTTTGCAGAATTCAATATAGATGAACATTGAACCATATCCACAGAATCATAGAAAGGCTGAGGTTGGAAGGGACCTCTAGAGGCTATCTTGTCCAACATCCCTGCTTAAGCAGGGCCACCTAGAGCTTGTTGTCCAGTACCACATCCAGATAGCTTTTTAATATCTCCAAGGATAGAGACTCCACAACCTCCTAGGACAACCTGTGCCTGTGCTTGGTCACTCTCACAGTAATAAAGTGTTTTCTGAAGTTCAGTTTGTACCCATTGCCTCTTCTTCTCTCACTAGGCACCAGTGAAAAGACCCTGCCTCCATCCTCTTCGTACCTTCCATTAAAGTATCACAGTATCACACAGTACCACAGTATGTTTGGGATTGGAAGGGACCTCAGACGATCATCTAGTCCAATCCCCCTGCCAGAGCAGGAACACCTAGAGGAGGTCACACAGGAACATGTCCAGGTGGGTTTTAAATGTCTCCAGGGAAGGAGACTCCACAACCTCCCTGGGCAGCCTGTTCCAGTGCTCTGTCACCCTCACTGAGAAGAAGTTTCTTCTCAAATTTAAGTGGAACCTCTTGTGTTCCAGCTTGATCCCATTACCCCTTGTCCTATCACTGTTTGCCACCGAGAAAAGCCTGGCTCCATCCTCACGGCACTCACCTTTTATACACTTATAGACATTAATAAGGTCCCCCCTTAGTCTCCTCTTCTCCAAACTAAAGAGACCCAGCTCCCTCAGCCTTTCTTCATAAGGGAGATGCTCCACTCCCTTAATCATCTTGGTTGCCCTATGCTGGACCCTCTCCAGCAGTTCCCTGTCCTTCTTGAATTGAGGGGCTCAGAACTGGACACAATACTCCAGATGGGGTCTCACCAGGGCGGAGTAGAGAGGAAGGAGAACCTCTCTCGATCTACTAACCACCCCCCTTCTAATACACCCGAGGATGCCATTGGCCTTCCTGGCCACAAGGGCACAGTGCTGGCTCATGGTCATCCTGTTGTCCACCAGGACCCCCAGGTCCCTTTCCTCTACACTGCTCTCTAATATGTAATTTCCCAACCTATACTGGAACCTGGGGTTGTTCCTGCCCATATGCAGGACTCTACACTTTCCCTTGTTAAATTTCATCAGGTTATTCCCCACCCAACTCTCCAGCCTGTCCAGGTCCCGCTGGATGGCAGCACAGCTTTCTGGCGTGTCAGCCACTCCTCCCAGCTTAGTGTCATCAGCAAACTTGCTGGTAGTACACTCTATTTCCTCGTCTAAATAGTTAATGAATATATCGAATAATATTGGCCCCAGTACTGACCCCTGAGGCACTCTACTAGATAGACTCTGCACCATAGGCTACCACTCTCTAGCTTCTCTCCTTAAGCCAATTTGCAATCCACCTCACTACTCTATTGTCCACATCACACCTCCTCAATTTAGCAACTAGGATGCTATGGGAGACTGTGTCAAACACTTTGCTGAAGTCAAGGTAGACCACATCCACCGCTCTGCCATCATCCATCCACCTTGTTACATTCTCATAAAAAGCTATGAGGTTGGTCAAGCATGATTTACCCTTGGTAAAGCCATGCTGACTGCCCCTAATAACCCTCTTATCCTTGATATGCCTTGAGATGGCACCAAGGAGAAGTTGTTCCATTACTTTCCCAGGGATGGAGGTGAGGCTGACCGGTCTATAATTACCCGTGTCCTCCTTCTTGCCCTTTTTGAAGACTGGAGTGACATTTGCTTTCCTCCAGTCCTCGGGCACCTCTCCCATTTCCCAAGGCTTGGCAAAGATGATGGAGAGTGGTCTAGCAATGACTTCAGCCAGCTCCCTCAGCACCCGCGGGTGCATCTCATCTGGACCCATGGATTTATGGATGTCCAGACTACTTAATTGCTCCCTAACCCAGTCCTCATCAACTAAAGCAAACTCCTCCATCGACCTGGCTTCATCTGGGGTCTCAGGGGTACAGTATATAAAGCCATGACAAGATGTCCCATGAACCTTCTCTTCTCCAGGATAAACAGCCCTGGCTCTCTCAGCCTCTCCTAATAGGAGAAGTGCTTGAGTGCCTAAATTCTCCCCTCAGTCTGTGCTTTAGCTAAGTCACAGCCCTGTCACACCATGGGCAGCCCAGCAGCCCTCCAAGGGTACCCGGCTCTGCTCACTCACAGGCTGCAGTGTGTGGGTGCAGGACCTGCAAATATAATGTTGGTGTTCAAAGTATGGCTGTTACCTCACAGAACGTTAACTGTTTTTGAGCTTGTTCTCCTGCAGAATGGCTGCCATAGTCTCTCAGGGCTGGCATTTCAGTTGTGAATTGAGCAGGCATGCACTCTGTGCTCATTTGGAAATAATGAGTATGTTTTGCTAAACTGACAAGAAGCAGCTGCTTGCAAATGATTTCTCCTGCAGTAAAGCTCTTTCTCTGTTGCACGCAGAAAGCTGTCTCATCAGTAGTTCCTCATGGCCTTTGTGGGTGGGTGTAGACATGGCACTACATATCAAGTAACACTCCTCTGCCTGAGGCTGTTCTCCGGGTTGGGAATGTTTGATTAGACATGTCAGGACACCTCTGTTTTTCAGAATGAAGCAGTCACTGGGAGATCTGCCAGTGTTCCTGGGTTTGTAACGAATCAGGGGGAGACATTTTGATAAATGCCTTTTCTGCCGGTTTGGTGGGTTCTGAGAGACTTGCCCACTGCCTGGACTCATGGGCTGAGGTGCTTTGGGTTGCCAGGCTCCCTGGCTCTGCAGGTTTCTTCGCTCAGCTGAGGTTTCCAGGTGAGACGGGAGATCAGATAGCAAAAATGTTGCATGCCACTGTGGAGCTGGGAGCTTCTGAGTTCATGCTCAGTTTTGCTTTTGGATAATGCTTCTTTTGCAACTATTTTACCTTTTTTCCTAAATCTGCTTCATGGGTGGCAGGGCTGATATTTCCCCTCACCCTTCGTGATCTCAAAGTCTTTTCAAGCATTTGAAAGGCCAAGTGTCAATCAGGATGAAGGTGTGAAGAAGTAGTCAAGGCTGTTGGTATTTTTCAAGTGTCTTTCATTCTCCTGTTCAATTTTTCAAGTGTTGGTTGGTGCCTATTTAATGGAGGCTCAGGTTAAATCCATGCTAAGAAACATTGTTGTGTAACAGGAGCCTGTCTGCAGCATTTAGCTTTGGGTTTCATTTCAGCTGAAGGGATCCAATTCATGCGTGGCAGGGCAGCTCCATGGCAGCAGGAGGTGAGGTGGTGGAAGTGGTGGTAATCACTTGAATCACTTTACAAGTGCCTTCCTGATCTGAAAGTCAATGCTTGCATGAGGTCCCTATAGATGAGCCCTGCAAAAAGCATATTCCAAAGGAGCCTGGGGAGAAGAGGAGGTTGAACCGTTGGTTTCAGATCTACAAGGTAAATGAACTACAGGACAGTCTCTCTGGGATGTTGTTTATAGTGCAGGCTGCAGCTGAGAGTTTGCTCAAGACAGAGGTGACCGTTAGGAGCAACCCAGTTCCCAGGTCTTCAAAACAGAAAGGATCCAGTAGGTGGATGTGCTTTCAACAACTTGTGTTCATTGAGAGGGGCTAAATGGGTGAAACTGCCATCAACTCATCATGACCATGAACTTTTCATGCTATTGGACACCCACAGTCAGCAGGACAAAATTTGCTTCTTTCCTTAACTAATGCATTTCATCATACTTGCTTGTGCATTTTCTTCTTAAGATTAAGCTGTGCCCACAGATGCAGGTGCTACAAGACAGAGTAACTCTCTCTCTTCCTCCTCCTTGTTTAACATTTGCACTAGTTGTGTCCTGCTCAAGAGTGGCCTCATTGGTACTAAATGCAACAAGTGTGCGGAACAGCAGCCATGGGTCTTGGAAGAGTGTTTTCTTCTGCTCTTGTCTGGTCATGCTGCATGCATAGGTGTTGTAACAGCGCTAAGCCCTGTGCTTGTTCGAGGCTTCCTTTGAGCAGCTTTGTTATACAACCTGTGGGGTGTTTTGAGGTGTCTGGAGGATATCTAGGAAGCAATAACCAGTGAGCAGTTCTTTCTATCTTTTAGCCATGTAAGATACATCTCTTTCTGGTGTTTGTTTAGAGAGTCCTGGGGGAGGTCTGTCTTTGACTGTAGTGGACATGGCAATGTATTTCTCTGTGTGGTTTATGGTATGTGTTGGATTGCTTTAAGAAGAGCCTGAGCTGTGGAGAGGCAGGTGGAACTGGTCTCTTTCTGATGGTGGTTTGGTGGCTGCTCAGCTGGGGCAGACTAAATGGGCTGCAGGGTTCTGCTGGGCACCATTGCTAGGTATGTTGCAGTAAGACACATCTCTGGGGAGAAGCAGGGTTTGGCCGACAGCTGGACAGGCCTTGGAGGTGGTGGAAAGTGCTTCCTAGGGGTGAAGGTGCAAAGTCTAATGTAATTCAGAAAGATACAGAGATGGCAAGGAGTGACACAAACTTGTTTATAAAACGTTTACGCTTCTGTTCTTCCTAATTATCTTATCTCTGTAGAACAAGATAAATCTTGTTGTAAATACTCTAATAAAACCTGTTTTTATGGGAATCTAAAAGCGCTTCCAGGGTTTTTGGCAATGCTGAGTACAGGTGAAGAGAGAGCATGTCTGCCTCTCTGGTTTAGCTGAGTCACAGTCCTGTCACGCCCTGGGCAGCCTGGCAGCCCTCCCAGGGCACCCAGCCACCCAGTCCCCAAACTGCAGCAGTAAACATGGCAATGGTGTTCAAAGCCTGTCAGTGAGCTTGCTGGAGGTGACTGTTTTTCAGGTTGACTTTCTGTATGATGCCTGTGGCAATCAGTGAAGTCAAATTATTGCCCTTTTATGTTATACTCTGACATTACCAGTCTTCAGTGTGGTTTTGAATTGTTGTATTCTCTCAGCCTTTCTTCTAAAACAGAAGGGCAGAAACCCTAATAACTTATAGCAGGAATTGTCAAGAAGGGGGTATACTTAGAAATTACAAGTTACCCACATTTTTGTAAAGGGAGTAGTTTGCTTTTATTACAGTGTTACACTCCTAATTTAAATTTTTGTTTTCCTGTTCACCTACAGACATTTTTTTAACATCAGTCTTTTCTAAAGTCTTAAACATCATTGGTGTTTACAGGTAAAGAGGAAGGGTCCTGTGACTCTGCAGATCAGCTTCCATCTGCAATTTCACCTCATTTGGCAAGAGAAGACAACCGTGTGCTGGAGTCAAGTCAGGGTAGGTATTATGACAATTTTATTTTCTTTTATTCAAGAAATCAAATTATTAACAAAGCTGGAATGTGCTAATGATCCAATTACAATCCACCTTTTAAATAGATATAGGAAGAAAAAAAAACTTCACCATGTTTTAAGTAAAGATAGAAAAATTTGGATTTTTTTAATAAGAAAATTATTTTACTTGGTCACTTTGAGTGGCTTTATGCTTCCTTTCCACATTTGAAGTATAAGAAAGCTCGAAAACTCTCTGTTGTTATGAAGGATTGAATATCTCAGACTCTACCTTTCTTTACGTTGTTGCCAGGAGATTCTACCTTTCTTCCTTTAATTTGGCATAATTTGTTATTGATCTTAAAGATATTTCTTCAGCTGTGGATATATTCAAAGTTTCTTAATGCATTTAGTGGCCCCTATAGCATATTAGGATTATCTGGATGTCAGCTGTGAACTTTTAAAAATAAAGTATTATACTTCTATGTCTTTTGGTTGGGAAAATTAAATTGAAATGTGTATACATAGTCCATATTATCTTCTAAGTTTTCTGTAGCTGAAATGCATAAATAATGAATTCTTCCTTAGCCTGATAATCTATAAAACCTAATAAAAATGTTAAAACATAATTATTGCTGATCTTTACTAAATTGGGAAGAAAGTGAAAGTGTTACTGTTGGGGAAACCAGGGGAAGACTTAGGACTAGGTCCTGTGTAGGAGGTGCAGGACGTAACAAAGAGATTAGACATTTAATATGAGAGATGCAGAGAGAAAGGAGAGAGGCAGAGAAGGTGGTCATACTCGTAAATATGTTTTTCATCTGAGTCCCGTTGAAAGCAACACAGTTCTTTAAAAATAAATAATCAAACATGCAGCTGGTCTTAAAGCTCATCATGTTTTATCGTAGATCTTTTGCTGACATTGTTTTCTTATTGACGTCAATGAGGGTTTCAAAATCAATTGAAAGCAGCTGTCTGTTTTAAATACATATTGAAGTCATCAGGAGAAGTGGTATACTGTCTTTCACTGCAATATACATGTCTTTTCATCACAATTTTTTATCATCAGTCAGTGACTTTGTTTATATTTGCTGTAATGTAACATGTAGTAGGACAGATGTATCAGATAAGGATGCACTGTAATATATAACTGGTTTTACCAAATCCGTCAAACCTACTTTCATCTTAAATACAATATTATTTATTTTGCTCTTTTGTCAGCTGCTGTCAAGATTTTTCTCTTTTAACATTTTAGAGTATGACTCTTTTGAGGAAATAAAGTTCATACCCCACTGATTTAATTTCTTGTATCTATTTATATTGATTTTTGTGCTAGTGTATTAGGTTGAATGATCTTTACACAGTGAATTTTCATTGCATGGTTGCATTGATGTATATGGTTACCTTTCGATCTTGACCCTTTTTTTTAGAATAAGAATGTATTTTTGTATTGACCTTAAAATCCTTTCCAAAGTGACACTGGTAAAAGGTTTGCTTTACCTGAAGTCATCTTATGTCTTCAAGAAATTGTATGATTGCTGCTGTTTTTTTCAGTCTTACTTTGCGTGGTCAAAAATGTGTTATGCAGACAAGTACAAAGAATATGAGCTAATACCTTGAGAAGACAGCCTGTCTAAATGTATAGAGAGATACAAGTTGATTACATTTAGGTGAGGCTAAGCATGTTGTAGGATTTGGTCATTTCTTCTAATATTTCAAAGCAGTGAACATAAGAACTTTGCCTAAAGAAGGATTGTGGTCTCTGCCACATCTCTCAGGAAAGGCAAGTGCCCTGAACCCAGCTAGCAGGATAGTGCTCTGTACTCTCTGATTGCAGAGTATAAAGGGATGCTCAAAGTCTTTTTTTGAAATAAATTTCATGTATGGCTTGATGCTTGAGGGAAAGCACTAAGGAAGTTCTGAAAAGGGGCGAATAGCCACTTCCCCCTAAATAGAGCTCCTATAAATACTTCATTCAAAAACCCCACAAAACCTGCTGTTGCTGGAGCTGGAAATTATGTCTATAGCTACTGTATTTTGTTACAGGATGGATATATTTGTAGTTTCTTTATATCTTCATGGACCTGCAGAGGGTGCAAAATCTCCATGTAAGATGGCTTAGAAGAAGCTGAATTAGTACTGCATTTACCATGAATGTTTTGTTTCTCTGATAACTTGTAGGAACACTTTACCAGCAGCAAGATCCTTGCCAGAAATTTAATGGTAGAAAAAGTGGAGGTAAAAGCATTTATTGTTGCAAACAGGGCTGTTGCCATTTCATTTGCAGAAGTGTTTTCTACTTTGATGTCTAAACCTTGTTCTTTCTAGCGCAGTGCCTAACTATACTGCCTCTTGTAATCTTACCTGTTTCCTTAATAATATAATTTCCTCTGCATCATCTCTATTTTACATTTTTCTCTCCAGCCTTTTATTTTAATCTCTATATTTTGTCTGTCTGCTTCTATTTGAATGCTTGCTTCCATCTCTAAGCTGTTTGATTCACATCACGAACACAGTGGAGGTAAATGGCCAGCTACATCGCTTTGGCAACATATTTCATTTTCACATGATCTCAACAGTACACAGAATAGCAGAATACAATATCTGAGACATTATTGCAATTTCACATTGTTAATTTTCACAGATTTAGTAGAGGTATTCAATGTCAGAAAGTGTGAAGCTAATGATTAGGGGAAAGACTTAAAATATTAAAAATTTCTGGGATAAAGCTTAAAAAAACCCATTCTCTTCTGCAAACCAAACCACATGCTTACCTATCATTCAATTAGAACAGTTTATTAAGGAAAAAAAAAGAATCAAAATACCTGGCAAGGGAGATGCAGGAAAGTTTTTAGAATGTGGTGGTAAAACTCATCTCATGTCTAACTTTCCCTTTTCATAATAAATTATTTTTTTGCTGTTTGCTTGGTTTGGGTTTTTACTTAATATTTGGCTCCATTCCAGCCTTGAAAGAGTTGTATTACAATATGTTTGGATATACAGCAGCCTTACAGATTGGTAAGATATATGTTATGAGTCTTTGTGTAGGAATGAATCAGCATTTAAATTAGGTTCTCTGTGTCTGGTCAAGGGCAGAATACTGTGAAGGTTTTTAAGCAAGTCACATTAGTTTTCTGGCTGTAACAAAAACTTCTTTTGCAATGACCTGCTTATATGTGGTCTCTGGGTTGATGAAAATAAATCAACATGGATGGCAAGAGGCAAAATGGGTATCCTTTTGCTAAGGCCCAGTGTAATTCCTGATGTTCAGCATGGCTGTGGATGATGATGATACCAGGCAGAGTAGAAAGAGCTCGTTGAGGCTAGTCCTGATCCTGCTGGAGAAGAGAAGCTGAGCTATTGCATTTAAGAGGTGGAGCTGTACAAACTGATTTTAATAGCAAAATGTTGGGAGAAATTGATAGATTTTTTGGTGACTTATACAATATATTCTGTTAACAGTTGTTTGATGTCTCTGTTTGGCTTGTGCCCTGTCAAAGTATTTTAGAGCTTTACTGAATAAGGGTGGTTATGTACTTGAGGAGGTGTGTCAGCTCCTGCTTTAAGGAGTGGGAAAGAGTTTGTTATGTGCAAAGGATTATTTATCTGTCTGAGATCTAACAAAATTATTTCTTATAAAACTATGAGTTGGTGTGAAAGTATCAAACTAGAAGGAAAATTTTATCTTGCAGCTGATACTTATCCAGTGTAAGACATTTTAGTCAGAAGTTTCAAAAGGAGTCTCTTAACATAGTGTATTTTGTATTTGAAATTTTTTAATGACTTTGACTAAGTGCGTACATGGAGTTTTCTAAGATTAAAATGATTAATCGTAAATAAAGTGTTTGATTTAAAGATATTTTTAGGATAACATCGTGATAGCTGTGCAACGTCATAATGACAATATTGCTGTTTTCTTTGTATACAAGAATGACAAGATTTAAATCTGCTAGAAAGAGCACAGACTCAGTGAAATATTGTGGTAGGGAAGAGGAATATTATTCTTCACAAATGACAGATTAAGGGCTTGGGGCCTATTAATTACCCACCTGCAGCTTTCTTATAAACCAGTGATATTTATATTTGAATAATTTAGAGAAAGATGTATGAGTAGCTGCCTACCCTTAGTGCAGTATGATGGCCTCTCCTAGGATTAGAAAGCTGAGGGTTGTAATAATGTGCAATTACTCAAAGGGACAGGCAATGCAAGGCAATGTCACAGGGGAAACACTAATAACATAGCTCATTGGGATCCATGGCACATTAGGTAAGAGAGTCTTTAGGATGAGGGAATTATTTTGCAGAATTCCTTGTTCATCAATCACAGATATAGGTGAGTACATAAGACAGCCTATGTACAGCCCAGAACAAATCTGCAAATAGTGAACAAAACAGTGTATTTAGATTTATTTACGTGTTAGGCTGAAATTGTAGGAGAATCACCTCCCTGAGCAGCAAAGCGTTTCTTTTGGTTTGTGCCCCTAATTCAGGTGACAGGAATGGCTGGTCCAAAGGAACTGGTGCGGCGCTGGAGCCTGGCATGGACCAGCTTACATTGATGGTGAGGCACGTGGGGGTGATGGGATGCTGATACCTGGGTACAGCTCCAGGACACGATTTTAAGGACAGCCTGGCCTGAGTGGAGAAATTTAATGTGTGATTATTTCAACAGTGTATTAACTAATACTTCATTAGGTTCAGAGTGGTAAGAAGGAAGCCATAAGGATTACCTTCTCCCTTGGGAAACTCTTTTCTGTATCATGGGCAATTTATTATTTCCAAGTATGATAATATTGTCCTTTATTATCAGCGGACATTTTAAAAAATCTGACTGCAGCATTAGTTTTATTTTCCATGTATCCTAGGGCATGAGAATTGATGGAGAGCCTTGCCAGGAGAAAAAAAAGCAAAACCACCACAACACGTTCATTTTTATCCATTTTGTTGATGTCTTTGATTCTTACATTTCTGTATTTAAAACTTATCATTTCAATAAAGAGACTGATAGAGTTTGATGTGAATTTGGCAACTCGACACCCATCAAATGTGGAATTAGTAACAGGGATAAATAAGAACTTTTAAATAAAAACAGATAAATGAGGGATTGCTGAAGAAATGCGGAGGTAAATAAAGGTCTTAATTCACAATCCATTCCAAGCATGCTGCCTCCAAGGGACTTAATTAGCTGAGCAACAAAGCTCTTATTACAAAAAAACCTTTATAAAAGCAGCAAGGTTTCTAGTACTTCAAGTGGTGCTCCTGTGATAAATTTACCATTTGAAAAAACAGCCAATGTTTCACATTTACTTGTGTTTATGAAGGAGAACAGAAGGGAAAGGGCCCTGCAAAGAGAACCTTAGGGTAAGACAGATGCTGCTACCACTGGAGCCCCTGTATTATTAATTAATGGCAGCTTTAAGCACAGATGTGCAGCAGTGTGGATTGTTAAATTCATTCCATAAAAACCTATTGACTGAAAAAGGATTAGGGTGGGGCTCCTTAGGTACAAGATTTTAAAAAGATTTCTTGTCTGCATAGTTTATAATGATGCAGAGAAGCCCCCAAGCTGTCATCATCATGTCCAGAACTGGACCTGCACAAATTCTTTTGGACACATGGAGGGCGGTAGGGACTCTGGTAGGGCTAAAGCACAAGGTCTGCACAGGCTTTTAAATGCTGCGTTTCTCTGGTAACTGGCACTGCTAAGAACACTTCAGCCTTTGTGTTTTCTATTCTCTACAATCTACTCATCACTGAATATGTGCTGTTTTGTATAAGCAGGTAATGACGCTTCTTACATGGCAGTAAAATCCAGTGAAAAGCAATTTCCTTCCCATAGGTAGCTGCTGCCTGCAAGCTGCTGGCTCTATAAAGAGAAGGTAGTTTCACACTGACTTCACACTCAGGAATAGCTGGTTCAGAAAAAAAGCCAGTCAAGGAAGGAAGCCAGGAGACTGCGTGGCTAAACAGGGAACTGCTGGGTAAGCTCATTTGGAAGAGGAGAGTTTACAGATCATGGAAGGAGGGGCTGGCCACTTGGGAAGAACATAATGCTGTTGTCAGGGGATGTAGGGAGGCAACTAGGGAAGCTAAGGCCTCCTTAGAATTAAACCTTAGAGGGGTCAAGGACAACAGAAAGAGCTTTTTCAAATACGTGGCAGGTAAAACTAACACCAGAGGCAATGTAGGCCCACTGATGAATGGGGTGGGTGCCCTGGTGACAGAAGATACAGAGAAGGCAGAGTTACTAAATGCCTTCTTTGTTTCTGTCTACTCTGCCGGAGACTGTCCTGAAGAGCCCCATACCCCTGAGGCCCCAGAGGAAGTCAGGACAGTGCAAGACTTTGCCTTGGTTGATGAGGACAGGGTTAAGGAACAATTAGGCAATCTGGACATCCACAAATCGATGGGCTCAGATGGGATGCACCTGCAGGTGCTGAGGGAGCTGGCTGACATCATTGCTGGACCACTCTCCATCATCTTTGCCAAGTCTTGGGAGATGGGAGAGGTGCCTGAGGACTGGAGGAAAGCTAATGTCACCCCAGTCTTCAAAAGGGGTAAGAAGGAAGACCTGGGTAATTATAGACCAGTCAGCCTCACCTCCATCCCTCGGAAACTGATGGAACGACTTCTCCTTGGTGCCATCTCAAGGCATATCAAGGATAAGAGGGTCATTAGGGGCAGTCAACATGGCTTCACCAAGGGGAAGTCATGCTTGACCAACCTCATAGCTTTTTATGAGAATGTAACAAGGTGGATGGATGATGGCAGAGCGGTGGATGTGGTCTACCTTGACTTCAGTAAAGCATTTGACACAGTCTCCCACAGCTTTCTCATAGCTAAACTGAGGAAGTGTGGTCTGAACGATCGGGTAGTGAGGTGGACTGCGAACTGGCTGAAGAAAAGAAGCCAGAGAGTTGTGGTCAATGGGGCAGAGTCCGGTTGGAGGCCTGTATCTAGTGGGGTGCCTCAAGGGTCGGTGCTGGGGCCAGTACTGTTCAACATATTCATCAATGACTTGGATGAGGGACTAGAGTGTACTATCAGCAAGTTTGCTGGTGACACCAAGCTGGGAGGAGTGGCTGACACACCAGAAGGCTGTGCTGCCATCCAGTGAGACCTGGACAGGCTAGAGAGCTGGGCCGGGAAAAATTTAATGAAATATAACAAGGGCAAGTGTAGAGACTTGCATCTGGGTAGGAACAACCCCAGGTTTCAGTGTAAGTTGGGGAATGATCCATTAGGGAGCAGTGTAGGGGAGAGGGACCTGGGGATCCTGGTAGACAGCAGGATGACCATGAATCAGCACTGTGCCCTTGTGGCCAAGAGGGCCAATGGCATCCTGGGGTGTTATTAGAAGGGGGGTAATTAGTAGGTCGAGAGAGGTTCTCCTTCCTCTCTACTCTGCCCTGGTGAGACCACACCTGGAATATTGTGTCCAGTTCTGGGCTCCTCAGTTCAAGAAGGACAGGGAACTAACTACTGGAGAGAATCCAGCATAGGGCAACTAAGATGATTAAGGGAGTGGGATGATTAACCTCCCTTACGAGGAAAGGCTGAGGGAGCTGGGTCTCTTTAGCTTGGAGAAGAGGAGACTGAGGGGTGACCTTATTAATGTTTACAAATATACAAAGGCTGAGTGTCACGAGGATGGAGCCAGGCTCTTCTTGGTGACAAACAATGGTAGGACAAGGGGTAATGGGTTTAAGCTGGAACATAAGAGGTTCCACTTAAACTTGAGAAGAAACTTCTTCTCAGTGAGGGTAACAGAGCACTGGAACAGGCTGCCCAGGGAGGTTGTGGAGTCTCCTTCTCTGGAAACATTCAAAACCCTCCTGGACATGTTCCTGTGTAGCCTTATCTAGGTATTCGTGCTCTGGTAGGGGGATTGGACTAGACGATCTTTCAAGGTCCCTTCCAATCCCTAGCATTCTATGATTCTATGATTCTCTGTAGCAAGAAGAGCCTATGTAATATGGCATGACTACTGGATAAACTGAAAGGATTAAATGACTGAGAGAATGCATTTTTAAATTATGTTTCTCTGAATTAGAAGTGAAATAAGCTCTAATGTTTTATAATTAGGAAAAACCAGGCTAGATTCCAAACAGGACCCTGCATTCTGCAAAATCAATGTATGGTCAGAATGAGAGAAGATATCTATTTTTAAATGTCATTAGAGTCTCAATTTCTGTTGGCGAACATGGACACTGTTAGTGTTTTAAACAGCAAGAACCAAATACTCCCCTCTTCTTTCTAGGCACCTGTCTTCCATATGACCATTAATTTTGTCAACCTTTTATTTTCCTGTAACATTTTCTTACCTATTAGGGCAAGGGGCATAATATCAGTGATTGAACCTTTTATCAAAGAAGTTGTGATGTCTTTTTAAGATTTTTTTGGTGCATCTACAATTTCAATATTAGAGAACAGAACAGGGGATCCTCCTTTCCAGGTTCTGACCACACACTCTGGAGGGCAGGTGCTCAGAGTGATCTTCATCTTGCAAAGCAGAAAGGTCTATGGAGAGCTGATAGGTCATCTTCGCCTGATCTGTAGCTCAGAGGTCTGATACAGGCCAAGTGTGATAGGGAGCACAGTGTTGTGTTTCAGGATCTCCAGTTTCCTACTATGAACCTGGAGCTTCCTTCCTTCCTTCCTTCCTTCCTTCCTTCCTTCCTTCCTTCAACAGTCTCATTTTGCCACTGCTGTCTCCTCATGGTTTCACAAAAGAAAAGGAGATCAGATAATGTATTTTAGAGATGGAGTTCAATTCAAAGTAGGATTGCTTCTCTTTGACGTAGCCACTATGATTAACTTCTTTCAACTGGTACTGTTAGTCACCATGTTTCTAGGAGCCTTTAGTTTCACTATCTTTTAACACAAAAAAAACAGAAGTCTGCTATATATTATTTATAATAATTTCTTTTAGTAAATATCTGTTATTATTTGTGGAAAAAAATATGATGAAAGCTCTAGAAACCTAAAATCCTTTCATCAACTTCATGTTAGATGCACCAAGTCACCAGCAGTGTGAGCTTCCAGTTCATTCTGGGATAAGATTCCTACAATGACTAAGCAGAGGTAAATGCATTCCCCAGCCTGGTTTTGTTTAGGAACTCAAAACATATGGCAGAAAAATAGAGCATTTTGGGGGGAAGTTTTTATGCTGTTTTTGTGATAATAATTCAGTCGCTATCTTTTTGCAATTCTTTGCATATACAGATGAGAGCTTTAGTCAAATTCACATTCAAGAAGGCATCATCTTAAATAAAAATATGTTGTTTCTTTCTGCAGAAAGAAAATGAGTGTAGAGAAGGACCAAACTCCTGATTTATCCTTAAAGACAGACAGGAAGAGAAAGAAAGGAAGAGTTTTTCTTTAAATGCAAAATGCCTGTCTGGCTGTGTTTTTAAGTGAACTAATAACTCCTTATAAAGAGAAGTTGAAATCCTTGTAAGGTGTTTCTTACACAAAACAAGCCTATGAATTTGAACAATATCACATTATACAAATCTTCACCAAATGAAAAAAAGGACTTTAGCAGAGTTTCTCATCAGAGCTACAATAGTATTTTTCAAAACTTTCATTTTTGTTTAACTTTAGAATCCAGATGTTCTCTAAAATACTTATTGAAAAACATTCACAGGTATGAAGAAGCTGAAATGCAATAGCTTCTAAACACCTGTATTGCATTTGCTGCAAGGCTTATCTGAGGTTGAATTATAGTTCTCTGTGGGCTTGATTGAAACCCTATGAAAATCAGGGCAAATGTTTCCACTATATTGAGTATGCTTTGGATCAGGCCCAGAAATTTCACTTCCTTGTTGACTGTAGCATCAAAGATGACTCAAACCAGCCCAGTTTAGTGGTAATCAGGTCTTTTAAGCTTCTCCACCTGCACTTCTTAATGCACAAAAACACAGCACTGGTGAGTTACATCACAGTGTCAGTACTGATGCCCATAATGTGCCAAACTCCCTGGGTGCAATTTTACCTTTTGCTTTGGAGAGAATGGTCTCAAAAATGAAGACTGAATTATGCTCTCTACCTTTTCTCTAAATGTAAAAGTGCTTTAAAGAAGAATTTTAATTTTCACTATCTCAAGTCTCTGCTAATTTGGAGACCCATCGCTGGCCTTCTGCTGTGTGGTCTATGTTCACTGATACACTTTGGCTTTAAATAAAAGTTGTGGTGTATTGGGTGATGTATGTTCATTACAATTTGAGGGAGTATTAATGCCATTAAAAAGCACAGCAAGCCCTTATCTGAAACATGTGTACATGTTTAGTCACCTGTGTTTTGAAGGGTGGAGTCCAAGTGGAATCAATTGGGAGTAGATATGTGTAGGCATCATTTGCATTACTCGAAGAGATGCCAAGAGACTGTCTTTTTGAAAAAATGCAAAGAGAGAGAAATAAAATGGGGTGATATGCCAGAGAGAGAGAAAGAGCTATTAATTGAAAGTTGGGTTAAGGACAGCTTTTGAGCAAAGTAATTTTTTGTCTTCTTTCCACAGCTAGTTCAAAAGGGAAGTAGCCCAAAAGCGAGTAGATGTCAGTTCAGTTGCAATGATCAGCTGCACTAAAACATACACTCAGATGTACCAGCCATTAGCTGCTTGACAGACTTGGCAGAGAAGAAGTAAACTGGATTAGAGCAGAGAGAGAGACAAACCCTTTGGCAGTGGATTTGCTAATGAAAAAAATAACTTCAGAATGACTGGGTGGTAAAATCCTAATGCAGATCAGATGGTAGTTTTCATTTCAGTGAAGGATTCAGTATAAACTCTCATGTCCTTTATAGATTTTATGCTAAGTATCTCAATTCAAAACAACACAGGTTTTAATTTTCACTCAATTTTTACAATGAATTATCTATCTAGGATGAAAAGTATTGTATCTCTGTGAAGATAAACTCTTTGTAGTGCCTTCAATTAAAGATAAGAGATTTGGTGTGTGTATTTCTAACCATCACATATAGTACCTTTTTTTTTTCTCCCCAGCAGAAGTAATTACCCATATGAACTGAGATTTTTTTCTAGAAAAAACGGTGAGAAAACTTTAGCTATTGAAGGAAACTCCCATTACTTGTGCTGGTACTTTATGTCCTCTCTGAATAACAGAAGTTCATGGCTGTCAGGTTTTGAACATTGTATAGGAATCCACTACATCTTAAAAATAGATTTCTGTTATTTCTCCCTTGCACTCTAGGAATTCCAAATGAAATTTCTTTTTATGAAAGATAAGCCATTTGCTTCATCACTTCATGTACATCTTAAGGGAAATGAAAAATAAAAAAGCGAACAACCAAAACTCCACCAAAATATAAGGAATGAGCAGAGTACATCTACTGCACATGATCTGAATATTTAGACATACTCAGTGTCTTGCTGATCTCCCTGACACTCAGGAGACTCAACTGGATGGGAGATCTCAGTTGCGTGTTCTGGCAGGGCTGAGAAGAACTTGTCTCTACTGGGCTGCTTCCATAGGATACCACTACAGAGCTCTGTGATGGCTTTTCTTACATGATCTTGCCTTGGTAGTGGAGGCTAACTTCATCAGCACTATTATTAATGCATTTTACCAATTAAAAAAAACCACAAACTTTTACAAGCCTCCTTACTATCAACTGCTGGAATTCTAGTGACTTTTAAAAATGTTGCTGGTTTACACTCCAGCAAGCTGAAGGAAGCTTATTCTGTTCTTCACATTTCAGCAGAGCATTACAAATGCTGTTTTGCTTAATTCTTGTGAAGAAGCTTGTCTATCTTCTCCATAAATAATTATTTTCCACAAATGCTGGATGCAGTTTCATTAAAACTTTGTTATCCTGTCTCTTTTATTTCACACTAGTTGAGTTTATGTGTGGGATTAATTTCTTCTATGCTGCTGATTTGCAAACAAAATGGATTGCTAATTTGACATGTACAACAAAACTGGAAACTTAGCTGACATATAACACTTGACAGCTTCCAAGTGTTTTGTTGTACATGCTATGAAACATTCATACAGTAAGGTATGTTAATCAGAGACTGGTGTGTAATTTTTGAAAAGGAGCCCCTTTAAATATGATTCTGAAGTATCACAATGGTGCTTGTTATTCTGCTGCTGTAACTTTCCTATAGTATACATTATTACATTTTCCATTTCACTGACTTTCATAGCCAAGTTAGCTGATTCATACTTACAATCACATGAAAAAAATACACACAAAGGAAGATTTTTGATTTTTATTTTATGGAAATTTTTGGAATTGCCTTTTTTATGTTTCTTTCCCATTGTTCTGGTGAACTTACTGTTTTTGAATTCTTACTATGTCACTACAAATTGCAAATCTTCTCTCTTGGCTAATCTATGTGTTCTTTGATTCAATAGCATAAAGTATAGCTCTGTAATATTTATGTAGTCTGCCTTACAATATTCAACTTCAGAATGATTCCTCTAATGCTAACATCTCTGCCTTGAAAATCATGCCAGGTTTCTCCAGCACTCCTGTAAGAACTCATAATATGTACCAGCATGTGATTATTACTTTTTTTTTTTTTTTAGTCTGGTCCAAATCTTTTCAGACTGCAGTCAGACCCATAGTAGGAAAAACGTGTGCATTTTCATTTCTGATGATGGCAACTTCCATTTTGCTAGCCAGCACAGCTATCATCTATTTGCAGAGATCACGACTGTTGGTGTGGTAGATGGGTAAGGAAGATGAGAGTGAAAATGATTCTTAACTAGCTGAAGTCAGTAAGAGTCTTTCTTAACCTCTAGATCCATGATACTAGAGCTTAGCTTGTAGCTTCTGTTCAAAGCATTTCCCTTTTACACTGCAGGGCTCACCCAAACCTACTCAAAATTCATTTCAGGCTAGTCTTGATTCTAAATGATTTCTGTCATTAGGGTCCTACCTTGATGTTCTGCTAGGAATATAAGCCTTTTTCTTGCCACTTAAAGTAGGCTATTGTCATCCTGTTTATTAGCATTGTTTTTTCCTGCTGATTCTATTTTTTTTTTTTAATTTTATTTTTATTAATTCTTTTAATTACAGACTGTTGTGAAGATTGCACGACAAAGTAACATGGAATTAACAGATACCTGAGCTTTTTACTAAGTAACAGCAATCTGTGGGAGTTAGAGTCTGTAATTGTTATGAGGGAACTGTACCAAGCACTGAATTACGTATTAGTCTAGTTTGCTAATGACTAGGCATACAGTGTTTCTCTGTCTTGTTGTCTTCGTCATTTCATATTAATACCAGACTAAAATCTGAAGACCCTTCTGTAGGGTATTGTCTGCAGGTGATGGCCTGCCCCACAGCTGTGCGTAGCTCTTTCTGCTGTTTTGTGTTCCATGAGATACATGGCTTCTATGATGGGAGAAGCCTTTTTGAAAGCTTCTGCAGCTACAACTGAAAAAGGTCTTCCAGCTGAAGGACCTTCCTAAGTTGAGAATTTAACAAGGGGGCATCCAAACCAGTCATAAAGAGCTTTTCAGTTGGCTGGATTACATACTTACCTTGGAATGAGACTCTCTTGCCTGCACTTGCAGGCTGTTCCTATGATCTGTACCGCTTTCTCAACACGGCAGCCCTTTGCTATCCTCTACCACTTGCTGCCCACTTCCTCGCACTTTCCTTCTCCTGCTAGTCACAGTCATCTCCTCTACAGTCCCATCCACTTTGCTCTTTCACCATTGCTGCCACGGACTTGCTCGCTGCTTCTTTTAGCTTTATGATGGAACACAGTTAAAAGAAAGTATATGTTGCATGGCATGAAAAAGATGCTTTTATCATGGAGTTAGTCTTCTGTTCCTACCCACAATGGAAATCTGTCTGTTTCATATGCTTTTCCACTAGTTTAATTAAAAGCAGCAGTCCCAGAACTGGATACCCCAGTTCTGTTTATTTTGGTTTTGTCTTTCACCTGTTACTATTGTTTTCTCCTTTCCATTTACAAGCTCTTAAGGACAGGTACACTGACATATAAATAAGAAAAATAGCAGCAGGGAGGTGCCCATGGTATGAGCCTGGCTGTGACAGAGTAGGATCATGCTTGGAGGACTCAAGTCATAGGGAGATCAAGCCCTGTCTTGTTTTTCTTCTTAAATCAGCTGGTGACTTCTCTCTTCTAGCACATTCTTGTTCTCCTTTTGTCCCTGTGCTTCTGCGAACACCTGAGAAGTTAGTCACTTTCTAGATTAAATTTACTTGAAATGCCAAATATTTTCTAAAGATTAGTTACTGGTCTGCATCTCTGGTGGGTATAATTTTCATTTTGTTTGGCTGCTGTGGCTCTGAAGGTTCAAACCGGCTCAGCATATGCGTCATTTTCAGTCCCTGTTGCTGTGAGTCACCAGAGCTGAAAAAGCGACTTAATGTGTATCATGGGTGTTTTTTTGCACAGCACGAGTAAAAATGTGTTCTTTTCTAACTGTGAAACTCAAGTAAAATCCTACATAAGGAGAACTCAGGGACTCCTCTGCTGTAATACAGAGTGGATTTTGTATTTCAGAAACATGAAACACTACTTGTTCCTTTGCAGTCAGAATAAGCCAAATGATAAAGGAACTAGTCATTTGAGATATTTTGGTCAGGGCACTGTGGGCACACATAAGCCTCAATGGCTCCCACTCACCTCACCTGGGGCCTTTCCTAAACTCCTGCCAATTTAAGCACAGGGCTTCTGGGGGCTGAGATTTGTTAGGGACAGCAAGGTCTGCTAGTACCATCAGGATCCCGACAATGCATTTGAGTACCTTTTTTTTTCTTATTATTTTTCTCTCCAATAAAAGTTTCTAAAGTATCTGTACCTCTCCTACACTGTGTACTGACTTCCTGCATTTAGAAAACTCCACACAAAACAAACATTCTCCCATCCATGAACTGGGTATTGTGAACATCTTAGGTGGTGAGCTTTTGCAACTGTTGCTGCAGAAATACCAGAATCAGAAACTAGACAAGACATTTCAGCTTATATTAGAAAGTAGATAAGTCTTATAATTAGTGCATAGCTCAGGGAAGACAGAATAGAGAGGCAGCTATTTTTCTAGTTAAGGCTGGGTTTTTTTTCCACGTTGCTAAAGCCCCTATCTAATCTGAGTTTTGTTATGTACAATCCATTGCAATAAGCTTATGAAAACGTAGGTTAACATTAAGGGAACAGTTCACATTAACATGCAGAGTTATCAGCAGCAAATGTAATACTCTGATTTCTTTGAATCATATCTGGGTTTTAAAAATATAAGCAAGTTATATTGTCATACCTGTAAATAGTTTTTTTTTCTGTACTTTTCATGGACTACAATTAATGAAGCTATTTATTACTGCATTTATATAATGATTGAATGATATCTTCTGGCCATAGCTTTTGTATTTTGATGCTTTTCATTTTCTTGTCTGTAATTTTACCTGTCGTTTTTTAAAGTGTAGACACTAAGGAGCCAGTGACTCTTTTTGTTTTTGTGTCTTCCATCCTGTTACCCAGTATTCTGAAGAGAGCATCTCTTGCACTGTTTCCATGGTGGATGATGCAAGGTATCGAAAGACAGGATTAAGTCTGAGTTTGGAAAACAGGTCAGGTTGGAGAAGGAGAGCCTAATAAAAACTGTTCTGTGCTTGCTATGCATTTTTTGCTATTTTGATTATCTGGTAGTAATGGTAAGACTGAGATCCAAGGGAGAAAGTGGGGAAGATGTGTTGTGACATGTTATGTGTCTGAGTATCAGCAATCAAAGTCAACTTAACTTTTCCAATGCCTTAATCAGGCTTTAAGAGTGATACCTCATCATTGGCTCCCATCTAGCTACAGGTTTTTATGTTATCACAGTATCACAGTATCACAGTATGTTTGGGATTGGAAGGGACCTCAAAAGATCATCTAGTCCAATCCCCCTGCTGGAGCAGGAACGCCTAGGTGAGGTCGCACAAGAACATGTCCAGGCGGGTTTTGAATGTCTCCAGCGAAGGAGACTCCACAACCTCCCTGGGCAGCCTGTTCCAGTGCTCTGCCACCCTCACTGAGAAGTTGTTTTTTCTCAAATTTAAGTGGAACCTCTTGTGTTCCAGCTTGATCCCATTACCCCTTGTCCTATCATTGTTTGCCACCTCCATTCTATCTACATTCTATCTCCTGTCAGTTGCTATTTCTGTTTCATACCTACTCCCTGCCCTCTTAGATCTGTGACTTAGCCTTACAACAGAATCAGTCCTTCTCCTGGTAAATAACTGGTCTGGCCTATTCTTTAATTGGATGCATCCCAGAGCACTCAACTTTTAAATACATTTTTTTTATTGAAAGGCAATTAAATTCATAGTGCAAATCCCCACAAACTTGGAACTGCCTCCAACTTTTATTACAAATACTTGTTGGGGAAAAGTATTTCCACTGTTAATGGAGGTAGATAGGAGACAAAGCAGTTGTCACAGTTCAACAGGCAGAGAAAATTGTTTGTTTATCTGTTTTTCTTACTGTTGTTGTTTTCATTGACGCAACACAATATCTAAGTAGCTGTAATGCTTGCCAAAGGAATGATATTGCTTTATTAAATCAACTCTGAGCACATTTTTGAGTACAAACAGAAACGAGATGCTTCAAAACAAACCCTAATGTAAATTGAATCTTCTATTATTACCTTTTGAACAGAGTGTGTGTAGAAGGCATAAATGGCACCGAATTTTATTCCAAATTTCCTCTGTCTTGAAGAAATTTACTCCTCGTGCTGGAGATACCTGTGCCCCAGCTGCTTGGGCTGGTGGTAGGACACCAAGGAGGTGCTTCAAGGCGCCACATCATGAAGGCTGATTTGGGAAATGGGAGGAGGGTAGGTCTGCCAGGATCATACAGAAGTTCATTTTCTTGCTTTCGCAGACACCACGTTTTATAAAGCCTTTTATGAACTTCCTGTGAATTTATGAGTTTATGCAGCTTTTATGAACTTGCAGAAATTGCAAGTAGGTGTTTAGATCCCCAGGTTTCCCTGTCTAGTTGACTAGCTTAGTTCATTTTATTAAGTGGTACTCTTAATTTATCAAATCTCCCCTTTTAATACAGAAAAGTCTTGCTACCAGAATTAATATATTTTATTTATCCTTTACTTTGAAAAATTTTGAATTACTGGCTCCAAAATTATTCTTGTAATGATGTTCCTCTTAAAACATCCTAACTACTTACTGCAAGTAAAGGTGTCAAACACTGTCACCTCCTGTAGACTGTGATTTTTGATTGGAAAAACAAACAAACAAACATACACAACAAATAAAAACTTGCTGGAATGGAGCACATTCTCCCTCTTGCACCAGGATAGCAAATACCTGGGATCTGTGTATGTGCTCTCCTGTGTTCATCGGTACGTTCCAACTGATATAATTAAAAACCTAATTGTGGAGATTCAAGATGGAAAAGATATATTAGATAATATTGTTCACTGCCTAGGGGCCAGCACAAGATTGTTTCCTATAAAACAGTTGACTGACTTCAGGGGAAGTTGAGTCTATAAGCAACATGCAGGTTCAGGCTCTTATTGAACAGCTGAAGGCTTTATATATATCTTTATTAAAACTTTTATTAAAAATCAGAAAGGCATTTCCATGCCCACTTGTTCTTTCAGATTTCAGCAGTGCTACCTTGTTTCACTGTGATAAGAACACATTTATTAGTTTTGTGTGCTCAAATGGAAGTAGAAAAAATATTAAAAAAAAAAAATTGGAAATGAAGAAATACTTGGCCTTATTAAGTCAGAGGAGGCCTACAGATGGCTTGGAGTTTCACCCAAAACTTCATCCTTTTTCCAGTTTATTTAACTGAGACATTGTGCTGGTTTTACTGAAAAAGAGTTAATTTTTTTCATGCACATAGAAACGCCTCTTTATCACAGGTAGTACAGGAATTTTTTGACTTAGTTTGAGAACGAGAAGGAAACACCATTAATGTTTTTCTCCAAGTAACTTTCCAGTGTCTTTGAGTAGGAATGAAGAGAATGTAAGATTTTACTGTTATCTTAGCTGTTGTCTGGGAGCTAAGGTCTTTCTGGGCTCTCTATCTGCATGTGTGAGGCAACTGGGAAGGGGGGCATTCTGAGGAACTGCACTGAATATATATATATATATATATATATATTTTTTTTTTTTTTTTTTTCATTTTCTGTATGTTAGTAGTAGTAATATTGGTATATTAGTTTTGTGGGGTTTGTTTGTTGGTTGTTTATTAGAGCGAAATAAGGACTCAGCAAAACGAGTCGATTCAATGTGAATCACGCTAAAGCCATGTATTACAGAAACAAGTCTCCTTATATACGCAACTATATTCTAATCATGCGTCCATGCTCCAAGCATGGATTCGCTAAATGAGTATCATGGGCTGTCCATGCACTGGAGTCTCACTGATGATACGTCCGATGATTCACGCCACGCCAGGACCCCAGTGATTGTGGAACGCCCCTCTTTCTCACAGCAGATTCTGTTCTCAGCTTCTCAAAGTGGCCTTGAGGTTCCTTTGAGCCTGACTAATTCAGCAACAAATCTTTATCTATCAAAACCCCTCCACAGTTGTTTGTGGGGTTTGGTTTGTTTTGTCTTGTTTTGTTTTGTCTTGTTTTGTTTTAATTAAAGTGGGTTTATCTCAGTCCACAAGTTTCTCCCTTCTCTTTTGATTCTTTCCCCCATTTGGGGCAGGGGCAGTGGAGGAGTGAGCGAGCATCTGTTGTGGTTTTGATTGCTAGCTCAGGTTATACCACAAGAGATGTAATAGTTCCAAAGGGTCTTACTTTGTCCATCTTATTTATAATTTTAAAGAGGTGTTATATAATCCATAGAGATCTCAGTTTTCATGGTAAATGAGTCTCTGCAGTCATGACCAACATGGAGTCCCAAGCTGTTTTAGTAGTAGCCATAGCAAGAAACAGTAGACACTGCCTGCTCTCTGAAAACCCTTAAGCTAAGTTCACTAAATGATTTTTTCCTCTGTTTCCTTAAGTTACAAATCTTCAGGAAATATACCCCGACTCCCTTTCTGTCAACCACACTATAAGCTGTGATTGTATATTGTGCTGTCTAGACAGTAAGTATTGCTGTGCAGGCTATCCTAGATCTTGCTGATGTTGAGTTGTGCGACGGCTGTGGTATTTTGTCATACTAGACTGAAAACATATTCAAATCCCTAAAACAAATTCAAGTCCTGGCAGTCCCAGGGGCTTTTTCCACATCTTGCTTCCACGTATACCCACTCCTGGATAGTAGAGTTACCAGAAACTGCCACACCACCTTTGTATGCAGCAATGGTGTTAAGATTCCTGTATAGCCATAGTCATCAGTTAATCTCTCACCTACAATAGTGAGGTACTTGTCTTTCTCCAGATGGAAAAAAGATCTCACAAGCGCATATAATTACCCAATGCAGACTATAAGTCACATAATGGGAAGCTCTCTCTATACTGAAGTTTGATTGTTACTCAGCTTTGAAAAAGAAACTAAACCCAATAAAACACCTCTGCTGTGAGCAACCCCAAGGCACCTGGTTGCAAAAACTGGATTAAATGAGTGCAGCCACAGAACATGTTAGGTAACCTGCTCTTATCAAAGTGCCTTACTCTGTGGTTCTCCTGAGATGCTCTGAACAGCAGTGCTATGTAGTGGTGTGTTGCTATGAGGGCAAGAAGCCTGAGGACTTGATGAGGAGTAGATATAAGAAAGTCACAGCATGTGTGAAAATGAGGTGGATTCCTTCTCTCCTGAAGTAACCTCTAAAAATTAGCAACTTAAAGTATTCAGCTTTCTATGCAGAGTGATGCAGGAGTATAATATTAATATGTTTAAAACTTTGTATACTTCTTGCCTCACTGAAATTTAAGAATTATAAATTATTTGAGCCAAATTACTTCCATCCCACTACTAGACAAAGCCAGCACACTGAAAGTTTGTCTCTTCTAAAGTATTATTGTGCCTGGGGTGTTAAGTGCAAGGCCAGAGATTTCAGGTTAAGTAATATTGTGGTCAAATGCTGCCTCTAGCTGCTTGCAATGAGATTTTCAAGTTAGCAACAGGCAGACCCAGTACTTGTATCCTTTCCAACTATGTATGATATAATTTGACATATATGGTCTCTGAAGCTCTGTCATACAGCAGGACCAAAGGAGAACTGTGTCTCCCCTGTGTAGTACAAGTTGAACTTGATTTGTTTTCATGTTAAGTTAGAGGGCTTGATTGCCAGTGGAGAAAGTTAATCTGGATCATCAATCTGTAATTCATATACTAAGCAGCTTCCTCCCATAATCATCAAATTGTGATTACTGTGAAAGTTCAAGTAAGTGCCTCTGCTGTGAGCAACAGCAAAACATGGCATCAGAATGTGTTGGCACTTGCTAATATGTAATCTGCTACATGTCAAAGATGAGTTAAGGCTTAGAAATCAAGCCTATTAACTGAGCAAACATTACCTGGATCAGTTCAAACAACCTGACAGACCAAAAGTATCACAATGAAGCAAGGATTCATGACCTTTATTAATTTCATGCGATGACAACAAATTATATCCTTGGTATACATACAGCACTGGAATTACAGAGAGAGTTTTGTTCCCTGTTTCTTTCAATATCTTGAATCTCTAAACTCTTTAGAGTAACTTGATGATTCAAACCCATTTTCAGGTTGTGCACAAAAGTAGGGAATAGAAATTACTGCTGTTTAGCTTAACTTTAGCCTAAATGAAGTCTCTGTGTGGCGGTCTAAATAGTAATGGCCATGCAAGTGTGTAAATGTCACTCTCAAAAACTTTTGAAAACACTGCTAGTATCTGGTGGAAATTTTCAGCTTGCTTCAGTACTCTTGTAAAATGTAGCCTGAAAAAGTTATTTCTCTGTTATGAGAAAACTGGAAACTCATAGAATAGTTAATATTATACTTTGCTTGTAAGGTCCTTGTCTGCAAATATGTTGAAGAAAAGTCTCTCTGATGAGACAGTGGTATGATGAGTTATATCAGCTATAAGTCTGGCTGAAGGGCTCCTGGCTACTTGCATAAGATGCCTTTACAGATGATAGTGATGAAAAAGCAGAGCTTTGAGGTGCTACAACACCAACAGAACCAAATTAGAAATGTTGAGCCATGTCTTAGTGACTCTGAAAACAACAGACCCTTGTAAATCAAATCCTATGTTATTGGTGTTTCATCATTGGAAACTTTCCATGAAAAATACTTCTGCTTCAGTCACTTTACTGTTATTTTGTTTAAAGGCCGTGGTATGATTTTTTTTCCAAGACTAAAGAAAAAGTAGGAAGTAAATTAATTTTAAAAGGTCTAAGCAAGTTTAAATGACTGAAGAAGTTACACTTGGAAGAAATCAGAGTAGAGGCATTAGAGAAATTGCCTTAAAAATAATCTGCAAGCCCTGCAGTAGCATGTATATTCTAGGTACTATAAATTGCCAAAATCCTGCCAACACCTCAGCATGCTTCTGTCCTTTGCAGGGTCTGCACAGTCAGGAGGAAGACTATTCTGGGGTTTTGCTGAACCCATGTGGCTCAGCATGTGGGTCATGTCAAAAGCTAAGAGATAGATACCTTCAAAACTAATCACAGAATATTTCTGTCTATTACGTACAATATTTTAAAGAAAAGGCTTGAGTCAGTAAGTGCTACTATAAAACCATTCAGTAACAATAATAATAAAAGCAAGTATTTTAGAAGTAATGAGTATGTAAGAGCAAGGAGTTAAAATAAAAATCAGTAGGCAGACTCAACTACAACTGACTCTGCCAGATGCATGCTATAATTTACACTCTCTAGGATTTGTTTATGTATTTATCAGCTTACGTTGACACTTAGGTAAGTATATGTACAAACAGAAACATGTACAAATATACACGTATTCATTTAGAACTATAAGTGGGACTTTTATTCTGTAGAATAGCCAAGAGAGTCACATGCTGACAATAAAATTCTAAAACCTTGGCTACTGTAGAACTAGACAAGAAAATGAAATCTGTAGACTCATGAGGATTTCGGACCTTTCTTCTGAGTAACCTCTTTAGACAAGCTGTGGACATGATGAGTCTAGTGTTGCAGAGGACCTAAAATCTGGGTTTTGTTGGTGTTGTTCTGAACTTAAATGAAATTCAGAAATAAAACATCTTTCTGGAAATTAAAAAATAAAACTTCTTTTATGAAAGTCAACGAGATCTTCTGCACTTCCAGGTTGTCAAAAGAGAGTGAACTTGTTGCATGCCCAGCTTGCTGGTTAACTAATAGTTTTTTGCCTTGACTGTGTTACATTGAGGATCTGCTGAAATGGAGAGTTAAGCAGGGATGCTCAGGATGCTAAGGATGTGGGATGCTCACAGACCATGAGATGTGCAGCCAGGAAGCCAAAGGTTCTAGAAATAAGTATGTTTTTACCTTAAGCTATAAGCTGGTTTCTGTTACACAGATCTGGCAGGGTTAAGGTAAAACTTGAACACTTCCATTCCTCTGAGCCCCCTGAAAAATGAAAAAATAATTGAATGGAAGTAGATTTGAATCTATTACCCTTCAAAGAGCACAAGATTTGTGCCTGTCTTTGTTTTACAATGAGTTCGTATCACTATCCAGCTTTCTTCCTGATCATAAATCTTTTTTAGAAGAAAGTATATTGCAGGGTTTATTCTGACCCTGAAGATGCTGGCTATGAATAGACCATAATGATTTGGACCTGGCACCAAGACATCTTGCTTCTGCTACCTGCAATTTTTGGATCTTTGCATTTTCCACAATATCAGTGGTAAATATTTTATTGCACAATATTCCAATGAAGCATCATCATCATTTCCTCCAAAGGAAAAAGATATGTCATGCCATATATTACTTTTATCTAGAGCTCTATGAAATCTGCTGCTTTATTCATGGAAATAGTTATCTATTTCTCAATAGGTTGCATAAGCCATTTTACATTTTTGAGGGTTGACTACGTGGGCCTTTGAACTTTGGCTTTTGAAATGTTGAGAGGAGAAAAAGTTTAAAAAACAATTTACATGGAGATCAGATAATGTTAATGTGCCACAAGCACAACACATTCGCACTTAGAAGTACAAGGTGGTAAAATATATTAATAGTATCTTGGTTTTAGTTGGTACTGAAGGGAGAGGCACTATGCAGCTCCTAATGAACTGAAATTTTAATTTCAGTTAAAGCCATTAGCTATTTCAATGTTATGACTACTTTCATGCACTCATCTCCACACTCACTAGAGTCCAACTTTGGGAAACACACCAGTGTCACTTAACTGGCAAGTGTAGTCACAAACAGGCAGAATGACCAAGAATAAATTGTAGGAATTAAGGCATGAAAAAAATTAGAAAAATACCAGTTTCTCCCCGTCTCATCTGACCACCCCCACCCTCTGCCAAGAATTAAAAAACATGGAGGAAGAAATTAACTTCTGAAATATTTGGAGTGAAATAATTCAAGGGAAGATGAGCACCCATGAACATATAGGCTCAAGAAAGAAACACTTTTTAACAACTAAAGGGACAATTATGATCACCTGCTTTACACTACTGACCATAGTGTTTCATGGGACAGCTTCTGCACTGGCTCACTGTGTGAGAGAACTGATTTTTGAAAAACATGAAATCTTCATATCAGATAAGCTTGTAACATCAGTAACTCCCAGATACTCTTGGTAAGCCCATTATGCCAATATTCTTCTCTAGTCTAACGTTATACCTATACTGGCCCTTACAGGTATTTCCAAATTAGCTCTATATTAGGTATTACGTTTACCAGACGTGGATAGTCTATAGTAGCATGGAGCTTGGTATGTGTTTGCACTCCGGAAGGAAGCAGGGTAAAGACTGCAGGAGACGTTTGCAATTGCCATCAATTGCCACAAGCATCTGGACCTTGATGACCTATGTTGATGTCACTGATCATTTGCCTCTTATTAGTAGACTTGGCATCTATGATTTAAAGATGCTTTAAGGCAAATATCCCATATCACTATTCTAATTAACATAGCAGCAAAATTGGCTAAGCAATAGGAGATAATAACAAAGTTACATTTGTGCTCAAATTTCTATGCCAATAGCATAAAATGTAAATAAAAATAATTGTAAAGAACTCTCTTTGTCAAAGGGTGGCCAAAGATTAGCTTTACAGCTGAAGTTACAGATGTGGAAATAATAGGCAGCTGGTTTCATTTGGGAGTCACACGATACAGTTCTTCTGCAGCCTTTTCCCTGCCACAAATTTAGGTAAACTTTGCATGAAACAGAAATAATACTTGTACTGTGCTTTTGAAGAGATTGTGGGCCAAGCCAAGAGAGCTGGAGTGGAGCAAGAAAGCCAAAGGATAGCACAAGCCAATAATGAAAGCAACATGTGATATCATCTGGCCAGAGAAAATTGAGAACAGTAGTGGGATTTAATGATTCATTTTGAAATACCCCTTGCAAGGAAAATAATGTATTCAGGGATCAGGATGGGGTCCTAGGAATTAGGAAAATCATGGTTTATTTCTGATATTGTCATGTCCTATCTGTGTGATTTGTGCCTCAGTTTCCCAGCCCATGTAAGCGCTCACTTAAAAGCTGTTCTGTGGGCTCTTCCATTGAAGTTTACTGCCTCTTTTGGAAACCCAGCTGAAAGGAATGAGAGGATGTCATTATTTTAATTGGCTATTAAATGTTTTGTATTTCAGATGAAACCAAAAGCTAAATAGAGTCCTGTACAAGCCGTTGAAGAAATTAGAAGAAAACAAACAAAAAACCCAAAATAAACCTCTTAGTGTTTTAAATAGATTCACCTTTCATTGGGCCCTTCCTGAGCATGTCTAGTTCAAACATCTCTGACAAGCACTCTGTAAAGCTTGCTTTCTGCTAGCAAGTGTGCCGGGAGTGGATCCTTTCTGATCCATTAAACGCAGACAATGTAGTGTTTAAAGCGAGTGCTGGCACGACTGCTGCACAGTCATGTCAGTGCTTTGCTGGTTTTAGAGCCTCTCGCGGTACTGAGGCCTGGACCTTGTGTCCTAAGTGGGGAGGAAGGGAGGAGGAAGAAAGAGGAAAACCACTGAAAGATTTTTGCAGTGGTGTAGCAAAGAGATTCCTGTTCTGGATGATGAACTCTTTTTATGAGAATGATTTCAAGGTAAGAAAGAGAGAAATTGTGAATGTCATCTGGCAAAGAAGCCATTGAGGCTTGACAGTATATACAAAAGTTTTTCCTTACTTATGATGAAAAGCGTGTATACTTCCCTCACCAAAGGATGGTGTCATTCTTTTGAAGTGAACCTGAGAAATATTTAGAAGACAGCTTAAGGAATGAAGTCCAAAAACATTTATTCTGTGAGAAAATCAGATCTTAAAACCATCTTTATGGCTGCTTGTTATTGCAGCACGATCGGACTGCGTTCAAGAGCATTGAAACTTAATATGTGTCTTTCTATTAGGAAAGAAAATTCTCAAATTTCTTTTCCACTGGATGGAGAATGAGGTTGGGCACATCCTAAGAGCCACAGACCTTGAAGATTTTGAGAGAAACTTTAGGAAACAAGAGGTATTTTTGGTTACCAGGTTGAAACATTAAGAAATATTAGGTAAGGACTTAGATTAGCTCATTGCAAAGAACTGGAGGGCAAACAAAGTTATTTCTTCACATTCTAAAAGTCTATCTTTGTCATCCCAAGGTGTCAGCTATACAAGAGTTTTTCTGGTAAGCTATTTCCCACCTTTTCTGTGTGAGAGAATGGGAGTCACAACTCATTACACAATTTTTTTGTTCATAGCCATCTATTATACAATTACACAATTTTTTTTGTTCATAGCCATCTATTATAGTTCCCAACAGCTGGGAAAGAGAGAAATGTCCCATTCACAGCCACCACTAGAGGGCACCACAAACCTCAACAAAAAAATAAAAAAGCCGCTAGTTTCCAGTATAGTGGAAATTTACAAAGAGAAAACTGAAGCAGAGCTGTAACCACATTATGTGTGTCCCACATTAACATATGTTTCATGTCTTCTGTGCTGAAAGAACATGTTGCTGAGCTTACATCAAGCTCAGGTATCCATCAGGCTTTTAAGATTTTCTAAAGTGAAATTTTCCCTGGAAAGGGGAATTACGTGTAAGAACTATTTTTCATCACTATAGTGATTTTTTGTGAGGGTAATACACTTTATCTCTGTTTCACAGAGGGGAAATATTAGGTCCAGAGAGGTTAAGAGACTTGCATATGTTAATAGATATTGTTATTGTTATTGTTATAGATATTGTTATTAATTCTTCCTGTAAAAGCATAACCTGGTCTGGGTCAGAGATTCTTTATAGCAATTTTATCACTAGGCTCAGATATCACGTATGTTATAATGAAGAAAATGGAACACAACTCTTTTAAAATTCAGTCTTTGTTTAAAACCGTGAAAAGCCTTGCACTGAAATGCTGTCTTTTCTAGAGCTGGCTACAGACATTGGTTTTCAATATTCCCTGAACAACTTATAAACCAAATTCACCTGTAAAACCGCAGCTATACAATCAGGAAGCCTACTGTAGCATTTTCCGTGGCTGAATACAGGAATTTGGCTCAGTCAGAATAAAGACCATAATTACATAAAATCTAAGCTGGAAGGAGTACCCATTCTAACTTTCACTCCATTTAGGAGTCTGCCCAATGCAACATATTTTGCTGTGTCCTAGATAAGTGTAAACAGATTATATTACACTTTGTGATGAATTATTTAATACAAAATTGGCTTTTCTCCATAGAAAGCCTGTATTTATCACTTTCACCAATAAATATTGGCAGCAGCTACCTGAGGCTGGCAAATCAACCTTTCATGTTATCTTGCATATTGCTTTGCAGTGTATCCTAGGACACATTACCAGTGGAGTCTCCTACTGGTACCACATACAGGAGACACATCTGGCTGAGACATGACCAACAGACCAACATCTCATTAGGTGGCCACCAGATTTTTATTTAAAAGTGAATAATAGTGCTGATCTGAGTTGGTAATGTGTATTTTAGACGGTACCAGGGACTGTTTATTTTTCTCTTTCTCACTCCCTCGCATTCTTCATAATATTTGACATTTCTGATGGGACATTTTGAATGTACAAATCCCTGGCCTGCAACTAAGATGACAAAGCCATGTCGAAGAATTGCTTTAGGAGGTACTTGTGCACTCAGAGAGGGCATGACGTGGTAGGAAATACCAAAAGGAGGCAATGACAGAAGTACTAATGATAAGATAATTGTCCCTGATACTAAGATGGGTCAACTAGTGGACAGAGAAAGAAACTGTTGACTTCAATATATTTGTACTACGTTGTCCATCCCCATTGCTGCTATTGTTGCTGACTCTTTCACCTCCTCCTTTGAGGCTGAAAGACCCTTCTTTAAGCAAAACAATATTGTCTTTCTATTGGGAAGAGGAACTGCTTGAACTTTGCCACGTCACTAGCTGCAAAAAAAAAATCCAGTAAATGGCACAGGGAAGGCCTGTGTTTTGCATCAGGTATTATTACGTGCAAGAGGACTGTATTAATGTAAAACCTTCCAGTCTGTCAGCTGTGTCTGGAAGTGAAGAGTCTGACATTTGGAAACTGGGTATTTTAGAGCTAACGGGGAGATTATGTAGAGACGTATTGGAAATTCACACCAATATGGTAATATTTTTTTCCAAGTCAATTACTAGAAAGGAACTGGGGTTGGTGCTGCAGATGTTTTCTTTTTTTTCATGACAGAAGCAGTGGGAAGCTAGATGTTCCTTACTAATTTTTTCTGCCTGTATTTCTCAGGTTTTTATATTATGTCTCTTATAAATGTGAAAATATATATTAAAACTCAACTGACATATCACAGGTTTAAATGCTTCATCTCAGGAAAGAGAAAAGAGTTGTAATTCTTCCTGTGAAATGTAGCAATGGAGATCTGCTAGATGCATTATGATGTGTTTGTTTTCTTCTCTCTTATTACTTATGGGAGATTTCAGATCTAGTCTGGTAAATTCCTCAGCTCTCTTTGGATTTTTTGCATGCTAAATAAAGCCAGCCAATTTCATGTGTATGTCTCCTTTTCTCCTTTTGGCCTCTGTTTACATTTAACAAAGCTTTTGTTTGGACTGTAACAGATTCTTTTTGCCAAAATAAGGATCTTTTTATCTTGCAAATAAATACACAAGCCCTTACCAAATGTGTTTTTGTAAAGGTTTAAAGTGATGCATATCACGAAGATAGAATGCATGCTGTCACTGCCTCGTGCCCTTCTCTGTTCCCCCTGAAGAAGAACGCTGTCAGCTGCGGCATCTGCCTAGGGCTGCTGCTCATGGCTTCTTGACCCCCATAAATTATGTTAATCACATAAAGCCAGGAGGATTCTCCAGTGGCCTCTGAAGTGCTGGAAATATGAACAAGTTAACACAATTTTCTCTCTTCCCTAACTGTACCTCCTCCCGTAACTTGTTAGCTGTCCTCCTTAGGCATTGAGTTGCCCTGTTGCTGTGCACAGCCACCCAAAACAGGTGACAAACAGAGGAAATATTTTCCAAGTTGCTTGGGGAAAGGTCTTTTTAAAGTAGTTATTCACTGACTTGTAGTGAATTTAGTGGGAATTAGGTACCTAAAAACATAACATGGGGTTTTAAAAGCCTTTTAAAAGAATGAGCTGTCCACAGAAGCACCTTAGGTGCACTGATTCTCTGTAGATGTCAGGCTCTGTAGGTCTGCATTCATCTTGCCTAACTTTAGGCACATAATTGATGCACTTCAGTTAGGAACATAATTGTCCTAAGTCTCCCCTGTAGCAGTAGAAAGAAATAAGCTGCTTGTACCACGAAGATCTCAATTGCTGTCAGTAGGTGCCTTGTTATCTCCTAGGATACTCAGGGTTGCTCTAGTTAAGTGCCTAAAGTCAGTTAAAAGGGAGCTGGGGACTACCTGTCTGTCAATCACTTTCAAGACTGCAAAGTAGATGTTTCTGAAAGGTAACTTGTTAACTTGAAAAATGTCTCATTCTGACAGAAGAACGCTAAGAAAAAGGCATCTGCAGCTCTTCTTGTAGCAGATACTCAGCTCTGCACTACAAAACTAAAACAATAAAAAAGGGTGGGTTTGGCTGTAGGTGGTCACTGATGCTGAATTATGACTGTGGTGCTTTGGAAAGGATGGGTTCCACATCAAGGAGCTGTGACACTATATGGTGTTCTTTCCATGGTTGTTCATGTTGCCTGCTTTTGCTTGCCCATCAGGTGTTACACCTCTGTGGAAAGGGTGCAAAGGAAGATGATCTTCTGGTTCAGAGTTTCTTTTATTTCCCTTTCTGGTTCTCAATGTGCACCAAAATGTCTCTACTATTATTAGAGTCCTCTGCAGACACAAAAGCAGAGGTTCATTGGCAGTCGCTACTGGGATTAAAAGATTTTTCTCAAGAAATATTCTGCTGATGTTGGAAAACAGATGGTAGATGGCAGAAATAAAAACAGTCAGATATGAATAATGTGGTTTCTTTCTTGATTTTCTTTTCTACATATGATCTGCTTTCACACCAAGGCATTAGTGTTAGAGTCTCAAGAAATGGTTGTACAATAACTTACATAATAAATCCTTGGTCTGCGGTACTGATTAATATACGTTCTAGTGGGCGGAGGTTTGTTAAGCATAGCTCTTTCTCACCAGCTGCTGTTGTGGATTTTACAAACTGTGCTTATTTAGATTGGAACTATTCTTGCTCTGAGTTAATATTATGGAAATGTAAAGACATTTGAAATGGTTCCTCAAAGACTTGTTTTCAATTAATAAGAACAGTGTGAACAAATTAGTGGCAAGAACATGAGGAACCCTAAACCCAAAGGTTAAGGTAATAAAACACTGGAACAGGTTGCACAGAGAGTTGCCCCATCCCTGGAAACATTCAAGGCCAGGCTGGACGGGGCTCTGAGCAACCTGATCTGGTTGAAGATGTCCCTACTCATTGCACAGGGCTTGGCTTAGGTGACCTTTGACGGTTCTTTCTAACCAAAACTACTCTATGATACCTCAGTTTCATATCTGGAAATTCACTACTAAAACTCAGTTAGATGAATGGTGCCTGGTTTGGGCACTGAGCTGGACTGAGAGTGAGAGTATTTTAGTTAATAATATTTAACAGATCTTCTAGTGACAATCAATGTCAATGGCTTTTAACCCTCAGCTGACCTCTATTCTGTTTCCCACCTATCATATTAAGTATGTTGCTATGCGACTTGCCATTTAATGTCTAGTTCTCCAGTGTAGTCATCTTGTAGAGAGGTACGTCCTGAGTTTATTTCCTTTGTTCTGAAAAGTTTAAATGGTCATTCTGACTCTCATTTGAACCAGCTCTGCTTGGAGTTTGCTTATAACTAACTGTGAAAGTATGTGCTGTGCACATACACAGGCACGTCACAAGAAGAGCCAGAGACCACGAGTGCATGGCAAAGAGCAAGTTTTATTTTAGTTACCTCTCTACTGAGGGATCTTCAAAGTAGCACCTAAGCTCCTATGCAGAGGTGACACAGGTGGGGACGCAGGAGCTGCAGCAGTTCAGCCCTGCTGGAAGATCACTGGACCTGCTGAGCTCACCTGTATTTCAAGGCTTCAGGCAGGTGCAGCCTCCCAGTCTTTCTCACAACAAAGCAGGAATGTCAGACATAGTGACAAGGTGCCTAGAGCTTCTCACAGGCCTATGTTATCTAACACAGAGGTTCTACTCATCAAGCACACAAGGTCAGTAAAACAATTAGTGTGATGTATGTGCTTTTTCTACAGACAGGTGAAAGTCACTTGAGCATATTTACATTGAACTAATCTCCTCACCAGGTCTTCCGCTATATTCCCATACAGAAAGCAAACACTGGAGGCAAGGATCACACCAAGTGGAGTGGTTCTGTGGACACAAACCAGTGGAATACAGTAGATCTACACCTGATGCTTTTTTTCTTCATTTTGTATGTATGTAGTTGAGAAAAAAAGGGTTCTTCTGACCTTCATAGTGGTAATCTGACATAGAATAAAAATTAGAATAATAGAATGTGTTCAAAGAGGGTGTTCAAATGAGGCTTAAATTAGCAGGGGCATCGTACTGCCCTGCAGTGAGGAGAAGAATGTGTCCCTCTGAACTGCTTCCTACTGGAACTTTTGTATGACCACAAATTAGAGATCAGCTGGAACCTGCTTGTTCTGCCAGTGGTGCTTTTAGCTAAGTGAAGGCAACACATCCTTACACCTTAAGGATTCTATGCAGTAGCAGCAGATTCATCCCTAGCATGATCCCAGTGCCATCTGCAGAGCTACAATGAGTGCAAGGTCTGCCCTGGAGAGCAAGTAGAAAAGAAATTAATAAATCTTTCTTTCTTTCTTTCACTGGCTGGGAACCTTTGCAGACCACTAAAATTCTTAAGTTAAAACATGGCTTCAGGCTCAAAAAGATTGCCTTGCATAGTAAGTTCAGTTGTTCTTGTATGAGATTCTGCTCTGTTACATGGAGCAGTACAGGGGCAGAAGAATTTACAGGTAAAGATTGTCCTGCAGCACTGTGCACTTGGGCTTTTAATAAAGGACTCTATGAGTGTATGTTCCTTATCATGTTTTTTAAAATCACAGTGTTATGAGACAGGGTAGGCTGAGTTCCTTGTCTGTATAACATTTCAAGAAGCCACAGGTGGGATTCCAGTGTTATCCTCTAGCTGTTCCACATAGCAAGACTTACATTACCAGTTTTGAAAAAAGCCCACATTTACAAACAGTGATGCACAAAATACTCTGCAGGATCAAGTTAGCTTTGAGTAGACCAGTATTAGAATTGTGTATGCTGCACATTACTGATTGCAAGATGTCAATGAGCTAATTAAACGTTAAGTAGTGAGTTCCTTAATCAGTGCATTAAAGTATGTAGGAGTGTTGCCTAACAACAACAGGAAACCTATGGGAGGGTTAGGAGGTGTATTCTTTTCCTCTCACCCTCAGCAGCAGGCTCTGAAGCTGTGAGCAAGGAGAAAGGGGGCTTTGGTGTTCTCTCTCTGGCTTCATGTCCTGTATTATTGACATAAATTAGTTATTTTCTCCATACTTATCATTTAAACTTTTAATTTTAGTGTGCCTTTTTAATGTAAAGAAGGAAAAAAAAAAAAAAGGCAAATTCCCTTTTCCAGGATTTGTGACCCTATCTCAAGTGAACTGAGCGGGGCTTGAATTTCACATGGATCTCTCAGAATACAAGCAGAAATGGGATTCTCCTTTTGATATCTATGGGTCTGTGTGATTTCTTTGATCCCTATTTCTCAGAGCAGCAGAGGCTTTAGCATCCTGATTACCTCTTATTTTCAATCTGAGATATCTTTTTCCTCATTTGCCTTCTGTATCACATGGATTTCCAGCTCTTTCGGCTCTTGCCATTTAAAGGAGGAGGTTTGTTTTGGTGGACCCTGTTTGCCCATCCAAGGTAGGATTTCTCTGAAAAAAATGTGTTGGCTGCTCTTATTATTCATAAAGCAGGAACTGCTCAGTTTTCTCTCCTTGTTATCCTTTATGTAGTCCTTCTGGCCATTATCTACTTTCAGTGTTTGACTCCTATCTTGTCTTAGTGGATAACAGAGTTCTGGACTATATTCTCTTATGAGTGCGACCTATTCTTCTGGCTTTATGCCCAACTTTTACAGAATGTTGCTTTCACTCACAATAATGGTTTCCTCAAAACATTTAAAACAGCAGAACACTAAAAATGCATTTGCTCTCCTACTTAAAAAAAAAAAAAAAAGAGAGAGAGCTAATTAAGCTACAATTCACATTTTTTGTCATGATAATTTGCTTCAGTCCTTCAGTCTGACTCTTTTGTTGTTTTCTTTTTTCTCTACTCAAGAAGAGGTAGAGTAAAATTTTCTTTGAAAAATGTTGAAGGTTGCCAACATGTTCAGAATCTCAAAATTTTTATCAGCCATGTTAATGGAAATATTACAATGTCATGCAAATGTGAATTAGTTGGCAGAACATCTTGTTGCAGACAGGGGAAAAAAACCCCTGCATACTGAGTGGCATATTTATACTTTTCATGGGCCTACTTATTGGTTAAAATGGAACACATGTAGCTGTACTTTGTAAAAATAATGAAGTCAAGGATATAAACTAAGTAGGCTTCTCCAGTTTTCAAACACTTTCAGATCAACAAATTGAAAAGTTTTTTTAGGATTCTCTTGTGGCTTTATGCCACAAATCAAATCAAATCAAATCAAATTATTCCAAGAACAAGGCATACAGATACCATCTGATATGTGGATCACAGTAATGCAGTGTATGCTAAGAAAATAAGACCAATACAGAAATGGTCTTGAATGAGGTTTAGCATCCATTGTTCACTATAAAATTGATTGACAATTCTTTTCCAACTGTGTAATTTTTAAAAGAACTACAGGAATTGTTCAGCCCAACCTCATTTATATTATGAAATAAAGCTTTGTGTGCTTTTATTCATCATGGCAAGCATAGAAAAAATACCAGCACTTATCTGATCTTGGCTTTACACAATGCAGCGTTAATCAACAAAGTTTTACCTGCATTCCTCCTGTAGGTTGATGGGTCAAATACTGAAAGTCATTGCCATTTCATGGCTGCTTGGTATCTTGTTTTAAAAGAAATTGGAGAATTCAGCTTATCTCCTGACAGGCCAGCAGAGCTGTATCAGAGATGTGTAGGCTGTTTTGGACAAAATGGGAACAAACTCAAAAAAACCTAATCTAAACTCCAGCTTTAGGCTGTGGTCCAGCAACGAGTTCCATTGATGTTTCCATGGAGCTCAGTGCAGGATCAGCCACAGTTTTCTTTTGTTTTAAGTATTCTCATGGGCTCACGGTATTTCCCTTCTTGCTGGTAGCATGGGAGGAAAAACAGGAATTTTGTGTTATTTTGGCACATTTTCCATGCCTTTTAGTGGTGCACAGAATGTAGGCAGGAGGAAAAGGCAGATATATTGAAACATATTGATTCTTTCTCTTATCTTAGTTTGTTTTTTGGTTTTTTTTTTTTTAATTACCCGAAAAGAAGTTCAGACTTGCAGTAAGTTGTGAAGAAAAGGTTGAAGCAATGGATTGAGATGTTTATTTGGGGAAAGATTGCTTTGTCTCTGTTTCTTTTTTTCTTTGAGAATTATAGATTAAAGATATCCCCAGACAGACATCTGGGTCAGAATAACCCTAAGTGATGGATGCTGCTGCATGAACCTTGTTCCTGGTTAGCTCTGCAACTGCCAATCAACATCTCAGATCTGAATATCCCCAGCTGTGGGAGCTATATCACACATTACTAATTTGATTTCAGCCGACATGGTTATCATGGCAGAAAGGAAGGAGAGGCATCTTGAAAGAAGAGCTTGTCCTTATGCTTGCACCCAACCTAAAACATATTGTAAAACACTTCAAGAACTTCCACAACTCTGCTACCCTTTCTCTCAAAAATGCCTGGCAGAGCATTAAATAAATTAAACTGCATTCTGAAAGTTCATACAAATAGTCTTTGCTCTTTTCCCAAAGCTAGTAAACAGCTTTTGAGTGGGAAATGATGCTGCACCAGCTCCTGAGAGGAGGGGTGTTATTTTAAGCCAGCTGTAATTCTGGGTTTCTGCAACTGGCAGCTACACTTACTGGCTGGGTTGGGAGCTGGCTCCTGGCCCTGAAAAGGAAAACAAAAGTTCCGGCTTACACTGGCTTCTAACACTGCTGATGCCACTCAATTTCTGCACAAATTAATTGGACACAGTGGTGCAATTCCTCTTCCTCACTTTGAGACATCTATATCAGGCATCTCACCTGCTCATACAGACTCCTCCAGCAGGCAAAGGAACCATGAGTACTGCCTCACAGTGATCCATCTCACCTTAGGGTAAATGGCTGAGCTTTGTCCTGCAAATAAAACCCTGAGCAATCTGGTTCATTTCTGGTCTTCAAGTGGGGTGTAGTCAACTAAGTCTACACAGCTGTAGTTTCATGATCTTAATTCCCTTACTGCATCTGCATGCATCTCATTTAGCAAAGTGATAAATTCTTCAAAAAGTGTAGTGGGATATTGCATTTTTTTCGGAAAGATATCTGCAGTAATAAGTTCAGAGTATTTCTGTTATTTGTTTGGTTCATAATGATTTCTCATCTTTTTGGGAGTCTGTTTTTCAGTTCCTCCATGCTCAGATTGCAACAGGGGCTGTCCACACAATTTGCTAAACTTCTTTCCCCATGTCCCTGGCGCTGTACTCTGTAGGCATATGTAATTCAGACTAGCACTCTATTGTGACACTAGTGTTTAAGATTGCTTTCTTGCTTTCTCCAACTCAGATCTTTAATTCAGCATTGAATGTGCTCCCATTTCCTTTCTTGTGAGATACTCTATTTCCCATCTTACCTACCCTGTAAAATAATTAATCAACAGTCTAAGCACCCTTGAATGCTTACCTGTAACTTGAAATCTGAACCTAGATCTGCTTTTTATTTCAAGGGCACTGAGCAAACTAAATAACCTGCTTAACGTTCAAGTTTGGTTAGTGCCATGTATACACAGAGAAGCACCTTCACCTCTGATCTTCTGTGTTTCCACCTGCATTGTGTATCCTCATTGCAGAGCTGCATGTGTTATTAGATTCTTCTTTTGGTTCTGGAGAAATATGTACCAATGAGACAATGCCCAGCTGTGGAAAGTAAAAATGCAGATCTCATCTGAAACGTGATTTAGGTTTGACATAACAAGTGATACTTTAATAATGTATAATAAATAACTCAGAGCTGTTCATGTTGGAAATAGACCTATCAAATCAGATAAAATTAAAAAGTCAACAGTTGAAGGAGATGTTTTTACTGTATAGTTTAGATTTACATTTCAAGACATTTTCAGACGTTTCTGTGACTCAATATTTATCCCACTATGTTCATTAATTAGAAAAAACTTCTAAGAAAATTTAGCTCGCTTTTTTTTTTCTTAGCTTGTTGCACAAATGTCCTGTAGAATCTCAAAGGGCAAATAAAGTATCTTTGTTCCTTTGTTTAATACTTTTTTTTTTTTTTTTCTCTCTCTCTCCCACCCCCACCAGATTCAACGGACAGTTAGTGTTTGCCTGGGTCTTTCTGTTTCAGTCAGGGAAAGGTAAAGAGCATAGAGAAAATAGGTAGTCATCTTAATGCCAGAGGCAGGAAAGATGCAGAGATGTCACAACTTCTGTGATGACTTGGTGAGTTATTTTGTTTGTGTTTTACTGAGAGGTGTGATTTTACCTTTTATCATAGTTCCTCTTGTGATGGTAATTTTGCTAAATAGCCTGTTAGATATGTTAAGAGTGGCTGAATAGTAGATATGGGAGGGCTTGCAGTCCTAAGGCAGCCAGAGCAGCTCTAGATCAATTCTAGTGTCACACTACAAGTCGAGGGAGAGTAGTCTTTATCTCCAGAAAACCCTAGCCTGTTCTTGTTTACTTACCCTGTCTGTAGCATTTGACAACACAATATACACAAGAGCCTGTCTGTTGTTTTCTTTTGACATATCATGATGCTAGGAAATAAATTCTGGGTACTGCTGAGCTTCACCTCCTTTCATCAGTATGAATTATGTATCTTTATATCAGAGGAAGCTCCTTCACTCCTCCTGAGTCTCAGCAGCATCTACATCAGCTAACATTACTCTCCCTTTCTTCTACAGCTGAGACCCTGCCACAAGCTCTTCAGTTTAAATTCTCCACTGGTAAAATATTCCTAATAAAACATTGTCACAGCATCCAAAGGAAGAGAGAATAAAATAGGAAAATCTTGTAGTTTTCCTTCAGTCTTCTGGCATCTGGTGTTTTTCTTCAGCTTGTAGTGTTTACTTGCAAGTAATTAAGTGAAAGAAAGCCAAATCCTTATAGTAATTGAGACCAAGAACTTCAATAATGTTAACAAAACTGTCTTACAAGATTTTAAGCTTCCTCCATCACTACAATTACAGTTCTATGTCATATTTCCAGACATGGTACAAAACCAAAGGTTCTTTAAGCAAGTGTTAGGACAGTTTCCTGTTTTCCTAAAGGATGTGTTCATCCCTCAACTCCAAATATAGTTACTGATATTGTAAGTTGTTCAGTTTTCTGATAAGCTTAAGTTTTAAAAAAGTGACTAAAAATATAATTACTGAGAATATTTTAAAATCAGATAGTTAGGCTTCTGGAACAAAATTGGCTTGTTTCAAACCACATTTAGAAACTCAAGAAGCAGTTGTGTGAGACCTTGTTATCTCACGCTGCTACAGGACTCTGGAAGCAGCTCCATGTTGAGGTGATGTCCTCTTGGAAAACTTTGGTGCAGTTGGAGCAAATCCCTAGAGTTCAGGCCACTTGCCAAGGACACTGTAGTCTCCACCAAAGTAGTGCAGGCTGTGGGAAAAGACAATCTCTCCTTGGCCACAAATCCCTTGTATCCAAAAGGGCAGGAGATGAAAAGCAGAAATGGAGAACTGCAAATGGGAATAACATCTAAGACTTTACATCACTTGTCTCACCTTGACTTATGGTCTCTAACTGGACATATTGTTCTTGATGGCACTCCAGACCAGTTAAAATGAAGATACTACCACAGCTTCAGCTAAACTTAAAACTGGACCATTTTCACATAACTTACATAAAAAATGTACTGTGTGATTCACAGTATTATTCTTTTATATTGTGCTATTTATTTTATGTTGTTCCCACATTTCCTGGTACTTAAAATACTTTCGAATAACTGCCAGCACATAATTACATGGCTGTGTTTGTCGAGAAGTGTAGTTGTGAGTTTGGCATTTAGTATTTTGGAAGTTGGGATACTACCAGAGAAGGTTTGGATTGCAAAAATGCTGAGTAATAAAAAAAAGAATATTCATCTATAAATAATCTCAGTAGACTTCAGAATTCCACAATCGTGAGATAAACAAGGCAACAGCCTTCTTCAGTTTGGATATGCTCCAGGTTTAGGAAGTTATTCTGGTAAACACAGGCACTAGAAACTTTTCAATGAAATCTTATGACTCAAAGGAACTTCGTGACTATGAGCATATCCCAGTTCTGTGCCCTTCTGATGGTGGGCATAGCCAACTAAAAGAAGTGTGATCAGAGATCAAATGCCACCATTTCATGTTCTGGGGTGCACATAAATGTGCCGATTGCTGTAGCTCTGTGTGGCTGACCCTGCTTATGGGCAGTCACACCAGATTTGTCTCAAAACCATTTTCATCGAGCTTTCAATGTGGCATGCTCATTCCCAAATGGGATTTTGTTTTAAATTTTCTATTGTTCACACAAGCACCTTGCAAGACTAAAAGCTGCTTGTTTCCTCAGTGAAACACAGTGGGCTTCTGTGTTGCAGTGCCTCAGCTTGCCTCCCCATCCTGCCCACCATTAAAAAGAAAAGCAGTTGTGAATTATGCTGAATTGACTTTCCTGAGTGAAATGATCTAGCTTGTTTTGCTAGTCAGGCTAACAGAGCCCACTGCCATGCAGAATGAAGGTCCCTGCATATCTCCTGCTATTATACATCTCTGGGAAAAACTGGTTTTATATAGCAGCAGGTACAGGGATCATATGTGGTGTGCTAGAAATCCTCTGACAAAGTTAAAAAGAACCATTCAGACAGGACCAGGGTGGAGGAACTGAGGGAATAACAAATGAACTGACAGGCATGATGTCTGGAAACTGCATCACTGAACACAAGATGTGCTTACCAGAGTTAAAGTAGCAGGCATGGTTTGTGGTTTTATAATACCTACAAGCAGTATAACCTGCTTTTGATATAAACTTTCTGTATTCCCTACTCCAGTGCTTTATCTCACAGCTAGAGTTTAGAACAAAGCAGATGTGAAGATTAGGTTTCAAATGGTGTCCTGGTTTTGTTAAAAAACTAGTTTCTCTTTTAGTGAATTTTGTCTGTCAGCTAAAGCCTTCATATTAGCTGCATTTTCCTGGAGATCCAGATACACGTTTTGGTAAACATGACAATCGAATGCAAAGTTATTGATAAGCATGGATGGACATCTCGTGAGAAGGGCAAAAAGAAACAAGTGACCAAGAAACTGACCAACTGTGTATAACATTCCATTTACTTGAATACTTCATATAAAAAGTGGGAGATCATGAGTGTAATAAATTTCGACTTAGTCTTGTAAGTAACAAAAGTTTTATTTTTAATCAAGCAATAAGCAAAGACAGCGCTGGCTGCGGCCTAGAGACCTCAGTCTCCCTTGCGGCACACGCACACAGCTGATTCAGTTCTCTGCTTCTTATAGTCCATCTCTGGTCCACAGCTTCTGGGTGTAACTTTTCACTCATGCTGAAGGCTCTCACGGTGTGCCTTGCATCATGTGAGGTTGACTGCTGCGTAGCCAGTTTCGATCACCTTACTTTGGTTACTTATGAGGTAAATACATCAAGCAGAACAAAGCAAGTAAGAACTCAAACAAACATCTCCTTGTTAGGTAAATACATCAAGCAGGACAAAGCAAGTAAGCATACAAACACTTCTCAGACCTCAAACAAACATCTCCAGGAGCTTTAATGAACAAACATTTCTTGGAACTACTTGTTACAACGAGGATCTCGTCCCTTTTCCCTTCTGCTTATGGCTGACATTAGAAGAGGATCTTGCTAGTCGTCCCTGTGAACTGAGGCCTAGTGAGAGACTGAATCCAGCTGCAGAGTCCAATCCAGGACTTTGGGTGCCAGCTCTGCAGTTGCTGAGACTTTCAAGATTGTTTTTGTATATTTTGTATTATTTTCTCTATTCTTATTAGTAGCATTAGTAAAACATCTTTAACTTTTTTCCAACTCTCTTCTCTCTGTCCTTCTTTTCCTCCTGATCGCCTGTCCTTAGTGGGAAGGGGGGAGAGGGAGGGGCAAAAAGGGGGAAGTGGCAGAGGGGAGAGGAGGTTAACAATACATCTGCCAGGGTTTTTGTTGTCACCCCGCAATCTAAACCCTCGACAAATGGTTTATTAATCTACCCTGTGTATTGAAATACATCTCATGTATTGCTAAGGATTCTAATTTGATAATGTATCTCCTCTGAAAAGAGCCCAACAACTTCCCCTCCATACCCCTACCACTACCACCAACCCACAATGTTTTTCCAGTTGCAGATTACTCCTCTGCTTGGGAGGCATGAGATGTTAGCTGTGTAATGAAATTAATCTATTAAATATTCCTATACCTCTGTCTGTCCAGGAATTTATTATTTACTTTGTACTATGCATATTTTCGTGACAAATTTCAAACATTTCCTTTTAAGGAGAATAATCTTAGTAAGACCTGCCTAGTGCATGGACAGATTATATTCTGCTTGTTTTTTATAATTAGAAACTCCTGAAGTGTAATCATTATCTGAAAACAGAACAAACCAAACCAAACCAAAACATTTCACATGTGCAATCTGTATGAGGAGTGTCAATGTGTGCAGCCTATCCTGCTGATGGATGGGCAGATGTCTCAGGACAGACCTATTGGTTTCAGGTATGTATGTTTCTGCTGAATGTAAAATTGATGCTGAGCATCCTCAGCATGAAATACAAAGTCAAGCTCTCTCTTTATAGTTAAGCTGAACCCTATTCAAATTCTTATTCACACCAACCCCGAGACTGGGACTGCAGTTTCCCATCTTACAACTGAGAAAAATGAAGAAGAAAATAGAAACGAGGTAGCCAATCTAACAGAACATGGAGGTCTCGGAGTTCTCATCTCCAGCCTAGTGCCCAGTATCCTGAATCTTCACTTTTCCTCATCCTATATCACAGGTAAGCATCTTTGGTGCTTTGGAATATATTTTATTTGGGGGAATGTATTTATAACCACAGGAAAGACGTATGCACTTTTTTGACTCTTCTAAGCAAAGGGATTAATTAGATGGACAGACAGACAGACAGACACACACACACACACAAAGATTATTTGCTAATCCAATGGCAAAGCTCTTCTTTTGTCCCAATTGGTGGGTATTCTTGATGCCAGGACTGAGTCCTTTCCTGATTACGTCTTGTGGCTGCTCATGATCTCAGTGGGTTGTGTGAGATGAGGAAAAGTGCAGTATCAGAGTCTAAACCTGCAGTATGGTACTGAGAGAACACTGTTGTAGACTTTGAAAAAGTTTGTTTCCTGTGAATGTCACTCCAAGGAAAGGAGATAAGAACAGATATGTCTGGAGAGGTCCCAGGAAGTTAGCACAATTTAAACTCAGTCTCATACAGGTTTTGGAGGGTGCTTATTTCTGAATGGATTTTGACAGTTATCTTACTTCTAAACAATGAGCCCCACAAGCAAATATCGCTGACTAGAGCCAGATTTATATAAGCATTTCAGATACTTTACTCAAGACCCAGAGGAAAAGCAGGGGGAGAATCGTGTGTGTGTGTGATGATGATGCATACTAAAGCAGGAAAAATAATAACAGAGTAGTTACAGTTTTCTTTCTTTTTTCCCCTTCGAAAAAGCAGTAGACAAACAAGATGAGATTTCCATTTGGTACTCCCACAAATATCTTTATCTGGTGTTCAGGAGTCTTCATGATTTTTAGCTAAGCTGTTCTGTATATGCACCTTTTAGTTATGTAAATATCATTATATCTCTTTTCCTCAATGCACTGTATTAGATTCTGGTCCCACCATCACATTGCTTTCAGGTACATTGTTTCAGAAATCCTGAAATTTATGCCAGAGACCTTTCCAAATGAAAAGAGTTTTGTTGGCATCAACTAGTTCCAGTTGGATGTTTCCCATAATTCAAGCTCTTAGCTGCCTGTGGCTGTTTAAAGTATTTTTTTCTAGCTATGACAGTTATCTTCATTATTTTACATGAGGATTAAATATATGTTTAATTACTTCAGTGTCTGATGTTTATGTGAGCCACAATGAAATGTAATGATGGGCCAGCACCTAACCTCATAACTGCCTTTGCTCAGATTCTGGGCAAGTTTAAGCTCGGACATGGACTGAGCAGTTTGACGTGTCTCTAAATAGATGTTATCACATTGCTCTTCAATCTAGCCTAGACAACTCTTGAAAAGGCATTGTATCACAGAAAGACATTTGCAGATGTTTTTATCTTTGCTCATTTTATGATTTGTACTCTGTGTTAGTAGCTCTGTTATGACTTGTTTAAAGATAAGGCAAATTTATTATTACATTTTGTGGGAATGACAACACTGCTCAAAAGTGTCCCATTTTACTAGTGTTTAAAACATTTTGCCACTGGTGTGCAAGGGGCAAGGGAGGGGAAGTACTGATGCAAGAGAAGCATAAATCAGCACATTGCTACTATGCTCAAGTCTATAAAGCCATTAAACTTTTTTTTTTCTTTGTTTTCAAAGGATGATTGCATCAGTTTTATTTTTCTGGAATCTGTTGATCACAATTCCTTGCGTTTAATCTTATATAAATTTTACTTGCTTACTTCTCTTTGGCTATTAAAGTGATCCATTTTTTTATTTAACACTACTAACCGCTCCTTCCACTCATTAGAGACCATGCTGTTTAACAGATCCTCCTGTCTAGTGACTCTTTTGTTGTGACCAGTATCTGATCACTGCTGCAATGGATTCAGCCAGTGCCCTGTGTGGCAGAGGCTAAGACAAAGAGATGAGGATTTAACACCAAAAAGATCTTATATAATCTGTCTTGCCTCATTCTGGAAGCCTAACTATAATGTACAAGGAAAATGCAGAGAAGAAAAATCTGACATCCATAGGGGACACATTGAAAAGGTTCTTTCTTCTGTTCACCTGTCCCGCTGTTTTGGAAAAGTACTCAAGCATTTTTACCTCACTTATATTCTGAAACCTTTTGCTTCTATATTCAGCTTTCCCTTATGTCTTGCTACAGCTCAGAAAAAGTTGTCAGAGATATCTCCTTGAAGATGACACCCCTGAGTCATGGGAGTGAAGCTAACAGAAGCTTCTTATTTATGTCAACAAACTGTTTCTCTTTCCTTGTGATCTACTTGGGATCATTGCAGATTTATGTTTTAATGCAGTACCTCACAGGAGAACAAACACAGCTTTATAGTTGCAGCTGCTACCGAAGGGAAAACTACAGAAGATTAATTTTACTTGTAAGTTTTTGTGTTTTCCTTTCTTTGAAATTCACTTATCAAGGGGACACTAAGCAGTGGTGATAGTTTCTTTATTAAGAAATCTGATATGGCAATTTTTAAAAATATTTGTGATGTATGAAGAAAAGCATATTTTAAATGAGTTGAGGAATTCCATAGGTGGAAACATATAGTAAATACCATCACAAAGAGAAGGAAGCAGGTGAGGGAGCCCCAAATCAACGTGAGTATAAATAAGGATTTATAAGCCTTGTTTACTCTGCCTTTTGACTAAGAACTCTAAGCAGTTGTAAAATTGTACTGGCCATTGGGTTGCTAGGTCTCTGGCAGCCTCTGGAACCTGGAAACCCCACACTGAGAGACATCTCCGCTTCGGAGACATTGTGTTGGTTTCTGGTATGCTGAGGGCCAAAGGAGGTGATGGACTCTTGTGGGCATTGCCTGTGCAGGAATAACTGAAGACACAGAGCTTAACTGTGTGGCCTTCTGAGTTACCAAAAATGAAGACTTCATCACATTTAAGGTAATAACTGAACTTGTGAATACACGTTGCTCTACTGGTGCAGATAATTGTGTAATGTTATTACAGAAGGCCTTCAAAGAATGAATGTCTATACTTTGCTATATGCGTCTTTCAACTGCATTTGTTTGTCCGTTTGTTTGGGTTTGTTGTTGTTTTGTTTCAGTGCTAGTGTTTTGTTGTTGTTGTTTGTTTTGTTATTTGGTTTTGTTTTTTTCAAAATGTTCATTACAGTAAAGTCCTCCTCCTGTTGCTGTTAAACTCAGGCTAGCTTTGAAACAGAACATATTTCTGCAAAGTACAGTATTTCTCCTCTTTTATTTAAACATATCAATTAATTAACATAGAAGTCAAATATGTCACGACACTTGAAAGTCAGAATAATAAACTTGGAATGTAGCACTACACCTTGGTGAGATCACTTGTGATAAACCACCCAAAGTTCTGATAACTTAAATCTTCCAATAGGCAGAAAAATTACGGTGTCTTTTGGGTTTTTGTTTTGGGTTTTTTTTTAATTTCTTTTTTTTTTTTTTTTCATTTTAAACTTAACCAAAACATTAAGATACTTCAGGAGACAAGATTCTACAATAACTTCAGGTAAATTAATAATATTGAGATCATAGAATCATGGAATCATTTTGGGTTCATTCTGTCAATGTCGTTTGTGTAAAATAAATTTTAAAGTTTTTTAAAAAATCATACTTCAACTAGTAAGGCAAAAACATTTGCTTCAGAAAACTTCATAACCAGATCATTTTCTTCCCTTTTAAGGATGCTGAAAAAAATATTCCTCTTCCCTCTCTGTGGAAAAAAATAGTGTAGATATACATTTTTGTGCAATGTGACACTCTGAACAAATATGTTCCCAAGGGGAAATTTCTGATCAACATATGTTTATTTACAGCTAACTTTTTCCCAGTTAAAAAAAGAAATACATATATATAAACTTTCATGTATTTATTCTCATACTCACTGGAAGGCTCAACTTATACTGTCTTAGGATCTTCATCTACCTGCCAGTTTGGGCCACTGGTTAAATCAGGTTGGTATTACCAGTAATGTAAAACTAGTCTAAAATATGGAATAGCATGAACGGAATAAAGGTAGTGGAGAAAATGTGTTCCTCTGTGCATTCTTACATAGGTCTGAATGGTTTTCTTAGCTTTCCTTCCTTACCTAGTTATTGACAACTTGTGGGATTATCATGTTTTGTTTCACCACTTCCTCAGCCTATTTCCTTTTCCAAATACATCATAGATGACTCACAAAGCCAGCTATGCAGATCGAACCACAAAAAGTTATGATGCCTTGGATGGATCACACTGATGCAGACATGGTGGACAGTTAATTCTTTGGAACTTATGGAACATGTCTACTGTGTGGATATCAAAACTAGGAGAGATGGCCTTGCTTTCAGGCTGTTCTTCCACAGGTTTCTAAAATACTTATTAAAACTCCTTTATAAATAAAACAGTAGAGCTTTTGGCATTTTGGCATTTACATGAATCATCTGCTGACCCTGATGCTCCTTCTTAAGGTATAAACTTTTTGTAAGAGAAAACAAAAAGAGCATGATAATGGTTGTAATTAAACTCCACAATAGGTAGCAGATGCTGCTGTTTCATGCTGTTCGCATGCTTATAACACCACACCTCTGTAACACAATACCATTTCATTTGTACAAGGGGGTGAAATGTAACCTTTTCTATAACACAAATGAGACTTAAAACTGGTACTTGTCCCAGAAAACACATATGAGCCCTGATTTGTACCCTAAGCCCTGTTTTGCTGGCTGCAAGAGAAAAGAGTCATTAATTGTTGGGAACAGAAGAACCTCTGCTCTCTCTGTTTACCTTTAGCATTACAGTAACAGAACTTGATTACCTCTAGGAGAAAACAGACAACTCCAAAACTTGGGATAGTAAGAAGGAGATGAAAGGGAAATAAATTTCCTTTAAATCATCTAGTGCATTTGCTTGTTTCATCTCCCACCTATTGTGAGCTGTGTATTTTTATTTGCTTCTAGGGGTATGTTGCGGCCATTAGTATCGCATGCCCCTTTATTGACTCTTGCTCACAGTACTTTAATGGCACTTGCCTGCTTTGCAGTTTGTGTCAGCCTTATTGGTGTCTGTATTTCCAGTCTTAATGTCACCTGTAAAACCAATTGCACATGAATCATACTGAGAAAACACAGGCTGGTGCTTACTGTTGATTGAGGCACAGGACGGGGTTAATTAAGAAAAGTCCCTGGAAACACTGAAGAGACTTGTGAAGAGCCATAAATAACAGGAAGCCTCACCGCTTGAATATTGACTGTGACTGTTTGCAAGTATGATTTTCTTAAACACAGAGGTTGAACAATGTCAGAGGAGGAAGGAGTTCTTTGTAAATTGGAAGTTTCTGTATGCATAAACAATAGAACGGACTGGGTAACAGAAGCTCTGTTTTTGGTTTAGCCCAAAAAAGCCAAAACTCAGAAGCACTACTAGTGTATCTCCGAGAATTAGCACCATCAGGTATGTTTTAAATAATGCAGTGGCAAATGATCTGATTATCATTAGTTTCAGATCTGATGGCAAATTTTGTCCCTTTTTGTATTTCTAGTTGTATAGTTCAACCTTGTAACAGCTGTGTCACCTCAGCCTTCATCTAATGGCATAATAATTGTACACAGTATACTTGTTGGTGACAATTATTAACATTTCTGTGGAAAAGGCCAGCTCTCTGTCTGTCATAAAGGTCATGTCTGAATAAGTTTATTAGCATCATTTTTCAGATGGTTAGATATCCCAATCATTTCCAAACACATCAGCAAGAAACTCTAGTTGTATAACATACGTGCCAGATTTGTGATATACTGCAGAAGCAAAAATATTTGCTATTTAAAAACACACTTTTTGTTTCATAAAACAAAGCCCATAATTTGATGGAATCTTGAGCTGCCTTTGAGTAGAAGCCTTGTTTCTCCAGAATGTATTTTTTTTTTCCTGAAGCACAAGGAAAAATTCCTTATTTTGACATAATTATAAAATTGTTCAAGCCCATCAGTTTTTTTTTTCAATAACTATGTGATCTCAAGATAACACAGAACTCGGAGAATCCAAGTTTAATGCTAGATTTAGGGTGGGGCTGACCAGAACTGTAGCACTTGAAATTCAGATTTTCCCAAGGCGCCAGAAGACTCAGATCAAAGATTTTTTTTTTTTTTTTTTTTTTTTTTCCCTAGGGGAAGCTCAGATACAGCATTTTTTTGTTTTGTTTTGTTGGTTTTTTTTCTTCACATCAACAGCTAACTGAATCCTCCAAGTAAAATTAGGATACATAGCACTACAATCATCAAGCAGTTGCAGGTTCAGTGTTTTGCTGAAACACTGAACCAAACTCTGAGCTTTTCTTTATAAGAGTATCAAAATCTGGGTCTCTAGGAGGCCTCTAGGTCCTCCTTTCTTCTCCTCTGCCCTTCTGCCCTTCACACAGATATTGGGTTTTCAGTAAGCTTTTTACAGTAGCTGAGGCAGTGATTCACCACGTGGTATTTTGGTGTGGGAGATAAAGGATTTAATCCCTCCTTTCCGTAGGATATTAGAAGCACTGTGGTTTGACAGGTCAGCATTGACAAATGGAAATCAGATGAGACATGCTGGATATTCAGCAGTAAACTAGCCATCAGACCCAGGGGAACACAGGGCTAGTTTTTCTATTACAGTAATAGTTTTGCAGTACTATGAACAGGCTTCAGTCTCATGGCAGGGGACATAGTAGCTGATCCCCTAAAGAGAACATTCTTTTCTCAGTGCATTACATGCTAAAAAAAACCCCACTATTTTCTTTTTCTTTTTTGCTTTTAAATGCACAGAGAACTAGAAAGCCTGTGATGCTGAAATTCACTGTTAAGCCCAAGGGAGGAAACTCAAGCCTCAGCAAACAATAGGCCTTTTTGACTTCCTTGATGTTTCTCATATTGTCACTTTCTGTGAGTAAAATAAATTCTGCCATCATTTATGTCATTGAAATATTTAAGAGTCAATGCCAGTAAGCTGGTATCTTTTCTCTTTTCTGTCATTCTGCTCTCCTATTACTTTTGAAGTTTCTAAGCCAATGCAACTCTTGCGCTAAAGACAAAAATAGTTTAATAATACCTTCCTTCTCCTTTCATGAAGAAAATTGAAAAGGTGTCACGGAAGTAGTGTCCACAGATATTTGAATCACTAAAAATTATCTAGGAAATGTTAAATACTGTTGAATGAGAAGAGCAGGAAATTAAATTTAAAATGAAAAAAAAACACCAACCAAACAAAAAAAAACCCACCCCCATACCCCACCCTCTCATTTTCTCAGCTAGGGACATCCCTGTCAGGTGATATTCTGCCTTAAGATGCAAGTTCATGTTGGATAGATGTCCAGTCTTCCAGAATCTTTTACTAGAAGAGTTCCGGTCAATACATCTTCACTGGGGCTACTGCTGAGGGTACCAAGCCCTGCTTCACAGGAAAGGGATATCCATGATAAATTTCTATTTTAAGCACAGCTAATGTGAATCACAGAAGGGCTGAGGTTGAAAGGGACCTCTGGATGTCAACTCATGCAATCTCTCCGCTCAAGCAGACGAGCTGGGGTACAGCTTGGCTGCTTGTTGAGGCAAAAGAATCTGAGAATAAAAACAAGAGGAATCTGGAAAGGACAGTGTTTCTTCTGTGCGTGCTTCTTTTTTGCCTCCTGCTTAGGATCAAGGAAAATAGAAGAGCACTTGAAGGCTAAAAGTAGCCCAAGCAGTAATAGGGGATAATTTGGCTGGAGAAGACAGGAATGTGTACAGGAATGTGAGCAGCTGAGTTATGGAAGGCTGGCTGATGGTGAGGGAAGTCTTGCTGGGACAGAGTGGCCTGTCATGGGGCCTGAGTAACTTGCTGGAAGCAGGTATTGAAGCCCTTGAGCTTGTACAGAGTGAGCCCTGTGGCTCTTGGGAGTTTTGTTTTGTGCTGTTGTGTTGTGCTGCTGCTGCTTAAGGTACAGGGAAAAGCTTTTCAAAGGGTTGTTTTTTTTTAGCTGCTCTACATGAGTTTTTTGCCAGCCTACATTCTAAAGCTTGACAGCTGAGCTTTTACAAGTTTTCAGAGCCATTAATCAGACCAGCATTTTGGGAAGTTTTTGCAATGTATATTTGAGATTTTGTACGGTACTGGTTTAAATTAAAGTCTAAGGCTTACTTTTGAGGCTGCTTTTGGCCTCCTTCTGTAAAGCATGGAGCTGTGTGTTATTGTTCTAAGAATGCATAATTAGTAGCAAATGTTTCCAAAATGCTAAAGGTTGTTTCTAGGGTGCTCCTTCAGGCTGGGATGTGTGAGGGATGTTTAAACCTAGTTTAGATCTACTTCAAAAACTGTTTCCTTAAGCTACAACTGTAAATCATTTTTATGCAGTGCAGTACATTCTGACTTTTCAAATGGGCAACAGGAATAAAGGCATTCCTTCAGGAATAGCTATGACTTCATGTGAACAGAAGTTAAGCTCCTGTCCTCTAAAGTAATTTGCTAGTCAATCAGACACGAGATAGGAAACAAGACTTCAGACTTAGGCTGGTTGTTTCCTTTGCCCAGAACCACTCGAATTCCAAGGTATATAGTCAACATTGAAATAAGGACCAGAAGCATATGTTTATGTTGGAAAGTAAATTATACATTTTCTAAACTGAGAGTAAAAAAATGTTTGAGAAACATTTAAAGTACCCCCCAAAAATCTCTCTATATAACATTATATGCCTCTTGAACATACACATAAGCTTCCATGTAACAACATAATGTTTTCTTTTGTTACGCTTGATGTTGGGTTTTGAAAGAGACATGTAAAAGGTGCTCTGTTTGTGCCAAAGTGGCTTTGAGGATATTTTTCTGTACAGTACACTAATCATTAACACACAGTGGCTCTGCAGGTTAAGGTGATTACCAGCAGAGTAGGCTGAAGACCTGAAGATCAGAAAGTCATTGCTATCCATCAAGTGACCATCCTGTGCCTGCCAGAGTGGGTGTTGGTTGCTTCCTCTGAAGGAGGCAGGGTGTTACAGCAAGGCTTTGGGATTCAGGTGTTGCCTCCAGTTCTGTTGCAGGTCCCCTGTGTGATTTTAGTTAAGTCAGTCGATCCTTTTATGTTTCATTTTTCAGCTTTTTCCCTGAATGTTTGACCCCCCTCCCTCTCTGTGCCTCCCTTTTTGCACAGTGCCCTTGCTTCTGATGCAGTGCTTGTGCTGCCCATGTCAGAGTCCAAAGGGCACCAGCGGGTCAGTCTCCTGCCCTGAGTCCCCTCAACAGGACCTCCACCTGCTGCCGATGCCCACTGGTGGTGATGGAGCCTTGGAGCCTCTGAAAGTGGGAACAGGGGAGGCAGGAACTGCTGCAGGAATGGGACCTGGATCAGGTACCTCACCCTGCACAAAGATCCTGGGGACAGGGGATGCCACCAAAACCCAGCCCAGGGGCTGGGTGGCTATGAGGATACGGGTAATATATTTCGTGTTAATGTCTTGCTGAATTAACGTCTGCTGACCACAAGCACTGGCTGCTGGGGGATCAGCAGAGAGGGGAGGATTTTTGTACTTGGGGTGAGTCAGGCACTGACCCAACCCAAGCAGGAAGGCTGCCACAAGTTATAGTCCTTTTCATAAGTAAGGGCATATGTGTGCTGGCAGTGCTAAGCATTGGGCCTCACAGAGGCAAGTTTCCGTGCTCTGGTTGAAATAGTATCAGAATGGTGACAGATAGAGGTGTACATTAAAATTTTTGTGGGTCTGTTGTCTTTTTTATTAGAGAGATGTGGGAAAATGTGGAAAATAATGGCCAGGAACACAAGTGAGATTCAGCATGCAAATCAGATTCTTACTTTAATATTCCCCTCTTTGGCCTTTTGCCTCCATTTTTGTGGGAGTAAATGTCTGGGCATGCAACAGTGACACTACAGCAGTTCAGCTTCTCTGGCATTCCTTCTGTATCCAAGGTCCTTAGCTTGGGTTTGCATGCACAGTACTCGTTGTCTTCACTGGACTGCATCCAGCTCCTAGTATGCCTTTGCAGGATGGCAGGCTTTGGATTATGAAATGGCAGAGACCCTTTTGTCTTCATTTAGTTTTGTCCTTTAATCTTGGGTAGCCAGATGCACATGGAAGTGTTTGTGTGCAGTGGGTGGAGGGCCAAAAGGCTTTTCAGGAGATTTAACTGGGCTGGTTAATGCATAATTGTTCTCCAGCTACCTGGATTGGTGAATTGAGAAAAACACCTACCTGCTGGTACTTTCTTGAAGCCTACTTTCTTCAGTGCATTGTGCATAATTATTTAAATTGATAGGGATGATGTGAAAATGTCTCTTATAAAGAATACTAAGGCAGTCTTAGTGTCAGAGGTGGGGCCTCTCTCTTGTCTGTTCATCTCCCCCTCATCCTTTCTATTTCATTTCTAAATTTAAAGCAAAACAAAACAAAAAAACCCCAACATTCTCCCACTTTCAGAGGCAGCCAAGCTGATTGTCAGATGTTTAGTTACTCTATTTTTGTTGTTGAAAGTAAGATCAGGATCTGGCTCCACAGGAGTCACTTTATGCTGTAACTCACTGTAATATGTGCATTTTTTCTTTTATGTAACCTCATTAAAAGACTAATCTAACTTTGCTCTATATTTCCCTTCGTACTTTTATTTAAGAGTGACTGATCCCTGTCTTCCAAGAAGACAGACTCAGGTATGGCTTCCACAGAGTATGAGGGGAGAGGAGAAACAAATGGGCCCATCCAGGAGGGAATAAAGCTCAGATCCAGCACTTTGGTTTGCACTGGAAAATCCTAACTTAAATGCAAGTTACAGGCAGAAGATTTGAGATGCTGCTTCTGAAATGTGTCCTGAGTGGAAGACAGATGACTAACTTGGGTCCCACTCAGTGGGAGGCAAGTATCAGCTAATGTAAATTAGCTCACTTCTCTGTGAGGGCCTGATGACTACCTGTCCAGCCCTATGCAATCCCTGTAGTTTCAGGAGGAATACCTTTCGGTCCTCCTGGCCTCTTTATGGCTCTTGTCAAGCACATGATGGATGAGTGGATAATTGTGTTTGGCCATTGTGCTGGAAATGCCACGGTATCTTCTAATGGTCTAGGATTACGTTGACCATACCACCCATTCGTTTTCCTATGTGTAACAGTCTAATGCAAGTTTCTTTTGCTTTCCTACCTGGATGTCTTGTATGGAGTGAATGGTCTGCACTCCATCAACTCTCTGTCACTAGGTTTCCTATAAATATTCTGTCGGCAAAAAGAAGTGCTCAGGCATCAAATTTATGTTTGTTTGGGTAAAGAAAGGAGAAAAGGTCATGACTGAAACATGTGTCAATGGTGGTTAGCCAGATCTGACTGCAAATGAGTTTACATGCAAGAAAACTGGGGTAAAGAAGCTGCTATTTGTGAGAAACTGTCGTGCAACTCAAATTGCAAGCAAATTTGCCCTACAACTTCTGATGAAGTTCTGGGCTTGCACTCAAGACATGGTACTTCTGCAAAATTTATAACAGATTTCCATCTCTGAAAATTATTTGATTGCCTCAAGACCTGGGCAATCTAGGCAATAAATGGGTTGAAAAAAATCACCTTGGAATGATAGAGCAACCCACACCAACACAGTATTTCAGTTTGTTCATCTAAAGTGGCCAGGATACTTTAAGCCTTTCTGAGTTTGTTTTAGCCTTTGTGGAAAGGAACATGGGTTTTCTCTCACTTTGTAGGATGAGCAGCCCACAAACAGCTGGGAGTGGGTTGGAAATGTTCTGTCCTGGGGCTCTAGTACACCTTGCTTCTGCCAAGGGTTGCCTGCCTTGCCAGGTGTTGCTGCAGGCTGTGGACAAAGAGGCAGATGTGACTGTTGCAGCTCTGTGCAGGGATTTTTCAACTTACAATTGTTTCTAAATTTATTTTTAAATTCTCTCTAATGTTGGCATCATGGCATGCCTGGAATGCAGACATGTTTATTGTGGGTCTGCATACTGGTGGTTCTGCATCATTATGGGAGGGAAATTAAGTCCAAGGTGACTGTGCACTCAGCTGTACAGAGGGCTAATTGTTAGCTATTTCAGCTGCCAGAGTTGAAGTTTTGTGTTGTGAGGTTTTGTTTTGGTTTTTGTTTGTTTGTTTGGGGGGGGGGGGGAGAGGGGGGAAGGAGGAGGAGAAGAATGTGTTTGTTTGTTTGGTTTGGTTCTGGGTTTTTGTGTTGTGTCGAGGTTTGTTTGTTTGATTTTTGTTTTTGTTTTTTTACCACTCTGCTTCTGCTTCTCTTGGCTCCAAACAAAAGCTTTAGCATTTTTTCTTGAAGTCTGTTACTAAGGCTTCAGAGCCTATCTACATTTGGAAGTAGATTTATCTTTAAGCTCGCAAGTCAAAGCAGTACTATCATAGCAATCTTGCTAATGTAGCACAGAAAAATAAGACAGCAGGATTTCTCCAGGGTACATAAAATTGTGGTATGGCCCATTTGGAAGTAAACGGGACAGACTTATCACTGATTATCTTGTTTTATCCTGGAAAAATACTCAACTTGGACCCAAAATTTGGTCCAGAGTTTTTGTGAGGTTTGGGTTTGTCTTCCCCACCCTTCTTTTAACTCTAGCACCTTCTGTCTTAATGAAGGATCAAGAATAACTACTTGGATTTAGAACCCTTTCTTACACAAGTGTTAACTACCAAAATGTTGATTTTCAAGTGAGGTCACCTGAATGACATGCTGGTGCTAATAAATTTATCAGAGGCATTAACTAGAATCATGCTCAGTGAAGTGCTTATTGCTAAGCCATGAAGTCTATAAAAAGACCCCAATTACTTTCTGCTATTTATTATAATGGGGGATGACTTATTTTTATTGCTTCACTGAACACTCAATCTAATGTTAGTCATCAGCAAAGCTATGTAAACTCTGAGCCAGTGTCTAGAAACAAAACAAAAACATTGAACTGATATATGGAGAGTTTGGAGTTAGTTTTTCTTAAGCTGTAGGAGTAGTTTGTATTTTGAAGTCATGTTTTCATAAATTTTTGGTTCAGTAGTTTGTATAGTATTTAAGTATGTGAGTAATTGTTGTGGTTGTGACGCTGAAAAGCTGCAGGTAGGACAATGTTTGGTAGTCTTTGGAAGCTGGTCTTTTCTGAATTTGTTTCCTTTTTGTTGAGGAAAGAGCTCGGCTTTTAGGTGAGTGTAGATGTTTTTTGAAATATGTTATCTTCTGTATATGGCCTTGGCTTCTTGTCTTGAACTTGTGAAAAAATGCTTGTGAACTTCTGAACTTGTGAAAATACTCATAAGCTCACTGACAAATGAAAAGGAAAGAAGGTACACAAACTTACCCTTCTGCATTTGTACTTGTGCATAAGATCCTTCATCTCAGACTGCAGAAGCTCAGCCGAGGGAAGAGAAAAAAAAAAAAAAAAGAAAAAAAGAAAGAAAAAGAAGTTGTCATTTTTTAGTTCAGAGAGGCAGGTCAAACCTAAAGGAAAAAGTGATTTGCACAGCATTATCTGTCTGTCATTATCCAAGTGTTTTACTGAAGAAAGATTTATAACATATACCCAGGATCACTTCAGTCTTACAACAGTAATTGCCTTTCATCGTCAAGCCAGTTTCCCTCTCACACACTTATTTGTACTCGTGTGACTACTTGAAACCACACACAATCATCCCTCTTTACTACCCTTCTGCCTATCATTACTGCAACAAATGAGATTACAATATTATACTTCCCTCCATCAAGACATCCCTGTGTCAAACTGAAAATATTACAGAACCAACCTACCTTATGGATGCATAGAGGTTGATGGAAGAAAAAGGAGCAAAGAATTCCACTTTAAGGAGTGTCAACATTACCTACAATGGCAGGCAGATAGATAAACCAAAAACGACCACATACTCTTAAACGTTTTTAACTACAAAAAAGGCCAACAGCATCCTGGCTTGTATCAGAAAGGTCAGCAGGACTAGAGAAGTGATTGTGCCCCTGTACTCAGCACTGGTGAGGCCCCACCTTGAACATTGTGTTCAGTTTTGGGCCCTTCATCATGTGAAAGACATTGAGGTACTAGAGAGAGTGCAGAGGAGGGTGACAAAGCTGGTGAGGGGCCTGGAGCACAAGAATTATGAGGAGCAGTTGAAGGAACTGGGGCCATTTAGCCTAGAGAAAAGGAGGCTGAGGGGAGACCTTATTGCTGTCTACAACTTCCTGAAAGGAGGTTGTAGCATGGAGGGTGTTAGTCTCTTCTCCCAAGTAGCAAGTGATAGGGATGAGAAGAAATGACCTCAAGTTGCACCAGGGGAGGCTTAGATTGCATATTGGTTATTTAAAAGGCATTTAAATGAGATTCTTAGGGACATGGTTTAGTGCTAGAGTTAGGTAATGGTTGGACTCAGTGATCCTGAGGGTCTCTTCCAACTGAGATGATTCTATGATTCTAGAAATTAGCAATCTACCAGCTTTTTGTATTTATCTAGCATTGCTCCCTTTTCTACCTGTGGCTACTGATCCTGTTCCTGACTCAACAATCACACTCATGCTGTCAGTGATCACTTTGGTGATCTACACACTAAGCTGCCCAGCCTTTTCTCTTGTATCTAACACAATCTTCCCCAAAATCTATCATTTTATGGCATAGGAAAGGCAACCAGCAGTGAGGTTCCATAACAGTGACTTTGAGCACCAGTTGCATTCTCCAAAGAAGGAGCTTTGTTGGCAGTTTGCCTACAGATTTTAAATAGCATCTTACCTCACATCATAGAGGAAATGTTTTTTCTCCCCCAGGAGCTCTGTCCTTAGATATCAGACCACAAACACTAAGATCCAGGCCAGTCAGTATACAGGCTGAATCATAGTCACTGCCAGAAAGCACAGTTTGACAGCTTTTCCATTTACAGTATTTGACTTGCATCATTGCTGTCAACAAGACATGAAGGAAAACACATTCTCATACATTTGCTGAAGAACCATCAGGTTCTCCTGTTTGCTTAATGAAAGCTAAGCTGTACTTGATCTCCATAGTAACAATGGCAACCAAATATGCTCAGAAAGGGATGGATAATCTACTAACATGAGAATCAGGTTCAGTTTACATCTAAATTGTGCCAACCAAATCACAGCTGGGCATTGGCACCTATAAATTTATGTCCTTGCATTGCACACTGTGATTCTCTCGACTTTCCATCTTTCTTCTTGGAGTTTAATGTCTGTTCAGGAGAGCTTCATCAAAACATCAGAACATATCTCTGTATCTCAGGTGAACATTTTCACCTGGCGTCCAAGTGGACAACCTAATTTAAGCCATAATCAGACCTTAGCCTTTCTCCTCCAGCTACACTGCTTAGTGTGAAGTTTCAGCCATATCTATCAAAACAGATTTCTTACCCAAGACGGGCTGCTGCCTTCCCACCCTACTTTTGACACTCTGCAATTCTGAAATTCCCCTCAGATCTCCTGCTAAGTGGTACAGAATGGATGCCCAGAAATCTTAATACCTTATCTATAAGTACTAGCACACTCTTTTTGTGTGTTAGCAGCAGGTAAGCCTTCTGTCATCAGATAACAGACAGACACCATGTCTGAACATATACTCCTACCTGATCAACTCCTAATGCCATCCTGAACTGCTTCTACGGATATTGTATCGTATTACTTCTTATCTGAAAGAAGTGGCATCTTAAGTCCTACCAGCTGGCTAGGGCAAGTCAGTTGCCCATAAAGTTTGGAGATCCTTTAACAGTTCTCTCAAAGACATTGACAGCAGGCCACAAAGCCATAGACAAAGCAATGATACCTGTAGCAATATTTTTTATCAATATTTCCTCATTCTGAAGAGCAATAATGTGCCAGAATAAGCTTTGAAGATGGTAAATGGAAACTGCAAGTGCCTTTCGAAGGCCGCTGCCCAGTACACTCACCCTGTAGATTAAATGTATTATATTTGGAACTGGTAGTGAAGATCCTTTCTCCACTGCATCACAGGAGGACTTCACAAACAGACTCTTCAGAGATGCGTAGGTAGTAGCAGACATATTATAAACTTTGTTTACTAAAGATAACATGTTCTGTACTCTAATCAGTCTAACAACAAAAAGAACAGCCAACAACTAGCAAATTAACAGTGCAGACTTGTGTGCAAAGTACTGTTTCTACAGACAGTTATTTCTTAGGATACATTACATACTCCATACCTTATAAGACTGGTGAGTCTATAAACTCAACAGCTCCCTGCAGAATTATTGTAAGACGGGTTTGAGATGTTAATTTAACTACCTAGAAAAAGCTAAAGATAGCAGTGCTTTCCTGTGTAAAGCAGGACATAAAGTCAATAAGATGAGTACTGGCCAGTCTGTACACGTACAAGAGACACAGCACTTGCCTGATGTATCTGTCCACCAGTCTATGACAAAGCTAGTTGCATTTCTTTTCCAAATACTTTATCTTACAGTACAGATGAAACAGGGGCAAGAAAATATGAGATTACACACTGTGGCCTTACCTGTAAGGGCCTGGGACCACCCAGTCAGGCAACCTCTTTTCAACATGTGCACATTCAGAGAAGTTGTTTTTAAGGAAGAAAAAACACCATCACAATGTTTAGCCTGCAGTACTGTCCTCCAAGTGATGGTTCTTTCACTCACCTCTTATGTCTTTTATTTCCACTATTGCCATTAAAACAAAATAAAGAGACAGGACTGCTGAAGCAGTTGCACAGACAGTCAAGTCTAGCTCTGGCAAATCTCCTTTTGCATTAACCTAAGCACAAACAAAGTTCCCTTTACCTCATAACACACCTAAACTATGCCTGAGGAGAAAACAAACAAACAAACAAAATTACCAGTTTGTGTCTGCTATTCTACAACTGCAAATACCCCCTACAGAAACACTATCAGCATCCCTAGATTCTGCATCTTCCCTTCCAGGAATGTACCCAAAATGCTCTTGCAATAGGTGTGAAGCTAAGCAACCGTTCTCACCAGAATGAACTCTCACTGGCAATTTGTAAAGGGCAGAAAATCCCTATTGACAATAAGTAAATATTCTGTACAAAGTAGTCACTCTGGTCCTAGTCGTTGGACTTGTGGGTCCCTTGCTACAAAAATACCCCAAAAAGAGCCTAAAAGCTAAAGTTTATGATGCTACTTAATTTTAGAGATGTGGATTCTGTTGAGTGGTTTATGGCACTTTTAAATCACAGTATCACAGTATCACAGTATGTTTGGGATTGGAAGGGACCTCAAAAGATCATCTAGTCCAATCCCCCTGCTGGAGCAGGAATGCCTAGGTGAGGTCACACAGGAACATGTCCAGGCGGGTTTTGAATGTCTCCAGAGAAAGAGACTCGCTCACCTAGCTACAGTGGTTTTCAGCATTTAATTTTATAATTAAAGGGGTTGTTATATTTAGCTTTCTTAACAAGAACCACTTATTTAGTACTCATGAAATTGACAATGTGCAGGGGGATGCTTGTCTTTTTTTTTTTTAATACAATGAAAATTGTTCTCTTCTGAAAAAGGGTGCGAAATATTTATCCGCCTTGTCTCTGCAGCTGCAAAGAAAGCTCTAAATGTACAGAGAAAGAAGTTGCTATTATGCTCTGGGGACTGGTGGGGCAAGTTTGAGAAAAAAATTACACTTCTAGGCAAGCTACTCCTTAGGTTACTTTGCTCTGTTATGCTCACAATAAATCAGGCACCACATGTTTCACAGAGAAATTCAGAATAAATATGACTATTTGTTCTTCGTCTTATGCAAATCATCACCTTAATCATTTGTATTTTGGTTCTGCTAGACTCCCATGTTGAGCTTCTCTGGCAGACTGATTCAGACAAGGCTGGGATTTGCTTTTTGCAGATGCTATGATAATAAGCACAAGATGCTGCTTTGGTATTCTTGTACTGCTGTTTATTTGTAGGGTGTAGGATGCCGTAGTTTATAATGCTATGTGACCTCCTGCTTCTTAATTATTTTTTTTTTCCCCAGCAGTGTCTGCCCAGAATCTATCTTTGCAGCAGAAAATAAAATTGAAGCAGGTTTCTTCAGAAGAAAGAAGTTTTGGTAAGAGAGATAACAATCTTAACTTCCGGATGTCAGCCAGCAAGGGTGTTGCTGTACTCTATATTAACACTTTAGCAGAATTTATACTAATTATACACTGCTTACGGGTGCTGTTGTGGCCTCAGGACTGATCACTGTGGGACTGGATGTTTTACAGGAATTTGAATGGATTCAACATACTAATTTTGTGTTAAAACCAGACCTGTGATGTAGTTTTACAAAACAGAACTGCATTGAAACATATTCAGCAGAGGAGCTTGTGTGATGGTTGTGTGACACAAGAGCTTTTGAATTTGGAAGCCTTCCACAGGACACTTGCAGAAGCAGACTTCTCCATAAAATGCTTGGCTTTGAGAGACTGTTCAAAATAAATGATGCTTTGTCACCAAAACACAGAGCAAATGCTGAGAGGCAGATACTTGTTGAATGAAGTGCAGTGATTGAGTACTAAGAAAATATGACATGGGGAGTTAAATTTAAGCAAAAATATTGAGTTAAGTCTCAATAGCATGGAGCAGAGAAATTGGAGGCTGCAGTTAGCTTGTCTTCTCACTTGAACACCTCAACACAGATGAATGCTATGATCTGCTTTCACATCCTGACCTAACACTGCTTTGCAGTTTGTGGACAGGTGGACACTTTGTTGAAGGGCTGTTTCTGGAAGCCTTGTGGTCAAGCCTAGTCCAAATGATCTTCTGCCATTCATGTGTAGTGTCCTAACTTCTAAGAGCAGAGTCAGCTTTCCAACTGGGACTGCGCTTATGTTCATTTTGTCTCTTTCTCTTCCCTCATTACCTCCCTTGCTTCCTCCAACAGTTTTATCTGCACTGTGATAGAAAAATAATTAGGATTTCTGATTCTTTCAAAAAAAAAAAAAAGTGATATAATTTGGATTTCTTCAAATCCCTGCATGGTCTTGATTTAGACTTGGACTGTAAGCTGAGGAGTTGGAATGAAAGATTTTTTTTCAAGCACAGAATTGCCAGTGAGCAGCTCCTATTGAGATAGGAGGGGGGAAATATTTAAAAAGGTGGGGTTTTTGTTTTGTTTTTGTTGGTTGTTGTTGTTGTTGTGGGGTTTTGGGTTTTTTGTTTGTTTTTTTACTCCTCTCACCAGATAAGCAGATAAGTACGTGATACCTTTCTTCAATTCTCTGTCTTCTCAACATTCAGTATTACATTTTGTTGATGGGTTGGTTTGTTTATTTCTTTTTCTACTGCAGTTAAAAGCATGACCTTGAAACACACCTGTTCCTTGTTCTGTTGGAGTTTTGTGCTCTGAGATACCTGCAGTAATTTATCGCTGCACATGGAAAATATGAGTACATAACATAGGCTTATTTAAGTTCCAGCCAGGAGAAATGTGCTGGGTGAGTGAGAGGCTAGACAGGGAAGGGTACCTGACTGCACACCAGCGGAAAGACATCCTGGACTTTGGAGGTGGTTTTTGCAGGTAGTTCTTGTAAGTGTGAGATGCAAAGCCAGGATGCCCAAATTTCTGAATTTCACGGACCTCGAAGACAGGCAAAATGTGGCCATGATTGACTATATTTATTCTTATGGACAAAGTAAAGCAGAAGGTTCTTCTGCCGATGTGTGTGTATAGTCACTGTGGTGAGCTATTAGTCAGAAGGGATGAACCCCCAGCACCAGCAACGAATCAAGTCTTCAGATGATGGCATGGAGATGATAAATTTTAATGAAGACTGAGAGGTTTAACACCAAAGGCATGACTGCTTATGATGAAGTACAAGCAAGACTCGAGGAGAGGTTGTCCATGTGAGGCAAGGTCTCATATTCCTTTTATCTTTGCTCTTGTGTGCTGCCTTTCCTTTGATATCAGGTAACACGGTATCTTTGCTAGTCACCTCTTCCCAGTGCTAAATATCACTGCTTAAAGTGTGGCTGTTCCCATCTTGCTGCCCTTTTTGCCAGAACAGGGATGGTGCTGGCAGTGGGTGCTGTTGAGTAAAGCCACTCCTTCTGGCAACAGCCAGCAGCTTACCTGCTCTGGCCTCTGAATGAGCAGCAGCCAGAGAAAGTTTGCCTTCTGCAAGAGACAAAATGGGCACCAGAGTCACGTCCATCTTGCTGTTCCTAACAGGTTACTGCCCTTTGCATTACCTACCTTGTCTGTGCCTGCAGCTGACATTGGTTATATACCTCTAGGTCTTGCTTCTTATTATAGAGAAAAAAGGGAGAAACTAACTTGCTTTCAAATATTATTTGATCAGAGGCCAATTTTCAATAATCAAAGTAAGTAGATTTAAATTCCCAATATTGAGGGTAAGAATATCTTTTATGAAACAATGACCTGTATTATTGAAAGCTATCTGGTAATATCCAGTTCCTCAGTGCAGTGTTCTCTTATGCTCTCCTACTGAACTTAAGTGAGTTCTCCTATATAAAACCTCTTCATCAGTAACACAGTTTATAAGCACTGACAAAAGAAATCTGCAAAAGACATCTTAAAAGGAGGCAGTCAACAAACACTACTCTTATCTTTTTATTTATTCATTTATTTTTTCAAACTCCTTCAGATTAGCTTGCATCAGTTTCTATGCTTATACGTTGTTACACTCTAGAGAACAAAATGCCAGGAAAGAATGTTAAGCCGTGGTCTTAGTGTTAAAGAAGTTTCGTTGCTATACATTGTCTATAAATTTCCTTGAGTCTCTTTAAATGTATTGCTAGGGTTTATTAAGATCTGTGTTTTCTGTACTCAAGTTCACTTCCTCTGAGGGGTCTGAACTTCAGTGAATTCCTTGGAGCAGTACTTCATCCTGAGTTCCCTGCTCTGTGTTTATAGGGCAGTCTGGCCCTCACCAGCACTTGCAGAGTGTTGGAACTGTCTCTCTCCACTGACAGCCTCCCCAGCCCAGCCCACTCTGCTGTCTGTGCTTCACGTAAGCCTCCTCCCAGCGTGTACCACAGCGAGTAGTGCTGAGCCCTGGTGTGGGTGGCAGGTCGTCCTCAGCAAGGAGGGATTTGCAAAGAATGAATGTAAATACAGCAGCTCAATGACTTTTGTAGGTGAAATAAACCTACAAAGAGTGACAGTGGGTCAGAGTGGTGGAGCAGGGAGAAGTGTGGGACAAATTACCACCTCCATGGCACTGCTGGGTGTTACGGAGTGTCCCATTGGCATGACATGCACACTGGTATCTCAGCTGAGCACGATGCTGGTGGGGCAGCAGGGGCTAGTGTTGCCTGAGGTGGCCTTGCTTCTGCCTCTGTACACCAGGAGGGTGGCTGGCTTGGTTGGTCCACCCTTGCACACCCTTGGGAGCACCCTGTTAGGAAACAGCTGAGGAAGCAGGCTCACTGGTAGCTCCCAGCAGGGGTCCAAACCATCCATCAGCTATGGTAGGAGGAAAAAAGTAAGGAAGTGTCTTGCCACCCAAGACAACAATTAAAAGGGGCTGCTGAAGTTTGTGGTTGTGCAAAGGAACTTCAGCATGGGGGCAAGTGGGAAAGAGAGTGTTGAAGGTGCAGTGGAAGACAGTGAAGTAAGTAATATGGGGATAAAAATCTGGGGAACTGTGTGATACAAATATCAGCCTGAGTGATGCAGCTTCCCAAGACTGCATCTGGAAGGGGAGGTACCGAAGTGCACTCAATGGTATAATGCTCAGGCTGTTGGCTAGAAAGAGAGAGGCATTCAGACTTTCTGTATAATCTCCGAAGGAGATAGAATTACCGAAGATGTCCCCATCCTCTTGCCATTTAATATTTCTTTCTCCCCCATTCCCTAGAACCAATATCTTCCAGATTTTTATTACCAAGCAAGCTCTATCTGGATCTCTCTGCCTTTCATCTTCTCCCCTGTCAAGAATGTGGGTGTTTTGACAAATTACCATCTAGTCATCAGCTGGAAAAATCAATTCCTTCCACACTATTTTTCACTACAAAGATTAACAGATGGTAAGACATGGATAGACTTGCTGAGGTAAGTGGGAAGCAAGCCTCTGAAAACCCTTAATCTAGGTAACATCACCAAATGTGAGTAAATAGTGTCATTTAATTGTACATTCAGCACTCCTTTGAAACAACTTGAGTGTGTTGCAATTTCTAGTGAATTAGGGCTAGGTAATGACTAGCTGTTCCAGCTGAGTAGAGTGATGGTAGGAGTCCTTAGGAGGAAGAGGATATGTGAACAAGTGTTAAGGAGTTCTTCTCTGGAATAAGCAGCACAAAATAAGTTACCTCTTCTTTCTGGGGAAAAATAAAGCTAAACCAAAGACCCTGAAGTGGATCTTTCTTTGTCTTCATCTCCCCGAAAAGTGTCTGAATTATAGATCTCCTGGGCTTTTTTTCAAATTATTCCATACAATTATTTTAATCATATGAGAGTCTGGGAGTAATACAATTAAGTAACTGGGACATATAGGTAGTCAAGTATTTCAGTGACCAGTGTTGGAAGCTGGTAAGGAGCACAGACACCAACAAAGGTGCCCACCTGCAGTGTATCCCTGCCTGCCTGCAGCTGTGACAGCTAGGCTATAGCATTTTCAGTTCATGACAGAAGGATTCACCAACTTTAAATATAAATTGAATGCATGGTTGTCTGCAATTCCAGGCACAAAGTATCCAAGTACCTGGGTGTTGTGATATTATTTGCATGATGTTAATAAAGCTGATTTGTACTCTAGACATGGCTGGTGATTAATGCTCCAGTTCAGATCTATTCTGGAAACACAGTTGGCTTTGAACAGAGTTTAAAGTAATGTGGCTTATGCATTGAGATCCTAATTCAAGACAAATTATAGTCTCTGATTCAAATCTACATCTGGATCAAAATTTCCCCCCAAAATTTTCCATGAAAATGACAGTGGGATGCTCTATTTGTTCTCCTTCACTCTTATTTCTAGGAAACAGTCTCTTAACTTGCAAAAAGGGATATGTAGAAAGTACATTATCTAGCAGCCTAAAATCTCATTCCAGTGTTTGAAATGCCAAAGGTATTCCTTCTGCATCTTCTATTACTATGTAATAAGGATTATTTAGCCTTTTTCTAACAGACTTAATAATGATTCCTAGTGTTAGCTACTTCTCTTCCAGCCAAGGCCCAGCAATGCAAACTGAATTAAATGCTTTTTTTTCACACTGTGCAACTCAGAATTGAAGCTCCCCCCAAACCAGACATGGAGTCAAGATGATATTTGTACAATGTCACTCTTCTGACCATAACCAAACTTCTTAAAGAGCACATTTTCCAACTTACTACTGAAAATGTATTTCCAACAGAAAAAAATTATAAGAATTGCAAATTGATAATTACATGTAAAGACTCCACTTAAAAGGCCTGTGCTCTAGAGCCAGTTTTCTTTTAGATAAAGGACAAGGGCTGTCTACTGAAGTCAAAGCCATAAGATGAAGTATGAAAAATTAGAAAACTAATTTCCATTGACTGAAGTGGGTTATCTAGTGTTTATTTGTTACACGGGGAGTTTAGGATAGTGTGGATTGATGATAATTTGATAGTTTGCAAACTGGAATGCTCTTCAGTGCTAAAATGAGGAACGTGTAGTAAGTCTAAAGAGGCCTTGTTTGTATCGTTGCTATGTTTAACTCCATGAGAGCTCTGCAATCTTGAGTGTGCACATATGCATTTGAGTGCTTCCAAATAAAAAAATCAACCATGCACTGGTGTGGGGATTTGGGGGTTTTGTTTATTTGTTTGTTTAAGACTAGCTCTAGATATCCAACTTCAATTTTTTTCAATTGCAATAAAATAAAATTAATTCCATGAAATTTAGCACAGCAGACAAGTGTTTCTGTTGGCTGTCCAGTAATATTTTTGTAATTTTTTTTATCCAAAGATCCTGCTACTGGCAATGCTGCTTTTTGGCTCAGTGATCTAGCTGCTGAAGTGAACTTCTTATCCAAAATCACAGCCTTTGTACTTGATTTACTTCAGTTTGTCTGTACTTGGAAAAAACTACCTTTTTTAAACGATGCAGCAGTTCAGTGAGTTGGATTTTTTTCTTTTTTTTTTGGTTACACTGTGGCTGTGCATTGGTTTATCTCTCTGTTTTCTGTGACTTCTTTTCCTTTCTATTTTCCAACTCCTGTAAAACTTTCTGACACTTTTATTTTCTTTCCAGTTATCAAGGCATGTTGCAAGCAGATCAAGGGATGAAACCTTGCCTTTGCCCCAGGTGATGCAGAAGGGGAAGGGTGTTGCTTCCTTTTAATTTGAAAGGCCAAATAGAGCTGTGTGGGGTGACTTTTCTCATGCCTGGTACTGATGGGACACTAACATAAGCCTGAAGGAAATCTAGCTGTAGAATATTTACACACTTCTGCTGGGGAAAAAAAAAAATAAATAGGAAAGAAAGAGGGAAAACACCAGAGTACCTGGAGGGTTGTGGAGAGGCTGCTGCTGAGGACTGTAAGTTGTGCCAGATCTGTAAGGGGTAGTGCAATTCTACTAAGGCAATTCTACTAGTCATCTTCTGGGGAAAGGTTACACATTACTAAGACATTGGAATGGATCAGGTTTTCATGCTGGTCATGTGGGAGACTCTAGTGATGGTGCATCCCAAAACACGTATTCTTGATTGTGGGCAACCAAGAATTTTGGTGTTTTTTGCTGCTGGTTTGTTGGTTTGTTGTTGTGATTGTTTTGTTGTTGTTGGGATTGTTTGTTTGTTTTGTTGTTGGTTTTGTTTGGTTTTATTACAATGATTGTCTTTTAATCTTTCTATGTGAATGTGGCTGTTTTGAAGCCACAATGTGGTAGGAAGGGCTTGTTCCTGTCAAAGTAAATTTCATTTCCAACAGTAAATAGGAACCAAACCTTAGGAGACCAAGTCTTCAGCATCCCTAATAAAAGGTAAGTAAGCAAAACAAGCAAAACAAAAAGTCTCTTTATCACTGTTGACTTGTACTATTCTTTGAAAAGAAACACACACAATCTTTGAGTACAGTTTCTACATGCCAGGTTACTGAAGTTCCACCATGATTAACTTTGGGGTTAGGGGTTACAGCCTCTTCCTTGGCTTGGAAGAATATCTAAATTAAGGAAAATTAATTTATTTTATTTCATACTTTATTTTCCCTTTAATTAAAATTCTATAAAATTTACAACACTCCCCTTTCTTTTTTTTAGTATTCTGTTTCTCCTATAATTCATGTAGAAAGAGAAGATGGCATTTTTTCCTTACAGTAATAATTATTTATGAAGGATTGTTTGCCAGGAAACAACTCTAGTGATTACATTTAGAATGATGTCTGCAATAGAGGGAAAAGATAGCATCTTGTCTAGACAGCCTTGTTGTTATTGTCTTTATTTCAGTAAGGTTGTCTTTGGTTGTTTTCTGGGAGAGCCTTACAAAAAGTATATATTTTTATATCCAAGCATAGATTGTGTATGTTCGCATTTGGAAAATATTTTGGTATTGGCTTGTTGGTATTCAAATATTGAGAACAATGCTAGATTTTTTGAGCTGAACTGCAAAAAGAAATAATTTTGAGAGAGGGGTTTTTCTCTTTCCAGAGAAGATTTTAAGAGTTGTGTGGTAAATCTCATTGCACACATTTCGTATGCTGTTTAGTACCACGGTTAATAAACTTAGCACTTGGAGCCAAAATTATTCCAAGCTTGGCAGGGTTTACTGTAATTTGGAGAAGTGAGTTTTGGAATAGATATGAAAGTTCCTCTTTCTCACAGAAAACACATTATAGGCTTGGCTGCTGTGTGCCTCTGAAGCCTCATCACTATCAAAGAGCTGTGTGAATTTTGTACAGTTTTTCTGAAGTCATATACAATACCATAATCAGCTGTGCTATTCTTTCTTTTTTTTTTTCTTCTTTTGTTGTTGTTGTTGTTGTTTTTGAGTTGCTATCTTCAGTGCTTTGAGTTTTTTTCATTTATGGGAGATGTGTTGCATTGTGTGCTTTCAGATCCCTTCTTAAAAGTTGTTAAAGCCATGATGTGGGGAAACAGGGCAAAAAGTCCATGCTCTTTCTGAACCAAGAAGTCAGGAGAGGTTACTAAAATTATCCTTTCTGTTGCCAAATACGTATTGCGGTAAATGATACTGACTTTCAGGATCTGATAGATGGGGAAAGGGAGAGAAAACTGAGACCTGATTCTCCTTTATCTTGGGGTAACTGCTAACTTATTCCACTGTGAGGAAGAAATGGTGCCCTACCTGGTGACTCATTCAGTCCTCTCTCAGTGGGTCTCTGATTAGAGCTCAACATGGGCTCATGATACACTAGGCCTGAAATGCCTCAGTGGGTGGTGATGGCATTTTAGTGCTCTAAAGGAGTGAATCAGAGAATTATGGTACTTTGCAAAACTCTTGCCATTCTCCCCTCCTTGATTTTTCTGGTTAATTCAAAGATATGTGGCACTAGTGAAAAACACCTGAAAGCAGAGATGCAGGGGGATTGAGGCTTTAAAATGAAAAGACTTTGGAGCCCTGAAAAAAACAGATAAATTGTGTAGTTAAAGTAATACAGAAATATACTTTCTCTGGAATTTACAGCTCCTGCATTTCACTAACTTCTGACTTGGAGCAAGCTTGTGTATTTTTGCTTTCTCTGAAGAAGAGTTTCTGCTTCTTATCCCTTATGTTTGCCTAGGTTGTAATTTAGCTCTTCTATAGCTCTCTTTTCCACTCTAATTTTCATTCACCTGATGCTGGATTACAGTAGGGTCTTAGTTTGTAGAGTTACTGCTACAGCTAATCCTTTCTATATTTTTCTCCTCAGCTGATTGATGATATTTTCAAACTTCATAATCTTGCCATCAAAACATAGGCATTCTTTAGAGCATAACTTGAGAAGGAAGATAGACCTCAAAAATGTCACTGAGCTCTGAACTCTCAAAACAAAACCCTTTCTGTGCTTGAGCAAGATGCTACCAAGGGGTCTGGGCCAAAATTAGAAGGGAGAAATAGTCTTTGTGTAGGGAATTTCACGTAGTATTCTAAGTGATGATTTGCACAGCCAAAAAAAAACCCCAAAAAAACAATAAATATTCTTTCTTATCTTGAAGCCCGTGAACCAAACCAGCAACCACCTCTAAACAACTGCATTTTCTCCTACTTTCACTCTCATCAGCTTCACTTCTCTTGCTTCCCAAGTGAGTGCTGAACCCAGCATCCAGTGCTGTATAACAAAGCACTGAGTTTTCTGGGTCATGTCTACAATTGAAATGTCAAATTTGACTTGGAGATGACAGGCTGATTAAAATATCCTCCTTACTTCGTGTTCAATACCACCAACCAGTTTAGATCTGTCTGTATCACTCCACTGGTGTTAATATTCACTCTGCTTTATATGAGTAAGGATCTACACTCGAAAGATTTTGTGTTTCAAACAGCCTCACAAATGAAATGGACAGAAACTTCTCTATATGTGCAAAGCTTTTAAAAAGGCATTTAAGCAAAATAAGGCTGTTCTTCAGTGAATGGCTTTCAAAATGAAAACCCATAGTGATTTGTTGTTATAGGGCTATTTCCTCTGGTGAAAGCAAGTGGAGTACTAGAAGTTTCTAGCATAGGCAGAAGCATAAATAAACAGGGAAAATATTTAAGGTCTCACCTTGAGGAAAGTGAATAGAAACAAAACATTAGCAAAGGCTGTGCAAGCAAGCACAAGCATGGCAGGGCTCAAGGCAGAGCCCAGCAGATAGGCTGTGCTAACATGAAGCTTTCACATGCATGTGAACAAGGAAGGCAGAAAATGCCATGCCACCGGTAATGTTATGTGTTTCCTCTGTGCTGTTATCGTGGTCCTGGTCATTGACAAAAAAGCATCTCCTTCCAGAGAAAGCTAATCTCTTACAGCCCAATCAGAGGAGTGCTGCTGCAAATCTGTCCCACAGAATTTGACTGGAAATAGATGTAATTGCACAACAAGTACCTCTACAGTTTCCCAACCAGAGGTGTATCTTCCAGATTCACTGCACAGCTGGTGTTATTTTAGATGGGAATTATGTGACCCTGTGTGTTGCTGAGCCTAGAAAGATTTTTGTTTTCATCATCATTATTTTGAAGAACAGAAAATAGATTTGTAAGAGTGTGAGATAGGAAAATACAAGATCCATCTTAATGACAGCTTTTGTACAAAGAAGTCATACCTCTCTTGAGGCTGGTGTGATTCAACCAACCAGAATCTGACTATCACTGAATCCTTGTTCTGTATTTTCAATCAATTTTTTGAGATACAAATAAAGGACTTTAGCTAATACAGGCTTGGTCCTATTCCTGTTGTTTAGGCTTCCCTGATGCATAAAAAGCTGTAGCCTTTCTTCTTATACTTGGTGACTTTCAGAGTTCCTATGGCATCGGTAAATACTTTGTGCAGATGTTCTTTATGACATTTCAAATGAAATTTAAAAGCCTTACGTACAAATGATTAACATTTATTAAAAGTTAAAAATAATACGTATCAAAGTTAAGTCTACATGAATTTGAGAATGCAAAACCTACAGAAATAAGGCCTCTAAACAGACCTTCTAACTTCAGTTGGCTTCTCATTTGTAATGAGCCACAACCAAATTCTACAGATTCAGAACATGTTTTTAGAAAAATCATTCTGAAAGCTGAGAATTTGGGCTTCTCTCTGGTCTAGGCTTTCAGTAGTGGGCTAGAACAGCAGAATTCCATAACCTTAGGCAGGGTCATGTACCATTTATATCAGATGGTTATATGAAATGTCAGTATTTGAATTGCTTTTGCAGTAAAAGTACACAAGAAATTGCAAACCAATTATACATATTTGGTCTTAGGTAGCCAGTACCCTAATGGATTCACAAGCACTCTTTTGTTTAAAATACGTTTCTAACCCACTTGTGATTCTTCTGATCACCTAGCATCAGCTTCTATAAATTCTTTTATCTGAAAGGTCTCATCTGCAAATGAAGATAATGCTACTTTAAATCCCATACATCCTTAGAGAGAACTTCTTGTCTCTTGGTTCTCTTTAATTAATGAACTTCCAGGGGACAGTTTTCTAATTGATTGCATCTTACAGAGATACAAAACTTACTGCTTTTCAGAAGATGGGAAAACAAGGCAACTGGTTCTAAAATGCTGTATGGTTCGCACCTTCTGAAGTAATAAAATGCTAATATAGCATGATTGTCCTCTGTCTTCTCTTTAATGGAACCACAAGCTATTATCATGTGCTAGGAGCAAAAGTCATGCCAGATATACACATGTTCAAAACCAGCATCACTTGCTCCACTCATTTCATTTCCCATGAAATGAGGCCATCTGAATGAATGATGATTAGGGATTTGGCCAAAAATATGTATCTTCATGTATCTTGACTTTTGAAAACACACCTCATGTATATTCAAGTCTAAGTGTCCAAATCCAAAAAGAAAAAAAGTGAATTGGACTGCCTTCTAGGAAGCATCAAAATCCATTGAAGCTCAGAGAACTACTTGAAGAATAAGCAATTGGAACAAACTTATGTTGGAATCTGCTCTTTCAGACTCCTCCCTACCTTGACTGCAGTGCAGGGGGGGCATGTTCACTTGGTTCATTTGTCTGCTGCTGTTATCCTGCTCTGTCTCTTCTATCCTTGTTTTGCTTTGCTTAGAGCACTGTCAGTCTCCAAATCATGCCTGCTACTGCCTGTTTCAAAAACTAGGAATGCAGAGGAAATAGCAGAACCTGGGGTGGTCTTCATAATGTAGACTTTTTGTATGCTGGAAGACCTGTTGTGCCTCTGGGGCTGAGAGCCAGTGCATCTCTGCAGGCAGATCTGTGTCACTGGCATCTGGCACAGCCTCAACACACCGTTCCATTGTCTGCTGGGCTCATCTAAAACCCAAAGGTGAGGAGGGGAAGGTAGGGACCTTCCTGGAGCACTCTCTGAATCTGAGCTGTCTCCCTTAATAGGTAAAGCTAAGAATGCTTCTGTGTTCCCTTGCATATTTAGTGTTCATGCAACACTTCTGTGAGTTGCCGGCATGCATAGGGAGGTTTGTTACAGACCTGGGGCAAATTGCTGCTGCACCATGTAATTTCATGCTTACAGTTACCAGAACCTTTTAACCTCATGCTGAGCACACAGCACTAATTCCCCCATCCTGCTATTTAACACATGCATCATGCAGCTTTGTGGGGTGTTCATCAGTGTATGGTTGGGCCCCACTGAGAGCACAATATAGGACAAAGTCAAAGGCTTTTGTGACCCTACCTGCTTTTTGCAGACCAACATAGCATTTATTTGTCTCAGGGCTTCAGCTGTGGACAAACAGCCTATACCAAAGTCTGTTTGTGCTGGTGGAAGAAGTCACAACCCCAGCTGCCCATCACCTGTTGCCAGTGGCTCATACAGGTCCCTTCTAATGCATTTCAGTTCAAATAAGCTGTTACAGCCAAGACCTACTTTTAAGTCAGTCCACTTACATATAGGATGAAACATGCCAGGAAACAAATATTGCAGCCCTTCGGGCACGTATGAGGAAGAAGTGCCAAGCATTTGGGTGCCAGGGTAGAGACTACAGGGCCTTACATCAGCATAACCTTAGTTTGTATCCCACGTTCTCTTTATGCTTCAACTTTTTATTGAATGAGGATGGATGTTTATAGTGATTTTATCTGTTGTCAAATGCAGTTGCTCTGCATTTTGGCAGAAAGCTAACACCAGAAAGACCATCTCCCTGTTCTTTAATTGTGTGGTAATGAAATATGGGAAGGAATCTCAACACATAAGATCCTAAATTATTTTGAAAAATTGTGGCTCTTTCTAGTGTGAAATAGAGGAACAGGGATGGAAAGTGTGGGGAAAAGCTTTGCAATTTTTCTTGAAGGTATCTAGCAGAATGGGCCTCCTAGGAAATGTTAATAAATATACCATGCTGTATTTCTATTGCTCCCCAGTAAATTTTTTTAGGGATAATGGTGTTCTGATGGGTAGTATCTTTATTGATTTTTTCCTATTTTAATCTTGGGTTGAAAATCTCAAGGGTTTTTCCCATAAGACACTGCTAATTCTAAGTCTCCGGTTTTAGGAACAGTTAAAAAAAAAAAAGCATTCAAATGCAAACTTGGTGATATCCAGTGAGAACATTGCTCATTTTTGCAATTCCCATTTCTTTGTTTAAAAATGAAGACAAGAAAAGCCTGCAAAGAAGATTCACGTATTTTCTGTTTGCTAAAATTATGACAAGATGTCAATTTTCTACAGTTTTACATGTTTTTCTAGAAAGCTAAGATGTATGTATGGATAAACAAACCTATTTTTTTCCCAATTGTTTTTCATTTTCTAGTGGAATCTTGTCAGAATTAGCCTTTTTAAAATATACTGAATCGCATATGTTAGTAGGAGTCATGTAAACTGCTATTTGTTTTCAATGGGTTTACTCTAAAATTTTCAGTAACGTCAAAGCGATAACTGAGTTTTTCCAAAACTAATTATTAAAAGGAGAGAGCTACATAGTGCCTAGATGGTATCTTTTACCTTTTGCCTCTTAATCCCATTCACATTGGCTTTAAAGGGGAACCTTGTGCAGGAATATTTAAATTCAGTCTTTCCTACAAACACGTATTTTGTGAAGCTTGTTATTCTATCTATAACTTCTTGCTACTGTGCATGAGAGACAGTTATTCGATTTAACTTTATTATTGAGCACCCTCATCTAGCTTTAGGTCAGTGTGGTGCTAATCTTTTGCTAAGAATCTTTGTGCCAAGAAAGAGTTTTTCATGAGTGGCTACTGTGAGAATTATTTTGCATATTAAGTGTCAACGGCTGGAGCTGTGTGATCAGCAACCTGAACACATGCTGCCCCTAACCTAATGAGAGGACTTTAGTTTCAGTTTGAAAGTGGGTGGAGAGAAAATTGGCTCTATCTGAAGGGAAAAGGTGCCAGAAATTTTTTGATACAGATCTCAAATGGTAAGATATAACTTTCTGTAACTGAATACCCCAAATCAAGATCTAAGCCTCTAATCAGGATCCTAAAATCAGCATTTGTTACATGAGCAAAGGTGCTCTCTATGACTACTAGCTGGGACATATGGTCTGTGACCCCCACTCTCCTGTAAATCATTTGTCTGTGGTATTGCTTTTGCTCATAAGGAAGCAGGGTCTGAGATTTGGGCTGTCTTCTACCTCTAAAGGCTTAGACCTTCACCATTGGATGCCCTGGACTCTTCTGGAGGGGTCTTATGTTGCCCTTCATGCAACACCCTCATCGCACTTCCTGAGGCCCCAAGTACAGCACATGACTCTTTCACAATGTAATGAGGGCCACTCTATGTTACAAGACAGTCCAGCCAAAGAGCATGGTCAAGCATTTTTTTTTAATAGAAGAGCTTCTGTAAAGAGAACAATTATTGACGCTACGTATTAGTTTAAAAAAAAAAAAAAAAGCACATAATAGGAAATTTCTCAAATGAAAATATTAGGGAATATAGAAAGAAATAATTATTTCTGATAGGGTTAGTTAACCAAAGCATCCTTAAAGGAAAATGGCAGTAGACTGTACACTGTAATATTTTTTTCTTAAATGAAAAGGGTATTTTCCCCCTAAGAGTTTTGGAAGAGCATTTAACTTACTGTCAGTATGATGCACATCAGCTTGGAAGCTTTGAAGGTTTTACAGAGTTTGTAAAATGGGCCTTAGCTGCAAAAAGTCAGTTCCATGTCCCAGATTCTCATGAGATTAATGTTTGACGCAAGCCCATCTCTACCAGGATTTGCTCCAAGGCACACGAAAGTGAATGGCATGGTTGCGTTTTGTTTTGTTTTTTTTTTTAAGACAGAATTCAACAATAGATTGAAGGCCTAAAAGAAGTCAAAGCAGTATTACATTAAAAAAAATATGCATAGCAAATCATCTGGTTAATAGTCAGACTTAGATTTACCCTACATCATGGGGTACTTATCATTCCTCAGGAAAATATAAAAATAGAAAGGCCTGCTTTGAATTTCTACTTTAAATCCAGTGTCATTGGAGAACACATTTTTCTTGATGATGGCACCAGGAGATGGCCTGTCTCTACACTTGCTTCTTTACTTGCATTTTTAAAGCTTTGAAGATGATGACAAACACCAGCAGGAAGAAAGGATGAATTAAGGCTTCTGATGGCATATTATCAAGTGCTGAAAATAAGTCTGAGTTGAAAATACGACATAGGCTGTTGGAAAAGGAAACATCTGACCATAAAATTAATATGGAAGAGAGAAGCTGAGCAAATGCCAAACTTGTAGGCCTGCTGTGATGAAAACCATGCATTCAAACCAAGTCGAGACAGTAAGGATGTCAAGGACATGCAAAATCCTTTGGCAGACTGGAACTATGCTTAAACTTCCCTGATTTCTCATGTTTTCTTTAGACTGTCAGGAGGTAGAAGCTTCTTAAACCTCTGACAAAAGTTGTTTGCAAAATATACCAAATATCTGTGGCAGTTTTCTCATTTAAATATTTTGTATTATACAGCAGGAGGGAATGCTGGAAAACTTGCTAGGAACCAACATGAACATCTGAGATTCACATTAAAAAAAAAAAAATCAATCCTAATTGTTTGGAATTAGTCATAGCAGCTGGTGAAACAGCTGTCAGAGATCTTTACAGATCTGTTAAGAGATAATCTTTCTGTGATGGGAGTCTCAGATGAACCTCCATGGGCTCAGATGGAAGATGGACTAGCTTTATACTCCTGTGTAGATGCATGGTCCCCTTTAGTCTCCAGCTGTAGCAATCTGTATCTTCTTCCAAGTCCATAGGGGAAGAGAAATTCCATAGAGCTGCAAAATGAGTTGAAACTATCGTGGAGGGCTGTGAGACACTGTAATCAGTTTCTTTTCATTTATGGTGTTGCTGCTGGGTTGTTTGAATTGAACTTAAGCTACTTAATGGCTCCGTTTGTTTATACATGTAGTTTTAAGATCATCAATGCTGCCTGGATTGTGAGATGAGTGTTCTTTTGTTATAAAATGGGAAGAATTCAAATAAATTTTGCATAGCTCTGTCTTTGTCCTCTTGTTACAAGTAAAGAGAATTTAAAGGTTATTTACATTTTATTGCTCGGCAAGCTGGTTTTGGCCACCCTCAATCGTTCTGACATAAGTACAGTGAAGCACCACAAACTGTAGTTACTTTATCCAACTCCACAGTTATGTGAGGTTTTGCTTGCTTAATACTATCAAACTTGCATGATGAGTTGAACTTAAGATGCCAGAAATGTCGGGGCCTTCATAGATGAACATAAATCTAGGGACTGAGTAATGTTTTATGTTCAGGGTAACTAAATATAAAACTGGCAGAGCAAGCGACACAAATTTTGTTTTTTCACCTGCTAAAGAAGAAATGCTTCTGCTAAGATAAATAGTTATATTTATATGAATTGCTGTGTGGTATTCTCTCTTGCATCCAAAAAATCAAGTGCTGAACACTGTTGTGATTTTTTTTTTTTTTTTTTTGGGGGGGGGGGAGCGGGGGGCAGTGGTGTGGGGGGCATGATTCCCCTTGAGATTTTGTAGGCATTAAGGAAGGAATGGTCTACTGGTTTGGTTTTGTTTTCTCTGTCAATAGTACCAAAATTAGTTGGAATTTAATTCTGTGGGAAGCTGCTGCAGACATTAAAGGGTAAGTTGTACATAATGGATGATGTAGCCCAAAAAGCAGTGTGAGCAACACATTTGAATTGTGAACTCTGTTACACATATTTGTAGAGCTGAGTAATACTAAGCACTGTGCCTTGAGATTTACATGCCTCAAATCTAGGGGGTTTTGTCTTGAAAGGCTACACTTTTAGTTTCTGGCTGTCTGTGAGGGAGAACAGGTACCTGGCTACTCATTTGTTAGGTTGGACCAGAAATAGTTTGTATTGATGAGTTGCAGTAAGCAGCCTTGATGTGGTGTGAGATTTTCTGTAGAACTGTTCCACATCCAGCAATGATAGTGTAAGGCCTGCAGTTCTAATTTTACTTTATTTTTAGAGTGTTTTAATCACAGACTTTAATCTCTTTTTCTCTCTCCAGAGCACAGCTGGCTAACATTTATTCAAAGAATTATGACAAAGGAAGAGTTAGACGACTTTTTGTCCCTGAGAAGAGAAGATACTAAACTATTTCAGTCTGTTTAATCAATAATAGTTTTATTTCCTGTAACTACAGAAATAATAATGAGGAAATGAATATTTATCCTAGAATGTATTTAGTATTAAATCTAATTGTTGTAGTTTGATTCTACCAAGGAAGGCCTTCCAAAGGCCAAACCTTAATTATTTTGCTGTTGTTTTATTTTAGACAAGCACTATAACATTTCTCTCAAACTTTTTTCCCCCAAAGATAATTGTTAACAAAATCTAATATTTATTTCATACACTGCAGAGTGACTTTCACTCAAACATTATCTTTCATGGAAGTCTTCAAAGTCTGTTTACTGAAAGAGCAAAGACATTTCACACAAGTCTATGGGCCTGATGAGATCCACCCAACGGTGCTGAGGGAGCTGGTGGAGGTGCCCACCAAGCTACTTGTAATTATTTATAAGCAGTCCTGGCTAACTGGGAAGGTCCCTGTTGACTGGAAGTTGTCAAAGGTAATGCCTATTTCAAAAAGGGCCAGAAGGAGGATCTGAGAAACTATCAATCTAACCTCGGTGTTGGGGAGGGTCATGGATAAGATCATCTTGAGTGCCATCATGCAGCACATACAAGACAACCAAGCAATCAGGCCTAGTCAAAATGGATTTATGAGATGCAGGCCTTACTTGACCAGCCTGATCTCCTTCTATGACAAGGTGATCAACTTAGTGGATAAGGGAAAGTCTGTGGATGTTGTGTACTCAGACTTCAGTAAAGCCTTTGTCACCACATCCCACTTCATTCTCCTGGAGAAGCTGGCAGCTCATGGCCTCATGGTGGATGTACTCTGCAATGGATAAAGAACTGGCTGGATGGCCAGGCCCAAAGAGTTGTGGTGAACAGAACCAAATCAAAGGTTGGTTCAAAGTGCGAGGCCCTCAGACGCCAAGCATGCTTGGAAGGAAGAGGACGCTGAGCAACCAGGCAGCTGGCTGCCCACCTCAGGGTGGGACGCCACAGAGCCACTTCCCAGCACCACAGGGGAGCACGGCACCTCCCACTGAGAGCAATGTCAGCCCTCGTGCCACAAGCGCCATCGATCTCGCTTCTCTGATCGATGGCATGTGGCGCATGACTGTGGGCCCACCAGAGAACGGTGTGGAGCCCAGATGGGGTTGCCTGCTGGGCAGCAGCGGGAGCAGCCAGGCGGGTGGCTGCCCAGCTTGGTGCGGGAAGCCACAAAGCCGCTCCCCGCTACCGTGGAAGAGCAAGACACATCCCTGAAGGAGGAAGCCAAGGCAGCGGAGGAGGAGGAGGGGGAGGAAGAGTACCATCAACCCTCATGCCATGACCACAACGGACATTACGTCTTTGATCTCCGGCATGCAGCACATGGCTGTGAGACCGCCAGTGAATGGCGGCGTGGAGCCCAAGCATGTCTGCCTGCCAGGCAGCAGCCCAAGCAGCAAGGTGGATGGCTGCCCACCCTGGCGGAGGACACCCGACAGGCAGATCATGCGACTGGGACCTCCCGTGAGCCTGAGGAAGGCAAAGGAACAGAAGAGGAAGAGGAACATTCCCCCTTGTGCCATGAGAGCCATTGCCCACGCTCACGTCAATGACGTCGTGCAGCGAGCAGCTGTGGGCAGGCAGGGGAACAGCATGGGGCTGCGGCGTGTCCATCTGCTGAGGCCCCGGTGTGACATCCCAGCAAAGGACGACATGGAGCCCATGGAGGTGGATCCGCCAGACTATGGCATGGGGCCACTGGCTGTTCAGCCACCAAAGGACAGCGAGGAGCCCATGGAGGTGGATGCATCGGACTATGGTGTGGGGCCGCTGGCTGTTCAGCCAGCACAAGACACGGAGGAGCCCATGGAGGTGGATCCACCTCAATAACCATCATCCATGGCGCTGGCTCCACCTGTCACAGGCGTCATCTGGCAGTTCCCCAGCCATCCAGGCTCCCATGTGTGAAACGGCGGCAAACAGCATTGCAGGAGCTCCCGGTCAGCTTCTGACTCCCATCCTCCACACCTTCATAACCGGACAATAAATGACAAGAAAAGAATAAAAATGTTTTTGTCCAAGCTTACTTGACACCTCGGTGACTGTGTCTGCACTCCTGTGAGACCTCCCAGTCCCTGTCTTTGACTAGGAGGCCCTTTTTGGAAACTTTCCATTTCCATGCCCACCTTCCTGCTCTGGTGCTGCTTTACATTCTGGGCGGCCTTTGAAGGCTGCATCATCAATAATTGGGTAACAGCTTTTTAAAGGGAGTCAAATTCTGCTGGAAATAGCATTGGACCCTAGGAATTTCTGGATTCCAAATTATCAATCTTATCTCAGTGCCAGTAGCTATCACTGTTCCCTGGAGACCTAACCAGGCAGTGAGATGGTCCCACTCTTGCTTCTGCAGGGAGGTGTACTCGTGTCGCTAAGACAGGTGATCATGCCCGCATTATCAGGGTGCTGGACTCCCACGCAATTTCAGGGCTCTCTGGTTCCTGACGGATGCCAGGGCACGATCCTGGAAGTTTCTTTGGCACCTCAGGCTTTCTTCATGAAGCTTTTTGCTGCCTGACTGGATAGAGGCCAGTTGAAAAATAGCAATCCAAATCTACATTTTCCTAGTGCTTGAGTGGTTTGTGATGCCATCTCTACTGGTCATGACTTTCTAAAACACCATTTTGGTCAATACCCAAATGAATACCGAGCCTCAGACTCCGACCACTGCATGACGGAGGATCAAATACGTTGGAATGTGCACAGTTCATCATTTTTAAATACCTTCCAAAGCGAGCGTGCTCAGAGGGGCTGTCCACTTGTCTCTCCCCTACCCATACGCACACACATAGATACCCCTTCAGTCTCCCATACGATGACTTGACTTTGCTAAAACTCAGATGCTAGTTCTAGCAGATACTTGTGGATATGCCCAGCCAGAGAAGTCTGAGGAACTCTACCTGCTTGAGCAGAAGTGCCATGTACTCGGGTTTGACAGGAGTATGACTTAGCCCCTCTGCTTGTGGACAAGCCATGAGAAGCTTTTGTCCTTCACCATCATACTAGCCAGGAGAGCGAGGGTGCACCTCCGACTGAACCCACTCCCTCCGCCAGGCCCCAAGGACTTGGCCCAAGGTCAAGTTGCTGGTCCAGCACTTGGGACACAACAACCCTAGGCAACGCTACAGGTTTTGGGAAGAGTGGCTGGAAAGCTGCCTGTTGGAGAAGTATCTGGGGGTGTTGGTGGACAGCCAGGTGAATATGAGCCAGCAGTGTGCCCAGGTAGTCAAAAAAACTAACAGCATGCTGGTGTGCATCAAAAATAGTGTGGGCAGCAGGACTAGGGAAGTGATCATGCCACTGTACTCTGCACTGCTGAGGCCACACCCCAAAACCTTCATTCTTTTCCCAAGAAGCAAGTGATAGGATGAGAGAAAATTGCCTCAAGTTGCACCAGGGAATGTTCAGATTGGATATTAGGAAAAATTTCTTCACGGGAAGGGTTGTAAAGCACTGGAACAGGCTGCCCATGGAAGTGGATGAATCACCCTTCCTGAAGGTGTTTAAAAGACACACAAATGAGGTTCTTAGGGACATGGTTTAGTGCCAGAGTTCTACATCCAGCAATGATAGTGTCAAGTTGTGGTTGGACTCAGTGATCTTGAGGGTCTCTTCCAACCAAAATGAATCTACTATTCTATGAGTTTCATTATATACTTATGTGGTTAGAGAATATTATTGGGTCATTTATGTAGCTGGGGGAGTTGGCAAACACATCAGACCTATTTTTTTCTTTCCTCTCCACTTGTGATTTGGTTTTTTGTTTGTTGGGGTTTTTATTATTATTATTATTATTATTATTATTATTATTATTATTATTACTACTACTATTTTTCATTTAAATTTTAGGTTTTAGTTTTATTTACTATTTTGGGGTACTCTGATGGATTTGATAGCTTTCTTTGAAAGAATGAACAGATAAAGGTTCTACATAAGGGTTAGATAAATGAATTTATCTTTTGTATCTTGGCATTAGATCTGAGTAAAACCATTGAACTCTTGCCTTATGTGAGTGGTTCTCTTAGTTTTCTGGTGTCATTATTTTGGGTTAATTATTTAGTGAAACTACAGCACATCCCTCCTATGTACCAAGCAGGTTCTCTAACCACTCCGTAGAAGTTAAGCTCACTCTCTTCCTTAGGTCAGTAAATTACAAATAAATAATTCTAAGCAGAACAGTTTAAACAGAAAGTAACGAATTCTCCCTATGTACATGGGATAAGAAGGACAATGTTAACTTTTCACTCTTCCTTGCAACTATCTGGAGTAGAGCTCACTCTGTTTTGTGAGCTCTTCAAAGTTTGGATGGATGCAGGAATATGGGTAGAAGAGAACCGTTTTGATAGATACTGATGTGTCTTGGGTTTGTAACGACACCAGAAAGAGGAACCAGGGTAAATCTACAGTGCCCTTCTGTAACTACTGACATCTTGTAAAGATGATAGTGCACTGACAAATGGAACCTTTCCTTGGAGTGCTTTGAGACCCGTCTCATAAAAATATGAAACAAATGTTTAATTCGGGGTCTTTTCAGTGAATCATTCTGGGATTTTTTTACAATTACTGTCGTGATGAGTTTGAGCCCGCAAAATCAGTCTCCCGCTGAGCCCTTCTTTCTGTCACAAGATGGCAGTGCCGAGTAGTTTTGCAAATAGAGCCCTTGGTAATGATTGAAGGGCAAAATTTCACTAGAGAACTTTGTGATTTCTGGCTAACTTCTCAGATGCTAGGTTTTCCTTAGAATCAGTCTTGAGAACTGGAGAACTTGAAAACTGTTTACAGTCACAGCATGAATTTACTTTCTCTTGAAACTTTTTATGCAAGTGTGTTTTTAAAAATTGCAGTAGGTAGTATTTTATAGGTATATTGAAGACAGAAGACAGAAAACAAACAAAAAACAACTACTACTACTACTACTACTACAACAAAACACCAGTAAAAATGAATCAGTAATAGCAGTGGAAAATCTGACCAATATCACCAGTGAGTGGGTAAATAGGTCCCTATAATTAGCTTACTTCATCGGAGCTGGTAACTGAATGCATCTTCACTTATTCATTTCTATGAGGCTGATACAGCATCCTGGACTGACGTTAAAATGATGAGTTTTAACATCAGTGTATTCAGGTAGCTTAAGACCAGGAGGTACAAATAGAAGTTGAAGAAAGTGTTGTACCGTAATTGCCTTAAGGGAACGGAGACCAGATCATCTCCAGAAGATGAAGGAGGTAGAACTACTGCAACAAAGCATGTAACAGAAATAGCAGGTTTTACTTGAAGAATATTTGATGGGTTCAAGTGTACTGAACCCTATTTCACTGAGCTCGAAGGTGACATCCTTTAACAGCTACTCATGTTCAAATTCATGGCTCTCCTCTCTGTATGTCACAACTGGCAACACAAATGAGTGGCAGGGAACAACAACGGAGAAAGGAGTGCACATGGAGTGCTACAGGAACAGGCTCCCCTGGCTGCTGCTTCTCTGCTAGCGGATCCCATTGTGTCATAGGAGATGCATGGCAGAATTTGCTTGTAATCTGGAGCAATATAGTTGTAAATGGTTCTGCCTGTTTACTAATTTGTGACATTTACAATGTTGAAAAGCAGCACTCTTGGGCATGTATTGACATTTATTTAGCAAATTTAATGAGTGGGCTAGATCTAAATATCAGTTTATTAAGGTAATATATGGTAATTCACCATGTAACGTATGTGCCATACTAGATTTTAAAAAATATAAAAAGTAAAAATAATATAAAAACCACTCCAAATATGGTTGAGCTACCATATGGCTAGCTACTGTAGTGTAACAGAATAAGAAGTATAGTTAATTATGTCAGCAAGAATGTGTTAAAAAAATCTGTTGACATTATCACGGATCACACTGTAATTACCAGTATCTGTTTACAGATACTTTGTATGGATTTCCCCTTCACACATTCCTCTACTTAAAGCTGATTTGCACACAGCATTTGAAGTCAAAAAGCTTTAGAATGGCTCAGCTTTAACAAAATAAACCTATTTAAGAGTGTTAAATAAAGCTCGGCAAATGATTGTCGGTATTTGCTATGCACCCAGTTGAGCTCATCAGTTCAACATGTGTCCAAGCTTTTCTCACTAAATAAGGGCAAAATTTTCCACTCCATTTGGCTCTGTGTTTTGTGCATGTCATGGCACCAGTGGAAGCCTTCTGTACCATGCAGCTGTAGACCATGCAACTGATATTGAGCTGCTTGAGCTGGAGACTTCTGCAAAGGGAGAAGAGCCTGATCTCCCAAAGACAACCAGGATGTTGGCTCATATTGTACAATGTAGTCAGGCAACGAGCTACTCAAGCTGGCAGTAGTAAAAGGGACAGGAAAGGGGGAAGCTGAAGCAAGGCACAAGCTGGATAACATAGGCTAGCTAAATGACTGCTGAACAGCTTTTCTGTGATTGCAAATGAAAGAGCAAGTTCTCTCAATAGTGGGTCCATTTAAGCAAAACAAACTTACTAGAGTGCTGCTCTCTGGGAGTTAGATCATTTAGGAAATGAGTAATTCTGGTGAGACTTGAGGACATTAGTGTGTTCAGTACTAGCACCTAATAAAACTGTGCTGAAACACAGATTGTAAGTAACGACAGATTCCATTAATCCATACCAACAACCTTATCTCATGTATGCTTTAATTAGTGTTGCAGAGTAACTAAATAATTCCTTTCAAGTAAGCACTAAGTAGTCTTGTTGATTATCTGAACTACAGCTGCATCTGCAAACTGGGCTGGAAATCTCCAGGGAACACACTTTTCATTAAATTTCTAATTCTTCCCTTTTCTAGCTATACTGTGAAAATGAGAGCATCCTGCTAATAAGAGAAGCACATGAAAATGAAAGGGGTATGTGGAAAAATAACAAATTCTCTTTGTCCTGGTTTCCACTGGTATAGAATTATTTTTTTCCTGGTACCTGGTAGACTGTTGTATTTTGGATTTAGAATGAGAATAATGTGGATAATACACTGATGTTTTAGTTCTTGCTAAGTAGTCAATGACTTTTCAGCTTCTTACACTGTGCCAGGTGCACAAGAAGCTGGGGGAGGGGCACAACCGTGACTGCTGACCCAAACTGGCTAAAGGTATATTCCATGCCATATGAAGTCATGCTCAGTATATGTTTTGGAGGAAGAAGAAGGAAGAGGGAGGATGTTCAGAGTCATGGCATTTGTCTTCCCAAGTAACGGTTACATGTGATGAAGCCCGGCTTTCCTGGAGATGGCTGAACACCTGTCTGCCCATGGGAAGCAGTGAATTAATTCCTGGTTTTGCTTTGCTTGCATGTGTGGCTTTGCTTTATTTATTAACCTGCCTTTATCTCAACTCTCACATTTTCTCACTTTTCTGATTCTCTGCCCCATCCCAATGAGGCTGAGTGGGCAAATGGCTGCAAGATACTTAGTTGCCAGCTTGGATTAAACCACAACACCTTCCTACCAACCTTAAAAACATTTGATGTTGGATTTTATGAGAAGAATGAGAAAAATGATTGATGAGTCCTGAATTTATCTGCTGAGGTTCAGCCATTCCTAGGACTTTGCTAACATCAACAGGCTCAGTGCCAGGGAGATGTGCTCATTTCTCAGCAATGACCTTGCTAAATGTCAAACTTTTCATACTCTCTTTGGCAGCAGATGGGTTTGCTTTCTAGTTACTATGTTGTCAACTGTATCAGTAAACATAATGCAGATTATGAGTAGATACTTGGGATTGGGATAATCTGAGTGTATTAGCTCTATTTGGAAGGGGTCTGGCCAAGTAAACAAATTATCAACATATTTCATAGAGGCCATTCAACCAACAAAGAGATCTGTAACTGACAAGATGATCTGCTTGCCGAGACTTAATCTAATAAACATACTTTACTTAAAATTAGCTAGGAAACTTCAGGTAAAAGAGGGCTTGAAGATTTAATTGTCTGACATACAGCTAATCCTATATGTCAGAGCTGAGCAAACCAGCTCTGCTTTATGTAAGTTGTCAGCTTGAACTACTATAGCTAGTACGTAGACCCCCTTAATGACATTATATCTAAGTTATCACTTCTCCTTTCTCTGCACCTGATGGCTAATACAATCAATGGTGTTAATATTATCTTTTTTTAATTCCATTTTCTCATTTAACAAAGCTCATCTGCTGTCCACTCAATTTCCATGTCTGTCTGGATATTCTCCTTGGGCAATACTTTCTTTTTCCCTGAGAGAAAAGAAGGACCCCTGGTGTCCCTCATAAAGATTCACAGTACAAAGTCTTTATTCCCTTCCTCAACGTTATGGCTTGGTCCTCTTTGGTTTCATCAGTCATAGTGTCCATCAGCACCTTTGCATGTAAAAGGCATATGTATACTTCTTCAGTCTCTAATAAATGTTGTTTGACTTGAGAAATCCAGTTAACAGTAAACGGCTGGCATAGAAAACTGAGAAAAGAATGGCAAGAAAAGTATTTCCTTCATAAACATTTGTAAGGTAAATTTATTCTCCTGACTAAATAAACCTGACAGCTTATGCAAAGCTTATTTTTTCCTAGTGTTGGTCCAAAGTGACATAAAAATTGTCTGTGTTTGTTAGTCAAATTATTTTGCTAGATCCAAAGGTGTTACAAAAAGTAACATTTCCATTCCTAGCCTTGGCTTGTACTTCCTTCAGTCAGCATCCCAGTTTCAGGAATGAAATTCACCCTGTGGTATAAATTTTAGTAAAAAATCTGCTCTTGCAGAGTGGTTTTGATTGTAATATTTAGCAAAAACTAAATCAGATGCAAAATATAGAAAACATACTGCTATGTGCATTTACTTTTGTGGTTTATTACATGCATAGCAAAACAAATTATAATAAATGTCTGCCTATGTTTTTATCCTATACTCTTATTAATCTTATACCTCTGCAGCCACTGTATGAATCCTAGAGATTAGTAATGGGAGTCTGCAGCAACTGAGATCATTAAGATTAACTGGGATATTAGTGTGAAATCCAACTGATATTGACTGGTAGCTGCAGCATCTGGAGTAAGTGTGGAGCTGGCCTTGGAGAGAGAGCAGCAGGTTTGTTTGATATTCTCCCAGTGTTACAATTGCTAGGATGCATTTTTCAGCCCTACCAAGAGGCAAATGCCTTGATGAGATTTCTGTCTTTTGGAAGCTTTGGGCCAGAAGATGGAGTTTCATTGATTTCTGCCTAATCAAAATCTGGCAATTTGAATCAAGAAATATAGTTGCACCACACCAGGGATAAATTTTTACTTGCTTTGTAAAGCTTGGCTTGCTGCTTTTAACAACCTTTTACAGTATTTGGTGCTCTCTTCAGAGTTTCTCAAAATGCTCCTCTCTGGGATGCATTGTACACATTGGGTACATTGAGGCAATAGATTGTATTTTAAACCCTAGGTAACACAACGGCCACATGAATGATGCTGTTGATGCTAAATAATGCCAGGCAGACCAACTTTTTGAATCTATGAATAGACTTAATACAACCTCAGCCAAGAAAATCTGTGGAGGAAACCAGGTAAAGCTGGCAGCCTTTTATACTTCATCTCAGGTGGGTTGTCAGAGAAAATAAGTGCCCATCTCCCAACAAGTGTCCCCTACCAAAGTTTTAGATTAAGTATACTTGGGCTACTCCCAAGATACCCAGCTGTGTCACACTTGACAGGCCCTGTAAGGGGTGCAGCTACTGATAGTGGAGATTAATATTAGCTCTTGCAGTTTAAATCTGGAAAGCACCCAGTTTCTGACACTTTTTTTCTGAGATGCAAAGTATCCTGAAAAAGTTCTTAGTACCTTCCAGAGTCTAGTTTTTCATGGAGATTTAGAAACCAAAAGCCATCTCCCAGTGTTGAAGTTAGTCCCGAAGACAGCCCCAAGATGACTCACCTCCTCCCTAGAAGGGAAAGCACAGGTGCAGCAGGTAAACCAGTCCACAAGCATCAAGTCCTGTGCACTGAGCACCACGTGTTGCACAGAGCTCCATCTAACAGTAAAAATAATAATTGAGAGTCCTGATTTGTAAGCCAAGAGCTCCACTTCCCAGAAATACTACACAATCACTATGGGGATAAAACTAATAAGATTACTTCACTGGCATGGGCTGGTGTACCCACAGCATATACTGTTAGTTTTCTTTCTGAAGAAGTTAGTCCCCAGCTATTTGTGGTTTTGGAAGGGGAAAAGGTGAATTAGATGTTCTATGTTGCATTGTTTTGTATTGGTTTTAGTTTACAGCCAAACCTGTCCATTGTAATAACTCAGTCAGATCTTCTGCATAGATAGTGCAAGCCAAAGAATCCAGCCACTAATAGCTGCATCAAACTCATAGCTTCTGCTTGGGTTATATTTTAGAAAGACACACAGAAAGAATGCTGTGTTTTTGGAAATGGTTTTCCACCTGGAAGTTGGGATGACAGCACAGATGGTGTATGTTAGGGGGTAATAGATTAAAAGAATAGATTAAACTATTTCTTTTTTTAACTTCCAAACTTTTTAATTTATTTAGATATAGATAGGCAAGTGATTGTTTTATAAATAAGCTGAGTTCTGCAATTATAAATCAAACAATTTTTCTGAGAACCATGGGTCTTGGGAGTTCTGTTTTAAAGAGGTACCTTTCAGGGGGAGTGTGCCTATGTGATACTCTGATGTCTGATGGGCAATGAACACATGGTATTGCTGATAGTAGGAAGAGCTGAAGTGCTTCTCCTTTACCCAGCTTCTTGTCTGTCTGTCTATCTATCTATCTTCTATTAATACTTGAAGATATGAAGGATATGTACCTCCTACCTGTCTGGCTCTTTCCCAAGCTCTTTGGGAGCAAGAAGGACTAAAGGCATAAGTATTTGCATGTAACTGCTTCTACACTTTCACGCACAGTGTGATAAATTGTAACTAGTGCCATAACAAATGCTATGGGCTTTGTAGGATTAGTCACAAATATTCAGTGACCATCAGAAACTAGGTTAAATTTCCTGATATACTTTTATTTTAATTTAGAAGAAGAAAACATTTTTATAGCTAGTTTTTGAACTTGATGACATATCTTCCTTTTCATTCTAGAATAACAAATGCTGAATTACTCACTCAGAAATGAAGAACAGTTAAAAGCTGAGATTCTACTAACTTAAACTCCTGTAGCTTTAAGGAAAACAAGATAATGCTTGGCTTGAGCTGGCAACAGTCCAGTTTAGGACAGAAATTAAGAAAGCATTTAGTGCCTAGCTGTCTCAAAAACATCTGTTTCCACCTTTGGAAAAATATTAGAGCTTTCATGTATTCAGTGGAGAGAGACAGAAAAGAACATTAATGCCACAGTTTAGGTAAATCAGCGTATTTGTTGATCCCTTGTTCAGAGATTCTTCTTGTAAACAGCTCACAGAAGCTGTTTTCCATACCTTTCCAGCAGGTGAATCCCTTTGCCATTTAATGAATTTGAGGTTGATTGCAGCTGAACAGCTCTGCATTTCCAACGGTGTTTTAATTTGATATGACCACCAAAGAACTTCATTTAACAAGAATACCTGTCACCTGTACTATGTATGTTTTCAATGGTTCAGTCATTCCCCAGAGTCAGTTGACATTCTTGCCATTGACTATCTCTGAAGCTGAAGTCAACCCTAATGTTTTCAGCTACTTACTTAAAGAAATCACTGCTGATAGTGAGAGGAATTGGTAATCATCTCCCATATCTGCATATCTGTCAAACAATACTATTATAACCCTGAGAGTGCAAAGCCAACAGTTCTGAAGTCACAGCTTTGCAGAAGTCCTTTCTTTCTTCCTTGTCTCATATAAGACTATGCATAAGTGCATGGACCATAAAATGGAATTATGCACAGAGTTAGTAGCTTGTCATGGTTTGGTTGTTAGAAAGGAAAAATTGGAAGTACTTGCCTTTTTCTGTTGTGTTGTTTTTTGTTGTCATTGCTGGGTTTTGGTTTTAAGTGTCCTGTTAGAGGTTTTAAGATTTTCTTATAAAATGACTCAAATATTGTTTCATAACATTTAGCTCTTAGTGTGAAAGATTCTTAATCCTGTGGGGTGGTTCCTGCAGCTATGGTCCCCTTCCTTGATGTGGCAAAGGGGTTAACGTCCTAGTACCAAGTCTCTCATTTGCCACAACGGTTAAATTGCAGCTTGACACTTGAAGGCATTCTGCAAAATTGGTTATTCTCTTCATATCCTCAGCCTGTGTGCCCTGGACAGTTTAATATATTGATTCATCATTCCGTTGAGCAGCAGCTATTGTCTTCTGGAAACTTTTGATAGTGCAACCTGGGCATGTATTGAAACAAATTTTTATTTACATTATTTACGCTATTTTTAGCATAAGAATGGTCAGTGAAATACAGGCAAGCAACCTGTTTTCAGCTCTCTCTAAGCATCAGTATGAGACTCCTAGGATGTGGGTATGTGTATACTGTTAAATAAAAGATAGATTTCTTGCCCAAGCCTTCTGGTTCCCAGTGCTCCTTGATTACTCACTCTCTTCCTGGCTCTGCTTTGGACTGTTCCAGTTAGCTCTGCTGCAGACAACTCTGTGATGTGGTGGGCTCATCCTGCACAAGGTGGGTGGAAGTCAGTGCCTCTTTGTCTTGGGTCATTCCATGATCATGCTCTATTTAGCAGTTTATTTATATCCAGTGTCCCAAGAATTGACTCTGAGTTATGCAAAAGTGACTCTAGCTAAGTATTAAGATGGAGTTAAGTTCCCTGCTGATTGCTACAACTTCCGTAAAGAAGCTAGCATACAAAACAATAAAAAGACATTTCTGTCTCCACTGAAGTAAGACCATAAACATGCTGGTTGGTGACACCTCCTGTAAATGAACTGATCGTGTAGCATCCATATTGTAAATGTGTCCTGAATTATTAAGAAACCCACCTGACCCAATTGCTTTTTGACTAAGCACTTAAATAACCAGTTATTATACCCAAATTCAGTTTTAAAGAGGCCAGAATTGTAGAAATGTGCATAATTTAAAATCTAACCCTGTTTTTCAGAGTATATAGTTAAATAGCTTTTCAGTGAAGAACTAAAATGAATATGTAAAACTTTGTATTTTGTGTGCTTAGTATGTTGCCTATAATCCTAAGGTCACATTAGCCCATAATCTTTCGATATTCAAATGCTATTTTCTTTAAATAAGTTTATAGGAAAGTAAGTACCTGACAGTCACAAATAAATTTGGTTTGAAGTGGGTTTTTTACTGATCTGCTTTCCAGCAAGGTATATCCTTTCTTATTACTCAACTTTATTGTTTCCACCATGTTAACTTATGCAAAGTGAATTTAGCATGAATGCAGCAGCTAAGTTTCATTAGAAAGTCAGTCAATGTAATATACTCATATTTTTGGCATAAATTTTTTTTTCAGGTTGCAAAGTGAGTTTAGGCAGGCCCAGGTGTAGCCAAATTGCAGGTGCTAACCAAATTGTGGATGCTAGCCAAACTGGGGACTGCGAGCTATAGCCAAGGGCCAACCTACAGTAGGTGGATATTGTATGTGGAGGAGACTGGGAAAGTGGGCAGTGATATTTAAATCCAGTACACAGGATATTCTCACTCACTGCCTCATGGAGTGATGGATTTTGGCAGCTCCTTCCTTGGGATATAGGCAATTCTACAAGCTTCTTGTGCTGGTGCATTGGATGTTGGTATGTTCCACCCCAGTAACCTCCATGCATGCATAGCTGCAGCCTGGCTTGTGCATCCTAACCAGTAAACTAAAGCACAGCCTTGCAAGTCTTCTCCCTACAGGGTTTCTGTGGAAGTCAGAAGGCCTTTCTTGTTGTGAGTTTGCTGGCCTGTAACACTGGTGACCAAAATGCAGTTTATGAATACCATGCAAATTATATCATACAAAAGTGAGTAGTAACCAGATGATTCACTGCAAATGGGTTGGTATTTTTGGTGTTTGTCGGTTTTGTCTTGTTTTGTTTTGTTTTGTTTTGTTTTCCTAGCTGAGCAGAGGGAAGGTTTATTGTAGGCATCTGAGAACTATTCACATCTGAGAGATTTTGGTTCATGTCTACTCCTCCCAAGTATGTGGCTTAGCACTGGAACAGAAGATCAGACATCCTGTCTCTCAAGAGCTGTTCATGTTTCTGTTAGTGTTCCCTTGCAGCTGTAGCATACTCACTTTTCATGTCATCTTTTCTTATGATTACACTGAGAATGGAAGGGAAGGGTAAAAAGGGGTTAAATTTTCTGTTTAACATTCCTTTGCCATGCTGCTAGTGATACACACATTCCAGCTAGACGTCTGCTTTCTCCTGCTCCTCACCCCAGAAAATATGGGGTCATGCATAGGATTTTGGATTTTTATCCCACTGGCAAACTACCCCTGTAGCTAGCTGTACCTCCCCCCTGCTCATATTCAATCCTGGTAATCTCTAGTGCCAGGAGAAGGAGCATCAATCTCATCTCCTACCTTGCTGCAGTTCCTGCCTTCCCCTTCCTCTGGTCAGTGCCACTTCAGTTGGTAGCATGTCACGTGATCAGCTGACATGAGAGGAAAGCTTTTGGAAACCAGAGATTCCTGGAAAGGGGTGGAGCAGCCTTGGGCAAGGAAAATTAGTTTAAGCTCTCTCTAGTGTTGTGGGTGCTGATGACGTTATGTCCAGCAGCCCTGTGCTATGATCTGTGTGCCTAGTATGAGCCATTGCAATGGGTGAATCTCTTCTGCATTATCATGAATGTACATTGAACATCACAGTCATCGATGACAGAGTTAATGGCAGCCTGTAGTGGAGTTTTACTATGATTTATTTAAGAACTGTCAAACAAACAACAACAAAAAACCATAACAAACAAACAATAAAAACCTACAAACTTTTAAACAAGTTTTACCCTCCCTGATTCTCCCTCTCACTCATGTGTTCCCCCCATCAGTGTTACATTCACCAGATCTCAGCTTCCCCACAGGGAAGTCACAGTTGATCTGGGAAGGCTGGGTAGAGAGTCATGATACTTCATGTTGTGCTGCTGCTTCGAATTGCCAGTATTTGGTGTTACTCGCCAACTCCCCTGGGCCTCCCCCAGAATTTGTAGCCACATAGCTAATTGATATCCTGAATCTTCCACTACTTTTAGGATCTTTCTCTAGATGGGATCTTCACCCTCCTCTTTCCAGGTCCTCTTCTCTCAAAGACCACTGTTTCTCTATGGGAAATTTCCTTTCTGGACTCCTTTCTGAAACTATAATTCCCTGAATGTCCCAATCTAAATAGTGTGTGTGAAAAAGTACAGAGCATGGTCACCCCCCTAATTGGTGTTTTTGTCTCATGTCTTTTTCTTTATTGAAAGGTTTGAGATGTGCCACTTTTGTTTAGTCCAGGTATTTTCAAAATCTACAACAAACTGCATTTGTTGCAGCTAGCAAGTATCAGGCTTCTGTTGGAGAGTTCAGAAGTTCAGTTTTGGACATTCACCCACCTACCTACTAACACAAACTCAACTCTCTGCTACTTGTTAGCATTCACAATTTAAGCTATTTTTATAACCTGTCACAATTATTCACATAGTCTTGTATACAGCCCTACTGCCTTGCAATTGCAGTAATTGGAGGTGAAAAGTTAATGAAGGTGAGCAGGGAGAAGGGTGAAGAGAGCACAGAGCCTTAATTAATGTCATCCAACTTGGCACATGTGCACTGCAACAAACCATGCGATGCCAGGCAAGAACCACAGGGACATGCCCTTCCTCTGTGTCATGACTGATGTGTCCTAGCTAGCGTCTGTACATTTTAGAGAGACATCAGTGAAGGCAAAGAATCCAAATCGATAACTTGTCATTTAGTATCTACTATCCACAATCAATTTCCTTTTTTTACTTCCCACCTTTTGGATTTCTTCTGTTGTCTCCTTGATGAGAGAAGCTTCTAACATCAAAACCTGGTTTCCTCTGTCCCTTTGGTCTGGCAGCTGCAGCCTGTTTGGCAGTATGTATTGTCAGACTGCTCAGTGTTTTATTTCTGCTATGGAGAAATGTGTGGCATGAGTCAGAATTTGAATTGGGCAAATTAATTTATTTCTTCTGTATTCTTGGTGAGGTGGTGGTTGTTTGTTGTTTTTTGTTTATTTGTTTTTTAATATTATATTGGTGGAAAATGACCTTGTTCCAGAAGCGATATTGTTGTTTGCAAGTCTTAGTCTGGGTCCTGGTAGCAGCTGCAGTGGAGGAAGCATTGCTTCTGAAGGAAAAGAAGAAACCCACAGAGTGAACCATATATAAAATCTTAATTACTACTGTTCTAAGCCACTGACACACTTGATTGCTGAATCTGAGATGAAATGTGAGCAGCATATCACATGAAGAATGAAGAAGTACACCATTATCCCTTAACCATAATGGAACCTTACAGACAAATGATAGGCTTTTACATGGTGAGGTGGTAAAATGCAGCTTCACATTTGGATTAGTCTGGGGACAGCTGATGCTGATTTATATGTTACTGAGGTGGCTTGGCAACAATATTTTTTCTAAATGTTAAACAAATTCATAAGGCCAGAGATTCTTCATCTTGCCTAGAAGGCTATTTTGCAGTTTTTCCACCTCTGATTATGTAATTGGTCAGTATTACAAAGACTGGCAATGATCTTTGCATCTCTTATTAACACAACTCCGCTTTTTTTCTCCTCCATCCACAACCCTGTTGCTTTGGCTGCTTCCTCTGACCTTTTATATTGCTTCAGTTAGACAAGCTATGAAAATATATACCTTACTTCCAGCACTTCTGCATTAAATGCATTAAAAATTCTTTCTGTGACTTCCGTATCAATTTAGTAGCAAAGATCTTACAGGGAAATCAATGGAAATGTTCCACTGTGCTCTAGCCAGATAATATGGATATACAAGAAAAACAAATTCCTGTCCCTGATTAGCACCTGATGTACCCAAAATTACTTGTAAGTAATTGGAAGGAATGGGTTTCTCTCTTCACCAAGCTGTTTTCTGAATTGCATTTTTCTCCTCATAAACTCCCTTCAGAAAGCATGCCTGCTAAATAATTAGAATTGCAGATTGTAGCATGTTGCTTGAAGATGCTCTTAGAATTAAGATGACAAATGGTGATTAGTGTATAAACGAAGCCACAGCTATTCCACTGACCTTCAAAATGTAGTTCTAGCATGAACAGAAAACAATCTTGGACAGTTTCTCAGTTCCATCAGAGTCAGGCTCACCCTTTAGAAATGCAGGATGCACTATTTTTAATGCAGAGTGACAGCAATGGTTTGATCATTAACAGCAATGTGGTTTTGAGAGTTCATATTTCTAAAGTGTTTTGTACACATGTGCTGTGTAGGTGCTTATGAAATTAAGAATAGCTGAAATTAAGAACAGGATCTGCACATGGCAGCCTACTTTTTGTCCAGTTTACATTGGTTATCTCTTGACAGAAGGAAACTCTATAGGATTCAAACCCCCATGCCTTAGGCTGATTAGTTGCTTCTTGTTTGGGGGAACTAGCGCTTCATCAACAATGCTGAAAAGCTGCTCTGGACATTTCTTACTCTCAATTCAGACCTCTTGCTGCTAAGTGACAACAAGCAGAAGCAAAGAGAGCTTGAGAGTGTCTTAACTTTTCAAATAATTTATTGATTCTACAGTGACAGAAGCCACTAACCACCACAATTCACCGTGGCTTTACAGCTCATCCTTGGTTTTTGCAAAACTATTCAGATTAGAGAGAATGCTCCTTTTGCTCCATCGCTCTTACTAACAAGAAGCAGTGAACACAACATCTAAGGACACTGGCATCTGGAGTTTTAAATCGAAGTTGATATGAAAACAAATTCTAAACTCATGCACAAAATATTTTTCTGAAAGTGTGGCTACTGTCAACCGGGAGTAAAGATAGATTATTCTTTCTGATGCTATCAGGCTTGTCAATTTACAGGTTTGTTAGCTTCTTGTGACTATACATCTGAATGCTACGGAATAGTATACTCAAACAGCTCCTACTTAATTTTGTTTGGATGCTTCAGCTGAGGTGACTAACACAGGATTCCTGTTGAAAGTTTTATGAAAATCAAACTTTGAAGGCATTTCCCCTGGTGAAATAATCATATACTATTATACTATACTATACTATACTATACTATACTATACTATACTATACTATACTATTATAACATATGCTATTATACTATTTTCCCAAAAACAAGCTTTGGTCTAAGAGATGGCTTTCAGTCCACTGGAGAAAGAGAATCTTGGAGCTACTGCTCCAGAGGAAGTGATAAACTGAGAAAGTAAGTTACTCAGCAAAATAAGCTGCTGTCTTGAATCTTTGATACCTGAGAGGAGGTGGGCAGGGTGTGGGGAGAACAGGAGGCAGGAAGAGTGTGGGCGGGAGAAGTGAGCCAGAAGGTGAGGGATGTAAAGGGGAAGGCAACATCTTGAAGAAGTGCAGGCTGAGGCATGATCTTGCTGAAACTGGTTGCTCTGTGAAAGGATCTTTTGTGCTGTTGGATGTCCTGCTGAATGGAGAGCTCTGTGTATCATCACCTGCAGTTTCTGAGCAATGAAAGCCTGGTATCATTAATAAGATATGAAGCACTTGCTCCACCTGTACTTGACAACCAGGTAGTGTATAGTCATTTCTGAATTAAATGAAGTGAACTGCTACTTGACCAGACAGCACTGAATTGTGAATGGTAATATGCACTTATTAGTCTTAATGTCTTTGCCAGAGCTGACTTATTTGTTCCTGCTGCCAGTTCTGCAGACACCTTCCCAATAGCTGAATGTCCCCACTAACTTTGTTCAGATCCCCAGTGATATTGTAGAAGAAATGTGGTTTAATTTAAGCTTCTAGTGCTCTCATTTTAAATGAGGATGTGACTTAAAAACACACTAATTGATTTTCCAGTCATGCCATCTGTAAATACCAGACTGATAGTGGGTTGATTTAGTATTCTTGGTACCAGTGCTCAGCTCCAGTTTTTGAAATTGAGGGTTAAGAACTGAAAACATATTTTAGAAGACATGGGAGGATGTAACATGTCAGGACTGATTAAACTGAAAATATACTGCAAAAGCTGAAGGGGTTGGAGATGGGAAAGTTTCTAAACAAAAGAGAATATAGGAAAGGCTGTGTGACCAGTGAGACCTGGACAGGCTGGAGAGTTGGATGGGGAAAAATTTAATGAAATATAACAAGGGCAAGTGTAGAGTATTGCATCTGGGCAGGAGCAACCCCAGGTTCCAATATAAGTTGGGGAGTGACCTGTAGGAGAGCAGTAGGGGAAAGGGACCTGGGGGTCCTGGTGGACAGCAGAATGACCAAGAGCCAGCACTGTGCCTCTGTGGCCAAGAAGGCCAATGGCATCCTGGGGTGTATTAGAAGGGGGGTGGTTAGTAGGTCGAGAGAGGTTCTACTTCCCCTCTACTCCGCCCTGGTGAGACCACACCTGGAATATTGTGTCCAGTTCTGGTCCCCTCAGTTCAAGAAGGACAGGAAACTGCTGGAGAGAGTCCAGCACAGAGCAACAAAGATGATTAAGGGAGTGGAGCATCTTCCGTATGACGAAAGGCTGAGGGAGCTGGGGCTCTTGAGCTTGGAGAAGAGGAGACTGAAGGGTGACCTCATTAATGTTTATCAATATGTAAAGGGTGAATGTCATGAGGATGGAGCCAGGCTCTTCTCAGTGACAACCAATTGTAGGACAAGGGGCAATGGGTACAAACTGGAACACAGGAGGTTCCACTTAAATATGAGAAGAAACTTCTTAGTGAGGGTGACAGAACACTGGAACAGGCTGCCCAGGGGGGTTGTGGAGTTTCCTTCTCTGGAGACATTCAAAATCTGCGTGGACACATTATTTTGTAACCTCACCTAGGTGTTCTGCTTCCAGAGGAGGGATTGGACTAGATAATCCTTTGAGGTCCCTTCTAATCCCTAACATTCTGTGATTCTATGAAATATAGAAGTTGCTGTACTTCAGCCAGTTGATATGTATTCTTCCTCACTTATCAATTCACTTTTAACAACATCTTGTTATGGTTTTAGACTTAATATTTGGATTTTCTTTTGAGACCCTATTCCCAGTTTGAACTGTTTCAAGTCTGTACTCAAATCAAAGAAGAGCACAATTTGTACTTTGCCATGTGCACAAGTGTTCTTCTCTTTGGTTAATCATTTCAGTGTGAGGAGAGAGCAGAGTGGCTGGTTTGTTTATTTTTTACGAATGCAGTACCCATTAAAACACAAGATTTAACTCTTGTTAAGGACTCTGGTTCCACTGCAGTGAAGGAAGCACTTGGACTTTAGTTTTGACTCATTAAGGGCAAAGAAATCAACATTCAGTTTCATGCAGAGATCTTGCTCTTTCTGTGCCTTGGTTGCTTATTTCCAAAAGAGGGATATTAGTAGTTCTTCTCTCACAACGAAGCAGTGAAGTAATGCACAATAGTTTCAGTTACCCAGGTAGCTCAAGCATGGGAGATGCAAAAGCACCAGTGACTCAAGGCTAGAATTTACACTGAGAGTAGTCAGAGGCTTCTATTTCAGTGCTTTTTGGCTCTGACTCTATGTTAGAACATATTGTATAGTGCTGCACCCAGCCTAATCCTTTTCTGGGACAAAAATAACTGTGAAAATGCTATAGACCATGTCTGTACTGTATGTAATTACACGCTGACTTGGAAAGAAAATATTGCATTTCGCCTTCAAGCGAGTTCTCAGTTGTAGGAGCAGAAAAGTAAATCTGCTTATGTTCAGGCTGAAATTATAGAGGACTTTTGTTAGAAAAGGAAGTCTGTCTTCTCTGCAGTGGTTGGGAAAGGGAGTGTAAGCTCTCTATGATCAGGGCTGTTCTTTCCCACCATCTGGCAGAAGTGGTGACTAAGACAAAAATATCTGAGAACAACAATGAAGAGGAGACTGAGGTGCTTGAAAGGTGGGCCTTCACATGATGGGATGAAGTAGAGGGAAAGGAAAATTGAGGTTGACTGTCAAGAAACAGATTTCAAACAAAAATTGTGGAAATGCTTCTTGCTTGAGTTATTTAATGACAGAGCATGCTACTGCCTGTTTTGTGGAGGCAGGAAATTGGTGTCTGTCTATTGAGGTGAGTCAGGGATGCTTGATTTGCTCAAAAACATTTCATTAGGGTGTGCTTAAAAAGAAATAATTGCAGTGTTTATATAACATCTATCTCTTCCTCCTAAAGATGTAATTTCAGAAAAGCCCAGAGTCTAGGTTGCATGGGGAATAAAGATTATTTTAAATGTCTATTTCACATTAAAATTTGTATAGGTGTTCTGAAGGTCATGGAATTCATATGGTGCCAGAGGCAGGATGTCTAATCGGGCACTTGACCATTTCTCCACCCCCAGATCTGTTAACCCAGCTTACATGGACAGTGGAACAGATTTGAAGGGAGGAGTGGAGTTTTCTGTTCTTTCTCTCCTGGGGTGACTGCTGCCTGTGTGTAGAGTCTTTTTCCTTTTGCACAGTGGCTACTAGTTCACTTTCACCCCTGCTCAGATGGATCCTTTAGCATCACCCTGGGGATGGTGTGAGTTGTACTTACCACATGCACATAAAACCATAGAAGATTTTCCTTCTTTGGTTTGACTTGAACTGTTGAGGCATGAGAGAATTGCTAGAGAACATTTGGCTCTGTGTTTTCCTCATAGTGTTTCTTTAACGACTTGAGAATGACCCAGTGTCAGGACCCAGAGGGACAGAAGTTATTCTCTATCCTCTGAGCTGAAAGGTTAGTACTGAATTAACGAAGTTTGGCATGTGCATAGCTACATGTAGTAATTGTGGGCTTCTATCTCTGCATGATTCCTTCACCTGTTGTAACAGCCACAAGTCATATATAAATAAATAAAGGGCCTCAACTGCTGTGATACTCTTCTTTGATACAGTTATAGACAGAGCATTGTACAGCTTGTGTAAAATGCTGCTGGATTTTGTTTGTTTGGTTGGGTTGGTTTTTTTGTTGTTGTTTGGTTGGTTTTTTTCTCTTTTCAAGCTGTAGCATATCAGACCCTCCAGCAATTCTTTTTTCCAAAACTACTCAAAGATACTGCAAACACAATGGTACTTTAATCTTCATGAAAATGACCTGTGTGAAAAGTCTGCTTGGATTAGACTAGCCTTTCTTTTGTTGAGGAGGAGCAAGAAATTTTCCCAATATTCTCTCTCAAACCATTTAAGTGTGTGTGTCTGCGTGTATAAGTTCAAAATTGTTAGAATTTATATATTCATATATATGAAAGTATAAAAATTGTATGTATGTAAAACACCTGAATGTCACTATTACTTGGCAATGCTCTCTTGTTTCTCTGTATTTCTCTGCATTTCAGTTATGTAACATTATATTCTCACAGTCTGCTTTCTGAATGGGAGTGCATTGGCATCCACTTAGTTGACTTATCTGTAGTTATCTCTTCAGACATTTATAATATAGCCCCCACACACCAGAGGAGTGAAATTAAATTGCAAAACCACAGGTCATTACTGGCCAGAAACCTGGCTGCATTTCAGGGAAATTCATCAAAGCTTAAAAGGTAAAGGCAGGCTGGTCTGATCCACCCTTAAAGAACACACAGGTGTTGAAGAAAGTGGTGTTGATGGTTTAACATGTCTTTCTACGCTCAGGGTTGCTGCAGCTCAATGTGCTAGAGATGCTGTTTCTTAATAAATGTTAATCTGAGTTTTCTCTGACATTGACAGCTGACTATGTGCTTCCAGCTGAAACAGTTTTTAGCTAGCTGAAGGCAAGCCACAGCTGAAGCAAAACAAATAGAAGTACATATTTGGTAAGATGCTGTATCCAAATTACCTCTAAAATGGTAAGGTGTTCAGGTCCTTCCTTAATAATAAGGAGGCAGAATGGGAAAGAAACAAACCTTCAGCATTTATTTAGCTACATCCACAATACTGATCTCTCAAGGTAGCTATTTGCAGCATGTACTCCCCCCAAACTCTGATCAGATACTTCCACTGGGTGTCTGTGAATTATATATGTGCTTTGAACCATCTAAATTCACCACAGTCCCTTCTGTTGTCCTCATCTCCTCTCTAGCATTTGTGATGCTTCACTGAAACAGCTTTACAAAAGCGAGTGAAGAGATTTGTATGTATGAGAGTGTTTTGATAGCAAAAGATTGATGAGCCTGATGACTTATTTTGCAGATGTGTGGAAACCCATCATTTCATTGGGCTTGTCACTGTTTCTCCAGAGAACTTTTCTGACTGTCTCATTAGATTCTCTTCTCAGAAGAACTACTTTCTGTGCTTTTCATACCATAGAAACCACAGAGTAAAATGTGCCTGTTGAAAGAGTGAGATATAGTTGATTGCAGAAGTGCAGCATGAATTCTATATGTGAAAAGGAAAAGTCTGTCAAGGCAGCTGCCCTTTTTGAGGCTGTCAAGAGAAAAAGGCAGGCTGCAGTTCGACTAGTCATCTAAACCCCACATCTCAATTACTAACCCTCTGCTTTTGGAATCAGAGCAAAAAACATGGTGAGTGCTGCCTAAAGCAGCAAAGCACCAGTGACAGAAGCTTCATCCATTTTCTTCTCTGGCTTTTCTTATTTACTCATTGATGAGACATGACCTCAGTCACCATTTAGAAACTGGTGATATGACAACTCAGAGTGGCCTTTTGCTGTCATTAAATCCCTCCCATTCCTCTCACAAAGTCTATCTGATGCAAAGTAATTATGATGTGGATGCTTTTCTTATTTCTTTACTTCTGCCTCTGTGGCTGGAGCGAAGGTTTCTTCTTCTGATGCCCTCTAAGTACAAAACTTCCACCACAGTTTTCAACAGAGTTAAACTAGTTCGGTTGTTCAGAGATGTGTTTTTGTCCTGGTTTTGTTAAAAACAAGACCAGTTGTCTTTTAGTGATTTTTTCTTTTAGCTAAGTTCTTCTAGGTGGTTGTACTTTTCTGAGTTTTAGCCTGCCTATTTTTCCTAGGATGCTGTACTCGGTGCTGATAAGAAGGCCAACGGAATGCTGGAGAAGCTCATGTTTAGATTTATTACTATGGTAGTCAAGAAAGACTGATAAGTTTTCCCACATTCCGTTGTGAGAGGGGCGTGTTTGAGGAGGGGTCAATGGAACAGGTGACTAGAACTGACCAACAGAAGTATTCCATCCCCTAATAGTCATACCCCCTATATAAGAGGGTGATCACGAGGGTCACGCTCTCTTTGACCATGGCCGGCATCTAGAGAGGACCCTGTCTGTCTGCCTGTGATCTACAGGCGTCAGGCCCTGCATCCCTGCAACCAGGTTCTGGTTTGCTGTGAAGTCCCACCCATGACTTCCGGGGGCCAGACCTGCACCTGGTGGAGCCGCCAGCTCCGCACACCCAGCTCCACCACTGCTGGAGTGATGCCAACTCCACATCGAGCACTTGAGATTGGTTTTGTATATTTTCTATATATATTCTCTATTTATTAGTAGCATTAGTAAAACCTTTTAAAACTCTCTAACTTGAAGTCTCTCTTCCTTTCCTCTTATCTTTCCAATCATCTTTCTGATCTAAAGGAAGTGGTGGCAGAAAATGAGGGGATAACAGGGAGCATCTGACACAGTTTATTGCCTCCTTGCTTTAAACCGTAATAATTTTGTACCTTGATTTGTTTTGCTTTATCTTCTGTCTGCATATTCTTCTTTTAAATAGAAAGAGGGCATGACAAGCTTAGTTTATGGCCTGCTGCCCAGTTGGACTTATCTCATTTTTTCTGCTGCCCTTACTTAATCTGATCTGTGGAGTTCAGAATAGGTTGACCATGTTGTTGCAACTTGAGATAACTGGCTCTTATTCCCAGCTATGGAACAAATTATCTTTGTGACCCCCCATATTCTCGATTGCTTTTTGAAATGTGCATGGGGTAATTCTCTGTCTCATGATACAGTGACAGGCTCTGTGACATTTGCTGTATTCCTAGAAAAGTGAGTGCCTTGCTCTTATTATTAATATGTATTATAATGCAGGTTATCAACCTTCTATGGGCTGACTAAATCCAACCAAATAACTGTGTTGCACTTGTCTATAGTGTCTTTGAAAGCAAGTAATCTGGCATGCTACCATGCTCTGAATGAAAATCAAACTATATGTCATCTCACTGAAGACCTCTAGCTTGCAGAAATTCTACCCTGTCAGCTGTGTGGGCAGCTGTGTCACAAACAAGAAAACCTATCCAGAGGAAAGTGTTTGAAGTCATAAAGTTGGATCTTAGGAAAGGTAGTATGAATGGCAACAAAAGGTAAATGGAGTTAAATATTAAGCATTTATTTGCTCCACGTATAAGTACTCCTGGCAGTAGTTAACCCAGTTTCTTTTCCATCTGTTGGGGAAGATGTTGCACTGTCAACAGTCCCTTGTGGTGTTTGGATTTTGCCGTCAAGCTTACATCCGCCATCTTTAACATGGTAGCATTTAGGTGTTTAATGCATGCTTGCAGGACCTTACTTATTATTATTTCACTTGCATTTTTTTTTTCTTTTGGGATGTGATTCCCTCATCCCATTTCCCCTCCTGCTTAACTCTGAGACATTCCATGTTCTTTGGTGTTGAGTGCTTTCAGTGTAGAGACCTGTGGTTCTGTACATAAGATGTTGAAAAGTTTTCTAGACTGTTACAGGACCATCTGCTGTATAAATGCTGTATATTACCATTTTGAATACTAATAAAAATATCATTTTCACTTCCTTCTTGGAAGATAACCACCTTCCTTATTCCTTGTAGGCAATGTGTGAAACTGCAGTAATGTGCAGCACGCTGGGGTTTGTCCATCTACAGACTGACAAATGGATGTCCCTGGGCTTTGGAGCAGTTTGTAACAGGGGGAAATATCTGCTGGGCACCCCAGAGTTCAATGACATTGATGCGTGTTTGGTCTGTAGGGTTTTGATGGCTGGCCACCTCCCCATCAGGAACACCGTGCCACTAGGTAGCAGTGCTGCTGAGGCCTGCCCTCTGGTGGGGACTGCTATTGGCAGGGGATTCCCAAAAGAAAAGTGGCAATTTTAAATTAATGAATTAATGAACATTTTTCAGCTGTAAACTGATCTAAGAAAGTCAAGTGCTGTAATCTTGTCTTCTTGTTTGTTCAACTGTGGAAATGAGCCCATGTAAAAATCACTTCAGGGTGTGCTTGCGGGTCCATAAACTTTGCAACTTTGCTAACAATTTTAATTTTGCGTCTTATTTATACCTTTTTGAATCTTAGTGTTGTTTGGGTTTTTTTTGTGGGTTTTTTTTTTTTTTTTTAATACACAAGCCACATACTGTGCCTCAGAAAGATGTGGATACATTTTTTTGCTTTACATTTTGAAAACCCGATGAAATTCAGAACTCACACTCTGAAACTTTGAAATACATAACTAGTCAAATGCAGGTGGATATATCTTGAAGGCTGTTTTCTCAAGTAACGTAATTATAGAAACATATTATACATAATATTATTGTGTCCTTTAATTTTGTTTTATGACTTGTTCTAAGTTATTAATATATCCAGGAACTACATTGGCAAGTATTCAAATATTTATTCAGGGAATCTAAATTAATTGTCTGAAGTGAAGGGTGATCTTTCCTCTCTTTCCATTTTTTCAAACAGGCTATTTCACATAAAACGGAAAAATTATTTTGAGTTGCTTTATTGACTTATTTGGGTGCATACCATATTGCATATTTGGGTGCATTGTATTATTTGCTGAGAACCAGCTCTGAAAGCAGTCAGCAAAAGAGAATGTGGGAATGTGCATGGGTTTTTCTGCATTTTTAAAAAAATAATCTTGCAGGGGGGAAAGACCACTTCACTTTGTTTAACATTTTTTGGCAAAAAACAAAGGTATCTTCAGGCCTGAGACTGTTGATCAGCAGTGTCAGTTTTCTTTTCTGCTTTCTAGTTGCTGCCAATAATGCTTGACTGTTCCCTTCTCCATCCCCTCTGCATGTAGTGCTCCACACCTATTTTTACTAATAACATGTACAGCAAAACCTGTTTTCTTAATCTATTCTGATATCCTATTCTCCTAAGGTAGCAAAATTTGATTAAATATGGTCACCTGAGCTCCACTGCATTGCCTTCCTCTGCAAAGGTTGCAAATAGGCTGTTTAGCCACCTTCTTCCTCCCTGTGGTTCATTCTCCCCTCTGGTTCCAGCAATTGTTTCCCCAAAGGCAGCTCCATGACCCAAAGACAGTAAGGAAGTCTTTTAGGTCATCCAGCAGTGCCCCTGCAACTGAGGTCCCAAAGGGAACGACATTTTAGGTTGTTCCCACAATCCAGCAAAAATGCTTTCTCTTGACTAATTATTTTCTTCAGGGCATGCCTTATCTCCTCTCCTTCTAAAACCTTTTTCTCAAAATTAAGAACTGACCTGTTGACCTTAGTCCCTCCATCATTATAATTTTATTTCTCTGCTATTTTGTGCTACTTCAGCGATGTAAAATTATCTTCTATGTTACTCAAACAGCTGGTGGAGAAAAGGGTTAGTTAAGACTATGGAAATTTTCTGAGCTGGATTTCAAACTCTGCTTAGTTTACATGTTTACAGGCATATGAATCTAGGTATCAGTATCGCCCGACCTGCATGTTGCGAGATAATTTAAATCTGAAAAGGATCCAAATTTGAGGGGTGTTCAGACCTAATGTTTCTGATCTGCTCATGGAAGATACAGGTTCCAGCTGTGAAATCTGAAACTTTGTTTATATTCCAATTTCTTTCCACAGTTTTGAATCCTTCTCTGACAATAATACAATTCCAGCTAAGGGACACTGGAACAGAAACAACACCAACTTTTTCTTTAGCCACCTGGCTACCAGGTAGACAAGAGCATGCTTGCTACAGAATGCTTGCCTTGGTAGAAACCAGAAACTTGCACCAACCTTCCAAAGCATACACTGATCAATAATATGTTTCTGACTTAATCCCACTTGTTCAGCACTCTGGGCCTCACTTGGAGTTACACTGAGGAGAATGCTGGACGCACAGAGTCTTTTCATTGTTGTTTTGAAATCCAAGAGAGAAAGTTGATTATGTCAGCATCTTCTTCAATCTGTAATTCTTCTTGCTGCTTCCTTTAGTAAATACTCAAGATGACAAGAATTCTTGTAAATTCTGTTTCATTATACATCAAAGTGTTGGCCATGCTATTCTACTGTTTTAAAAGATGCAACCATAGCAAAACTATCTATGAGAAAAGTTCTGAGAAAAACTTTACCTGTTCATAAAAATAATTTTATTAATAGGTGTTTATGTAAGATTCTAATGGCATTATAAAATTATAAAATTAAAATTGTCTGGAACTATATCTGGCAAACAAGACTTCTCATAGATAAGAGCAAAGTTTGAAAATCTAAATATTTGTCACTTTTTCAGACATAATCCATCATTACTCTTTGACCTATCTTTGCTAATTTTCTCTGATCAATACCTCAAACCTGTCATCTAACACATTTCATATATGAATCTCAAATAAAGGCATATGCCATTTGCCCCATTTACAAATAAAGACCAGTTTCATAGAGCTGAACTGATTTTACCACTGTCACTCAGAAGAAAAAGACTCCAGGACTGCTGCCTGCAGAGTGTCTGGAGTCTTTATAATGCAATGTATTGGGTTTTGTCCTTTTTTTTTTTTTTCCTTCCCCACAAAGGTTACTTACCCTTTCTTAGCAATCTAATCCTTTCATAATGTCTTCACATTTAGACTGAATACATGGAGATGGTGGAAATAATTTCTATCAATGTCTGTGGAACATGGGATTCAAGGGGTTATGAAAGCTAGTTGACCTTGAAGAGTAACAAGAGGGGACTATTAATCTTTCTTCTGTTGTCTAGTAAAATTTTCAAGGCTTTGTGTACCAAAACAAGCTGCCAGGGTAACTACAGCACAGATACGTTTACTATTTGCCTTCAACTCTGGTGACCTAGTTCTGTGATTGAGAGCACAGAAGCAGACCATACTGTCTCCAGTTATGGTCTCCTCATCCTGATGATCTGGATCTACATGAGTAGTTTCTTTCCAGTGTGTTATGACCATGCAGTCTCAGCCTCCTAGGGTGAAGTTCCCTGGATTTTATCACAATGTAGACAGTACATTTCCAATAAATAGTACAAAATGTCAGAGGGTGTGACTGAGGTGTACTTGAACCAAGCAAGGCAACTCCACTAATAAATTACAGCTCAGGAATCTTGATGGGGTTGATAAGCATTACTGTCTTTTCAAATGAACAATCAGAACTCAGGGCCAATGTAGATGTAAGTTTTATAGCAGAATCCAAAGTAGATTGCTGATCTTTCATTCCTAGATAATTTCTTAATATTTCTTAGTGGGTTTAGATGGACTCAAGAAGAGACCTATTCCCTTCTGCTGACAAACTGTCTGTGTAAACCATCACTGGAGTGATCACTCGACCACTTAAGGAACCTGAACATACATAAGTCCATGAGACCTGATGAGATGCATCCCACAGTCCTGAGTGAACTGGCTGATATAGTTGCCCAGCCAGTCTCCATGATATTTGAGAAGTCATGGCCGTCAGGTGAAGTCCCTGCCAACTGGAAGAAGGGAAACATTGCATCCACTTTTAAAAAGGGTAGAAAAGAGGACCCCAGGAACTACTAACCTGTCAGCCCCACCTCTGTGCCTCTGATTTGAGACTGCCAGCATGGCTTCACCAAGGGCAATTCCTACCTGAACAACCTAGTGGCCTTCTACAATGGAGTAATTTCACCAGCGGATGTGGAGGGGTTGCTGTTAGATGGAGATTTGTTACTGAACCAGCCAGGAATTTCAAGGCTGGGAACAGGATCTGCCGTGGGAGAGAAACAACTCCGAAATAACAAGGCCCGAACGTGGTGTAAATCAATGAACCTATCAGCAGTGAGACTTCGGCACATGGACAGCTTGTGAACATAGATGATATCCAATTAGCAAATGCATGCTTAGAGCGTGGATGCGTGATCAGATAATAGTTGCATATATAAGGAGGCTTGTTTCTGTAATAAATGGCTTTGCGTGATTCACATTGAATCAGAATGCTGAGTCCTTTATTCACTCCAACAAATGGTGTGACACTGACGTGATGCTCTGAACGGCATATCACTATGATCGGGGAAAAGCCTGGAGTGGCCCAGCCAGAGGCGGATCAGCTGGACTGAGAACCAGGCGGAGGCATATGGACGTTCCACAGATAAATTTGTCAAAGAAATCACCGGAAAAGGTGAGCAGCTAGGGCAGGAGGAGGGAAGAGTGAAGCTCCTCCTGATATTCTCTCTGTGAGAGGACTTAAATATTAAGAAAGTAACATACGTAGACTGTTGGTTTGGTGTAGAACTAACGGCTACCTGGCAGAAACCAAGAAGGCTTTTAAACTTGAACTTTGGGATGATATAGGGCAGAAATTATGGGATAAGGTCAGCAATGGAGATAAAGAAGCTAAATCATTAGCAACTACATGGAAGGTTACAATTACCACCTTAAAAGATCTTAAGGCTGAACAGTCTGCTTCTGACGGAGTTTTTGCAGCTTTGCAGCCTGATAAGAAACCTGAAAGTCGCTGTGAAGTTTACCTGGTTCGTGTCTTTGATACCCTCCCTACTCCATCCCCTGTTGTGCCTTCGGTGCCCCAGTTGGCTCAGCAGTCTGGGACGGCGCGGGGGAAAATGCCAAGTGGGTGGCCTCCTACTCAATTACCCAACGCTGCTGAGAATAGCAAGTCCAAAGAATTGGAGTCAGACAATTTGCCCAAGGAACCTGTGAAAGCCTAGAATGTTAAAGTCATAAACAAGTGTACTGTCAGTCCTTTTACCAATTTGTATCTGCCTTTACCACCTTTTAATCCTCCAACTTCCACAAGAGAGCAGAAGGAGTCACCGGATAAGAACTGGGCAAAAGAACTGTGTGAAGGATTAGATCAGCTAATAGTGAGTGAATCCAGCAGTCGGCAATGCGGTCATGATGATCGTGACGGGAAAGGGGATGCGCATGGGGACTCAGGTTATACAAATAATTATGATGCTAGAAAACATTGGCGAGAATGCACACTGTTCCGAACCCCCCTGTTACTAATGATTCTCCAGCACCATTCAAGTCCGTGTTATCTGATGACTCAGATGAGGGTCTGCAGCATTTTTTTTTGAAAAGTTAACAGGAAAAAGAGTATGTGTACATGTTGCCCCGAGATCAGATAAAAACTATGAAAGACTCAAGCAAAATTAGGCCTATGTAACGTAACAGCTATTGATCATTTAGGACAGAACAATGGGGACTCATTGAAAGGGGCAGGTATCCCACAACCCTTGGAACAGACACTAATTGACACACCACAATTACAGGCCCATTTAGTTTCTGAAATCCTGAGGCAGTCAACAGATCTTGCATATTAAGCTATGATAAAGGTGCCTGAAACCAACAAAGCAGCCAAATCTTTTATAACTACTATCAGGGTCCCAGTGAAGATTACATGCAATTTATTGACCATCTTCAAGAGGCCATCAATAAGCAGGTTGAAAACTTAGAAGTTAAGGAAGCAGTGGTGTTGAAATTCTCAGTAGAGAATGCTAATGTTTGCTATCAACATGTTATCTGAGTTTTACAGTACATATTATGTACGCCTGTGTATTGCCTCTCTGAAAATCAAGCAGCTTGTCAGGAATGTGAGTTAATTGTTTTACTAGTTGTTTTTAAGTGTGCCATGAAACCTTCTCCCCATTTTTCCCAATCACACTGCAAGCAGCCCTGTGCTTTCCCCCCTCTCTCCCTCTTCTCATGGTTTTTACATACAAGATGGGGTCAGAAATTACTGTTTTCAGTTGTGTTCCTAAGTAATCAGTATTGGGAGGTGTTTTAGAACATAGGAAAGCACTTGGAAATAGGAGAAAATATTGAAATTAGTGTTGGCTGCTGTACAAGTTTGAATGATTGGGAAAAGTGTCCGGAGAATAGAATCTTGAAGTATAACACCTTGTTGCAATTAATGTTGTTTTTAAGGTGAGAAGAGCAGGACAAAAATGAATCTCTACAAGAGATCATTAAATCATTTCAGACAGTTTTGCAGGTGGAACAATTTGAACTTCAACAAGCTGAGAGAGTTAACTGATAACACACAGGTCAGAAAACTTGCTGAAGTCTGCAAGGTGCTTTCCTTATTAACCTGTTTTCTTTGTGGGTATCTGTTTAAGCATGTTGCAATTTTGCTAGGTCTTTGTTATATGGTACAATAAGTTCACAGACTGCTAAATCATGAGAATCTGTTGACTCAAAATGTGTGTTTTGTGATAATACAGAAGACCACGAGTAATTTAGTTCTATACTGCATGAATGTGATGGTAAAATTTTTGTGTGTAGTAGCTGTTATTTTTCTTTCTAGCATGCTAGCTTTATTCCGGTATCCAGACTTGCACAACTCTGTGATAGGCTGTGTCTCATCTCGATGTGCTGGATTTGGCTCTTTTGTATGCACACCATGTAAAGAATCCTAGTTTTGGGATAACAATTATAGCGCACCAGATTAGACACTAAAAAAAAAAAAATCCTTGCCCAGACCAGCTTGCTGCAGCGGCGGGGGGGCAGGTGCCAATGGGGCTCCAGCGCGCACTGACCTGTTTTGTCAGGGAGACCCAGAGGTACCTCCACCTGGCTGAGTAGTAAGCAGTTCAAAGGTGCAATGCAAAAATTGAGATATTGTCTTAAATTAGTGTAACTGTGATCCATCTGCATATTTGAACTTGGTATTTGGTTTTTATATCTGAGCTCAGTATTTTAATTTGCATATATATATATTTGGTACCAAAAGAATTTTGTTTGGGGAGATAATTACAAAATGGGAACCGGTTCCACTACTAAAATACCACGTTGCTTCCCATTAGGATGCATTCTTACAAATTAGAGTAATTGCTTATATTGTTATCTAATAATGTTGAGACCAGAAAATAATTTAAGTTGTTAAACTCTGATTAGCATTGAATGTATGTGTTTGTTGGAGACATGGGAACTAAAACTAAATGCTATGATAGATGTGAATTTGGAAGAGGTTGTATTTAAAAGTTGCTAGAATATTTACTGATTTGGATCTAGGAAAACAGAATAATAGATTTATGTTTATTATACTGGTTTTTGACATCTGTAAATTGTGAAAGGTAAATGGAGCTAAGGAATGTAACTATTGCTGAGCTACTTGGAATTGCAGATAAAGTGTCTTATAGTTGGAATGAAATGGGAAAACAATAGAGCAAAATATCCCAGGCCTGTGTGAAGCTGCAAGATAAATTCAGCTCATTGTAACTGAGGAGTTTGCCAGAGCCTCCTACTTTGTACCAGCGATTACACCAGCTGTGTGGCCTTGGCTATATCTAAACTGCAGCAAGAAGAGTAAAGAAAAAAAATAATAGAAAAACCTGGCTGCCCACTTTCAAGGTGGTGAAAGGGGGGTTTTCTCTCCCCCACACTGCAGCGATGTTGTAATACTGAATGGAGCAGTCTGAGGGTGAAATTTAAAGGCATCCCTAGCAGATCCGTAGTTCTAATGAAACTCAAAAATTAAACCAAAAATTTGTTAATAGACTTATTCTGTGGTAACTAGTTGTAAAAGACTTCTTAGTAAATTCACTGTGATAGTTTTTGAGATCATGGGAAAGAAAGAAAGAAAGACTGTTTTTGTTTTTTGAGACCAATGCATTGCCAAATTTGGAACAAAGTTTTGCCATACGAATTCTTGTATTTGCCAGAAAGTCCTGTACCTCTCTAGGGTCAAGATTTGTTAAGAAAATTGTAAGCTCAAATAACGTTTTCTGAGAATTCTGTTTAGTTGCATGTCCTACAAGAAGCTGTGTGGATGGTGCAGATCTGCTTGCTGCAAGTGAGAAATCTCCAAGGACATTTCAAATGCTGTATTTCCACTACTATTAACAGCCAATGTTTCAATAAAGCAAACACTACACTGATAGAACTGAAACAGGACTTCGATCCGGTAAGGAATACAATATCCAATAAATATGACAACCAAAATGGAATTAGAGACTTTGATGAATAAATTTCTGACAACCTTACAATCTAACTGCATTCCATTGGACTTGCAGATTTGTCTATGAAACAACCTGTGGCTATTGTTGGACAGTATGATGAGAATGCTAACAGACTGATATACCAATTGTTACTCTGAAAGAAAACGCAGGGAATGAATTTAAGTCTTAATAGGCCATGATCCTTTTGTCATGTATGTACCATTTGTGAAATTTAATTTTGATTTTTTGTTTGTAATCTATGTCCTTGTAAATTGCACTAGCTTTTTTTCTTAATAGCACAGCTTTTGGCATGCATAAATGTAAATTGCTGCAGAACCTGCAAGTCTTTAACATCAGGTCACAGACCATACGTGTATCTGGTCTGATCCTACATACTTGCAAAGTTTTTGTTGATGGTTCTGGGAAGTCTCATAAAGCTGAAGTGGTTTGGGGTGAAGATAACAATTGGCATCATTCTGTAAAAATTATTGAAGGTTCAACCCAATTAGCAGAACTTGGTGCAGCTTTACAGTATTTAGAGCTTTTTAAGGAGGAACCTCTAAATTTGATTTGTGATTTTGAGTACGTACTCAATATCCAACGCATGTATCTGATTCCGAACATTTTTTTTTTTTTAAAGAAAAAAAAAGGGGGGGGAAGTAGAGGAAACACCACAAAACCAATTGTCAAAAGCATTGTATGTGATGAAACACTTTGCAAGTATGACCCAAAACCATGCTAAATCAGAAAGAACCTACATTAGTTATGGTCAAATCACTAGTTAATGGTAAAGGGAAAAGGCCACATTGATTGATAACCTGGGGAAAAGGTTATGTTTGTGTCATTACAAGCCAAGGATCGAAGTGGATTCCCACGAAATGGGTCAAGCCATGGCTGAATAAAGACAACAAAGATTCAATGAATGCAGATGGACAGGAGGGAGATAAGTTGTGAGGACTGTTTCAGAAGTAAACCATGAATCATAATTCAGCGTTATAGATGCTCACAGACCTGGTGATCTAGAAGCCTATTAGCAAGCAAGTGGTGTACCTTCTGTGGAGAATGGCAATTTGAACAAATAGCAGGAGAGCCAAAAGGGAGATATTACACTTAGATAGTCAATGCAAAAATGAGGTAAAATTATGAGACATTCCTACCATAGTACCTGCTGCACTCCTTCTCACTGATCTAGCAGCTGGTAAAGCTTTAGGAGACATATCAAAGTTCAGCTACTGTTCTTTTAAATAGGTTAATTTAACTCTTGAAATACTAATAATAGATGTTGATGGTATTAGGCATGTTACTCTACAAAATCACACAGTTATAAATGTTCTACTTTTAACATTAGGATTATGGTTGTGCTGTATTAACTTGTTTGATTATTCTAAATCTATTAATAAGTGCTTTAGACAAACTAGAACCATACATTAATAAGATGGCCATAGTAAAGTTAAGGTTTGACATATAGCTTATAAGTTTTGGAATAAGTGGGTAGTTGTTTGATCTTATTAAATAAGGCTTAATTGGATTAGATCTAACTGTAATTATTGTGTTAATCATGTGCTGTATATTGTAGTGTATTTCAAAGATGATTCAGCATGCTGTGAATGGGGCCTGGCTGGTTCAAGAAGAAAAAGGGGGAATTGTGGAGGGGTTGCTGTTAGATGGAGATTTGTTACCTAACCAGCCAGGAATTTCAAGGCTGGGAACAGGACCTGCCATGGGAGAGAAGCAACTCTGAAATAACAAGGCCTGAATGTGGTGTAAATCAACGGACCTATCAGCAGTGAGACTTCGGCACATAGACAGCTCATGAACATAGATGATATCCAATTAGCGAAGGCATGCTTGGAGCATGGACGTGTGATCCGAGAATAGTTGCATATATAAGGAGGCTTGTTTCTGTAATAAATGGCTTTGTGTGATTCACATTGAATCGGAATGCTGAGTCCTTTATTCACTCCAACAAGTGGACAAAGGAAGGGCTACAGATGTAATCTATCTGGACTTCTGTGAAGCCTTTGACAGTCTCCCAATAACGTCCTTCTCTCTACATTGGAGAGGTATGGTTTTGATGAATGGATATTTTGGTGGATGAGGAACTGGCTAGATGGTCGCACCCAGACATCAGGAAGAATTTTTTTACAATAAGGGTTGTGAAACACTGGAGCAAAATGCCCAGGGAAGTGGTAAATGCCCCATCCCTGGAAACATTCAAGGCCAGACTGGATGGGGCTCTGAGCAACCTGGTCTAGTTGAAGATGTCCCTGCTCATTGTCAGGTGGTTGGACTAGAGGACCTTCAAAGATGCCTTCCAACCCAAACTATTCTATGATTCATGTACTAGATCATTTTGGTATGTAAAATGAAAAAAAGGAAACATCAGTCATTCATTAGAGAGGATGAGAAGCCACCCCTATTCTTGCTATTATTTCACAGACTGATGAACTCATGGATCCAATTCAGTATGACTTTCAGCACTGCCAACTAGGACAGTGAAATGACAAGCAGCTCTTGGGTGAATTTTCTGTTCTCTATTCACAGCGTTGTGTCTGGCTAATTTTTCTTAGGGCAAAAATCCACCGAGGACAGGAAAAGAACAGTGGAACAACTGTGATCTCAGTGAGAAAGCCACAAAGATTAGTTTCAACATGCTATATTTTAAAATTCACTTGGCTTGCCCCCTCCCATCACCAGTTAACTATTTGTTTCCAAAATACAAAGAAATTTTGTTTGAACATGAAATTTTGTTAAGCATTATATAAGGTGGTCTTTTCAGGATGGTTAGCTGACTTCCTATGGACAAGGAACAATTGCCAGTGGAGAAGAAGCAAAGCTAATGACTGGAGACAATAGAGTTTGTGTACTTTCAGCTTTCCTATTCACCAGAAACAGCTGACATTAGAAGCAATAATATAATTTGCTTTCATTGTCTAATCAATCCTTTTCCTTTCAACATATAGTGCTAAGAAGATGCTAATTATGAGGCTATGCTTTTCTGTTGCCCTAAGATAAATTCTCATTATCGTGAGTGAGAATAAGGAAATAGACTGCCATAATGCAATGATGAAAATTTGTGCATGATGCCATCACAGGAAAATTCACCAGAAGAAAAGGGAAGTAACAAGCAAGAGGAAGATTTTATTTTAGAATATTTTTCTGCAAAGAGGCCAAAATTTGAGGTGTGCCAAGTATTACTGCCCTAATCCTGTCTGGTGCTAGCTATTTGCTCAACACTAGATGGAATACATGGAAGAGAAAGCAAATCTCTCAGTGCCAAGGAACTTGATTTAAGTAACATACTTTGAACTCTTCTGTTAAATGTCTTGGAAAGAATGGGTTTTGACTTGGAAAGAAGATTATTTTTTTGACTGAATTGAAAGTGAGAAGTTGTCTACACAGAAGGGTAGAGAAAGAAAACACACAGGCCTTAAATGGTGTCATTAATTCAGTTAGAAGAGTGCAAGACAGGTTAACAGACACAAGATGGCGGCAGCTTTTGGGGAAAAGCAGCTCAGCATGAGTTGCCAAAGCCTCAGTACTGACAATTTTTGTTGTTATCCCTATGACTTTTATCCTAATGACTTTTGTTGTTATCCTAATGACTTTTTTAAAGGTATATGATTGTTCTGAAGATTACTATGGTGATGTGGACCTGTCTTCAGATGTTTGAACAGGTAGGAGAAAATTTGTAACAAAAAGCTTTTAATAACGAGCCTCCCTGCCCCCCCACCCCTCCCACGAATATCTAACTGTAGTGTCAATGTTCATGAAATTTTTTTATCCACAAAACTGGATAAAAATAGTTGCTTTCAAAAAAGCATCTTGATGTAGGTTGATCATTCTGGTAGGAACAGGACCCTCACCTCTTTCAATTTATTTAGTCCAGAGGAAGGGGAACTCAGTTTTTTGAGAGGAGCTGCTTCTTGATTTTTATTTTCTTTTTTAATCCTAGCATCAGAGGGTCTTCAGATGGTTACCAACCTCTTTTCCATGGCAGGATGTCTGGGTGAGGCATGCTGTAGAGGCAAATATTTAAAATTTCTCATAGAATTGCAAGATAAACTAGGTTGGAAGGGACCTAGTCTACTGTCCACTCAGAGGAGGGCAAGCTAACATCATGTTCCAGAAAAGGGTTTTCCTTTTCCTCTTTTGTATGACAAGCAATGCTTTCTTTAAAGAATACATTATCCATGTGAAAAAAATAAACCAGTTAAAAATGCTTTTATCAGCTAGTATTTGTGTGTCTGTATGTTCAAATTATGCAATACCATCACTTCGCTTTGTGAGGAGTGATGACATATAGGAGTCAAGATTTATTTTCAAGATATGACAGTTCTTCCTGAACTGAATCTCCAGATTTTAGTGTGTCCTGTAAGACTTAGTCATTGCCGTATCCACACAGTAGTCTAACATAAGCTTTAAAAGAATTCTTGAGATAGTCTCAATTGGCAATTTTATTGCAGCCTCACGAATATTTAGGTCATTTTTTGCTCTCTCTCTGTAGTCACAAGACTTAAAACCTGTGACAATGAAAGGTTCATAGAATCATAGAATAATTTCAGTTGGAAGAGACCATCAGGATCATCAAATCCAACCATAACCTAATTCTAACACTAAACCACGTCCCGAAGAACCTCATCGAAACACCTTTTAAACACCTCCAGGGATGGTGACTCCACCACTTGCCTGGGCAGCCTGTTCGAATGCCTGACAACCCTTTCTGTGAAAATTTTTTTCATAATATCCAATCTAAACCTCCCCTCACACAAACTGAGGCCATTTCCTCTTGTCCTATCACTTGCTACTTGGGAGAAGAGACCGACAGCCTCTGTGCTACAATCCCCTCTCAGGTAGTTGTAGACAGCAATAAGGTCTCCCCCAAGCCTCCTTTTCTCCAGGCTAAACAGCCCCAGCTCCCTCAATCGTTCCTCATCAGACTTGTGCTCCAGACCCCTCACCAGCTTCCTCACCCTCCTCTGCACTCTCTCTAGTACTGCAATGTCCTTTTTATGATGAGGGGCCCAAAACTGAACACATTATTCAAGGTGGGGCCTCACCAGGCCTCACCAGCACCGAGTACAGCAGCACAATCACTTCTCCAGTCTTGCTGGCCATACTATTCCTGATACAAGCCAGGATGCTTTTGGCCTTTTTGGCCACCTGGGCACACTGCTGGCTCATATTCAGCTGGCTGTTAATCAACACCCGTAGGTCCTTTTCTACCAGGCAGCTTTCTAGCCAATCTTCCCCGAGCTTGTAGCACTGCCTGGGGTTGTTGTGTCCCAAGTGCAGGACCTGGCACTTGGCTTTGTTAAACCTCATACTATTGGCCTCAGTCCAACAATCCAGCCAGTCCAGATCCCTCTGTATGGTCTTCCTACGCTCAAGCAGATCAACACTTCCACCCAATTTGGTGTTGTCTGCAAACTTACTAAAGGTGCATTCAATTCTCTCATCCAGATCATTGATAAAGAGATTAGACAGAACTGGCCCCAATACTGAGCCCTGGGGAACCCACTGTGACCAGCCACCAACTGGATTTTTTTCCGTTCATCACAACTCTTTAGGCCCAGCCATGCAGCCAGTTTTTTATCCACTGAAGAGTACACTCACCCATCTTCAAGTATTGTTTTTGATCCATGACACGGGACCTCAAGAAAATCCCTGTGTCATGAGAATGATAGGAAGCTGGTCTCATAAGAACTGTGGTGACAGCTTTTACAAAGCACTGTCTACCTACTAGTAGAATAAAGTCAGCAATTCTTTTAAGGCAGTTGGGCAGTTAGATAGGCTCAGTCATGACTAGTGTGATATGGATTCACTGTGCCTTTTGGATGAGATTATAAATCTTCATTTCTCATTTTAATGCCTACTGTCTCCAAGATGTGGAGTTCAGGCACCCATTATGCCAGGAGTTGTATACATATTTAACATGATATGCCATAGAAATATGAAAAGGGATTAGGGGGTCAGTAAACTGGTATTCCTTGCGTCTGATAAAGGGAGGAGAAGTATAAGAGTAAAGATTGAGATCCAAAATTTACTGAAAACATACTAGGAATGATTTTTATTAATAAAACAGTTTAGTTCAGTAAACTATGAAACAGGTCTTCATTAATTTATTTGCTCAGCATCAAAGTCGTAAGGCAGTCTGAAAACTGAACTTAGTCTCAGTGAATGTCTTTAGGGTGTGAATTGCTATGTATTCTAGACATGTCTTGCTGTATAACTTTGTATTTGAAAAGAAAAAAATAATTCAGAAAATTGCGTCTCAACAGTGTTGTTGATACATTCACCAGTCTTTGGTAGTTCTAAAAACTTTTCCTGACTACTATGAAAGTCTTCCATTGCTACAAGTTCATTTCAAGTAATTAGAAGCATCTTATTTCCTTCTTGGAACTTCATAGCCACAGTAATTACATGTTGAAAACACCATGCTTTTTGTGCTCTTTGTGTTTAAAGTTCAGACTGGGTCAAGGAAGCAACTGGATCAAATCCATGAAGAAACATGTGTGAAAAGTCCATTGCCTTTCTGGATCAAATCCATGAAGAAACATGTGTGAAAAGTCCATTGCCTTTCTGCATTGAAGTTGAAAAGCATGCTGCGGCTGTAAATCAAGTGCAGATGATAGATTAAGAGACATCATCTGCAGCTGGAGTTGTTGGTCAGCTGAGTGGTGTGGCCAAGAACATGTCTTGGCAAGCCACAGTAAAGATCCATGATGATGCAGATACAAGGCTTGCAAACCCCACTGAGGTGGTATGTTTCTTCTCAAAAAGCATTTGCATTAGAAGCTTTTCTTTGAGATACAGTAACTAGTTTTTTGAAATATCTTTCTGGAGGCTGAAAGAGCCTCAGGAGACTGTTCTACCCCTTCCTCAGTGACTAGTGATGTGAGGTGGCCAGCCTCAGCTATAGTAACACAAGGTGGCATCATGTAATCTGAGGAGGGTAATGGAGAGTTCAGCAACAAACTTTCCCCTCTGGATCCCCAAGTAAGCACAGAGTGGAACACAGCCTTAAATATCTCTGTGCCATCTAAATGGCAAACAGACATTCAAATGTGTGAGTGGAAGCAAATGAGCCCTGGACAACATAGACATTATTTTCTGGCTTGAGACCTGGACTAAACAGGCCGAAGGAATAACTCATGGAACACAAAGCACGTGCCACATTTCCATCTGAAATATAGTGACAGCTTTGGAAATGTGTCAGTGCATTATACTGGCTCTGACCTTTGTATCTCATTTAGCCTTCCTGTAAGGAAAACTAAATCTCATTCGACAAATCTCCACAGCTTTCTTTACCTCAAAGGAGCCATTTCAGTATACTAATAATTATTAAACAAACAAACAAGAACACACATAAACCCCAACCAAAACCAACCAACCAATCAAGTCCCCACAAAAAACAATGCACACACAAAAACACACTAACAAAACAAACTCAAAAATCCACCCCCAAATCACTATCTTTTTGCATCAAAAATTTTCAAGTTTTTCCTTGAAGAGGACAAAGACATTAAAACAGCCCAGAATTTGGTGGTGAAAACTTTGGGCCAACAGACGGATGAATCATGGCAGAGAGCATCCTGCCTGTTGTGCTATAGATGTGTTCAGTACCTTCTGGATTTCTGTCTGCAGTCATCTCTCAAATCCCAAGAAATGCTTAAGGGCAACTAAGGTAAATTAAACACTGTAATCCTTCAGTCTCTAGCTCCTTTTTCTACTGACATATGCTTGCAAAAAATTGGAGTGGCAGTAGTTTTAGTGGGAAAATAATCTGAAACCAGGCTGGTACCTAACTCTTTCCTTCAGAATGATGAGAAACCTAGCCCAGAAATGAAGACCTTATGGCCTCCTGCCAAAACATACCATCTCATCCATCTCCTTTTTCTTCCCAGGAGTAATAATTATTTCAAAAGAATCCAAGATTAAATCTCAGATAACAGCTCATCACTATGTATAAATGTCAGTCCATCAGGGAGTTTTAATTAGCTATTTTTCTAGCAAGTCTGGATCTCTCTCTTCCCTACCTTTCTTCATCTTTAAAACAACATTTTGTCATTTCTGATTTCATTCACTAGATGTTTCCTATTGAGTTTTAAACTTTGAATGTTTTACCTCCACATCAGGGAAATACTGTCCTTCAGAGAAAGTCCCTGAAGAAAGTTGCAGGCTTTTTGCATTTATTGTGGCTATTTCAAATACTGAAAAACACAAAAAAGGAAAAGGAGACTCATGGATCTATTAAAAGAAATTGAGCTTTTATACAACTTATCCAACATTCTTTGTTCTTTTCAGTTCACACAAGCATATAATTTTTTTTGTTTAAGGATTTCTGTTAAATACATTTGGCATAATAAAACTATGCGTATTTAATATTGTTGATAATACCGCTTTGGCATTGAATTCTATTCTACAGAGGTGAAATACGCTCTGCTTTGAGAATGCAAAAAAGAAATAATTTGGATTGGAGTAGATATAAACTTGTATGCCAGATTTGTACTGAATCGAGTTGAACTTTTACATGAATGTGATTGAGACTATATTTGTCCTTAGGAGGGACAAGATTTTTGGATACCAAGCATCACTGTTCAGTGTTCTAGCAAGGGCTTTTGCATGGAACTACAGAATGCTCTGCACAGAGAAATCCTATGAAGAAGAAGAAATTTTTTTTTTTGAGCACAGACTGAATAGAACTGAAAGCTTCACATGAATTTTCTGGATTTTTTTGAAACCAGTGACTCAGAGGATGTGTTCTATTGCTGACAGTTCACAAGCCACTGTGATAACTTAAGACAACCGATTTACCTTTTCTATGCTCAGTCACCTCCTTTATTGAAAACAAACAAAAAAAAAAAGTGCTTTTTTTCAGTTAGATTTGCAAAAATAAACAAACCCAACTCTAAAAATCAAAATATTCAACTTTTTCTAATTACTTATTTTGGTCAGATCACTTCTGTGCCAGTGTTAATGTACTAAAACTTGCAATTGCTTTTCAGGAAAATGTGAATTTCACCTTTAATTTAGGTTATGTTCCTTTGGGGTTATTTATTGTTTCTTTTATTTGATTTTTTTCCTGTTGAAAGTTCCTTCTCTCTGTCTCCTTGGTATACCTTGTAGCAATGACAATTTTGATTAGGCTAGAGGAAGCAGGATGGAGTTAAACAATGTGTACTAACAAAGTAGTTTGATAATAAACCATCAATTTCTACCCATATATCCTCAGTAATTAGAGCTTCCAAGATTTTGAAATTAGGGTCTCTATATTCCTGATACTATATAAATAAAATGAAAAATGAAAAAAAAAAAAAGTGTAGGTTTGGTCTATGAGGTATAATTTGAGGTCTGCCTACAGATGGTTTTGATTTTTTGGATTATTATCATTACGCACGTTAATATTTCATGGTGGGATGTAGCTGTTCCTACTGATACACAATGTTTCAGTCTGGCTTAGGACCATGCTACTTGAGAAAGTGGTCTACACTTTAACTACTAGGTGATCCTTTATCAACAGAAATGGATTCCCAAGCCTTCAGAGCAGCTATGCTCAGTTTTAAGAATTTACATCCAGAGGCATTTGTAAATATTGCATTATTGTGAGAGGGACCTCCAAGAAGCAAAACAGACTATTTGCTAATACAATATCCCTGGATATCAGAGTATATTGACATCTGTCATTTAAAACAAATGAACAAACAGACAACCACCACCACAACAAAACCAACCAAAAACCCACACCACCTTATTTTAAAACAATAGCAGTTCAAAAAGAAAAATGCTGCTTTGGGGAAATTAGTAGAGGTGAGAGAGACTTGTTCAAAACAAACAGGTAGAAGACCAAACTCCCATCATATTATCCAATTTATTAGATGACAGGCAGTAGTGTAAACTTACCTTCCAGTTTCCTACTGGTCTACTTCTGACCAAAAATGGAGGATAGTTCAAGTGGACAAATGAGGTTGGCTATTTGAGTGTTTTCTCCACATGTCAACTACCAAGGCTATGAACCAGGGGCTTTTGACCCATCCCCTGCATAACCCCACTGGGAACTTAGCCTGTCTCTTTCTGCTGTGAGCTGCAGTAATAACTTTCCTCATGTGGAACTGCATTTACTGAAACCAGACTGAACTGGCCTCACAAAATGCATTGTTATCACCTCCTAGTAACCTTGCAAAGCACAGGATGACAAGATGCTCCTGTGTGTTTTCACAACCCTGCAGTAATTAAGTGTTTGGCACCTGTAATGGAAATAAAGTGTATAACTTCAGAATTTTCAAAATGGCACTGTTTTCATTATATGCTTAGTTTCTCAAATAACATAGAGGCAGATACATCAAAATGCCAAGAAACTTTTTTGAATTAAAGCCTCTTTTTTCTTTTCTTCTCAAGATATGCAAATGGATTGAGCCATTAAAGAGAAAGATAAAAGGAAACTCAAACACTGTTTATACACAGCCTTTATGACTGCAGCTAGTAATTTTGTAGGAAACATTGTTTTGACTGGAGCAAGTTATAGTGCAGCTTGACATAACTCAAGGCTCCTTTGCAATGCTACAGAGGCAGCGACTGGAAAGATGCCTTACCTAGTTTTGGAAGGTTTCACCTCACAGCACAGACCCTGCATCCAGACTTCACGCGGTGGTCTGCACAGGTGGCATTCTTATACCCTTACCCTAGCCCTAATCCCTAAACCTAACCCCCGCTGCCATTCAGCTGCTTATGCTCATGCTTTGGGTTACTTAGTTGGCCCATGTTTGGAGGAAAAGAAGAGAGTGGATTACAGCTGGTTCCCCATTTCTGCGATGGAGCTTCCTCTGGTACAGCTTAATACCCACACTATATGTGATTGAATACCACTGACATAATGTACCTTAAATAAGGCACATATAATGTACCTTCAGAACAGCACTGCATTGTATTTACCCTTAGAAAATGGGCAGGGCTGTCAGCATGAAAAAGTGCTGTTGTCAAAATAACTTGAATAGATCTCCTGAAACTTTTAGCCCAAGATTTTTCCTGAGAAGCTTGGGATCAAGATCCTTGTTATTTAGGTAGCAGGACAGAGTTTGGGTGGAAGGTGTCACTGAGGTCACTTTTTTTTAAATAACCCTGACACTGTAGCTTTTCTGATCAGCCTTGAAATAGTTAGCAAGGACATTCAGTTCTGTACTTCACAGTAGATGCTGCCTGACCTCTCGATTCTGGGCCTAACAGCCAAGTAAGTTCAAATAAACTGTTCCAAATGCAGAACTGCTAATTCAGGCAAAATTCACTGTTTGTTTTCTTTAGGTAAAGACTAAATCAAAACTGAATCAGGACTTTTGGAATTGGCACCTTAAAAGCTGAAAGACAACACTTCAGAGACAATTAATAGAAGATCAGTGCATTAGAGTTCAGTACAGAGAGCACAATTTTTTTTATTATTTTTTTAATATATATATTATCTACAAGCACAAGCTTTCATATTTTTAATGTAAAAATGCATACAGATCATAATATATATAAAAATCAACTAGCCTTGTAGCAAACTGCCAGATGCAACTATCCCCAGGTTTGGGGACAACTTGTCTGGATCCAAGTGCAAACCCAGTGGCTGATCTTCACTTCCATCTGTGGTTGCACTGAACCCCCAGATATGAAGATTCTCAAACTTGCAGGGAAGTCTTGGTTCCCGATCCAGGTCTTGCAGCATGGGCATGACTAACTCTTCATCAATTGAAGATAAATATTTAAAAACTTCATAAATGACAATCAACTTGTTGTAGGTAACAAGTATCCATTTAACCTGTCCTCCCCCTTCTTGTTTATCATCCTTTCCATCCTCTCTCTGCAAAAATGATAACGGGCAGAGGAGAGGAATTTAATGTTAGCATCATCTATGTACATTTACATAGCAGCAGTAGAAACAGAATTTAAACTGTTGATGTCTGCTGCAGAAAGGCTACTATATGTGGGTTCATGATACATTTGGCTTTCTCAATGCTTGGGCACTTTTTTGGCTCAATTTGTACATTGTAGAAATATGACACATTTCTAGCATAGCCAATAATATGTTGCAACATTGTGAGCAACAGTAAATCAGACTGCATTTAATAATATGTAATATGTATAAACAGATTATAATATACTATATTATAAATGGCTTGACAAGCAGCCCATTAAACCAAGGAAAAAAATAATAAGCAATTAAGTAAAGAAATTTCTGTTTGCGTGGGAGGAAAGGTCACAAAATAGCATCTTCCTTTTGGACTGAGTGGTTATCATGTTCGACAACTTCCAAATTTAGTCTTTGCAAAGGAATGTTACTATTTTTCTTAGAGGTTCTTTACATAACAAGTCATTTGTACACAATGGAACATTTTCTTTCACCAGGATTTTATAACTTCTCCATGCAGACATTAGAAAAGATTATATAATTTGCTGAGATTCTTTTGGAAAGTATTTGGGCCATAACTTAGCCTCTCCTTAATTCCAACTCTCCTAATATGAATATGGTTATTTTATTTTCTCTTGTAAATCATATATTACCTTTCTGTATTCTAAATACAACATTACTCTGAAACCCAAGAAAGGTTTTCAGAGAAAAGAACTGCTGAAATTGTCTTAGAGAGGGATAAACCAATAGAACGCTGACATAACAACTTACCTCATCAGCTCTGTCGCCATGGAATTGCAGGTAAGAATTTTGTTTACTTCAGATTCATGCAATAGCACTGACTTGTAAGATAACTGAATGACTTAGTGAAATGCTCACTCTGGCTTCTAACATACAAACATACACGTTTGCAAGTTCAGACCTTCCTCTTATAAGTACTGATGTGTGAACAGGCACTAGCTCTTTCTTTTACACTTGTATTGATTCTGAATTACTAATAGGACTAAAAATGGCAAAACTTCTCTTATTTTTGTTTTTAGCAAAAGGTAGAGATATGATCAATAGCTGGGGAACAGGTGTGTCATGGAGACAGTGATGTCACTTTTTGCAAGAACCTCCTGCTTGGAAGCACATGGTGAAGTTTCTATTGCGGTGTGTGTAGCTGGTATATGGCAACATAGCCGCATGTGAGGACAAAAATATAGATATTGATTCTAGAAGAATTGAATGAATTTTTCCTTTTTAGAATGGGAGAAACAGAGAAAATAAACAACAGTACAAATAAAATATACATCTGAACATGGTGTTCTTTGACGCTGGTTGGGTAAAATATACAGATGACAGACTTTAAAAAAAATTACTTTGGTAAAGTATCTTTATGCAAACCCTTTTGAAAAGTCTTGACTTACAACTTCTGTCTTTCCACAGGGATATATAGGCTTGATTCTCTAGACAGTTCCACCTCTTCTATGGCTACCTATAACTGTATAAAAAGCTGTCCAACCAGACATCCTTACTCTCCTACATCTGTGGCAATTTGTGTTTGATAGCCTTTTGGTGTTACTTCCTCACAGAGGCAAATAACCATATGAAGTACTAAGCAGTGGAGAATAAAGTTGTAAGCAGTTGCTACAAGATGGCTGTTCCTCAAAGAAGAATACTGTTAATATTCCCATTTATTATCCCAACCTTTGGATGTGGTTCTACATGATGCCAGTCTGATCTGCATACCTCACAGCCCAAAGAGGTGCAACACAACTGGTGGGAGATGAGCACAATCTGAATGAAAGTCTTTCAGTCTCAGTTACATAGTTAGCATACAGTTAATAAGCCAAATAACAAGGCAAAATTTGATAGCTGGCTTAAATGAGATGCATAGGGGTGCAGACGAGAGGAGAAAAAAAATGGACACCTTTTATTGTAGGCACAAAAATCTGGTAAAATGTACTTTCAATTGAATGTGCCAGACAGAGTCACAAAAAATCTGTGCTGGTTTAAACCACAGAGTGCTTCAAGCAACATCTGCAAGTTTAAACAGCTGGAAATTATGGCCTTTTGGTATGGTAGAGGCCATTCACATCTGATTTACATTTGGACTTAGACTCTAAATACTTGCCTTTGCATGGATTCAGTTCCTCTTTAGTATAAAATAGAATAAGAGGGACTACTTGAATTTAAATAAGACCAAAACAAAAATGTAAACAAAAGCTAAAAACTACCCATAACTAAATCAATAGTAATATGGTTATTTTTTTAGTTTGATTTCCTAACACATAGAACTCCCATTTCCCTAAGTACAGTACCGCACTTTTAGTGGGAAATGCCGAAATGTCACTGGATTAGATGATTATTTATTGATGAATTCTGCAGTTTCAGAGGGTCTGGAAAAGCAGCTGAACTTCAGCTCTGTTGAAATCTGTGTCTTGATGGCTAAACACTCCAATAAAAAGACCTATATTTTGTGCGTACTTCTCTAAGCACTCGTAGGTTTGACAAAAATAACAACAAGGAAGGACAGTTTGGAGTAAAAGCACACAATGCGCCAATCTGGTGAAAGATGTCAAATGAACTTTCTGGTAAAACACAGCAGCCTCTACGTGTATTCAGTCCTTAAGAACACCAGTTGTCATGGCTGTTGATGGACTGAGGACTGAATCTTACCCTCCAACAGCTATTGAGCAGCTGGCTGGCTGGAAATGATGTTTAGGCACTAGTGAGTTGCAGGGGATTGGAGCCAGCCTTTTAGAAGCAGAACGCACTGTCAGTGCCAATACCCACAATCATCTAGTCCTTTGGAGTTGGCCTTCTTTTTTTTTTTTCTACCCTCCCGCACCCCCTTCCCCCACATTAGCCAGAAGCAGTGTGGCTAGATACATTTCATAACAGGAAAAAATCTGACCCCATGTTACTCAAAAAAGTGGTGTGGTTTGCCTTTTCTATTTTTTTAATTGTAAAGCTTTCATCATTTTTAATTAAATGTGCTCTGCCTGCCTTGTCACTACTCCAAGTGAATATGCTCTAAAATGCTTCTCTGGCTTAGCTGCTGATCTTTGTAAGCATCTTATTAATTGCCTGCTTGACATGGGTAGTGGAGCTTCGTCTCCGAGTCTTGCCCTGGACCATCTTTCGACGCCGTACCTCACGACAGAGCTCATAGAAGGCCTCCATAATGTTGCCCTCTCCTGTGCAAGCAGAGCACTCATAAAAAGCACATGCTAGTTCTGTGGCCAGCTTTTCACCTTCTTCTGTGCTGACCTGCCTGGAGTGATCCAAGTCTGCTTTGTTCCCCACCAGGATCAGGGTGACATTTTTGGGTTTTTTAACTTCATCCAGCAAGTTCTTAAGTGGCAGCACTTCCTCAAAGCTGCCTCTGTCTGTGATGTCATAAACCAGCACGAAGCCTTCACCCCATCGCACATGTCCTTCTTTCTGAATAGCGTCCTCCTGTTTTGAAAAGACAGACACTAGCCTCAGGAATTTGATTAATGAAGAAGACACCAGGTCACGAAATAGACATTGGTCCTCCAAAGCCATGTACATCTGCTTTACTTGATACTTCACGCACATCCCCCTTTTTATCATGCAGCCTAAGAGATCTACTCTATCAAGGTGTCTTGGGCTGCCTGTGGGCAAGCTGGTAGCAGGCAACTGGAACAGGGTGTCTGCTCAATGATACACAGCACACGAACCACACAGTACTGTGCAGCCTGAGCATCCGCCATGTTTTGAAAGGAAGGGAGACCTGGCTATGGCAAAACTGCTCTTTATTTTGGTGAGAATCATTGACTGAGGCTGTCAAACTTCACCACTTGAATGCAGAAATAGACTATGACTTCATGCATAGGAATAATGTGTTGCTGGGTTGGCCTTGAATCATGGAATGAAAATAAAATCATTTTGACCCCAGCATAAACCCTGACTTTGTTTGTTCTTCCAGTATTCAAAAACTCTAAGTAGGGTCCCTTGCAGAAGGGTCTGGATCCAGCATGCTGGGTCCAGCAGCAAGCTGATGGTGGTAGAGGACGGGGAGCTCTGCTCAGAAGCAAATCTCTGTCCCTGGAAGTGGAGCACACCCGCCACCCACCACATTGCTGCCACCACCACACTATCTGAGCCAAGATATGGGATAATAGTATGTGTACCCACGCACCTGACCAGCTGTATCTAGTATCTCCATGGAAACCACTTCATCATCAATGGTAGCTTGGTGACGATATGTAGACTCTAAAATAAGAACACATTTTGTGAAATATATTAAAAGAAGGTGTAGGGGTTTTTGGTTGGTTGGTTGGGTTTTTTTGTATCTTCCTTACAGCTATCCCTGCACAAGACCTGACATGTGACATACAGCTTCACTAAATTTTATTTCTTGGAGCTCTTCCAGCCATTCTGGAGCACACTCAAGTCCTCCTTTCTACAATGGTCACTGTTTTACCTCTCCCCATATGTCACAACTCTTTCTCTCCCATGTCTTATACCTGCAAAGGCTGTGACTTTGGATCCTGCACTCTTTGCCCAACAAAAGAACAGAGCTTCCTGTGGCAAAGAGTTCTGCAAGGCTGCAGCCCATTTTCCACATTTACTCATAGGGAAGGCTGCCACCTATGAAACTCAAATACCACTACTCTCAAAGTATCCAGCTCAAAAGTCTGTCACTGCTTAAGCTGAAGTCTGACAAGTTTAAAACCAGTATGGTTTCAAATCAAGGAAACAAACAACTAAGCTGAGGCCTTATACTATGATAAAATTACAGCACAGTTAGCTGTTTTAGGAATGTCTCTTTGAAACATGCTGAAATCATTACACTCCCCTCTTCTAACAAGGGCTCAAGCAGTGATTTCCATGTGTATGATTTATAAGGATAACCACAGTGGGCATTAAGCATTCACACTATGCTACAGGATAAAAAGAGAACATATTTGCTGTGTCCTAGGTTCTGGAACCAAGCAACTAAAAAGAGAAGTAATGACAAAAGGGTTTATTTTATCTTAATGAGCTGATAAGTTCAATTTGATAGCATTTGACCTAAAACTTGGAAAATTATCTGTGCTAACACTCAGATTTATTACTGTTGCCAGCTCACAGATGTCCTATATCAAAAGGCAAATGTGTATGCTGTAAAACTGTGGCCAGTGACTATGAATACTCCGCATTGTCAGAGACACAGTTCTTTTATTTGGTGCAAATCTCTTCAATAGGAATGAAGGATATATTTAAGAAAACACATTTTTTTAATTTGAACTTCTGAAAGGACTCCTTTAGTGAATGCAATTTTTTGTTACATACTTAAGAATGTCACCTCTTCATAGTGATGAATGTTTCAATGCTGTCAGTGCTGTAAGCACTCTTTTCCGAGACCAAAAATATCAGTTCCCTCCTGTGACACCTTAATTGCTTTAAGCAGCCCGGCTGCCTCTAATAGGGACAAATGGTCAACTTTATTAGGCAGATGGCAAGTAACCTTGCTGTAGGGTTTCAGGCAATGAAGACTAGGTTTTTTAAAGGCTGTAAGTACCTCTTCTGTTTAGTATTGCAAGGTTCATGAAGGAGTTGTATCTCTGTAATCCTGAGGTTATATCTATACATATGAGTAAGATTTATCTAAGTCTTCCAGTGATGTGTCTTATCTGTCCCTTTGGTTCACCCTCCTAGCTGCAGCAGTTTCCCCAGGAGAATGCAGAGAAGGCAGGAGCTCTAGTTTGGTGTGGAAGCTGTGGTGATAACTCTTCAACCAGTTATTTCAACAGCTAAAATGTTCAGTGCTAGGCTGAGACTCCCTGTGCAACACTCGATGTCCAAGGTCATTTAAGAACTTAGATTTTGTTTCTTTTGGGGAAGAAGAGGTGGCTCTCTAGGTGAGTAATGTGATATTAGTTCTTCCTTGTTTAGGCATTGGAATGCTTAAATACCCTTAACCATTTGGCCCTGCTTGACAAGTAGCTGCTGAGAACTGGTTGACACAACTTGAGAAAGTGCTCACCCTACCGCATTTGCGGCTTATCTGTTAAATGTCCTTCTTAGAAGGCAGAGTGCAGCAGTCCATACAGCTGTTCCCTGTGAAATGGGAGAATAAATCTCAAGGAGATTTCTGCTTGTTGCAGAAAAGCAGCATGATTCTTAGATGATACTTGAGTTCTCAAAATAGTACTGTGGTGGCATTTTATGCTGCAAGTTTAACTCATTTTGGCTGCTCATGTCAGGATGGAATTTTATCTTGGAAGAGTAGCACTGATTTGGGTCAGATTAGTGTAAATGTATCTTAGTAAATGTGTGTCTGTTCCTGTGCTTTGGAATGTGTGGTATCTGGGTGAATTTTCATATATTCATAAAACAGCTGGACATGTAAAGCAGTTTTTGGTGTCATTACAGACATGGCTTCTCCTTCAAAGGAACAGAAGCATCTGAAGAATTTGGTCATCTTACTGCTATAAGCCCTGAAGTTGTGATTTCCAATTTGTTCACATCTATCCCACTTCACAAATACATTGCCTTGCTTTGAGATTTATTAATGTCATTTTTCCTGTGGCACTTTTTTTTTTTTTTTTGAGACATGCAGCTAGAGAGACATTAGTTGACTTGAGATACCTGCTGGGTCACTAAATAAAATCATTAGCAACACAGGTGTCTGTGTCTCAGCTAAGCAACCTTGACTCCTATTGGAGCTGATGAAGTAAAATAGGTGCTGGATATAGCTCATCTGATCTCCTAGGATAAATCACACTCCAAAAGCACTTTAAAGTCTAATGTTGGTCAGATGAATCCAGGCTGTAAATATCTTATGCCTGCATCATCACAGTCAAGTAGAAAGAGTAAAACGTAACACCGTACCAGTGGCTACCTAGATGACTAGAGGCAATTTTCTGAATTTTAGATTGTTGTTTGCACCAGGTGGCACCTGTATATTATATTTATATCTATATGGCTACTATCTCATGGAGGGAAAAGAAATCTCAGGGCTGTGTTTTGCTCTTCATAGACTCAGTGTCAAAACTGCTAACCTCAAAACAGAGTTGTGGAGCTGCTGCTGTTGACTTAGTTGTAGTGTGCCTGACACAGCTAGCGCCATGGAAATAGTCATATTTGGTGGTTTGCTCTGCTTCAATATAAGTAAATCTGACCCTTTCTTGTTGGTTTGGGAGTGTGCTGTGCTTCTGTTTATATTCCCAATAACCAGATTAAAGGTGCTGATGATTGTGGCTTTGAAAGCTGATGTCAGATTTCAGGGTCCCACTTGGTTATAAAGCTGCAATCCTCCAGCATCCTTGCTGTGCAAAGCACTCTCGGTTCTCACAGTTCTACCATTTCAAAAATTTACATTTATTCCAGAAACTTTTAGAGCTGTCAAAAGGCGTGAGAAACATGTTGGAAAGTGGTAACAGTTGGTTTGGTTTTAAGTCTACAATATATTGTAACAATAGTTCGTTAATAGTAGCTGGAAAAAAATTTCAAATTACCATAGCTGCTGAATAATTATGGAAATAATAATAATCTATTTTTTGAAGTGGGGGTGGGGAATGCTCCTCTGGGGCTCTATGTGTTGATAAGCATATTATAATACCAATCTTCCTATTCTTCTAAACAATATGTTTTTTAAAAATGCAAGAAAAAAACTACTAAAATTTTACCGAGAGAAAACATTGAACCCCATGATCCATAGACTGACCATGGATGTGATGTTCAGTTACACCCTGACCACATCGTAGCCTTGTGTTATGCTTATTGTAACAGTTAATAGAGTTTTGGCCTATAAGACTTAGCTGCTCATTTATTAAACCCATTTGTCCAGGACTGTCCTGATCTATTGAATATATCTATTGCAAAATATTATATTTTCTAAAGAAAAACTGTTTTCTGAGAAGTACTTGCTAGATCTTGATTTATATTTGCAGTGATGTAAAAAACTGTTTTCAGTACTTGTTTATTTTGAACAGGCAATAAATTTGGGGGCTATGTCACAACTCTGGAAAGAAATATTTGCATTGTAAGGGTTTATTGATTTTAGAAAAACACTTGTAGGTAAATCAGCTGAGATGGAGCAATGGCATAAACCATTTAACATGTAAATTTAAGTAACAGATTGGTCTCTCTTGTTTGCTTTTAAGTACAGAGGGACCCAAACTCAGAATTTTAGTTAATTTTTGTCAAGAAAGGTTAATAAAACAAACTTATAAAAATGCTCTAAGAAACTTGGGTCTCATGGTGACTTTCAGCCAGTTGGATCTGTGAACTGAAAGAGACCTAGACAAAAAAGCTTTTGTGTAATAATTATAGCTGAGTTTCCAGACCAAAAACCTACAGCTAATAGGCATGAACTTCTAAGCTATGTTTTATGGCAATGCAGCAGTATTTTTAAAAGACTAAAATTTCCCATAATTATCTCTGATTACATAAGAAAAGTTTTTTTTTTTTTTTCCTTAAATAAACGCCTTGCTCATTTAGACTCCTGTAAACTTTGACATCCATCAGGATGGCACTTGTCTCTACCACATTTGAGATCAGTGACTTTGACAGCCTATTTGTAAAACAATTTACGTCCATTACTAACCCTGGCGCTGTTTGATATGCTCTCCAGAGACTTCCTTCAGCCTGCCTTTGTGAAATCTGTCTCTGCATTTCCTTGCTGCTTCAGGAACATTTCAGCTTTTAGAAAGCTGTAAGTTGAATGTACCTTTCTGACTTGGAAAGTCTCCCCTGCCTTCTTCCTTCCCCTGCCCTAGCTCTTCTCAAAACTCAACTGAATGTATTTTTCTTGCTTGCATCTGGTTGTTGCTTACTCCATCAATTATTTACCTCACAAGAGGGTTTTTATTCTGCAACCATCTGTGGTTTTACAGTAAGCACAGTACTGTCCTTGTGTATTTAGAACATATTTCGAATGCTGATGCAGCGTATCCCCACACATCTCTCTATTAACTGATATTACAGACCCCAAAATAAGCACAGTTATTTATCAGTAATACCATCAAATGATATGCCATGAATTGTTATTGCAATCATTATTATCACACGTAAAGGAAGAAAAAATATTCAAAAGAAAGTTACTGAAAAGAAACTGTTGTGACTCTGGCACCTCTGATAATTGGAATTGGACTCATCAGTGTCATGTTTCTGTGTGAGTAACCCCAAGACTCTGGAAATACAGAAGGAAAAGTTCCAGGAGGTTGTACAGTACCTGTGACATGCTTTATATGTATGACTACCGTATTACATGAACATTCTTGTCAAGCTACAAATTTAAACCAAAATGTGTATGAAAGAAGGTGGTATTTGTTTGAAGTGATATTTAATTGAACTCTAGGGACTCTAGCCTGCTTCACATGCAGTCTGCTGTTGTGAATGCTGCTTTTGAAATTGATATGGTGAAGTTCAATTGAGTTTATTTTCTTACTTCATTTTTGGCTCTTTTGGCTGCTTTCTACAGGACTATATTTGCTGTAATCAGAGTTGTGATTGCAGTACAGCAGGTATTCCCAAACTAGTCAGATTAAAGCTGAGCATTAAAAAGTCATGTGGGAGGCACTGCAGGCAGTGAGTGTGTCTCAGCCTGCTGAGCTGCTTTTAGTTGCCTGAAAAGGCCAATGCAAAGTTCTCAAATATTTCTGTCTTCTATAAATCCAGGTTGGGCAGAGGGCAGAGACCCTATTAATGCTGCTAAGCAGGCACAAGGCAGAAGAGCCTGTGTATGCTCTAGGTAGTCTGCAGGCATGTGCCTTTGCACAAGTCAAGCTGCAGGGCTGTCCCTGGTCCATCCAGACAAGCAAATTCTATTAGTAGGTGACCTTAGATTAAGCTCCAGGGGCTGTGAGGACTCATGGGGGCCACAGGATACTCTGTGGAGCACAGGGACAAATGAAAAAAAAAAACCCAGCAACTGCAGTATGAAATATGGAGAACAAATTCAGAAGAAATGAGGCTTCATTAGGTTTGCTTCTTAGTGAGCAGTTTGTGTTTTATCACGTTTTTCTATTCTTAATAAAGTGGGAAGGAAAACAGATGACTAGTGCATGCATAACTCCACTAGACTATGAATTTCTCATCTTGCTATGGAAAGATCTGTTGCATCTCCAAAATTTGCTTTTTAGGTAGAACGCATGGGAGATATAAATCTAGTCTTGAGAAAAGCATTTTTTTTTCTTGATGTGTTGGTGTTTTCAATAAATAACGTTTTGATCTCCAAACAGAAATCCAAGAATACAGTTCTCTTGAAGATACCTCTAAAAATAATGGGAAGTGTGTCTATTTGTTGGCTTCTGCTGCATATGATTTTTCTGCTCCTTGTGAACACTGGCTGTTTTTTGAGGAGAAGGGGAGTGGTGCTGTATTTCCTTTCTTATCAGTTCTGTCCTCATCAAGCTTGTACTGAGATAGGCAGAGAAAATGTGCACAGATACCTGGGAACTGAATGAGTTAAGGCATGCTAAAACAGTTGATAAAAACAAAACCAACTAAGCTGAAGCAGTGGTAACTAGCAGGGGGAAAGCTTCAAGGCTTTAACTGTGTGGGGTTGTTGCTGTTTTTTAATTTTCTAATTTAAACTTTCCCATCAATGCTGAGCAGAGGCATTAGTTCCTGGTGGGAATTATGCCTGTGACAAGTTTAATTCTAAATAAATCATTTTGCACTGTGTTTTTTTGTTTGATTGTGGCAAGAAGTCTTTCTTAGCAAAGCTGTGAGTTTCACCTTATTTCTGCCAATATAAATGAAAACTACCCAGTGAGACTTTTCTCACACCTAAAATAAGCAAAGCAAAAGTCTGCTCTCCTGAAGGTGCAAAAGTAAACACTGGAAACTTCTGCTCATCTAGAGAACATTTCAGAATATGATGAGCAAGAAAAGCAGGGGCAAAATATTTTGCAGCTGTAGCTACAGCAAGAACAGCCCGTGCCATTCCTGGTATTTGTTGTCTGTTGAGCTACTGTAAAAAGGCAATATTTTCATTATTGGCATCAGGAACATCTTTATCTTGAGACTTGTATGAAAGAAATCAAACCACATTTTCAGATAACTGCATCCCATGTTATTTTAAGAATCTTCTTCTGCTGCTCTCAATTACAATTTCATCGTTTCGAGACTTTGAGCATGTTAGAAGCCAGTGTTGGGGGATTAAGGTGCTCTAGGTCATACCAGTCCATTTCCTTACAAACACCTCAGAAAAATTATGAATGTTTTCACAGCTTATTGCCATAATACATTCCATGTAAAATCCTACTGCTGAGGAATATAGTAAAAATGATATAGCATATTAAGTGTATATCAAGTTAAGGTTTCTAATGTTTTGAAGTGGGGAAAAATAAAAGCCCAGAAAGATACTTAATGAGGCATAATCTCAGCTATTGAGGACTGAATCTGCCCTGAGGCAGAAGGAATGAGTAATTTTGTTAATGAAAATTTAGGATGTTAATAGCTAGAATCTGGCTTGAAAATAAGGCTGTTTTCCAGCAATTTATTAAGTGTCTACACATTTGTCACAGTACTCCCTGAAAACAGGTTGGCAGCCATTCCTCCTAGCCCCAAATGGTTGGTTACCGTTACATCTCACTTTGGCTGAAAGCCCGTGCTGGACCACATGTGCTATTCCTAGCTTGTGCTTGGATAAGCTGAAGTTGTCAACATGGGTGTTCAGATGAAATACACAGAAAGCAAAGTTGTGGGAGATGATAGAAGAACTCTCCTCTTTTTCTTGCTATGGAAAATGGTTATTTCTAATAATGAGCATGTGGATGATCTGGTCTGTAGCACTATGCTGACTGCAGTGACCTGTTGTGCAGCAGGAGGAAGAGAGGGCTAGAAGGGGAGGCTTTTCTCCTCCTGGGACTGCTGGTCTGCCAACCTCGACACCCTAGGGCTGAAAGGACCATCAGTTAATGATTTATTAACACTTATTTTAGTATGGGACCATTTGTTAAAAGTTGTTTGCTGTCTGGGCAGCTTCTCTCTCAACTGTGCTGCCGAGAATTAGTATTTTTACAATAGAGGCAGGCAGTAAACCTTCAGGAGTGCTAAGGCAAACTTGCTGAGTGAGGCACAAGTGAAGAAAATTCGAAATCTGCAATATACAAAGATGTGTTTCTTCATCTTGTGATCTTCAGCAGCAAAAGCAAACCCGGGGAGAGCTGAGTGAACTAGAGAGAAAATAGTGTCCTTGAGAACCTTGTATTTGGTTCTGAGGATCTGAGCTCTCTTTCATGGCTGCATTGGCACAAAGTTGGCCTAGAAAGATAGTTCTTGTATCTTTTCTTGCTGGAGTAAATTATTTTTAGTGAAGTCTCGCACATCTATGCTTCTTCTGGTTCTCATCAGTTTTGATAGAAGCTAGTTTGGATATATTCCTACTCTGCTCTGTTGTTTATACCGATCTGTATACACCAGGTTCAGAAAACAGACTACAGCTAGCAATATTCGCTAGGGTTGTAATGTTAATTACATGATGTATGCTACCTGCAAGCTTCCCTTGTGAGCCTTTAATTACACTGCTTTGCTAAAAGTAACCCCAGCTACAGATGTGGTTACACAGGCAAAACTACACTTGTAACGTAAAAATAATCTTCCTTGCAACAAGCTTTCCAACGGGAAAAGCCTTCTTGCCAATGTAAACAGTAGCTTCACAAAGTGATTTATGTTGTTCTTGCCACAGCAGTGAAATTTAAACTGGTCTAAAGGAGACAAAGTTCTCTGCTCTCAGATAATTCAGGGCACTAACAGATGTATCTCTCTCAGATCTCTCTGGTGTAGCTTTCCACAGTCCTTTGGCTGTTTCATGTCATGTTGCACAAGAACAGGGCTTTCATGCGTCTTTCATAAGTTAACAGGACAGCAATTTACACCACCTTATCTCCTACCATTGCTGCTTTACTAATACCTACACATTTTACTCATGCTGTCTTATGGGCTGAATGTATGTTCAATTAGGTAGCAGTTTATGGAAACAGCGACTTTTTTTTTTCCCTCCCAGCTAAAAAAGAGTGAACAAAAACCTGAGTGACTTAAAGAAATTGTAACATAGTTGGACTAAATACTCTTTAAAAATGTCACTATTAAATCTAGTGGTCCTTGCAAAATTATAGTTTTTCTTAAGACTCATGTTTCTTTATGGTTACCTCTGCTTCTTCAAAGTAATGAATAGTCTTTTATCTATCCCATTCAAATTAAATGAACTCCTTTCTATCTCTCTTTGCCTTCACAGATGGGCCAATCTGTCATCCACCGTTCTGCCAGTTATCTGCTCAGAGACAGTTTTCTTTTCAGAGGATTAGCAAAGTTGTATGAAATACGTGAACAGCTAGAGAAAGAAATCTAGGAGTAGTGCGAGAAAGCCAACTGACTTTTAGAAAGGTCAGCAAAAATGTTAACTCCTTGGCTACCGTTATTTGCATAAGTAGACTTTTGTTTAAAATTCAGTCTTTGAAGGAAGGCTTGGTGTTTCCGTACACCTTTGGTATGAGTGTTTTAACTCCATAAGTATCAGTTACTTAAAGGATTTAAAACACTTCTAAGAGATGAATGATTTTATAAGTTTGAAGCAAAGGCAGAGAGATTGCAGGCAACAAATCAGTGACAGAATCAAGAAAATATCTGAGGAACCTGTCTCCTGCACTTCCTTGGGGTTCTATTTGTTTGTTTTTCTTCCCTGTACAGCAAAAAAAGGGCATTTTAAGTTCCTGCACCTCAAAGCACCTGATTCTCCCAACTGTACATAAAAATGATAATTCATAACTAATTACACAACCCAGTTCATAATCTCCTCTTTTATGAATCTTGAATATCCTGGCTCTCTTTCTTGTTAGGCAAATTGTCCTGATTATGGTAGAACAATGAATATATTCTCAGTGAAATACTGTAAAATTTATTTTAAAAAGCTTTCACTTAGCTATAGCTAAGATGAATTTTCTTCTTTCATCACATGGTCCAGGACATTCTCCCTGCCTGTCATAGCTTATGGAGGCAAGTAATTTGCTGTTGCCCATGAAGTATTATTCTGCAGGCCATCAGTGCTGTCTGTCTGCTGATGTGATGGCTCTTTGGGCTTCATTCTCCTTTCCCCACCCCTGTCACCCCCTCAGGAAAAAAATAAGTTGACCTGTTCCCTTGATGACTTTGATTCATCACCTCCAATTTTAAAATCAATTAAATATAACTTTTATTTTTGTTTGATGGCAAGCCACAGTATCTCTCCAGCTTTGAGGTCAGGTGAAGACACCCTAAATTCCAGGCACTGCTACTTGCTCATAGGTGAAATTGCTGAGATTCAGACTGTTATTCCTGTTTACTAGCACTGAGAGGAGCAGCTACTCCCAGCAGCCTTGAAAATCACAGTGTGAAGCCCTCGGTCACTGAGGTCCATGGGAGTCCCACAATCAGGCCCACTAAAGGTCTTTGCACCTCCACCTTGAAAGTCATCCCCATAGAATATGTCTATTCCTGAGATGATGCTGGCTGGCAGATGTTGTTAATTTTTACACTTCCATTGTTGCAGCAGCCGCCAAGGTGATGAAGCCCTGAGAGGTCCACTTGCAGTGGCACTGCTGTGAGACCAGTGGCTGCCAGCTGCAAACTCTCCCTGAGCCAAGCCACCTTGGTGGCAGGCAAAGTGTCAGCCTACTGCCACGCAGTTCTGGCAAGTGCTGCTGAAACGGTACATAGGAATGCTGGTTTCCTGCTGCTTCTATGAATCTCTCAAAAGAAAGGTTTATCAACAGAAATATAGCATGAATTTCCAGTTGTGTATTCAATCTACAACAGATGTGTTGCTTATCTTCATGAAGCACTTCTAGGCTGTGGCTTAAATGGTGCCCTAACCAGGCCAGGTATTTTTAGGCCTTCTACCACAGCACTGTATTTGCTTATTAATTTGCAAATTGTGTTCTATTTAAAAAAAAATGAAAACATTAATGAATTTTGGTGAAATTTATATGGTAACCCAATCCCCTTTCTCAGTACATATTTAACAGCTAAAGAAGACTAAGTTTAATGCCAAAATAATATGTTCAATATTTTGAAAAAAAAAGCATATATATTTATTTAAAATGTGCACTTCCAGCCCATTTCTACATAGAGCTCTCTCATTGAACATTCTAATTCTGTTTCATGCATGATATAGGTGTGTGATTTACTATAAAGACTGAAAGTGGAAATTCATTCACAGAATGGTCACCGAATGACTGGGGTTGGAAGAGACCTCTAGACACCATCTATTCCAACCCACCTGCTAAAGCAGGTTCATCTAGAATAGATGGCAGAAGACCATCTTGAATCATGAGATTCACCTCAATAATGCCAGGTAACCACTTAGCCAAAGGGATTAGGCACTTTAAAAAAATTTTTTAAAAAAAGAAAAACACACCAAGTTGTTGACACTGACTTGCCAGTTAAGCAGAAATGATGGATAGGTCAAGACTGGTGGTTAACATTCCTCAGAAAATGACCTTTGCTGCAGTTGTTACCCCTTGGCTTAGAAAAATAAAACAAAAAGCACAGTGCTATGTACTTTTACGAAGATGCAGCTGTCCTACTGATGCTTGCACAGACCCAAAATCATGCACAAAAGTGGCAGAACTGCAAAGCCCTGACTTCAGCAGCAGCCCCATGTGCCAAAGCTTGCAGGATTCAGTGATGGTCTTCCCGCCAGAAAATGTTATTTTGTGGTTTGTAATTTGGCTCCTGAAGACAGAGCGGTATATCCAGATGCTGCTAAAAATATGGTCCTTCATTTCCTTCTGGCAGGTTAGAGTAGTAAAGAATATTTATAAGGTGTGTTTTTTCTTTTCCAGTGAAAATGTGCTACCCTTGAATTAAAAGAGGACAAGGTTTTACAGCCTGATGCTTAGCTTAGGATAATGTTGAATTTCCATCAGACCTTGTACAGCTTGGTGACAGCTTTTCTAAAAATAGGAATTACCTGAGGATTCCTTACATCAGCAGGCTAATGGGTGGTTGAAAATTTGACGTAAGGAATAAACCATAAATATGACATTTTTGTCACAGTCCCGGTAATTTTTGCCAGAACCTCCCGTTGCTTAGTAGCTACATAGTTTGCACGTGTTTTACCCCTGCCCTTTCAAAATTATTTGACAAAACTGCTTATTCTCCCTGTAAGGAAAATGGGTCTAACTGATACAAACTTTTTATATTGGTAGAATATGTAGATATCCCTCTTTCCATCCAACTGCCAGTCCATGACTGCTAAGAAAAAAAACCCATGCATTCCACTAAAACTTTTCAGTAAATTAAGCTTGGAGATGCTAACAGGCAACTGGACACTAAATCACTGCTGCGTGATCATGATAAAGACAGAAATGCTTTCTTTCAAGCACTGTTTCTCAAAGCTTTTGAAGCTATGGTCCCTTTCTGATTTATCTCTGAAGGTCTGAATAGTGGTTAGAATTTCATGAGACTTTTTTTATTTTTCTTTCCAAACTTCAGAGCCTCCTTTGAATCCCATTGTGATCCATAGTTTGAAAATAGAATACTTTAAAAAACAATCTCTGATGGGCAGCTTCCACCAGAGATTATTGTGATTAAGAAATAACTTACTGCCAAGAGTTTATTAGTTTTTTAATTTCTCAAACATTTTCCTCTGAGCAACTTAAACCATTTAGCTTCACAATAACTGTAATACATAATTTAGGCTGCTATCCTCTAAACTAGATGAGAACATAGATTTCAGTAAGTCAGAAGAGATTTAATTTTTGTTGTATTGAGATGGGACTGTTGTCTGCATTAAAGTTTTCTGTGTTGCAAACAGAAGATTATTGGATTCTTGAGGGGCATGGTTAATTTGCAGTTGTATTCATTTGTAAAGCAGAAACAAACGTGAAGTCTTGCACACCTTAAGTGCATGGGGCCTTCATAAGGGTGCAAAAAAATACCTTGCAGCCTGCTAATATAGTTTGTGTTTAAACAAGGCAACAAGGATAATTTTGCATATGCAGTGTCCCTGTAAGAAATTAATGAATTTGGACTATACTGATACAAAACACTTTATATACTTTTATTGTCAGGTTCTTAAAATGATGTAACAGTGATAGAGATGTAAAGAACTGATACTAATAATACTAATAGGACATTATAATGAATATTTCATTGTGCAGTACAAGACAGGTGACACATAATTCACTGATTAATATATTGATATAAGGCAATAGAAGAATGCTTTTGAGTTCAGGTTGATCTGAGAATTATTTTCCCAGGATGAGATTTCTGATACCTGGCATTTCTTCATCTTAACAGATGAAAATACTTAGTACTATAGTGGATACTTTGCTTTGTTGAAAGGGCTGCCTGGGTTTTGCAATAAATGTATTAAACTTCATCTTTTTTTTCTGCTGTGCAAGCTTGATTTGTTTTCTGCTTCTTTAGTGAGACCTCTTAGAAAAAGAGCCTTAAGAAAGAAATAGGTATTTAACTGTATGATCTGTATTTGAGCCTCCAAAGAAAGGTTAGGAATGAGATCGCAACAGATTGCCAGAGAAAAGGAAATTTCCTGGCCCCTTAGTTCATGCACAAATCACTGAGGTATTGAAGGTGCCTTCTAAAATGTGACTCATCTCAGACTTCTTGGCATGAGTTTTCTCTGGTGCAGGGCATTCAAGTATAGGGTGTTTCAAAAAGATGAACCCAATTTGAAATCACTGTATCTCTGCAACCATGAAACGTCCATGAGTGAAACTCTTACAGCTTGAAAAGTCAGGGCATAGAGTTGTTTGTTTGTTTTTAAAAAAAGGCTACTAAAACTTGATAACTCAGTAAAAAACATTTGTAAATTTTTGTGCAATTGTAACATGCTGCCATTGTGAAATATACTGCTTTAAAATTGGGTCCATCTTTTTGAAATGCCTTATATATGCTAACTTATATATGCTAAAAACTAAGAAATTGGACCTTGGCCCAAACTTTAAAGCAAGGCCTCTAATTCAGAGAAACAGTATGACATCTCTTTCTGACAGATCTGTGTCCGCTTCTCAAAAAATTCAAGGGGAAAAAAAAATAGGTACGTAATTTTTTTTTCCCCTTGAATTTTTTGAGATCTGTATCCCAGCCATCTTATTCTCTAGCAACTGATGTTTGGGTTACCCAAAAGCAGAAAACTGATCTCACACTAAATAATTTTCAGTGTGAAATACTAATGTAATTGCTTTCAATGGCAAAATTCCCAACGACTTCTGTGTGGGCAGAAATGTGCCTCATATATTAATTCTGCTTTCATCCTTGTTAGTGTTTTTCTATTCTGCCATCTTAGGTAATAATTTGTTTCAGCTTTAAATGGCCATAGAGAAGATTTTTTACAGCAAATTTAAAGGTTGACTGAGGCTTGGAATTTTAACTCTATGAATTTCCATTACTTCAACCGTGCTATTATATACAGCGTTCCATGTGTACGGAATAAAGTGCAACCTACCTAGTGTTGGGTCATACTCCCAGATGAACCGTTTGGTCAAGAAGCGTACAACAAGAGCTGGAGGAACAAAAAGATTCCAGGTGAGATGTGTAAGTCATCAACTCATCTGGTTTTACAAGCAAACTTCTCTGTGTGAATGGGCATATTGCAGTTCCCCTGAACTGTGAGCAGAAATCCAAGGTTGCTCATTGCAGCAGTTGAGACCTTTTCACTGTTGTGAAACACTTTACACTTTTGGAAGGGGGAAATAAGATGAAAAAAGAGCCCAAAACACGTTACATCATTAATCATTCATTCATGTAACAATGCAGGACAAAGAACACCAGGAGGTTTTCAATGGTAGTCGCTCACTTTTTTCCACTTTTTTGTTTTGGTCACGATAGCTTCTGTCTTTAAAAAGCAAAACCAACCATTTTCAGTGCTATGAGCAGATGATCATTGAAAAAAAATACTGTTTTGGATCCTTGAGATTTCCCATAATGAGTGGAAAAAAGCTTGGCAATTTTTTATTCAGGATGCTTTGAAGCATCTGACCTAGTGGTATTGAAAATAACTAAATTTTTGAAAACTTTCCCTTCAGATTTTAAACCTTGTAAGGTAAACATAATTGGCTAAATAGCTTCCTTCTGTGTTTTGACATGCCTTCCTTGCAACAATTTACTTCCATGTTTTGCCTACTTGTCACTTGAAGCAATCAGCTATAATATTTTAAAGCAATGGTCAACAAGTGCTATTCATGAATTTGCAGAAATAGAAATAAAGCTTTAGATTTTTAGAGCACTGGATAACAAGTTCTCTGTTTCAGTTTATGGGCTAAGATCTTGCTACTTTTGTTCTTACATTTAATTTTTTCTACCTCTCCACTTCCTTTAAAAAAAAAAGTAACTTTTAAAGTCTTTGTCAGGATATTGATTATATTCTAATTTAAAATTAAGCAGTACCTTGAATTTGTGGTGGTATAAACAAAGCATTCACCACTGCCAACTATGAAAAACCCTTTTTGCATTTCCAAAACAGAGGTATCAGTGCAGTAGCTATGACTGCAATGATTTCAGCTATAGGAAAAATTTTGCTTGTTGTCAATCCTATGAGATTGTTCTGTTTTTCTTTCAGTTGCAGACGGGAAGTAAAAGGTGACAGCTAAACCCAGTTCTGATCCTTTTCAAAATTAAAACCATCAGAATCCCCCATATCTCAGATTTCTGTGCCCAAGAGTAGGACAAGGCAACACTCTGCAGAATAAATAAAATTAATTAAGCTTTGCTTAATTGGAACCTGTTTACAATCAGAACATTAGTTTCCAGGAATATTTAACTATGCCTCACACTTGAAGGGGTAACAAGCTGAGCCTGAGGAAATGAGAACACTACACAAGAAGCATTTTTATATTGGTGTTATGATTTTGGAGGCAGCATAAATGAAGGAGGTGAGAGGACAACAAGCAATAAGAATGAAAGGTTAAACTAAATCACAATTGTTGAGATGAGCCTGGAAAAAAGGAGGTATGCCTCTGTGTGCTGGATGAAATGGTACAGCTCTGAGTGCTAGAGAGGTGAAGAAAAAGAGATCACAGATATGAGCTCTGGTGAGGCAGAAAAACAGTAGGTTGTATTCATCTCCATTAGGGAGGCCTGTATGCAGAAATAACAAATAATCACATATGAAGCAGAAACCTGAAGAAAAGAAAGGAAGGGTGGGAAGTGGCTGCCGCATGTAGGACCAGATGGCAATTAGTCTCCCTTGCTAGCAGGTCTCAGTGGGGAGCACAGCAAGCCCAGTGAGTCGCTTGCCAGGCACTGCCAGCTCTTGCGTCAGACTTGCTTGGGTCTCGTGAAGGGAAAAAAATGTCACTTCAGCACTCTAGGTGACTAAGAAGTGTCAGCTTCAGACCCAGGTGCTCTGTGCCATTTTTGGGGGCGTGCACATGGGGAGCCATGCAGAGCTGCTCTTCCTGCAGGGCTAGCTCTGCTCGGCCTCTCCACTTCTGGCCTGGCCAATTCTCTCCTGCTCTCCTTCGTGGCAATGGTCACAGCCCATCCTATGGAGCTTCTCACTTCCACACTACTTTGCAGGGCTGAAGATTAGATGTTTAAACTATTCCAGCTGAGGTAAACTGTGAGGTAAAAAGTCCTGCTGAAGACATCATCATGGATGGAAAATAAGCAACAGAGATCTTCTTGTAGTATAATGACATCCATATTAGGACCATGACTTCAGAAGTTACTTTGGCTAAGAATTGCCACATTAACTCTGAGAGCCAAGGAGAGCATTTCTGCATAGGCTAAAATATATATATATATATAAATATACATATATATATATATATATTCACACAAAAAAATTATTTCCTAAGGAAAATACTCTTGATCCACTGTCTGTTCTGTTTATAACTACTGCAAACTATGTGGGATGGAAAATGTCTTCACTTTTGCCTCATTAGGAGTGCTTAGCCGATGAGCCCCTGACATCTAGTTGAGTACTAAAACAATGTATTTGACTTTGAATGTTTTCAGTCAAATCAGATAGCAATGAGAAGAGAGGTAGGAAGGGCATTCAAGCGCTTGGGCTGTCAGTCTGGAGACCAGCTTGCTGGCTCGTGCCAACTGCCCTAGTAGTGATCCCTCTAGAGCAAGGGTATTACTGTGGAGCCTTTTTGTTTACGGTGAGCTCATTTACTGCCAGATTACACCCCTTTTTAGTAAAATAACTTCTGCCAGCAGAAGAACTGTAGCACTCAGACTTCTGCTGCTGTCATAAATGACACTTTGGGCAAAGCAGTAAAACTTCCATGTGTCCTTAGCAATGCTGCATACAAAGAGCTGAGATGGGCATTAATTCCTTCTCATTTAGCAAAGATGTATGCACCCTCTTTGACCTGGCAGCCTTAATTTAGTTATGCTTAACTCTAATACTAATAATAAGCCAAAAATAACCCAATATACTAAAACCAATAATATGAATGCCAGGTTTTGATTCAAAATAAAATTGAGGTTGAGAATGTCTGAAATGCATTGTTTTCTGATTAAATTAGGTGACTAATTCCAATGTTCATATTAAAATGACCATTTCCAGTGCTCATTTTCAAAGAAAATGAAATGCATTTTGAAGGAGGGTTAAGATTGGAATTGATGCAGCACATGATAGTGGATTTCACTGTCCTCCATTGAGACTAGTCCAGGCCTTTCCTCAAACACTTACTGCTTGTGAAATACAAGAATTTGCAGGCTTAGAAGCAGAGACTCTCCAAAAAACTGCAATTTGGATTCCCACTGTGTTTTTTGGAGACAGGACTGTTACCTAAGGGAATTGATGTAATGTCCCGGCAACGGAAGAACAGACTCATGTCTCTTTTTGCCTTTCCCTACACCCTCAATTCAAAGTCAGCTGTTTTGTTCAGGGTTTAAATTAGGGTAGAACTTGGTCCAGGATTTTCATTCACTCATGTTTAAGCCCTCTGCTTTAGAAGTTTTTCTTGGAGAAGAAACATGACTATATGTCAAATATATTTGCAGTCTAACTCCATTGAAGACAAAGAAGTTATATCAGGAATTAACTTGGCATATAAACTGACATTATCAACCACATAATTCATCAATTTCTTTGGAACCTGTGTGGCTGAGTCCCTTAATCAGCTTTAAAAGTCTCAGGCCATATCTGTTGGAACTTTTTTTTTGGTGGTGTTTTGTGCCTCGCTTTAGGTCTTTGTTTGAATTTAGTAACATATAAATGCTCTGGCTAAATTTACAATCTGTCTGGATACATATCTCCATGAACTTGTTATCGTTCCAACTAATACAGGCTAAGCTTTTGGGGGCAGAATAGAAGAAGGGTTTTATTTGAAAAACACCCCTCTTCCCCAAAAGCTACAGAGTTCAAAGTTATTCTAAGAAAATAACAGTTCTCTGCAGTGAAATAACTGTATGATGACTCTTTTACACCATGAGAATTTTCAGCTATAAAAATGGCCTGAAACTAGGCCCATTATTTAACATATCAACAAGTCCATTCCTGGTGCCATGATCATGTGTCATCAGTAAACCGTATTTGGCAGGAGGCACCAGAGTGGTTAAAACCAGAGGTTATAATGATCAAAAGGCACTTTCACAAACCAAGTATTTAATTTTTTTTTAAGCATATATTTTTGTTAGAGAGTTCATCGCCATTCACCCTCTTGGACGCCCCTCATTTATTGAAATTCCAGTCCCCTTGGAATACGTGATGAGCTCCAGCCTGCAGGATGGTGGTGCCACAGGATTCTGGCAGGTGACGCACTGCCTTCTTAAACAGCTCTGTGTCCAGCTTTGGGAAGTAATGGTTTCTTTTAAAAACACTACCAACTGAATTTACTACTGAAACTGCAGGTTTTTTGGGGAGGGGTGCATGGGAAAGTATAAACTTGTAATGCAGAGTAATTTTCTGATCCTGGTATGTCATGGATGTAAATATGCAGTCATTACTTCTGGCTCTGCATATGTGGGTCAGGGTTTCACCCAGTTTTAACAGTATTTCTGGCAATTCAGTGATGTGGGGATATGAGCAGTGAGTGAGACATCAACAGGAGGATTTTTCTGCCTTCCCTCCTCTCTTGGTTCATTCACTATGGTCACTTCTGATGTTAAGACCTAACATAAATTCAATGGAGCAAAATGAGACCAGCGGGAGGAAAACAAAGGAAGAATTATACCAAAAAAATGGTCTGTTTTACACTACCTTTCTGTCTCAAACTGCATATTTTACACATATTTTAATCGCTGTCTCATGCAATGAAGTGTTTAGAGAAGTCACTGTGTATTCTTGTACATTTTGTTTGGTAACAGCACAGTAAAGTCCTCTGCTGAGTGATGATATAAATTTAAAAAATATGTATACATAAATATCAGAGAGAATCAGAGGAGTGAAAGTGAGAAAACTCAAGGGTTAAGATAAAGGCAGTTTAAAAAGTAAAGCAAAAGCTGCACACACAAGCAAAGCAAAACAAGAAATTCATTCACGACTTTCCAAGGACAGGCAGGTGTTCAGCCATCTCCAGGACAGCAGAGCTCCATCACACCTAACTGTTACTTGGGAAGGCAAACACTGTAACTCTGAACATCTCCTTCACCCCCCCGCCCCAGATTCCTTTTCTTCCCCTACCTTTATATATTGAGCATGGCATCACATGGTATGGAATACCCCTTTGGCCAGTTTGAGTCAGCTGTCCCATCTGTGTCTCCTCCAAACCTTTTGTGCACTACCCACGTTCTCCTTGGCAGGCCTCTATGAGAAGCTGATAAGTCCTTGACTGCTTAGCAGCAACTAAACCAGTGTGTTATCAACATTATTCTCATACTAAATCCAAACCACACCACTCTACCAGCTACTAGGAAGAAAACGAACTCTACCTCAGCTGAAACCAGGACACTCACCAGACACAGGTGGGATGCCCAGGCTTAGGGGTGCTACCTGCCTGTGTATGCACTGGCATGGAGTCTTGTGGGAGCTCCAGCCCTTCTGCAATATCTAGCTATGCCAGATCCTGCTTTCACAGGCTTGCAGCGTTTGCACTGATTGAGTGAGATGTTACAGAATTGTTGGTTTGTCCCTTTACTGAGATGTCTTGCTTCCCATGCTAGAGGCAAAATTTGCCACTATTCAGAGATAGGGGAGAAAGCAATCTTGGCATAGGCATGTTAGCGGAATGAAGGCCACTTCCCTTAATCAGTAACGAATAAAGAAAATGCAGGAGTCATTTATCAAAATTTTTGATTATAACCACATCCTAATGTTAATAGCAGAATGTGTTTCTTGTCTTGCTTCTGGTGTGGGAGTTTCATGAGAAGAAGAATCTCTCTGTATATTCATCTGGAATAATCAACCATGAATTTTGCAAAATACACCTTTATGATAGTCATTCCTCCCATGACCACTGAACAGGAGGATTTTTGTAGTAATGTTCTGTCCATTGCTTTCAGTGCTGGAGGCATTTTTTTTTACAACAGCTGGAATACAAGGAGGAGGTTTAATTTATATTATCCTGTTCCGAAATATACTGTTGTAATACAAGATTGTTTATTTTACAGGGCACCACTCGTAAAAAAGATAAATTATCAGACTGATGTGTCTAATATTTTTGATCATTTTAAGAACATAGTGTATAATAACCATACTTCTACCATTTCTCCTCTCTTGACTTCACTGTATAAGTTGTTATGTCGTCTCTTTGTTAACCTAAACTTTCTGGTGTGCTATTACTAACACATATGGTTTTTCAAAACATAGTTAATGGTAACACCTCCAGATGTCTGTGTCTGAGACAGTATATTTCTGATTGGGCTGTAGAGCAAGTCTTATGGATGAAATCACACAAATAACTGCTGCTTTTCTAGAAAACTGACACATGCTGTTTTGAAAGACACTGGGCAAAGTAAAGTAGAATAGGATTCTCAGTCTAAAACTTTGACATAAGCCCAAACCCTCCCATCTCAATGTGAAAAAAAAAAAGTGATTTATCTGAGAAAGAATTGAAAAAATAAACAAAATATTTTCAGAAGAAAGAAGGAAAGAAGGGGTGGAAAGATTTTTTTTTTTCTTTAAAAATCCAGTCCTCCAGGCCTTCATTAGGACACTGGCAAGATGACAACATTTTCAGGGGGCCGTAGCTTTTTTTTTTTTTTTACCCTTGCATTTCTCCCAGTGATGACTTCAGAAAATATCCTACTCTCTTCTTTTTGTCAAATTAGTTTGTCATCTTTAAAAGGAAAAAGAAAGAAAGGAAATAACAGATGGCAGGATGATCTGTTTATTGTGAAAGCATTTTTGTATGAATGAATTTTTGTTGGAAAATGCACTTTGAACAGAAAGGCCATTTTTTGGAAGTGAGCTAGTTTTTTTAGATTTCTCTTTCAAAGCAAATGCCTGAACACCTCACCATTTGTTCTTAAAGAAACTGTAGCTTAAGAAATGTAGATTTAAATCAAACAAACAAACCTAGCCTCACTAGCCTACCTTTTGTTCTTTTATTCACTGCAGTCTTATTTTGTATTGTACTGGAGAAATGCATGGGACTAAATTGTGGGGCTTTTTAACCAGATCCGCTGTTACAGGGAGATGGCAAAGATGCGCTTTCTTGGCTGTAGCATCCACCAGCTACTCAGTTTCAGATTATCTGTATGTCCCAAAAGGTCTCAAAGTTGATTTTGCTCTGCTGGTGATGAGCAGGTGCAGACAATGTGAGTTACGTGAGTGGCATTCCTGAAGAAAAGGACTGGCTGGCCATCTGGGTGGTGTCTTGAGCTGCTCCTAGAACAGTGTGGAGCTGCTACCTCATTCCCTGACAGTGCAAAGGGAGGAACATGCATGAGCACAGAAGGAAGCCACAGACAGTACGGGAGAGTAGGGATTTTTGTTGCTGTTCTGTTTTTTGTTTTGTTGTGGGTTTTTTGTTTGTTTTGTTTCAGTTTTGTTTTATTTTTTTAGTTGTTGTTTTTTGTTTGGTTTTGTTGTGGGTTTTTTTATGCTGTTGTTATTTTTTTAATTTTTGTTGTTGTTTTGCTTTATTTAAGGCTGTCCTTCAGCTCTTCCTATGACTCTTGCTCTGATCCCTTCCCCTGCTCAGATGGCAAGACATGAATAGGAGAAACTGGAAGAAAGGGCAGAAAAGTGAAGTTGCCTTATTAGAGAAGGTCTGCATGTCCTGGGAGAGCTGTGCACCCCTTCCACAGGGAGTAGGGGAAGAACCGTGGTCTAATGCCCAAAAGAGATGAAGAAATTTTGCCAACAAAGTGAAAAGCCAGCTCTGTGTGAATCTTTGGTCAGCACAGAGGCTGGTCAACAAGGCCCAGGTGTTCTGCAAGAGCATCCTGCCTGCCAGCAGCAACCTGGCTGTAAACCCTTATCCCTGCTTAGCTGGAGTCCACTACAAAGGAGCTCAATGAGCTGGATGAGCACTTGATAGTTTTGGGGGCTGGCTGGTGTTTCATCATCCCACTGACTGCTGTTTGTGCCAGGAGCTAAAGATATTTTGTTTCCTGGGGTATGTCCTGATCTGACAAACACATTTTGGAAAGATGAAACATACTCTTTTGCTACTAGGCTGATGACATAGTGCAACACTAAATGTTTAAAAATGGGGTTTTATCAGGCCCTGGTGAGTCAGTCTGAATGAGAGGGCAGTTAGCATACTGTGAGCAAGGCCACTGGCATTAATTCTGGATCACTGCCTGTATTTGTAACCTTCACAATGGTAAAAAGTACCTTTGTGAAAGTGCCTTGCTGTGCTACTGTTTCACCAAGTCTGTATATGTGAGCACAAATGGTAACTAGAAATGGCAGAAAGTCTACCTTCTCTCATTTATCTCAGAAACCCAGTGATGTAAAGGGATGCAGAGGTCTCCATTTCATTTTGGTAGGCAGCACTGGGTGTTTCTGTGTGGTCAGTCTGAACAGACTATCACTCTCTTCTCAGCCAAACTGTAACCATTTTCTCATCTTAATTTAAGTCTGTGTGCAGTTTATCAGATGAGACTAGAGCTCACATCAAACGAAAAACAAGCTGTTCCCTGGGTTTTTCTGTAATATGCTTCATTTCTTTTACATCCACACCCTGGCTTTCTGGGTTTGGCTCCATGAAAATGTCAGATAACCTGGAAAAACTTTACATTGCAATTACAATCCAGCTGGAGCAGGATATACAGTAAAATCTTGAAAGATCATATGTCCTGTGCAATTTCCAGATTTCTTTGACAAAGGAGCTTAGGTGAACACTAAGAGCTTGTATCAGCATAATTATTGACTGATTTGTGGCTCATCAATCGATAGAGGCATGCCTGTAAGGTGCTTGTGTCACAGGAAAATGAAGAATTAGGGCAACAAAACACATTGAAAACTGACTCATGCATTTTTCATGATCCTCTTACTTATAAGACCTAAGCATTGATAAATGTTGCATCTTTGTAATACACTGCACAATACAATATTTATAGGAACCCGTTCTTTTCAAATTGTGCTATTAGTTGATTTTGCATTGCAGCTCCTTGGCTACCTGGAATTTTGAAGGCAGAAGATAAGGAAGTTTTCTTTCTGACAGGCTCATTGCCAAGTACCTGAACTAGACAGCTGGAGAAGTTCCCAGAAAAACGAATGGAGAAAGGCATGTAAGAACAGATACATCAGACAGTGACATAAACTACAATGGTTTTCAGGCTTGTATGACTAGTTAGTAGCAACATAGTGTATAATCTTCCAACTCCCTCTAGCATCTGATGGAAAGTGGCAGCAAATGTCCTGACAGCTGTTCTCATATTTTATCTATGCTTTTTCTTTTTTTCACCCTCCCTCGGTTTCTCTATGTTGTTAAGACATCTGCTCCTGTTACTTGATTGCCACCTGGAATTTTGAACTTTTGTTTGTACCAGCAATCTTTTTTCTTTCTTTTTTTTTTTTTTTACGGCAAACAATTTTGTCATTACACTTGAAGAATTAAGAGACACAGCAGTAGGAGCAGAGAAGCTCTTTAAGAGACAAAGGTATCATTTCCACAGTAGGGTTTGTGATACTAAACAAGAAGAAAAGTAAATGACAGAAAGGCTGTGATCAACAGTTGAAGTAAAACATAAGTTAAATGCTATGGACCACATGCTTCTTTCTCACAGTACAAGGAAGTATGTTGCAAAGTGGAGAAATGATTAGCTGAAGAAGAAAGCTCAGTCTGAATAAAGGTTTTCTAACAGGCTGTAGAGGTGCTCATTTCTAGAGGCAAACAAAAATGATCTTAAGGGAGATGAGACTGGTAAGCCACCTTAAGGGGATGTAACAGCATCAGTTCTTTTCTTTTGTAGAGCAGGCTGGAAGAGCAGGTGTGTTTGGAGAACAGCTCTTCATAAATCACTAGTGACCAAATCCTGTTTAAATCTGAAGCCTAATTGATGATCTGCCTAATCTCACATCACTGCTCATCCCATACAATCACTGTCAGTAGGAAGATTAATTCATCCCACAACCTGGAAGTAATGATTTCCTATCAGAGCTATGGCATGTTACAATGGGCAAAAATAAACACTGCTAAGTGGTCCAGCGAGTATACTACAGCATGGTGTGCTTGGTTCCCAGTACTAGTAACACCATTAGATGAACTTAAATTAATTCATTGTTTTGATAAACAACTATCATCTCTTATGTCTGGCTGCAACTACAACTTTATAAGCACTCATTTAGTGCCTGTAATAATGTAGGGGTTATTATTAGCCTTCTGCTTGGAATCTGGACACACAATCCTGGGAACTGTTCAGAGTAAACTTTAAAATTATGTGTGTGTGTGTGGCAGAAGTAAAGCATGATCTAAATTTAAATGGTAAATTTCTGCTTTCCTTTTCAATGTTTAAGGACATTCAGCTAATAAACACCATATGTCTCCAAACAAAATAAAAGACACAGTAGTAGATAATGGATGTTGTAAAACCTCTGACTTATCTCAAGTCTGAAGCTTGGAGGATTAACATAACATAGTTTACGATGTTCACCACAGCTGCCAGGAAACCTGGCCCTGCCTCCCCAGAGTGCAATAGCTACAGGGAGTGTTATCCTGGTCTCAGCTATGTAACTATATATATTTAGTTAAAGGTCTGCTTTAAGAGGAAGCTCTGTGACATTTATTCAGGCTGAATAAGTTATACCCCAAAAATGTGAGTTGCTATCTGTGTGAGATCCTCTTGTCCATAGAAATTACACAGATAGAAAGGATAACAAGTCATAGATTCAGGAATCTTCCAGTGATTACCTCATTCAGTGGTTTATCCAGTTTAAAGTGACCTTACTGATGGGATTTTCTTCATTCCTTTTACATGAGTCTGCAAACACCAAGTTCCTGTTTATTCCACGGGGATGTTAAAGATCCCACAGCAGTTTTGCAAGTGCATTGTGTCATCTTCCCCTGATAGGAACCTCTCCTCCTTCTTGAGGGTCTGTAGGTACATGCTGCTGCAGTGGATACAGTGTCAGGGGCTCAAAGATACTTCAGGACTAAGGAAGTTTGTAATTATGGTGGTAGTAGCTTCTATTATTTTCTCAGACCAGCATGACAAACCTCTCATTGCTGAGTTTTATTTTCCACGCTTTTTTTTAAGAACACTTCCTCAGTTTCACCCCGTGGTCTTTTTAGAGTGAGTAGAGAGAATATAAACAATTCCACTTTCTCTGCCAGCACTTGGATAAAATAATATACATTTATTTTTCCTGTTACTGCCCTGCAGAGTGCTGTATACTGACTGCAGCAATCTGCATTTGCTTAGCCATCCACAATGACATCATATGAGCTGTGAGGAAACACAGCCATGGGAATCTGCAATTTGACAAGTAAGAAAACCTCCAATTGCTCATAATGAAGGCTGATACAGTGGCTAGGGAGCCAATCCAAGACGTGGTTTACATTCCTGCTTTGCCATGCTTTTTGTTTGGCTTTGGCCAGACTAATGGGTGATCACATTTTCAAATCTTAGTGTGCCCAGCAGGGCAGAGAGGTAGCCAGCATGATGCCCGATAGCATTTAAATGGTGTTGGTCTCTAAGGATGTCCTTTCCCAGTGTTCTCTCATCCATCTCCCCCCACCAAGTCTCTTGTTGTCACTCCTGAGTCTGTAGCTCTCCAAGTCCAACCACCCAGCCGTGCTGATTCATGTGTTTGTGGGGATGAGTTCTACATGGAACTAATTAAATTATCCTGATTCAAAAGATGTTCTTTCCCCAAGACTGCTTTGGTTTTGGTTTTTATTTATTTAACCCTGATCATTCCACTGATCCTGAAAAAAGTCACAATGCCTCCAAAAGCCAAAGTGGCCAAACTGAAAGCAGAAGGCAGGAATGCTTGAATTGGTTTTGCTGCTGGAGAAAACACACCCTACACCTGGTGATTTAACTTACACTATGGCATTTTTAGAAATTTCTTTCACAACATAGCTTCCTCTTTCAGCCCCTCACCAGCTTTTGAAAAATTTGGTCTTTAGTTTCTGTGCACATTCCTCAATTTCATGTGAAACCCAGGTGTAATGGTATTGCTGCCAGGATAAATGGATTATCACTGTAGACAAGCTGATGCTGACAAAGCAGAAGTGTTTTGGAAATACATATTGTACTTTTTGCTTGGATGCTGAAACAATGCTCTCACTGATATACCTTTAAGGAAAGCATTCATTTTATTTTCTCGTTTGTTAGGAACTGCCTTTTCAATGAGCTGTTTACAGACAGCAAGGATAGTCTATAAACATCAATTCCTTACATAGTTTTAAAAGAGGATGCAAATTTAGCTGATATTTTTCTTTCTTGATGCACCCTGACATAGCCTCCCTAGGAGACAAAGATGAGTCTTGTGGTCTCACAAATGACTCTGGTGCAGGGTGGAATGAACTCTTCAGCTCCAGCTGAGCTCAAGACAAAGCTGAGAGATTTGCTCACTGTTCTTATAGGAGCAAGGGTTATTTTTCAAGTAGCCTGATCCCATCTCTATTGTTTTGGATTCATACAGAATAGAAGATATGGTCTTTAAGCTCCACTTACAGGAGTCTGTGGCCTTGCTGATTAGATGCTAAAGCACCTGAGAGGGCTTCAGCACCTCCTGCCCATCCACCTGGGGCAGATGTGATAGAGCCCTAGTGACATGCAGCCTCAGGATGGCAAAAAAAGCTGCAGTGCTCCTGCTCTTGGCCCCAGCAGCATTGCTCCACCACACTTGTGCACCAGGCGTGCTTAGCTTCTCTATGCACTTGACCTGCTTTCCTGGAGGATGAGCAGTCAAGGCAGTGATTCCTGCTCTCCCCTCCCAATGTCAGAGCTGGAGGAGGAATTTTGTTATTCCTCTCCATTCTCTGAATTCCCTTCCCTCCCAGTCCTCAGGGTTTTGTCCCCAGCCCCACTCCCCACCCCTCACCCCCCCGCCCCCACCCCCTAAAAAAAAAAAAAAGGCGCACAAGAAGAGATGAATTATTCACTATAAAGGAATGAGTATGGTCCAGTTAGAAAAGGAGCATGCATTATACTAATTCTAATTAGATAAAGTACAACATTTAAAGGTATGACACTCATTAATAGAGGATATAAGAATGCCAGGACTGTGTGTTCGGGAAAGCAGAGAAGCAGCAGCCTCATTGCAATTTATTGTCAGATAAGCCACTGTGACAGAAGGCATTGGCTGAAAAAAGAGAAAAACATTCCTGAAAATCAAGCTGACAATGAAAGGACAGAAAACTCACATGCCATTGTAATTATTCTTAGAGGAATATGTATCAGAAAGCTATTTTTGATTGGGCTGTTAAATTGTTCAACGGTTGGCAAGTGGCCTGCCATTGCTCAACCTAGCTATATATTTCTGGGATGACTCTTGTACTGAATTCTTCCTTCCTTGAATGGAGCCTGAGGCAAAACCCACTGAAGTCATCAACATCTTTGCCTTTCTTTCTGTAGGTTGAAGCTCAGGCCCCTGGGGAGTAGTTTAGTAGTTGTTTAGGTGCGATAAGCAATATTCTCAAATTGATACCAGCAGTAGCCCCACCTCTACAAGATAGAAGTTAAGACTGAAATCACTGTGCCTGCAGTAGCTGGAAACAAGAAGGCTTAGACTAAATTACTGCAACAGAGGGCAGTCTCCTAAAGAAAGAGCTTCTCATCTCTCCAATGCCTGCTGTGTGAGGGTTCTTGCAAGCATTTGACTAGATACTGATCTTAAGACCTAAGTCTTTGCTTTGCTATTCATGGCTCTGAAAAGCTTGTCTGCGCTGGGAAAATCATCTCACATGTAAATTAAAGTACAACTGCTATTTCTCAATAGCTCTCATGTGGATAGGCTTACTCCTAACTTCTCTAACAAAACTTGGTTAAACTAAATCAATTTCAAAAATCATTGGGAAGAGGATTGTTAGGTCAAATTCTAACTCTTTGGGCAGAGAACTTAACAACTGGCTAGCTACTTTTTCTCCTTATTCTTTAATTGCTTACCCACTTGCCTGGGCCTTCCACAACTGTCTAGATGATGCTGGGGGGAGGACTGCAGCTGCTCACCAGCTCTTGCTGGGGGGGTTTACACTCTTGCTGTGAAGTGTGTTGGCAGGGTTATTGCCTTAGAAGCATGTACTTTAAAAGTGTCCAATTTGGGTGGAAGGCATCAGTCCAACCTGTCTGTTCCTGTCATTCGCACGAAGCAAAGGCCTCATTTATTGAGTCCAGTGGATCTTTCTTCAAGCTATGCTAGTTACTAAAAAAACCCATGTAGCCTAATACAGGAAGAAAACAACATCCCACAAACTTCTATAAACACACAGGTAATGAAACATGGACAGTAACTGCTAGCTGGTTTAGCCTCAGATGCTGCTTCATCACAGTCTTGCTCCACCAGACCTGAACTAGCTTCCCACCAGCTGTGACTAGAGCACCTAACAATTGGCAGATGGATGTGCTGTAAACCACAATGGGTGACTAATGCATCCAAAGAGCTATCTCATAGCTGTATGCCAAAGGGATCATGGTAAAAATGCTGGTTTAGTACAATCAGAGGCCTAAGGGGTCAAACAGTAGTTAAATCGATATAAGGGAAGTAGAGGAAGTATGCAAAGAAAAATCAGTATCATTATGACTAGCACACATTGCCCTAGCTGGTAGAGATTTTACTGGAACTTTTTTGACGAAAATGCTGCCATTTTAGGCTATTGCCACTCTAAACCCCAACCCCATCTTCCATTTTCTGAAAGGACAACTGAAATACTTCAAATTTCAGTAAAATTTCATGGTGGGTTCCCCATCCTTCTGCTTGATCACACTCTCTTTCTTTTTCTGGCCTTTTAGGAAGGAATCTATTTTTTTTTTTTTTTTTCACTAGAGGATCTTCAGACAAAAAAAATGTAGTAACTTTTCAGCTAACTACGGTTTGAACTAGTTCTTAGTAATGATATTCCCATACCCTGTCTTTCCTCTTGCTCATCCAAATAGCATCGGCCACATTTCCCACCAGTCTTTAGATTTCGGTACCTGTGTAAATCTTGATTCTCAAACATAGGCAAGTAACCTGTGATCTATCCACAGAGGAGACAAGTATATGATTTAAGCCAAATTAAATTAACTTTAATTCAATTTGAAAAGATTATGTAGTAGATAAACTTTCTTATGCTTCTCTCCAATAGGACTTGAATTGCCATAAATATGAGGCTTTTTCTTCCTTTGAACAGTAACAAGTATCATAAGAAAGGGGGTTAATGAGTAACTACTCATGCCATAAACTTGGTGCATGGCTGCATAGCTGATGGCCCATGGGTCTTTTCCACCTAGTCCTGTCAAAAAGATTTTTCCACTGCTCTATAAGATCATAAACTATATTTGTCTCCAAAAGCCCAATCTGAGCAAATTCCTATAATATCATTTGTTCTATGGTTGTCAAAATTTTGGATGACCTGAACTTAAAAGATTTGGAAGTCTTTAAAAGGCATTTGAAAGATTTCCCAATCACATCAGTGAGGACAGATATTTTTCAAAGGCCCAGATCCAACATCAGCCCCTGTTGAAAGTTCTAATTTACCATAAGCATGAGTATATTTAAGTCCTTATGATGCAAATAGAGGCCTGATCAGATTTTCCAGAAGCACCAAGTTTCCTGGCATGTATTTGCAGCTCTAGGGACATACTTATGTTTAAAATTTCAGCCCTCAGTCCATGTTTATAACTTGCAAATTCTGTAATTTTCATTATTTCCAAAAAGAGGTACAACCTCCGCTCACTTTGCAAGTACTAATGCACCCTATGCCAGTTTAGACTTCTGTTACAGGTGATATTGGCAATATCGCTAATTATTCTTATAATTTCTATTTTAAAATAATCAGAAGTTTTGTGCATTAATATGGAACTGGATTAACATTACTCTGGTATATGGGAAAGCAAACTAGAGGTGAAAAACCACAAACATAAATCAGGAGCAAATACAAAGTTGTTAGAGTGTTTTGTTCCAACAATGTTTTTCTGAAAGTCAAAGTAGTATGTTTTTTGGCTGCAAATTCTACCAGCAGTATTCAAACAGAGAAAGGCAAGAAAGAGAGGGAATCCAGGGGCTTAGCTGAGAAATAATTAGAAGGCTTCAAATGATCTTGGGTTAGGTTCTTAACCCTAAACAAATCAGTGCACAAGCTCCCGCACCCAGTTTACTTAATAGACATGAAATGTATACTTGCTCACTTGCCCAGTCAACTAAATGCAAGAAAACTTAGAGGCTTAGGCTAAGATCTAAGCTGTGTCAGGGAGCTAGTTTCAATAGCTGGCTTTACCCTCACAAGACTAATTTCTCCAAGATGTTTTTCTAATTGATAGATTAGGCTCCTGCATTGGATTACAACCTGGAGGAGTCCATGTCTGTCCCTTGGCAAAGAGTTGCAGGGAGCTAATGCCACATTTAAGAACATCCTTCCTGTTTTCTCCCATGACATAGACAGCTGCCAATAATGTTAAGAATATCTGGGTTCCTTGAGTATGCAGAATAATTTTGGCATATGGTAGGAAGGTTAGGGACAGCCCAAGGCTCTCTGTGACTAAACAGAGCCTGTGGTTCTTCACAGTGAACTGTTAAGAAAACTCATCTGCTTCTCTGAGTAAGACATGAGCGAAACAAGAGGCCAAACCAATCAGCATCAACTGACCAGGTTTGACTTAATGTTTGTACTGCAGAGTGGGCATGTTTCCAGCCTAAATGAAAGCCAAATTCAGACTTGACCCATTTAATCCAAGCAAAAGGTAGTTTTATTTTAAGTCTGAGGTTTTCTGTGTGTTAACAGAAAAGGACTGCACAGAATCAGAGGCAATTCACTGTGAGCAGGATGAATGGAGAGAAAGAAGCAAGAAATGTCAGTGGATCCCCAGTGGAAAGCACAGCAAACACTGACCCAAATGCAGTCCACTATTCAAGTCAACTGACATACCAGAAAAAGCAAAAATGAGCCCAGCAGATCCGCAAGATTCACCTTTCTGCAGAATTTCTATTTTGCATTGAAGTCTATATCTAAAGTAGATGGACACGAAGAGAGAGGAGTGACCATTTATCACTGGCCAGAAGCTCTAGAGGCTGGATCTTCAACCTACACCAAAGAAACACAGTCAGACTTGAGCAAATGATTCTTCTGATCTTCAGAGGCACACTTACATGCAGGGCTGTTTCTGACATAAAAATGACAGCAGAGCAGAGGGTCACCCACACAAATAATGAAGGCAATCTTCTGGCTACACCGCCTTTCCCTCCATTCTAGCCTTGCTTTTATGTACTAGTTTTGATAAAGTCAGCATAGAGGCCTCTGCAGCAGAGCATTGACAGCGCAGGATCCCCATTTCTCTGGATACCTTCCTTTTCTTTTACCAGCTGCATGACAGGTTACTGCCAGAAAATCAACACAAAAATGGATATGCCATGTAATTAGACGAAGCTCAGGCATTCAAGCATGCTTTGCATGGTAGCTCTGGTTTGCACTCAATCATAACAGCCTGCTGAGCAGACCTGCTGCAGTTTAATTAGAGTGTCTAAGTGCACCTCCTGTTCCTCTGTAATGACATTAGTCAGAAGTGAACTGTCTGGTTCCTTCCTCTCCCAGGCTATCGTGAGCTGTTGATGTGGAGCTGGCCAGATTGGTTAATTGCACTCCTGACTTTTAAAGGTCAGGTCTTGCAGAATCTAATAACATTCAGATTTCCATAACAAGGTAGCTTGGAAAGAAGAGCCTGGGTTCCTCCCATGAGATGCTGCCTATTGAGGTGTGTGACAAAACAACCACCCCCGCAGCATCCTCCAGTGGAGCAGCTGGCTTGCCCAACCAGCAAGGCCACAGCCAGGCAGTAAAGGGCACTGTCAAGGGCAGCTTCCCCTTGGGTTTTGAGCAGCTGGCATTCTGCAGGGTTGCACTAGCTTCTGGGGGTGTGCACTTCAGGAAAGAGGACAGAGTGAAGGAAAAGTGTATTTGAAAGGAAGCTGTAAGAACAAGTCACTACTCTGCTGATTTGCCCTCACATAAGGGACTACATCATATACTAGAAATTCTTCATCCTTGGCTCATTGCAATAGGAAAGCTGAATGGTTGCTCAACCAATATCAGTTGGGGTAGAAAAACTCAGAAACCTGAAAACTGGCTTGAGAAGATTCAGATGTTTCAATAAAGGATGTGTGTCCTCAGTTTCATGCATAATTTAACTGTCTCAGTGAGGAAGGGAGTGGACCTACTGAGGGGGAGAGCTAACTAGGATCTATAGTTTTTATGGTTTATTTGTCAAAGCTAATAACCTTTGAAAAGCAAATTCCCTTCTGTTTTAACATCCTCATAGGAGAGAGCCCATCAATCTGCATTGCAAGCATCTCTCTCAGCAGAGGAGGGGAAGCAGCTGAGGGCAATCGCTGCCCTTTTCTCCTCCCTGAATTCCCTGGCAGACTGGAAGCTCCCCTGGCAGGAAGGAAGAGAGGTCCTCAGCTGGAGCACTCCTTCTTTCTCTAAACAGATCCTTTTCTTTCTCATGTAAGCAACTGAATGAAAAGGCTGTAAGTCCTAAAAATCTCCAGTTCCTCCACTGTTTCTAATTCAGCCTGCCTTGAGACAGGTGGGCTTCACCACAATAGCCACGGAAAGAGGGACATTTTGAGAAATGTCACTGAGGAATTCTTGCTCTGCTGCTTCCAGAGGAAGAGGAATCAATCTATTTAATTACAGCTGGGACTTCCACTTCTCTTCTTGGCAGACAATCTTGTTTAAAATCTTCCATTTGCCAATCCACAACTGAGTTTATACAAGATGAGCAGATATTTTTTCTGTCTTTCTCTGGTTGACTGTTTTCTGTCATTGTTTATCAAGTAAAAAGTTTGAACAATTACTTTTATATATTCCTTTGTTTTCTTCATCCTTTTCCACCTGTTGTTATTGTGCTTTTAAGGGCAATTCCCTTTGAATTTTAGTCTGTTTTTTGCATGTGCTTATTTTCAACTGACTTTCATGTAAATAATGATCAACTGAGCATACAGTTGGAGTAAAGAGAGATGTTTACAAACTGATATTAAAACACTCTGCTTGTCTGTACAAAACAGTAATTGAATAAACACTAGTTATTAGTTTACTTGCATATTTGCTTTACATTCTTTTACTTGGTTTCCACAAACAACGTGGGGTATTTGTTCTATAATTGTGTTTAGAATATTTTTAAAAATCCTTTATAAAAATACATTTTTGCAAGAATAAGGCTTAGGGAGTAGCTTTAGGTTTTTGACATTATTGCTGCCTTCCAGATTATTCATGTCCTTTTATTTTTTTTTTGCTATATATTCACCCACTCACTCCCTGACAATTTTTAGCTGATTATTCTCCTGTTTCGTCCACTATATTTATTTTGCCTAAAGTATGCCATAAAATTAATAAACGAGAGGCAAACATACTTGTATTTATGTTTCAGATACTAAAACAGCTTTTAAGATTTTTTGTTACATACTTCCTACATTGATACAAACTTTCTTTCACCAAACCCAAGCACCTGCTTCTGCTCCTTACAATCATGTAATGTTACAACTTCTGATTTGTTTGCAATTCAGTGCAGCTTCCAGATCAATTTTGGCATTACTCTTCTCCAGATTTCTCACCTAGTGCTTCTAGACTTTTCATTACTTTACATGAGCTAAATTTTGGGTCCCTAATTACTGTGTGCACATCTAACAGCCTTCAATTTTGCCAGTCCTGCCAATTTATCCACTAAAAAGCAATTGATGTTTCCTGCTTTCCAGTTAAATGCTTAACAACTGCACACTTGCATGTAGCTTCTATTCATGCAATGTTTTCAGCTATATAAGCAAGTTAATACAAATATTTGGTACTAGCTCTTAAATAATTCTGTTTTCACTCACAATTCTGCAAGATGACTTCTTCACTAGAAGAACATATTTTGGCACTTCATGATAAACACAAGGTACGCAGATACAGCATAACTTGCTGAGAGCTACCCTCCAGTTCTGGATTCCATCAGGTAATGCTACTGTGTGACATTTATCTGTGTAAGCTGAAATCATTCTGTAAAGTTAAGACTTTATTGCCTGTATTTTTTCATAAAATATAAAGTATATTACATCCACTAAGTATAATTCTATGAGGAAAAACAGCGCTCACATTTACTTTGAATACAATCTTGGTTTCATCCAAATTGATCTGTTTACTTGTTTCTGTTACTTGAAGCTTCCTTTAAACTGAAATTGCTCAGCACTTCTTTCAAAGTTGGAAATAGTTCAGCTGACTTACTTTTTCCATTGTTTTTTCATGTGCTTCTTTTCTTGTTGGTTTTGAATGAAACCTGGAAAAAGCCACTGAATTTTCCTCACAGGAAGTTCTCTTAAGATTCTGATAGTACTTGGGCAACCAGAATAGGTTGCAACAAAGCATCGAGATGTTTCTGCACATGTGACCACAGTCCTGAGCTCTGGGGGCACCTACATGCAGCACTAAATAACATACAATGTGCAGCCGCCTCATTAATAGCAACCACACTGAGTAAACACAGTAATTTGACAAGTTTTCATACCATTGCAGAAGTTCAAACCAGGCATTCATTAGATTAGATGTTCCTTCAATTTGCCATTGAATTACTCTAAGATGCCAGAGAAAATGTGCATTTAATATGACTGTGTTCCAGGTGGCTGAACTACACAGGAAAGCTGAAAGACCTCACGCAACAAGAGGGTTCCCACAATGAGAAGCTGGGTTCTCTGGTTCATTCCTCATTGTCGGCAATCCTAGACTCACGAGCATCTTAATAATGTGCAGGCTCTAAAAATCTCAAATGTGGAGTCATACCAGATATTCCAAGGTAACTGGAGTAATTTTTTTTGCAAAATCTCTCTCAGCTATAAATCCCAGAAGCACAGTGACACAATTTGAGGGCACTGCTCCATGTTCCAGTTGTCTACCAAGTGGTGACAAGGAGGGAGTGACCATTTGGTCTGCTTCCTTCCTGGGTTGTGAAAGCCCTAAGGAGATCAGGTCAGAGGTCTCACTGGCTCTAGCTTAAAGGAATATGGTCAGTGAAACTGCACAAACTACAATGAGCAGTTTGGCAAACCCTCTGTGTAGATTAGACCAGTGTGACTGAAGCTAAGAGGCAAGTCTGATCTTCATGTGAGGTTCAGTGAAAGCAACAGATTAATGTTGATTTATACCAGCTGAATATTTGGTCCAGTAGCACTGGCTTGACTTAAATGCAAAAAAGGAAACTGTTGCCAAAAATTAAGATCTCCTACTGTCAACATTTTTTAACTAAACAGGAATCTCTGGAGAAGTGAAGGGGGTGAGGTATAAAACATTGTGAGATTCAAGGTGGCTGTCATCTCAGCTCTGTGAAAGACAGCTAATATTCTACAAAAGTGTGCTGCCATAAGATGCCCAGTTTTATTTCTAGATGTAGTGTGTTAAAAGACCTTTTCAGATTAGGATGTATATACTATCCAATTTTTTTAGGAGCCAGGACAGGAGTAAATCTTGTCTTGATCTTGTAAATATTACTTGATCTTATAAATTCTGGCATGTTTGATTACTGCCTTCTAGGGCTTAACAATCCTGACTACCCAACAATGTAGACCTCAGGGTTATTTTTTATGCTGTGGACTCAGATCCTTCTGGTTTAGTCACGGATTAAACATTCCTGGTAGTGTGAGCCCAGCATTTATATCCACAATAAAACACACCTTGGGCCTGGCACTGATCCTCTAAAGGTCTAAATCATGACTCTTTCATTAAGTCCTCTTATCACCTACAATTAGAGGTATTTATTGAAGACCACAAACTGTTTCAACATTTTGACAATGAAAATCATGTGGTGATCTTCTCTTAATGTGCAATGCACAAGTTAAACAGCTGCTGTTTGGAGTATTATTTCCTCTTATTTTGTTCTAAGCTATATCTAGCAGCTATTATTCTTCCCAGAGAGTGATGTTCTCTCATTGTAACATTAGAGAAACAGGAAGAAGTGACTAGATTTCGCCTTTCCCTTCATAATTACGTATTCTCTCTTACTTCTCATCTATATTTAATTTTTATCCCACATTGTGTAGATTCTGTACTGCCCTCCTCTGAATTTTTTAAAGCTCAACTTTTCGTTAAGGTACAGTTGAAGCAGTCTAGACTTCAGTAGTCAGGAATGATTATGACGATGAGTTATTGTGCAGTATAATTTTATTATGGTAGTTTTTATGTTGGACTCTAGATCTAATGTACCAATTTGACAACATTTACTCTGGAACCAAAGTACTACCACAAAGAAGGAGCAGGCAACTCAGGAGGACTATGAGGATGCTGTGAAGTTATGCCGGGAGAAAATTAGCAGGGCTCAAGCCCAACAAGAGTTGAGCTGGTCTACCGCTGTGAAAGGCAACAATAAATGTTCCTATACATACATAAGTAACAAAAGGAGGGCTAAGGAGAATCTCCATCAGTTATTGGATGTGAGGGGAAACACAGTAACACAGGATGAGAAAAAGGCTGAGGTACTAAATGCCTTCTTTGCCTCAGTCTTTAATAGTAACACCAGTTGTGCTCCAGGTATTCAGCCCTCTGAGCTGGAAGACAGGGACAGGGAGCAGAATGAAGCCCCAATAATCCAAAGGGAAATGGTTAGTAACCTTCTACACCACTGAGACATTCACAAATCTATGGGCTTCACCCAAGTGTGCTGAGGGAGCTGGTGGAGATGATCACCAAGCCACTTTCAATTGTTTATCAGCAGTCCTGGCTAACTGGGGAGGTCCCAGTTGACCGGAAGCTGGCAAACCTGATGCTCATCTACAAGAAGGGCTGGAAGGAGGATTTGGGGAACTACAGGCCTGTCAGACTGACCTCAGTGCCAGGGAAGGTCATGGAGCAGATCATTCTGAGTGACATCATGTGGCACATACAAGACAACCAAGCAATCAGGCCCAGTCAGCATGGGTTTATGAAAGGCAGGTCCTGCTTGACCAACCTGCCTCCTTCTATGACAAGGTGGCCCACTTAGTGGATGAAGGAAAGGCTGTGGATGTTTGCGTACCTAGACTTTGGTAAAGCCTTTGACACTGTTTCCCGCAGCATTCTCCTGGAGAAGCTCACGGCTTGGGCAGGCATACTCTTGGACATGCAGATGAGGTTCTTAGGGACATATGTTAGAGGTGGACTTGGCACTGTTAGGTTAATAGTTGTACTCAATGATCTTAAAGGACTTTTCCAACCAAAATAGTTCTATGATTCTCCTAAGTCACAAGTAGCTATTTCTCTTCAAATGTAGGAAGGTTTGAAGAAGATGAACGCTCTGCCAGTCTTTAAAGACATGTTGTTTGTTCTCCTGCTACGGGCTTCAGCTCTTTTTAAAGTATATACTCTGGTTAGAAACTAAAGCTTGAAAAGTTGTTGTGGTGCAGGAAATTCATCACGGGAAGGAGCTGCCTTGCTTCTGCTAGTTGGACTGGAGAACTGGCAGCTCCTACAGTAGACAACTGTATTTTGTTGAGCAGCAATGCTTTAGGGTTTGCTGGAAAGTTACTCATATTTCTATTGCACCCTCTGGATATCATCAGGAATCACATGCAACTAAGAAAGTCTTTCAGTCTGAGTTTCTACTTCTCAAGATTTGTCCTGGGATTTGAATAGGGCAAGGAAAGAGCAGAGCCTGTAGGGAGACATTTCCAATCAAGGCTGTAGCCAAGTGGGAGGCTGCTCCTGAAAATCAATGCAACTGATGAAGCTTGGCATTTTAATTGTCTTGTTTGAAGAACAAAATTAGGTTATGGAGAACAATGATCAGTGACTGTGATTAAAATTTTGAAATGTGCTATGTATCCTGAGACTTGTACTAGTGTGTGTGTACTCTGCAACTGCTAGGTTTGAAATAGCTGTTAGCAAAAAAGGGGCCAAGAAAACAAGTGTCCTGGCTGGACATGAAGAGCGTAGACCCTTCATTCCCATGTAAATAGTAAATATGAACAAAGAGGTATGTTGAGATTCCGTTTCTGAAATCGAACCCTACCCTGAGTCTCTCTCAACACCTTCTTCACCGTATACTTTCTATGAGACTTCACACCTAAATTCACATCCACAGAATATTGCACAGCTTGGGAGTAACTGTGACCCAATAATAATGCTCAACTGATCCTATGAGGGAGACGATACAATGCAAGACCATGGTGATTTTCACTTTTTTCCTGCTTCCTGCAGATGAATGTGAGTTGTTTCCTACTAATACCTTTGATTTACATCTCTAAGGATTTTCCTCCTTACAAGAATGCAAATGACAAGTGAGTCAGAGTTCACTTAGGAGAATACCCACCTGCAACAGCGGTAGTGTTACAGAATCATAATCCCATTGCATGATACAAACTCAAACCTTTTATGCGGATACAGCTATGGGAGAGCTCATATACCACCAGATGTATCAACTGAACAAGGTTATAACGTCAGCTTGGGATGATCTCTGAGAGGCTAATATCCACAGTTTATCTCAGCTTAAATTGCTCCCACAGATAAAAAAATAATTTTGCTTTCTAAGCAACCAGCAGGATGGTAACTCTGTTGTGGAAAATGAAGATGTATTATTTTGTCAAGGACATTTATTATCTCTGACTGGGAGAGGAAGGACATTTATACTCAGAACAAGGCTACCATGTCACAGAATTAGTGGAGAAGTTAAGAGGGAGAAGGTAAAATAAAAGTTTATTTAATAAAGATTTTACAAACAGTGGATGGGAAAATTAGATGCCATTGCTCTCTGCGCTGGGGAGATACTTTTTTTTTTTTTAAATGAAGACCAAACATAACAAGCCAACCACAAAACAGGCTCTGTCTTACAGGAAATATAGGAATTGCTAAGTCTTATTCTGCACATACAACTTCCACCTCCTCACTGCCCAGTTACAATTGTGCTTTGTGCAAAACCAATGAATCAAGTGACTGGAAAGGCCGTGATGAAAATAACATACATGCTCTTATACTAGTGAGATCAAACAGATAGCTTTGCTGCAAGAGATCAATATCAACATTTGTGACACTACATAAACGACAGTACAGAAAGACAATTCCTACTCCTTAAAGTAGACACTGACATAAAGCAGAGCAGGTCAAATAGTGAACAGGAATAACTCTACAACTACTCTGAGGTTATCCCTACCGTTAGTCGATTCCAGTGCTATCTATTCATACTTATTCACTAACATCAGTTTCAAGAAGATGGGAAAAAGCTACATAGTATAAAAGCTTCAACATTTTGTAATTGATTTAGAATTTAATTCCATTATGGATTATGTGTTGTACAAGTATTCAAGTTCTTCACCTCTGTTGCTGCAGAAATCAGGGGATTAGACAGTTTTTATGCCTCCTAAGCAGGACTGTGGTCTTGCTTATGCTACAGCTCTTTATCTTGGAAAACCAGACACAAACTCTAATTCAGTGCATATTCCTTGTTCATGTTTGGGTGGATGGGAGTGGGTGGGGAAGGGGAAAAAAGACTTTTCTGGATTCTGAGAAATTCCTGCACACCATGGACAAATAAAACACTGTGATCAATTTCTATAATTCTCATAAACTTTCCTTTTCCCCCTAGAGTATAAGCTTGTCTTATTGCCTAAGGTAGGAGTAACTGAAGAAGTCAAAGTATTCAGTCATTTCATGCTTGATGCTATGAGATTATATCTCTTTTGCCTTAATTTTCTTTGGAGCTTCTTTCCAAGGATGCTACTGTGTTCTGGATTAGGTCACACTTCATGCTTTTAGTCTCTACATGCTCACACAGTAAGCATGTGTGGCCTCAGAACACCATCTGTAGTTACAGTGCTTGCTACTTCATGCAACACCAGTGCTGCTGCCTCTACTTATACCTGCATTTTACATAGTCTCTGGTTTGAGCCTCATTTCATATCTTAGGTTCCCTGTTATCTTGCAGCTGTAGTCCTTTGGCCTGATTGTCTTTCCAGGGTGTACCCAGGCTTAGAGACTGAAAGACTTTTTTCCCCAAGGTTCCCAAATGCGGATCTTAAACCGCACAAAAAATAAGCCTTAATTCTGAGAGGAAGACAGACTTTTGAAAAGATTAGGAAAATGTGGTTGATAAATACCATTAAAGGGACTGCAAAATGAAGCTCCAAACAGGTGAAATATGTCATTAGTATCCCTTTCAGTCACTTGTGACTTTTTATTAATGAAGGACATTTTTGCAACCAGTCTATCAGTCACATTTGCTTTCCTTTCAGAAACATGTCAATATCTTTATCATGTTGCTGCTGTTTGGGATTGCAAAATGGCCTGGAGCAAATATCCAGCTCATGTAATTTGACATAACTCCATGGAAATCACTGAAGCTATGAATGCTTCTCCAGGGAGACAATCAAACTCGGAGTATATGTGTATCTGTTTTTTTTTTAGGAACAAATTTTCAGTTTTAAACATTAAAAAACCCCACAATTGTGCCTCAAAAATTATTTTGATTTCCATGTCCCCAGGTGCTCTAAAGTCACTTGCCATTTGGTTGAAAAAAACATCCCGAGCAATTCCAGTCTCAAAGATTATTTAATTTATAAGCTACGAAGAAACAAAAATAGCTGTGTAGACAGCAGAGAATGGCTCTTTCATGCAGACTCTGCGTTTGATAGTTGTGATTTCACAAGCTGTGGCCAAAACCAGGAAACGAGCAGATCAAATTTCTCATGCTGTTAGTGCAGTTGATATTACCTCAGGGAAGTAATTATTGACTCAGGGTTTGTTATAATGCAGTGAACATAAACAGTTTAAAACCACTCTGCACTGAATTCCCGTCCGACTCTCAGAAACCAGCAAGGGACCTTTCTGTGCTAGAAGGTGCTGGTAGATCTGTTTTTCCAGAGGCAGGCAGGCCAGGGAGAGCAGTCCACACACAACCCAACTTGTAGTATGCTGTTCTTATGCTGTGGGAGCCACAATAGGCTTAAGCACAACCGGAGTGGTGGCCTGATCACCATCCATATACACTTTTCAAGAACCCAAGTGAGGCTTCAAGCTGGAAGGAAATTACTTGCTGCTGGGGTGAAGGTTTATCCTGCAGATGATGGACCTAGGGATGGAGCTGGGACACAGAGACAGCTCTACTCAGCATGGTCTAACTGCTAGTCCCTTTGCACTGTACAGCTGCTCTCACTTGAGGGCTCAAACATTCTGATTGCATCAAGCAAGCTGGAGAGGACATATCGCTCTCAATGCTCAAATCAACAGCGCAAATTCCAGTTGGATCAAGTTAGGATATGATGTAGGCAGGAACCCATCTCTACAAGCCGTAATGCATCTCCAGTATCCTGGCTTATCTCCAGATGCATTTGGATGTGAAAAGACTTTTGACCAATGGCCACGTGGAACACATCTGAACCAAGGATGAAAAGGAGCATAATCTTGTTACTGCTTTCCCACATACCAGTTGTTAGCTCCTAGCACAAACTTTTCAGTTCACTTTTAGCTGGAAGTCTGACAATGTAGAAAATGGAGCTAGTCATGCCTGCTGCCACTAGAAATGCTTCCCCCTGGGAATCAGTAATGCATTTAGTAGATCCTCTTTATGAACATTTTGTTGATTTCCCAGCTAGCAGCAGAATACTCCAAAGATGAATTTTACTCTGTTCTGTGCAGATAATACACGTAAGTAACTCCCAAGGACATAATGAAATATACAGTGGAGATGCATTTCTACAAAAAAGTATTTTCTGTATTTTCAGGTTTCATGGGGCTGTTTTATCATTAGGTTCCTCCAATTTTACAATAGTGTATCCATACTTTGATAATTCTGCAAATATGAAGATACATTTCACTTTTATTTTGCTCCAATACCAAACATTTATTATACAGAATGAAGACAGAATCTAGCCTACAGTGTTCGCTAGTGTTTAGAAAACACCCATCACAATATTTAATTCATTTCAGCCAAGTAAATTCATTTTTCAACTCTATTTTGTGTCAGATTATGATATCATTTGTAGCTCAGGAATGTTTTCTGTACAGGGGATTAATCCCAGTGTAGAAGGGAGCACTCAAACAGCATGTACAAGTTAAAACATTCTTTGCTTCATGGTGATACACAGGTCTTACATGGTTTCTCTGTGTTTGGGTGATCATTACTCTTGAAGATGCTTCCACACTACAAAGGTATGTGCAGTACCAAATTTTTCTGTTAACTTGCTTGAACTGCATATCAGATAGGTGAGGTCATCCATCAAACTGAAGACAGAGCATTTCCCTAGTTTCCCTATTTTGCCATCACTAGTATGTAGTAAAATGCAAATGAAAAGCATACTTAAATTAATGTTACTTCTGCCTTCACTATCACCCATATTTGGAATATGAAGTGAATAAACATTTATGAATGTCAGTAGCACAGTCTCAAGAGGGAAGAGTGGCCTCTGACCTAAAGTATGTTTTAACTTTGTCACAATGTGGGAGGAGATCACAGCGTCTTTGTCTGTGGCTCCATTTCCTCATTTGCAAAGTGCAAGATGTAGCAACATCTTTATTACTTAGTGGTAAAGAAAAACTTTAGGCAGCCTGAGATGCATGCATGGCTCCATATGGTCTTAAAGAGCTGCTGGAAATGTGACAAGGAGCAGAATTTGGCTTAATGAGGTTTCCCAAACAACTGAGTGGGAGTGGGTTCTTCTGCCCCAGCTAAATGTCATGGCAGGGGTGATATATCTTGAAACTTCTATCATATTCAGTGAAAAGGTGATTTTCTGTCTCCTACAATATTTATTATTATATAATAACTCTTCCTTTCAGCCAGTGGCTCATCTATCTTCCCTGGCTTCATTTCCTAAAGAAAATCATCCAAAATAAGGGAAAATTGAATTCATGCTTTTTTTAAGCCATGACAGACTCCAACCTAGAGAATCGGTTTCTCCCCTATCTTTTAATGTCATATATTAATACAAGCCTTTCATCTAAGAATAATAATGGACTTGGAAGTTGTGTAGAACCTTTACAAGAGTGAGAGCTAATTCAGAAAGAAATAAGAAGTGCTGTTTTTACTACCAACATAGTGAAACAAGGATGAGTTCCTCAGCTAGTTCAGCACTCTACTTAGGCTAAAAATTGATTTATGCTTGCTCTGGGTTTGGCCCTACTTTCTTATGGTGTCTTATGTGGGCTGTAAATCAGACATGCCATACAACTATGCATGATCTTTAGAATAACTTTTCAGTTAAATAAGGTTTTTTAAAATAAAGATTCATTTTCCACAGACTTCTTTTGTTTTATTTGCAAAATGTTGAGGAACATTTTTGTTTTGTTTCTGCACCAGCACAGAGGAAAAATGCAGGCCTCTTGGTTTTCAGTTGCTTTTCTTTCACTGGCAATTTTAATTACTTTGCAGTATAGACCAAATTTCTGCCTCATAGGAGCATATTAATTTTCCATTATGAAGTAAAATATTTTCCTTTTCCAATACCACCATAAAATAAAAACAAACCAGCAAAAGAATTAAAAATATGAACAGTCATGTATTTCTGAGACTTCTCAAAGCCTCAATTATTATTCTCTTAGACACACTCCATTAATAATAGTCTCTAAGATGGCTTGGAATCTTCCTAATTTCAACAGGATAAACTACTGCTTTTGGCAGTGTTACCCTCAATTCTTTTCATACTAGTTCTCACATAAAGCATATCAGCCTGTTCTTAAATCCCATTGATTTATTCTCTTACACTCAACCAGATTAGGATAAAAATGCACATTTTACATTGCACATTTTACTATTGTTAACAAACACTGTCATGACAGATAAATTGTCTTATCTTTGAGACCCCTGTGTGGTCTTCATTCTGCGCACAGCCACAAGGTGCAGCTTGTCTCTCCAGTGTATGTACCAGTGATGGAAACAGAAGGCTTCTGAAATGACACCTAGTGAGCTGTAACCACCAAATCAATGGTTTATTGCTGGATGTGAATATATTCTCACTTAGTCTCCCAAAAAGTTCTTTTTATTATATTGGGCACAGTGTTGTGAAAAGAGAGTGAAATGAATGGGCAACAAAATATAGTTAACCCTGTTTATAGAAAAACTGCAGAGATTCATAGTACAGCTGTTTTAATTACCGATCAGCATACATTTATGCATGATGATAAATAGCTTATTAAAATATCTAAACATAATTATCTAGTCTCTAATCTAGACAGGTCTGACTCTCCATGGCCAAAGGCAGCATGTCACTTTTCCTTTGGTATCTGTAATCATAAGCTTTTCCCAATCTCCTCAACAAGCCTTTCAGTATGTAGAAACTAAATGCACATACTTCTTTCAGTTTATCAGTAGAAATAACTGATTCAATAAAATTCTTTTGTAACCTCCTTGTTTGAGCACTCTGAGACTGATAATTTCTGGACTTCTCAGTCCACGATATCAATTAGTCCTGTATAAAGAGCTGCATATTTTAACAGTTTTACATGTCCCAGTTTGTTAGCATCTCTCTGAGAAAGAGTACCGTGTACTCTGCCAACAACATCTGCCCAGACCAGTATTTTTAAGTGGGTCACACTTCCACCATTCAGGCCTAACTCCACTTAGAATCACACAGCTGCCTTCATACCACCCAGCACTTTGTCTTGATCCCCTATAGAGCTTGAAGCTCTAAGAGAGACTTCTAATTTCTTGCAGTTTATCATTTATAGGTGCTTGAGATCTCATGTAGGCTATACAACAGCTTGAAAGAGTGGTGTTTCTGTAGCCCAAGAGGACAGGCAATTACTGCATGCCATGGGAGAGTAACAGGAGAGTATTTAGGGGTCTTTGGGAGTGCATGGCTGGTGGGGAGTTGTTTGCTCTTTATTACTACTGCTATAGGAACAGTCCAGAGAGCAAACTATTCCCAGAATCACACTTGGAGGGGAGCAAAGGAATACAGTTGTTTTACTCCATCCTGTGCAGATGACCAAAGGACCAGATCTGGGACCAAAGCATGCAGGAAAGTTATTTGACAGTGTGGACATTACTCTGAACAGATTTCTTTGCAGCTTGAGTCTGACCTTATGTATACAAATATGAGAAGGTAGTGTGTATTCTCATCTGACTGGTTCCCTTTCCTTTTCTATTTACATTAGGTAGATGCTTAGTTTCCTTCATTTTAGTTGTCCACAATTCAACAGCTTTGTAGCTTCAGAACCAAACACACGAAATTTAAGAGATCTTTTTTTATTAGCTTTTTCTCTTACTTATCCCAACACTGGCTATTTATTTTGCAGTTCCTAAGGCACCCCTAATATTCAATCTTTTTTCAGTGCTGTCTTCACCACTTCTACCCCCTTGGCTAAAAGGTGACTCAGATGTTACAGTGTGAGTTGTTATACATTCCTTTCAGGGCTATTTAGAGAGATGCTTCAGCTATAAAGATTGTAACCAGATCTCAGCCTGTCTGAAAGGCTGGCTATGTTTTGATCCAATTTTTCTGGTTTATATCCATGTCTAGCAATGTTTAGTTATTCTTTAACTGTAAGTGATGTTATTCATATGCATACTTGCTGTAATTTCTTCTGTTATAAGTGACATTTAAAGTTTTGCTCTCAAGAAATTAGAGTGGCAATCCCTGAAGCATTTAAATTACTTGAGTGTACTGGAACATTTCAGCTATTATAAGCTGAAAATGTTAGCCTCTGCCATCAAGCTAAAAAAGTTATTTAGAAAATCATGCTGGCAAATATCTAAACTTATCACAATTAAAAACAAACAAACAAACAAACAAAAACCCACAAAACAAACAAACAAAAAACCTCAAAACAGAACAAAAAAAACAAAACAAACGAAACACCTGAACAAAACCACCACCACCACCCTCAAACCCCAAACTTTAGCAGACTAAAAACTTAGATCGCAAGGGCAGGAAATGTAAGTCCACTAATTGTAATTTCATTTTAAAAGGCTATTTTCACTTTTAATACTTTAGCTTCTCTTTGAGTTTATTTCTGATCCGAATTCTGTTCACACTAAGTGACGACAAGCTTGCTGCAGAGGACTTGATTCTGAATAGGAACCCTGGGAACACAGCGGGAATCCTGCAGCAGGCACCCCAGGTGCAGTGTGGTATTCTTGTCTACTCTTTCTTTTCTCTCTTCCCCTCTGTCCACTACCTAAGCTGGGGTGGGCACAGTGCTACAGCCATAGCTGCTCAATGCAGTCAGCCCTGATACAGTACCAGGATTCAGGTGATGCTGTCCAGCTCTGCTCCTTACACAAGTGAGTGCCTTCAAATGGCTTCAGACAGGTTCAATGAAACAGTAAATGCAGAGATCCTGGCATTATCCTTTCACAGTGCTCATGTTTTTCCTTACAGAGGGGCCTGGGGAGAGGAATGTCCTGGGTCATGGCTGCTGCCCTTAGTGGCAGGACAGTTCCACCATCCCCACCTCTGCCCAGCTCTTCTCTTTCCAAGAGGTAGGCAGCTACGATCAGACCATGATGGATGTGCCCTCAGCACAGCCAGAAATGTCTGGAGATCTACCCTAACATTCCTCTCAAATTGCCTGACTACCAGGCTCAAAGGAACATGGAGGTCAGCATGTTGCTCTGTGCAGGTATACAGCTGAAAACCACTGCATTAGTGTTATTTTTCTGTGCCTGTGTCTCCAGACCACTGCAAATGTGAAGACAAGCTGTTTTATCTGCTGCTTTTGGTGCTGTAAGTCAGCCACGTTTGCAATGTACTGGGAGTTTTGTGCACTGAGCCTTTTGCAGCTCCACTGAAGGGAAACATCTTCTAGTTGGAGAGCAGTTCCCATAGCCTGTATCACTGTGCTCTCTGACTGCCTGTCATCCTGGGAAACCAGTGGGTACTGAAAAAATCTCCCTTAATCAAACGAGAAACAAATATTCCTACTTAAGATTTACATGAGTACAGGTTACAGGGGGGAAGGATAGGAAGCCACTTCTCACCTCTGGTAACAACACAGATAGTTTTGTTTTCAGTAGAATATGGGGAGTAATTGAGGCTCAGCAGCCTCCCACAGCTGGATGGGGATGGAATTTGCATGCTATGGTATCAGTCCAGGGACAGGAGAGGAGGTAGGAAAGGAAGGAGGTTTGTAAACAAAGTAATAATCAAAGAAAAATGAAGCTTCAGGGAGACCGAAACGATTTCTCAAGTCAGCAAGGGGTCTAATCCAAAACATTGTTTCAGAAAAAAAAACAAAACCAACCAAACAAAAAAACCACCACCCGCTCCTCCCCCCCAAAAAAATAACAAGCAACAACCCAACAACAAACAAACTCAAAAACCAAAAAAGAACACTGATCTTGCTTTGGAAACAGCTTTTTCATTCCTGATTTGTTGTCATTCTGTAAAAGGTGTAAATATAAGGCTTTACTAACCTGAGGAAGAGAAATACAGTGTTTCATTTTGACTTGAACAAAATCACCCAGCTGCACTCCTTCTTTTAAGGTGGCTATCCAACCTCCATTTCTGGTGGCAGGAGGGTACTCTGACCCACGTCTGAGCTCTCAAGCTTCTAAAGGAATTCAGACTTTCTTCCTGCTATGTCCAGTTCCCACTGCATGGGCATGCCCTCCTGTCATTCCTAACGGAAGAGTTCTGCAAAGCTGACAGGGTCATCTACCAAACTGTTTACATTACAAATCAAAGTGCACAGCACTGGAGCACCAGACAATAGCAGTCAGTGGGGATAAGTGGTGCATTTTTATAACTATCTTACTGAACTGCGTATGTATGTTTATATCATTACTTGCATAAAATGAAACAGATATAGCCCATTATGTAGTATTAGCTTGCTAAAGAAATGGGTACATTGTTATTAAATTACCTAAACCACTTTGGTTCAGTGGAGTTTGTCATTAACTGCCAGCAATATCTCATTTTTACATATGCTTTACTTCCTATACCTATGCTTTCTACTAGGATTTAGTATACTGAACTGGGAACTGGAATCAAGAAGTCAAGGATGGCAACTTTACGCGAGGGGGAAAAAAGGTACAATTGCGTATCTCCCCCAAACTAATGCATTTTCGACAGAGAGTGTTTTGCAGCTATAATCTGGGCCGTAGGTGCTGTGTGTGAATATGTGCAGAGCTGATAGTATGCATGAAGCAGATATTTAGGTGCATCAAGAGCTGTGTACATAATGTGATGTCTGAATAATTGCCATGATGGACAATTAACCTCCAAAAGCGTGCTTTAGAGCATTTTACTGTGCAGCTGCAAAAGCTACATGACTAAGTGGCAGTCTATGAGCAGAACTGTCTGCTTCCTCTGACAGCATTAATTGCAGTTCGTATCATCCAGTACTACCATGAAATAGCAGGTTCATGACTTTGCCTTACAGGTCATCAGAAGAGCAGCTTAGACAATCTAAAAATCAGGTACATGAGCATCATTCTCCTGGTTTTCAGCCATAATTTCTGAAAGCAGAGCTTTTTCCTTGAATTATAGATAGAAGAGCTAATCAATTAGAATAAGGTTAGAGTGGGCATTTTAGTCATTCAGTTATGGATGAAAGTCACAACATATTTAGATGATCTACTTGTCAAACTCAGATAAATGTGTTATGTTAACTTCATTTTGTGAATACCTGACATGATGGCCATATCCTCACATGTTTTCCTCAGGTCTTTTCCAATGAAAGCACACCTAAAAATCCACAAGGACATTACTGTGTATTCAATAAAAATGAGTCGAAGAGAGAATAATTATCTGCAAGGGAAGTTTGATTCAGTGTTCATCAGAAAACACACAGGTATCCAAGGTATGACAACACTCCTAAAAATCTTAGGCTTGATTTAATTAACACTATTAAACCTTAAAAGTGCTATGACAGACACACAGGAAGAGCCGAGGCAATCTTTTTCTTCATTTTTAACTTAAACGAGGGAACAACCTTTGAGTGAAGAAGCATCTTGGGCACTTCCTGATGGTTTTCACACTCCTAATCTCTTTTATCATCACTCTATCAGAGAATATGCTTTTGATTCTTACAATGTAATTTCTATTTCAAATATCATACTTACTTCTTAATCTATAAAATAGGAAACAACTGATGAGTGAATCTATAAAATAGGAAACAACCTTTCTACACTATTCATGTAGAAAGCAAATACCTGATAGGGGTCTCATGACATGGAGGATTAAACTCAACCAAGCTCTCTTCCAGTTCTGTGTAACTATATCTCCACTCCACCATTTACGTATGACATTTATTTACATGAAATATAGTCAATTTTTTCAAGTATGTTATGCGCATAAAATTAAAGGGACATAATTTTTTTAACACCAGCTGCCATGGACAACTGATTTTTTTGTTGTTGCTCTTATTATCAATATGCTTGCGAAGTTTGTAAAAAAAAAATCACGCTTCAAGTATTGAGCATTCAAGTTGTCCATAATATCTTAATTTAGTCATTTTGTGTCTATTATACAACCTTTAGATACGTGATCATGTATTATTTTTTCAATAACTCTGGTACATTTGATGTACTGGGTGGAGAGGAAAGGAAGAGCCTTGATCATGAAGTTAGTTTCAATATATTTGAGATCTGCTTCATTAAACGGAGGTGGACTCTGTGCAATTAAGTTTTGGACCTGATTGTGTAAGGATCCACTTGAGAAAAATGGCCTTAACATATTTGATGCTGCAGCAGTAAACATGTTCAGTAAAATGAAGGTCTTTACTTCCCACCTAAGAATTACTTATGGTTATGGACTACAGCTGGTCATAAATTTGTCATCAAAACCATTCTTCACCTAGAAATGGACTTTTGTATAACCATAATTTTTATGAAATATTTTTCTATATAACCAAGTTCACATAATGAAAGAAAATTATATGGTAAAACTTCAGTTTTTCAGCATGCTGTGTTTCATCTAAGAGAATTAGCTCCCAACTCTCACTGCAGTCAAGACTAGGACATAAACAAGTATGAACACATGTTTTTTTTTAATTTTGACTCTATTCCTCTTAGTCGAATGACCTTCAAATGAAACACTTCAATATACAGATCCCATATTTCTTCAAGAAAAACAAAATAAAATACACCCCTCAAGAAGAGAGTATAATTGTAAAACTCATCCAAGTGTCCTGTTATTTGCATCTTCATTGTTTAGTATCACTTTTATTACAAAGGCCTTTGGTGACTTAATAATGTAGCAGCTTTGTTGAGCCGATTAACATTGTGATCTGTGCTTTTAAGCTGTACTGACTAAATTGCGCTAATAGATGCTTTACTCTGTGGGCTTTTTTAGGGTTGTGAGCACAGAATTATAATTCCCAGCATTATTGGAATAGCAAAATGTCTTTTGCTTAATCCCTTCAAAGTGCAAAAGAAGACATTTTCAGAAGTTCTACCAAGTCAGATAGAGCACCCAAATACGATTCTGTTGAGCACGGGGTGGGAGGGCTGTCTCAAATAAGTACTTGTTTTTCCTATAAAGTTGTGATTTCTCTTTAAAATATATTAAAGGCTAAATTTAGTTTCCTGAAATAGGATGAAACCCAACATATTAGTATTTTCTTCATAAACTTTTTATGGATGAGACTGTTGTTTCTTTTATATTTTTATTCAGCAAAGAACCAGTTCTGAGTCTTTTCTAAACATAAAAAAGTTATGGTAACAATGCACAATGACTAAAAAGGGAGATTTAATAATTCTTTTAGATTTTACAGAATACGGCACATAAAATGCCTGAAGCAAGCAGAAAAAGAAACTTGCATTATAAACCTAAACATTTTATTACTGATGAACAAAAGAAAACATATAGGAAAGACAATATAAACAGTAGAAGAGATGCTGTACTCCTCACTGACTGAGCAATTCCTTTCCATACCTGTTTCTTCATTGTGCTGGGATGCTTGAAAAGATAAAATCTAATTTGAACTGATGATATATGTGCCTAGAATCTGTTCATTCCTATTTTAAGAGTGCTCATTTAACACATATTGGATCAAATTCTGCTTTCAGTTACATAGGTAACTGCAGATTAATTTTATTGATTTATTTGAAATTCCTTTGACCTTATCTCAAACAGAATTTGGTCTATTGTCATTAAACACATGGAAAAGTGAAGAGGTGATAACATATGATTTTCTTTGGGTTGGTCTGTGGTGTGTTTCAATTTTGACATCTGTGTAGCAGGGGCAGAATACATATTAATAAACTAAACACTAAAATGGCCTCTCTCTAAAAAAATAGCAAATTATTGATAATATTAAAGCAGAATAGATTCAGTGGGGTTTTTTGTTATTGTTTGTTTGTTTCTCTTGACACAGGAAGACTTGTATTTTTGTGTTATCCTTTGAAAAGAAGTTGTCCTCCTTCAGGTTGTATAACCACTTTGAGCTTGACTTCCTTCTGTTGGAGTATTCCACGACAAGGGAAAGGTACCGTTTTGTTCTGCAATACATTGTGCAATTAATGCCTAGAATGTAAACAAAACCGTTCCCAGCAGACGAATGACTGTTATGACAAGTTTTCCCGAATTCAAAAGTGGAAGTCTAAGGTCTTTGTCATCCTTAGACCCACACTCTTACATTCATTTTTCAAAAGAGGATTTAAATAATCCTATGTATATCAAAAGGATCTAGATTCTTAGACAAAGGAACTCAGAACAGGCCATCATTTTATTTTGAGCAATTAGTCATTGCCCTGTCAATGCCTGCAGAGTTCAGTGGGAGCTTCATATGTATAAAAATGGTCTTCGACTTATTTAAGCACTGAGGATTTCTAACAGTAGTATGAACTACAGCTCTACTGCAATACTTCAATTTCAAACTTGCCCAGCTTTCCTCAACTCAGAACTAATATCTGCTCTACTACCTCAGATTTGCAGTGAGATAAGCTAGTAAAATCTCAGTGACACAAAACTACTGTGGCAGAGTAGGGAATCTGGTCAGAGACCACCTCTTTTTGTCTCTTCATCATTTGCCACTTCACAGTAGCATGAAAAGCCTGCCTCCATGCTGTGAAAGTAACGAAATTATATGCAGAAGGGCTGCAGGATGGTTGTCCATTTTCAAGGTCTCCCAGTCACATATTTAACCAGGGCACATGAGGAACCCAATGCTAATTCAAACCAAACTATTCCCAAAGTTGCCCCACACCATTCCAGATTTCTAAAGTTTGTGCTGCAGCTGAGATTTCCATGTGCATTCCCTAGCATTCAATTTCCATGGAAACTGTTGAAACTGGAAAATAGAAAGCACCAGACTTTCTCACAAGATTTCACATGCTCCTTGGTTCCTCTGGGCTCTGAATTGCAAAGGGAGCATTCTCTCCTGTGGAATTTTCTGCTGCCTCTGTTTCTGGTTGACATCAAGAAGTGCTGAGGTACGTGTAAAAAAGTTAACTTCTTCCCTTCCCTTCCCTTCCCTTCCCTTCCCTTCCCTTCCCTTCCCTTCCCTTCCCTTCCCTTCCCTTCCCTTCCCTTCCCTTCCCTTCCCTTCCCTTCCCTTCCCTTCCCTTCCCTTCCCTTCCCTTCCCTTCCCTTCCCTTCCCTTCCCTTCCCTTCCCTTCCCTTCCCTTCCCTTCCCTTCCCCTGTTCCTGCCCCCTTCCCCTGTCCCCTTCCCCCCTCCCCGCTCCTGAATCTCAAATAGCATGCAAAGTTCAAATGCAGTTACAATTAGATGTCGGTTGTAAGTTCTCCATGTCCTCACTACAGATATTTCATTGCTAAAAGCAGCCTGTTAATGTCAAACATTTCCATTCTAGCATTCAGAGATTATGAGTTTATTGCAGCAGCTGTAATCTTCATGTTTTTCAGGGGAAATATATTAGGAGACATTTTAAATGCATTTTCCTCTATTAACATAAATCTTGGCATCTTGTGTAATAAAGTTAAATAACAGGGCATAAATTACTCCCAAAGTCCTGAAAGAATAAAGAAATCCTAAAGGAAAAATAATATTAAATTAAGATTTCAGGTTTAAAATTTTGCATAGGAATGCAATTCCTCAACACCAGGTAGTCCTTCTGTCATCAGCATACAAAAGCTGAGGCACTGGTAATGGGACACAAAACTTTTCATCAGGTTAAATCCCTGTAGCTCCACAGTTTGTGGAAAACATGAGGCTCCACTGTCTGGCTGCTTCTTGGTGGCTTGTGCAGGGAGACATTAGAAACAGGCTGGAATCTCCTTGTATCTGCATTTGAAGTTTTTTCCCCTTTCAGGCTAGCTGTACACTAGGCTGCCCAGGCCTGAGTTCAACCTAGACAGCTCCAGAACATTCCCCAGCAAATGCTCTATGATGCAGAAGGAAAAGGCCATGGGCAATGCACCTCTATGCACTGTGGGTTTGTAGCTGCCAAAACAGTGCATAGGCACCCTTGGCAAATATTACACTTTGCCTGCATGAGCTGGCTGCAAATCCCACAGCAATCGACGAGCAAGCTGAAATCCCACTCCAACATTCCTCCTTGAGCTGCCATCCTCGATAGCAATGTCTTGCAACCCTTAGCTTCAACTCAGCCTGGCACTCCTGCCACCTCTCCAGCACACTTCTTCCACCCCAGCACTGGTAATGGGGTGTTAGGAGTGGCTGCACGTGGCAGCTCGCTGCAAAAGCCCTTGAGCTGGATGTATGCTCTGGGTAGCACATCGCAGGTTCAGCAGCTGTCACCAGCACTAAATTCATCTTGGAGAGAAAATTCTGGTGCTCTTTTCTCCTCTAATGCACACATGAAAGCTCACGCTGTCGATGGCAACTGAATGTGTTGGATGCCTACTCCGGATTGTGGCTGCGAGTCAGCAACATCTTTGAGCATATATGTAACACTGGGGTTGAAGTGGTGGATCTAGTGAGAGGTTTGAAGGTAAGCATGCATTCAAATACATTTAACGGCATATTGTTTAGATTGTGCACATATGACAGTGCAGCTGTTAGGAGAAAACAGAGATGGTAATTGATGGTGATTCAGCTAAGCATTTTGGGTAATCTCTTCAATTAAAGTGCCCAAATTTGCACTTAATTTATATTTAGTTAGATTGTTGTCATGCCTTAATAAAATAATACAGGCTTGTTAGGAATTTATTTATGGAAACCTTATTTCATTGCTTTGAGATTACAAACAATCCGTTGCATACTCAACTTTATCAGATGCTCTGGTTTAGATGACCTTTTTTCCTAGAATAGCTGCTTAACTAAACTGAACAGAGTCTATTGGCAGGGAACTGCAATGGAGGGGGTATGCATTGGAAATATGATAACTGTGCATGGTGACAGACTTGAGTACCCGCAGTCTAGGTGGCTGGGTGTCGACACTGTGGTATCCTGACACCAGCTTTGGGTAAATGAAAACTGGCTTTGGCCTGTCTTCACAAGTGAGTTTCACCTTGCCATCCAACAAAGCAGCCCTTCACTAAGCATCTGTTCTCAGACTTGCCACTTGGCTCTCCAGAGAGCAGCCTTACTGCTTACATTAATGTGACTTCAGAGAGACTGTTTGCATATGCCCAGTTTGGTATGTACTGAAATGTGACCCTAGCCTGGACCAGCAAGCTCAGCCCACAGCTGAACTGAGTCCACAAAGCCAACAAGAACCAACTTTTTCCACGGCACAGATCTACAGAGGGCTTCTTCTAAATACCATCCTAAGTACAGGTATATAGAGACACTCTCTCCCTCTGTGCCTTGTGCAAATGCTTTGTGCTTCTTTTGTCTTCTGCTTGCTAGACCTGTGTCTGTGCTAGCTGAATAAACGGATCTTATGCCAGGAAAATAAACCCATAGGAAGGCAATAAAACACAAGAGGCAGTACCAGCGACTAGCCAATCTGTCTGTCCTGGTTTCTTAGCTTGATGCTGAGAAAATGCTATGAATGTTATTTCCAATAGAAGTTTCTATGCACCCTTAATTCCAGTCTTCCCTTATTTGCCACCACTTTCTTCACCCATTCGATTTTTTTAATTTGATGCGTATTTCTGTTCAGCAGCCTATCTAATGTTTTAATTATTGATTACATAGTTTCAAAATGGAAATACAAGATGGAGAATTTGCAGAAGAAAGACATTACTTTGGGAAACACTGTACATGCAGAAGTCAATGTAGTGAAGCTCTTGATATAGTAGCAAACCCCCTATAATTTTTCTGCCAATGAACAAGTCTTTGTGTGCATGTCAAAGCACTCAGTCTCCCACTCTCCTAGAACTTTCTTGCACTCTTAGACAGAAAGATGAAAACTAAAATGAAAATAGAGTTTCATGGCTTGTATACCCTCTATGCCTGAAAGTGATCTATTTTTGACTCTCATTATCTCTTTCTCTTGGCTTGCTCAAGTGTATTTTAAAGTATTTCTACCATGCATAACATTTTACAAGAAGCCAAGTATAGAATAAGGTTTGCAGTATGTAAGGATTGAAGCTCTAGGTAGCCATTTTAGCTTCTACAATAGGTTCCAGGAGGAAGTGAGGCATGTGGGACACGGGATTTCTCTCACAGATGCCAAATGAGAACCCTGCTAGAAGCCTAAACACGGACAAAGTACTTTCCTGTAGTAGCCCTTTATGCCATTCAGGGATAAATAAAGAGAAGGTGAGGAATGAAGGGGCTGTCATAAATTCTCTGGGCCAGACAGCTGCACCCTCATGTGTGCTGTAAAGCCCAAAAGGGTTGAATTCTGAATGTTCTTGTTTATGTGGCATTATATGGCACAGGCTGCACCGTCACCCATGCTGGAAGCAAGTGAGTGGTGGGCACTGATGGTACCATTACCTCTTTACCGAGCATCCTGTGATGGCAAGTGGCTCTGAAGCTGGAACACATGGTACAGCCTGAGTCAACACCCTCATCTTGTTTCTCCACTTACCCTTGTACTGCTTCTGCTGGAAACTGCCTTATGCACTGAACGGCTGCTGTTGCCAGCATCAGAATCAATAAGTACCAAAAGGGAGGCACTGTCTCTGGTTGCTCATTTTTGCCCAGGATATTAAAGAGATGGTGAATATATTGTTTTGTTCTCTTCCTCTTTTATATAGGCTTTATTAACAAATCATTGAAAACAAGAACCCTGAGGTCACCAAATCTGCCCTGTGAAAGTTCAACTATATCTGTTCTTGACAGATGTTTATCTTCTGGGTAAAAGCCTTCTATGATTCTTCAGCCTTCCCACAGCAATCTGTTCCAGGAGTCTGTCATCCTTGCTGTTAGATGTTTGTCCTTAAAGTCTAACTGAACCCACCTTACTGCAAACATAAAGCCACTGCTTTTGTTGTACCCACAACTACATTTTAAATATTGGAGAATACTACTCGTTCCTCCCTTGGTCTTAAGCAGCTCCAAGTAGAGTGGAGTGATTATTTCACCATTCTTACAGATGATATTCTGTTTTAAACATACCTGTATAATATTTTTGCTATTTGACTGAGGCTGATTGACTCATGGTCATAGCTTCTGATTCATTATAACCCTCAAATCCTTGCTGTATAAACTGATACCCAGCCAAACATCCCCAAGGCTGTGTTCACATCATTAATTTCTTCAACCTCTGTGCCACAATTTCCACTTCTCTGCGTTGTACCACAACCTTTTTCTAAATACAAGTGGTCTTTTTTCGTAAAAGAACGGCCATCTTACACCAGTTCATCCACTGGGATGGTTTTGAATTCTTATTCTGTTCTTTGACACGCTTCTTGTCCATCCCAGCTTAGTATCATAGGTATATTCTCCATATCATAATCAAAATTATCAGTAAGTAAACTGCAGTATGCCTCTCTGAGGTCAGGGGCTAACAAAAAATATTTGTAAATTGACCCATTTTCTCTTCACCACTGCCTCCCTTATCTGTTCAGTTCTTTTACTGCATCATTTTTCCAGAGGGGTCCTCTTTGAGGCTTCCCTGTGCATGAAACCAGTTTCTGACTGAACTGGGAAAAGCTGCTCTTTATGACCTACTCAAGGCTAAATATCTCAATCATGTCCTTGGTGTCACTGTAAAGCACCAAAGCTCACTTGTTTCAGAATAAAATACCAAGCTGTTAGAAATGTCTTTGCTACTTCATATTAAAATCCAACTGTGATTTGAGATTTAAAGTTCAAATAACTTCTGCTTTGTCATTCTTCTAATCACCTTGGTAAATGATGCACTCGGTCTTGTCCAGCACCCATTTTAGCTATGTCTTATCTCTATTTAAGTTTGCTTCTTCTGACCACAAATATAAACCTGGCCAACACAACAGAAGCCATCGCCACTAGCAAAGACTGGGTCAAGAATTATTATAGTAAGCAAATCTAATGAAGTTAATGTAAAAAAAGAGCTGGAGAGACTATTACACCTGAGTACCTTAATAAGTGATTCAAGCTGAGATGCAGCTTTCTCAGAATTTCCACTGGGATGAAGCAGAATGGATTATCATTGGAAATTTCTTGCACCCAAAAAAGTTAATTTCTAACTTCTATCATTTTGTCATTTCTAGTGAAAATTAATGTTTTTCCTAGAGCTTTTGCTCTTGGAGTCATACTATGGTCTGCATTTACGAAAAAATACCACTAGCTTCTGAGGACATTCCATAATTTGGGGTGAAATCTAAGTTACGACTTTTGAGTCCTTAGGCTTGGCAGTATGATTTTGGCCTGTAGCTCAAAATGTAGCCTTCCATCTGCACTTTGGGAATCCATTACCATTGTCAGAAGCACATAGTGTAATATAGCAACTGCCCAAAGCAAAACAAAACAAAACCAACCCAAAATACTTCAAGATACTACAGTCATTATAACCATCTGTCTAGCTATTTATAAACTGGCTAGCTGAGGTGCTCTACACATTCTGGAGGCAATAACTTGCCATTCCTGTTTATTTTTGCAGGTGCCCTTGAACCAAGTAAAAATAGCCAAGTGGAACAGGGTTGAGAAGGGGACATTTTTTTGCTGCACACAGTGAAACAGTAAGTCCTTCTCTCAAAGGCTGAGAAATGATACATGAACTGCAGTGAAGAATTTCTGGATTTGGTTCAATTCGTTTTGACACTTTGGGGAATACTAATTGCCTGTTCAATAGCTTCAGCACTGTGGGAGTGGGGTAAGCCAATCCAGGAAAACCATCAGCCATGGGGAAACCAATTTCCTCTCTCAGACTTATTGTTCCTGTATGTCAAAGGCAATCCCAAGAGATTCTACCTGTTGCTGACACATTCCAGAAATCATTTCATTTTCCTAGTACTTCTTTCTTTTTTTTTCTTTTTTTTTTTTAAATCAGCACAAGCAGACGTGAGACTTAAGTATCACAAGGTCAAAAGAGAAAGCATTATCTAATTAAAAAAAGGTTGAGAAAATAGGTAAGGTAGTTTAAAAAAGGCAAAAATGCCAACCTCCTAGTTTCCCCTGCCCTTGGCATGCTATGCAGTGCATGTATCTATGCGTGCACAAATAACTAGCATATCTGAAAAAAAAAATTACCTCTGCTGATATTAAAGAGTGGCTTTGCTGAACTCACCAGAATTACGTATTTGTTAGGTCATGGCTGCTTAGCTCCTTGCAAAACAAAGAGATAGATGGTCCTTGGAACATGAAGCTATGAGATAAATATTGCTAACCCTCAGCTACAGCACTCAGCTTCTGCTGAAGATGTGACTACCCCACACAGCGAGGACGTCACGGAGCAGATCATCCTGGGTGACATCACATGGCACATACAAGAAAACCATGTGATCAGGCCCAGACAACATGGATTTATGAAAGGCAGGTCCCGTTTGACCCACCTGATCTCCTTCTACGAGAAGGTGACCCACCTAATAGATGAGGGAAAGGCTGTGGATGTTGTGCACTTAGACTCCAGTAAAGCCTTTGACACTGTATCCCACAGCATTCTCTTGAAGAAGCTGGCAGCTCTGGGCCTTGGATGGGTGTACCCTTTGATGGATAAAGAACTGGGTGGAGGGCTGGGCCCAAAGAGCTGTGATGAACAGAGCCAAATCCAGTCGGTGGCTGGTCATGAGTGGTGCTCCCCAGGGCTCAGTATTGGGGCCAGTTCTGTTTAATCTCTTTACCAATGACCTAGATGATGGAACAGAGTGCACCCTCAGTAAGTTTGAAGATGACACCAAGTTGGGTGGGAATGTTGATCTGCTGAAGGGTAGAAAGGCCATACAGAGGGATCTGGACTGGCTGGATTGTTGGGCAGAGACCAATTGTAAGAGGTTTGGCAAGGCCAAGTGCCGGGCCCTGCATTTGGGTCACAACAACCCCAGGCAGTGCTATGGGCTCGGGGAAGAGTGGCTGGAAAGCTGCCTGGTGGAAAAGAGTCTGGGGTGTTGATTGGCAGCCAACTGAATATGAGCCAGCAGTGTGCCCAGGTGGCCAAAAAGTCCAACAGCATCCTGGCTTGTATCAGGAACAGTGTGGCCAGCAGGATTAGAGAAGTGATTGTGCCACTGTATTCGGTGCTGGTCAGGACCCACCTTGAATCTTGTGTTCAGTTTTGTGCCCTTCACTACAGGAGAGACATTGAGGTGCTGGAGAGAGTGCAGACAAGGGTGACGAAGCTGGTGAGGGGCCTGGAGCACAAGTCTGATGATGAGCGGCTGAGGAAACTGGGGCTGTTTAATCTGGAGAAAAGGAGGCTGAGGGGAGACCTTATTGCTGTCTACAACTACCTGAGAGGAGGCTATAGCACAGAGGGTGTTGGTCTCTTCTCCCAAGCGTCAAGTGATAGGACAAGAGAAAATGGCCTCAAGTTGCACCAGTGGAGGTTTAGATTGGATATTGTGAAAAAATTCTTCACAGAAAGGGTTGTCAGGCATTGGAACAGGCTGCCCAGGGAAGTGGTGGAGTCACCATGCCTGGAGGTGTTTAAAAGGCGTTTAGACGAGGTTCTCCAGGACATGGTATAGTGCTAGAGTTAGGTTATAGTTGGACTCAATGATCCTGAGATCATCTTCCAACCAAAATGATTCTATGATTCTATGATTTATGGCATGCCAGATCTAGCCATACACTTCACCAGCATTCGAGAAACTACCAGGAAATGAAAGACCTACATTAGAAGTAAGACCCTGTTTCTCATTAGAAACATCTCCCCCAAAGCAGGGTTATATGCTTGTCTCAAAGAGGATGAGTGAAGACTCTTGACAGCCACAAGCACTTTTTGCTAAGGTGGAACTAAACCAGTAACCATCCAGAACAAGAAACAGGCATCTCCCAGATGCACTTCTCTTCCTTTCATATAAAGCAACTGTTCAAAAGAAAAAGATAAAATTATCAGATGATTTACATAAATATTTTACAAAACTAGTCTCTCAGCAGTTTCAAAGACATTGCTTCATCTCTCTCCCATTTCCTGCAGTGATATTAGTGTCATCTGGAAAATTTACATCCACCTGACAACAAATATTCTGATGAAACCAATAGCAATGGAGCAACAGCTTTGAAATACTCTTTGCACTTATTGTATAAGTAGTCAGTATTAAAGATTTACTATATATATGTTTCTCCACTACATTAAAAGCCTATACTTTAATATTTTAAAACTTCTACACCTGTGTACCAATAGTATCATATCTAGCAACAGTACCCATTCTGCTGGAGGTAGAATTCAGCTACGGGAGAACCTACTTTGGTACTTCTTGTGTTGTGACAGACCCACAGTAGGTCATAATTTCTTGCCTACTAGGTATTTTCACTGAAATTTCAACACATTAAGCTATTCCTCATTTTACAAAGTTTACTAGTACTGTCATCACTGTTACCCTAGGATCTCACATTAATGAATTTATCCTCACAGTACTCCTTCATTAGATGCCAGATTTTCCAGAGAACTCAGACTCAGTTTTTTGAGTGCTCAACGCCTAAATTGGAGCCATATTTTCAGAAAAACTGGATTATTTTTTAGGTTCCTAAATAATGAGCAAGTTTTTCAAAGTTCCCAACAACCCTCACAGCAGTGCCTACTGCCCAGATTGTGTAAGAAGCTGAGGATCCAGTGTGCTAAACTTCTTAATATGAATATTAAATTTTGGTGCCTAAATGGGAGGTGATTTCCTTGTAAAGTCTGGCTGTCAGAGTGGGAGGCTGAGCTCTTTGAAAAGCTGGATTGCTATTGTAAGGTTATAACTACTTTGCAGAAGACAAACTGACAGATAGAGCAAGACCCCAATGCAACAGAGCCTTTGCATAACAGGTGGAAATGAAATCACAATTCAGGCTCTCAAGCCATCCATTTCTGTCCACATATGTTCTTGCAAATTGGCCTGCAGTACAGCTGGCTAATAATAGCATATGTGTTCAGCTCCAGTGAGAGCTGCATGTCAGTGGTGTGCAAGGTGGGCACTGTCTGAAACGCAAGCTGAAAAGCATCCTGCATGATGACAGAGCTGCTGTATGTGACACAGGGAATGAGACAGAATTAAGCAAGTTCCTGGAAAGCTGCAATATAACACTTTTTCTGCCATCCTCCTACTCAAGAGAGCTGAGAAAAACAAAGACGTACTATCTGTGCTTACATCTCAGAATCAAAGCAAGCCCAGGGGAAAAAAAAAAAAAAAGAAAAAGTTATTTTGCTTTGGTTTTCTGCACTAATTACAACCTTTTACTGACTCTAGTTTACAGCCTGAATATCATGCCCCATGATGTAGATTCATCCACTGCAACTTGAGATTGCAGTAAGGTGCATGCCAGCTGCTAAGGGCTCCTGCTCGGGACAGCGGCAGAGTGGAAGAAGCCCAAGGGACTGAGTGAACTGATACGTCTATACAGCACAAATATACAACACTTAATGACATAGAAGCAGAAAGCAGGACTGGGCAATAGCTCTTGGTCATTCTGACAGTTTACTCGTTAGATCGCCCTGGCTTCATTTTAGACTGTGCTAACTTGCTCTCTCCAAGACAAATCTGCTCCAAACAGAGTTAGCCCTGAGCTCTTTGGTGCCACCAGGTCTCAGGGCTAAGAACTCCTCTTTAGATCTATTTTGTGTAGCAGTACAGGCACAGCCACAAAGTCGAAAACAACCAACCTTGCTTAAAAACAAGGTTAATTACTCTGAGCAGGCATACATTCTAGCTGGATATTTCACTTCTGTTTCCCAAGCAAACCTGTTTAGTGCTCATTTGGTGAGATTTGAACTTACTATTTCACATGGAGTTGCCATGCCCAAGGTTGAAATCTCAGCACAGCCATGCCCAAAGCAATGGCAAAACTCAGTGATTTTGGTGGGGCAGGAGGTTGGTTGAAATGAAAGACTGTATAATTGGTTATCTGTTATGGATACTTGGTAAGACACCGGAAACAATACTGATTGTTAAGTTATCTTATAATCCTTCCTCTCTTTGAAAGTACAGGCAGAGATAATCTTCAAGCATTCTTACCCAAGCTCTGGTGATTGTTAAGGCACCATATTTTTCACTTCTACTAAAGGCAGTTCAGTTTATAAGGGACTTGAGCAAGGTGGCAAGGGCCAAACTTGCAGCTGTGCTAAGCACCGACGGTGCAGGCAGAGTGGTGGTTGCTTCTCATGTGTAAAGGATGTTAAAAGATGTTTCAAGGTGGATCCAGATTCTCAAGCCTGAATTGGTGGTACTTCACAGTCTTTCATTAACTCTGCTTCTCCTGGTCATGCATACAGTTCCTTATCCATTCCTTCCCTCCCTATGACATCTTACATTTTTAAAAGTGCTTCCAATCTGGATGTGTTAATGTGACAGATGGGAATGCTCTGGCAGCTCCCCTCTGGTGAAACATTTATATGGTGTTGTATGGCTTCAGAAAGCAACATATTAGGAAATGGGGGGGCGTGAGGAAAAAGTGGGAATAGAGGGAGGAGCTTTTATATTTTAATTTCAAGCAGCAGGAGCCCAAATAGAGTGAGTAATAGCTCTTCAAACATGAATCCCACAGCAAAGAACAAAATGGAAATTGGAGAAACATAGACTAGGCAGCTAGAGCAAACTTAATGCTCTTAATCACTGTGGACCTAGATGGCAATTTGTTTGCAAAATGCCCAGGGAATGGGATGGGATGCCACATATGGGTGTTTTAACCACAGAGAGAGGTAAATCATTGCTTAACTTCATTAACAGGGCCTAATTCAGCGAGTTACTTGGGACATGCTGAATACTGAGCATGTGAGGAGCTGTACTGATGAGCTCCAGAATGGCCAAGGAACTGTGGCTCAAACCTCGTGGTCCTGCAGGGAGGGAGGGTGTGCAGCTCCCATAGGAAAGCTGACTTCTTCCCAGCCAGCTGGGATGTTTGCAAAGTTTAGAAAGCGGGAACAGTAATTACCATCGCACTGAATAATAAGGGTGGGCGGGGAAGATACTTCTGGTTTTCCTCACACCCCCTCCTGGCAATATCACTAACATGAGTACTCCCATAATGCGCAATATAATGGTATCCCAGCAACCGTGCTGAAATAATACTACTTTGTACTTTATGTATAGAGCAGTACCTGCGCAAAACTCAAAGCTCTTTACAAAGACGACAACCATAATTATCCTAAGGGCTAATTTTGTAAATTAGGGAGGCACTGGAATACCAGTGACGGTTTTGCCAATCAAACAGAGGGAACAGATGTGTACTTCTCCTGAAGTTATTATTTATTTATTTTGGCCAAGAGCAGGTTCCAGTATGCTCTTCTGGATAGCTTCATCACAAAATCAGCCTTGATTACCTGCATGGCTGGGTTCAGCTCACAAAGAGGCACTATCTTTCTGTGTTTTGTTACATTATGTTGTTTAGAGAACCAGAACTCTCTTGGTAGCTGTGGTTCAACATACTTTTAATCTAGTCTTTATTTTGCCACTGCCAGATTGGACAGTTAGACAGTGGGGTATGCTTTCCTGTTTGCTTAGCTGGAGCCATTGCACTTTAATGTTTAATACCACTGCTGAGAAAAATTCCAGCAGGGTTGGGAGTTTTTTCCCCTCTTTTTCCACTGGCATTTGCTTATTTATCAAAATTGAAACATTCTGAAGAGATGATTTGTTTTTGACAGTCTTCCTTCACAACCCAGGAAGCTTTGGGATCAGTCCACACAAAGGCTGTGTTTCTTAAGGCTCCTGTCATTGCACTGCCTGTGAGGAAGAGAGCCAAGATATCTGCCCCAGCGTCCTAGTCCCATGGCTTTTTCTTTTTATAGATAATTTCAAAATATGTCTCTTGTCAGAATAATATTGAATTTTGAACCATCTAAGTTCTCTGTTGAGCAAAATCACCTTTCAATGAAGAACTGCAATATTTATTCACTTAACACCATTGCCAGAGGCATCAAAATACAAAGGAATCCTATCTGGATATTTATCTAATACCTGTATTACAAATAGTAATGCAGTGTCTTTCTAGAGCACATGTGAAATAGAAGGTCTCCTCTCTTTCACTTATTGCCATCCAGATGACAAAGTCTAACTGGAAATGAATGCACTTTGTTAGATCTTGGATATATCCCAGATGCTTCTCGCTGGCTTTTCCAATCCAAATATCCTCCAAGTTTTAACAGCCATGGTATTTTTAGACCTCTCTAGCATCTTCCATGTTAGAGCTTTGTAGCAGTCCTTGGAGGTGGAGAAAACATTACAAGTCCCCATTTTGCAAACAAGAAGCCTGAAAGCGGGTGGTTGCCAAAGATCACAGTGCAGTTCCAAGGCAGTGTGAGGAGAGTAGGACAGATGGCCACCCTCGCGGGAGAGAGGAGCTATGTTATTTCTGGCAGACTCAGGCACCTCCATTCTGCCAGCCTCCACTCTGGAAGCTAGGATGGCTATAGGACCCTTTCATTTTCTGTCCAGAGGATTCAGGTAGCACTACTTTGGAATCCTAACTTTCCCCCTAAAAAGCCTGCATTTCAGGAGTCAGCAAAATTACTTTCTCTGAGTGGCAGACATGCCAAAATGGGAGACATTTTCCTGGCAAGATATTAACATCCCTAACTGTGCTAACAGTAATCAACCTCCTGTCCCTCTCCCCCCAGCTTCAATGTCCTTAATGGAGAGGGCATGTTAAAAAATGGTGGCTAGTCTGGCTAGTGTAAGGCACAAAAAGTAGTTTCTGCGAGGTTGGTTTGCCCTTCAGGATGTGGGTAGCACTGCTGCTAGGAGCAAATGCAGAACCACACTGAGAGCAGAGCTCCACATCCTTGTTGTGTTCCAGTTGTGCCCCACAGGGATTTAAAGACTAAATATTTAATTTATCCTGCAGAAAGCACTACAGTGTTTGCTCAGGAGCTTGATATGGCACAATGGCATTCATCTTGCAGGGTATGGAGAACTCAGCATCCTGGGCTGTTACCATTTATAATGTTTTGGGAATCAGTGAAGTATGTTGCCTGTATATCATCTGTTACCATGGCCTGAAAACATTCATTTCCAGATAGAAGAACAGCTGTAGTAAAGTAGAAGTTGTAGTAAATACATGGCATATAGCTCCACACTACATTAGAACTGCTATGAAAAGCAAATCAACCAAATCCGTTTCTTCCAAAACCTCCTGCCATCTGCACGCTAAACAACTATCTAATTTTGCTGGAGGCCTGGCAGAACTTCTTTCTTTCAAATTAGCAGGGCTGCACCTGTTTGCTCAGTGCTCATGAATTCGACTTACAAGCAGAAAATGACTTCTGCATCTCCAGGTCTGTTATTACTGCAGTTTGTGGACTATGAATAATTAACTACAGTCATCTGCAACAGGGGCATCTGTTCTGGCACATGAATTCAGTTTTTAAGCTGCAGCTCAACCCTGCACTTGAAAAGAATTTCAAATGAAGTCTTCTAATTCTCACTTTGATTCACTTGGGGAATAAAAGAAGTGACAAAGAACTGCACTTAAACTCATCCTTTATGGCAGGAATCTAAGTGCAGCTCTTCATCCCCTCTTCTTGTATTACCGAAAATGAATCAATGTGGGAATAGCAAGAAACACCTCCTCTTGCCCTACTAATTCTTGTCAATGATAAGCTTGTTTAGCTCAGAAACATTCTTATTTATAACTATTTCTGTCTGCTTTCACATTTATAGCTTTCTAGTTCTCTTTGATGTGGCCTTTAATGCCCGCTGAATGACATGATGGTTAAGGAGAAACTGGCTGGTTTTGAGCTGTCTGGTTGTATGCAAGGGAAAAGTGAAACTCTCTGCCTGTCCATCTGCGGGTATGCTGTGTGAAGCCAGTAGAATAGCTATGCCACGTGAATCCACAGTAACACAACATCAAAAACCTAGAGTATATGTGATCATCATGAATCTCAAATGAAAACAGTGTGTGAGTGCAGAGACAGGTTGGAGCACCAGGAAAGAGTATGCCAAAACAGTGGCAGTGTGACAGGGAGGGGACAGAGCTGGTCCATGAGGCTATGAGCAAAGTTCTTCAATGTGCCATTTCTCCTACAATCAACAGACAGAGCTGTGTGGAAGAAGGAACAAGACAACTCAGATTAACAGAAGATCAACCATTCATGGACCCAATGAATGTCATGGGACACAAAAGGCTCTTGGGTGCCCAGTCCAGGATGCTGTCAGAGCTCTCTTTTCTCCAGGCTGGTGTTTTGTTTGGCATGTTTGTCTGTCTAGGTATATGTATTTTACTCTAGAACTATTTCATAGGCATTATTCTGCTCTGCGAGTCCTCTTATGATAATCTTTGTTCTTGTGCGCTTCTTTGTCTGTGTTTACATAGCACCTAACACAATCCAGTCTGGTGTGCTGATAAATGAACTGCTACAAGTTGATACTTATGGTATCAACTAAATCTGGGAGGAGGGACACTAATCAAGTCCAAGGTTTTTTTCAGATGTGGGTCCAAAGAGTAAGCTCGGGTGTCTAAAGAGGTGAGTTTACAATGCAACCATTTATTCAACTGAGGCTTTACATGCATTATTGGAACATAATATGCTTCAGCTAACTAGCTACATGTCAAATTTGGGTGGAGTTTGGTCAGCAAATTATTAAAATAAGAGATAGATGGTAAGACGGAGCAAGACAGTGTGACAGAAAAAAATATGGCTTCCTTAGGAAACCAGCATGACAAAGACAATAGTAACATGAGACATTTGGATTCACATTATATTTTCTCATTCCATTCTCACACTTTTCCAGAAGTAACTCCTCTTACAGTTTTTTTCCCATTTCAATTTGACTTGTGTTTCTTATGTAATTACAGTCACACCTCCCAAAGCCTGAGAGACAGAATTACAGTGTATAAAATAATGGGCCACAGTAAGTGGTATCTCAATAACAGTCTAACAGTCATACTGCTATGCTCTTGCACATCCAGAAAAATCTTCTACACGATGATTCTGCTAGATAAATTCTACAATTTTATAATTGTATGCCATTCTCTTTTACTTTTTTTTTTTTTTTGAGCAACAGGAATTCCAAATTCCATATAAATCCATTAATTCCCATCCTAAGCAACCCAACCCCAGCCGTATAGCCCCATCTCTAGTTTTAATACATCCTTGCTTAGGAAAGATTAATTCAACGGTCTGTCGAATGCAAATCACTATTTAGAATTATGCATTTCTCTGGTTCTCTCCTACTCAAAAAATGCAACAAGTTGGCTAGAATCAGAGACTTCTACTGAATCTTTGCTCCTAAAGGACTATGCTTTTTGTTCAGCACCGCTGCATGCACAGATTCTCTGAGACCTGCTAGTTGCTTCCAAATATCATCCTTTAACACAAACTCCTGCTGCTAGTGAAGGAATTTGAGAATTTGAGCATGTAACTGGGGTTTCATTCCTTCAATAAGCTTAGAATTTTCAATGTCCAGAATCTTCTCAGCTCCTTAACACATATTTTCTGAGCCAAATTCATCAGCTGTTTGAAACACGCCTTTATTTATTTTATTTTTTTTTTTTTAAACTGGGAAATGATAAAAGTTCTTTATACCTCTTTTAACAAGATCACATAATATTACTTGTTTTGCGTGAGAAGAGCTATTAGCCATGTTGTTATGATCAAATTCAGTTTTACTATTATTTTCTATTCTTCCTGCAGCTTCAGTTGGATTTTTTTTTTTTTTTTACTCAACCATAGGTGTGGAACTGCTGAAATGGGGTTTGTATGTTCAGTTTAAGTCTCCATGAATCAAAGCTTCGGTCTCAGTCATTATTTACTTTCCAACTTCAGACGACAATTAGGAAGAGAGATTTGAATTCTTCTCAAACACAGCATGTTTTGCTTTGACATTTCTGGAGTTGTAAATCAGTTTTGTACTTAAGCTAGCTTGGTGGTTTCAGTCCACAGACCTGCTGGAAAAAGTTTTAAAGGACAACAGTGCTTCTTTAAATTCATAGTGAATATATAACGGATAAGCAATTACCTCTTCATACGATGATACATTACTTATGTAAAAAACATCTCTAAGCAATTCCAAGCGGCTAAAGATGACAGGTTTCTAAGCTGTTTTCCTAGCTCACTTCTGAATACCAGTAGCAGAAACAGTATTGTTGTGCACTGTGATTTATTGTTATAGGAATATACACCTGACTACATCATCTGCTTTGCTAAACGTTGTTTATTTCTTCCACAGTAATAAAGAAATAATTTAAAGCTATGTCAAATGTGCTAACACTTACAAAATACCGCCCAATAAAATACAATAATAAAATACACAGGGAAATGGTACACCTCACTGTTTTTTTGAGCAATGGCGATATAGCAGGGACCAATGTTGCTCATAAAATGTGGAAGTGAACATGACAATACAGGTGAAACAAAACTATATTCCTTTCTCAAGGCAAACCTATTTCAGGCTCATTAAACCCTGCTTAAACTTTGTCATGCTATCTTTTCCCTTTTATGCTCCAGTTTTAGCAGAAGCAAAGAGCCCCACAAATCTCATTAGAAGTGTATTTTCACGAGACTTCCAAACTACTTTTGGAAGTTCTGAAACTTTTGATAAATACAATCGAAATAGATTTTTTGTGTTCCTTTCTGACCAAGTTACAGGAAAGAGTCTGAGATACCTTCTTAGACAAGAAAATAGTTTTATAATAAGATTACTTACAAAACAGTTCTCTTTCTTTCATTTCAAAGAAACAGTCTGTCTTTGAGGTTTATGAGCCATCTCCTTCCTCAGTATTTCAAAATGTGAAATATGCAGTGGAGCATTTTAAGGCCTCAGTTTCACCACAATTCCTAGTGTAATGAAATAGGATATAAACAACCTTTTGTTGACCCTTTGTTCAAGGCTGTATGCCCAGATATCAAATCTAATAAAACAATGGCGAAGTAGTGATGGGATGACTACTTCATCTCCATCTTGGAGATGTTCCATCATTTCTCTTTTGCTTTCTATTCCCTTTCTCTCTCTCTTTTTTTTTTTTTTTTTTCGTTAAAAGCCACGGCCTATATGATTTATGATATCTCTGCATAGGGTCTTTCAAGCAGATCTGTTTTCATATGTCCTGCAGTAGTATCTAACCTATACACTGCAAGACTATCTGCAAAAATGAAAAATACAGCAGATCTATGAAGATCTATGAAAACTTGAAGCAGAATACTGGTAAGTTTTCAATATATAACCTGCTTCTCAAGTCTGTGGCCCATTGGAAACACTACATAATAGGCTGATAGTGCCCACATCCTGAGACAACTTGCATGCTGTTTCTGCACAAGCACAAAAGGATTCCTTTTTACTCTGTTGAAAGGCAGCATTTGATAAACTCTCCCTCTAGCAGCTGAAAGACTGTGTTTTTGCTGAATAACTCATAGGTTACAGAGACAAAAACAGCGTCATTAGTAAGGCCAGTATCAAATGTAGCTGTAAATCATAAAAATTCAGCTTTTACTCAAAGACATCACTTGTAATTTTGAAAATACATGTTTAGATAATTTTCCTCATCATGAGTGAGAGGTCAAATCCCAGCTTTAAACCCATGTTTTGGCACCACAGTAACTACTTGGCATGCTGCTTTTCACAGGATGCAGGAATGTACACTGGGCTCTGGCTGACCACTCAGGTACATTATTCTTGATTTTGGTAGCTGGGACTGGACCGTTGCACATGTCCAAAGTATCTGTACTGCTAACAGTCTCTTCCAAAATGTTGCATACTTGGATACACTGCTATTTACTTCTGTTTCATGGGCTTGGATTATGAAGTTTGATACATGTTTATAGTGTGGTGTCTTCTCTCTCCATCAGCTTTCTTATAGAGACTGAGAGTGCTGGGTCTGTTCAGCCTGGAGAAGAGAAGGCTGAGTGAGGATCTTATCAATGTTTATAAATATCTCAAGGGCGGATGGGACCAGACTCTTTTCAGTGGTGCCCAATAATAGGATGAAGGGCAATGGGCACATATAGAAGCATGGGAGTTTCCATCTAAATGTGAGGAGAAACTTCTTTACTGTGAGAGTGCCAAGAGCACTGGAACAGGCTGCCCAGAGAGGTTGTGGATTCTTCTTATCTGAAGACATTCAAAACCCACCTGGATTAATTCCTGTGCAATCTACTCTAGGTGAACCTGCTCTAGCAGGTGGGTTGGACTACATTTTCTCCAGAGGTCCCTTCCAACCCCAACTATTTTATGATTCCATGAAAAACCCTGCACAGAAATCAGTAACTGTCTCAGGGCATGGTATTATGAAAAATGCCAAATCCAAAAGCCTGAGTTTTTGCACTAGAAGGATGTGGCTAAAAACATTCTGTGGCAACTCACATTCCTTGCTGTCTGGGCATCCATCTGTTGTAGACCTAAATACTGTGCTTGCTGTAATCACTTATTTGTCACTTCCTTCTAAAATGTGTTAGTACAACTTTTATATATATATTTATCTGTGTAGATATATTAGAAAAGTATAAAATCTTGCTATGTGCAGTGCATGTTGCTGTAGCAACAAAAATTATTTTACGATGTCTCTCCTGAACCAAATCATGACTTTCTGCCTGGATATGCAATTTATATCAATTTATATCAATTCCATATACATATATATATGTACACAGTTATGATAGCGTAAAGCAACCAAAGAAGCAGTGAGAACTATTTTCCAGTATATCATCCTGCAAAAGAGAATTTGGGGAAGGCTCTATCTTCTGGCCAGAGTTAAATGAGCAAAGGAGAAGCCTTTGGAGATTTCAAACTGGACTGGCTGGGGCAATTTTTCTGCTTTGCATTTCTTGTGTAAAGAGCTGCTTGAAAAATTTCCAGCTGACTTTTTTTTTTTTCTCTTGGAAAATGTCAATTCATGGAAATCAACAAGTTTCATGGGAATATAATTTTTTTTTTAAAGTATTTTCATTGCACAAAATAGTAAAAAGTGAGTGGTGATGACAAGGTCAAGGAATGTTCTGATATTTCATTTCAAGCTTGTCAGTTTTAACATTTCATCTTGCATAAGATTTTAAACTGAGACAAAAATGAACTATGACTTATTTAAATAAAAAAATCACTTTATAGTCAACTTTTGTAATTGTGTGGCGTTGGAAACAGGGTGTGCTTAAAGTACCAGATCTTTTGTGGAGCTCCAAAATCTGCTGCTGTTTGTTTCTAGGAGCTTGAAACAGGAGTGGGCAGGTCTGTGAATTCCCCCTGCTTGCCCAGTTGAGGAACCAAGGCACTGCTGTTATTGATGGGTTTAAAAGAAGGCTTTGGATCTCTTGGATATTTCTAAGACTGGAACTGTAGTTGGTTGCTAATGCTTTCAAATACTATCGCCAGATTACTTGCATCCCACATCTTGCCTTGTAGGACTGTGACTTTAATAAATGCTAAACTGTGGTTGATGAGGCTCCATGACCATTCCTATGAACAGTCATGTGCGCATTTATCCTTCCAATGTGACAGAAGTACTATATCATCAAGTTTGTTTTTAATTAGCAGTCTCTGCTCATGAACATGACTATGCAGCTTCAGGTGCTCTAGCTGCTGTGGTTTTCCTTTTATTAGAACAATGGTTTTAATTTATTGTAGGGGTGATTTTTGGTGTGGAGCTGGAGTGGGTGGTGTTGCAGGGCTTAAATGTTTTGGTATTTAAACTTGTAATAAATGTTAAAACATTTGCTTTTCCTTGAAGACAAAATATATATGAACATGAAACACTTCTAGAGAATAAAGTGCTCTTCATTAATGTGGACACTCATGGTCAACTCCTGGGCTAAAAGCGTTTCTTCTTCTGGAGCTAGTCTAACTGGAGAAAAGGAATCTATTTCAACTTAATTGAATGAAAACCTGCTCTTAAAAATTGCTTTTATGAAGAAAGTGTAATTTTTGTAATAGAACTATATATTAATGGCTTCCTCATATGCAAACCATACCTATACTCAAACCAGAAATGTGAGATTCAGCAGATGCCTCTGGTCTGGTGGTGGAAGAAGAGCAGCTCAGAAGTACAAGTGCCCTGTGGGCTCACGTATTGAAGCCAGTGGCCAGAACCCTCCTGTCTGATTCCTGATGGGAAGCACTTGTACCATCCTTCTATATTAAGGTAGACAAGCCTGATGTGAATGCCTGTTTGAACAGCATGGGGTCAGACCTTTACAGACTTTTTGCAATCCCACTTCAAAGGACCTTCCTACCATGTAAGCTGGACATTTTCTCTTATTCATCTAGCTTTGCTTGTACTTATTTCATCCATACCCAAGGCTCCAAATATCCTCCTTTATCAGTTGTTGCCCAATGTCTTTCCTACATGCTGAGAATCCAATCTGTGTCAAGGTACACTCTCACCACTTAATGGGAAAACTCTGATGTGGTCTAACTTACAAGTTATATTCAGCTCCAGCTATACAACTTAGGTTAATGCAAGTAAGAGCTGATCTCTGCATACTATAGTCAAATAAACCTTGGGACAATCTAGGATATTTTCCTAAATGATCTGAATTCATTGCTGTGTCTGTTTATGAGCACATGTGCAGCTTCTCTTTTTTTGCATTGCCTTATTTTCAAACTTAGTTTGGCCCAGCTGATAGGAAATAGGCCAGAACCTGCCTAGAGGTGGGTCCTTCCCCTTCTCAGACTTAACCCTGGGCAGCAGGTGAGCCATGTGTGTCTCAGGCTGCTGCCATGTGCAGCACTGAATGATGAGTGAGGAACAAAAAGGAACACCAGGATGCCATCAAGCCTGTCAAACAGGTACCACAAGACCAGGAAAGTTTGAACACTTCTTCGCTCGACACACCAGCCTGAAAAGATTCTCACAGCTTTCATCCAGTCCCCAGCCCTGAAAAGACTGGAGTTCAACTAAGCTTTTACCCCATGAGTCAGAATCATTGTCCATGATTTTGGGTGCTCTGCTGTTTCATTCCACACTGTGTCTGCACTATTGATGGAGCTTTGGCCTGGCAGGCTTGCTGCTTGCCCATGCTGTTCAGATGCCAGTCTGCTCTTGGGTGCAAACTCTGGACATCTCCAAAGCACAGTGGACAGACTATTTGAGTCCAGTTTACTTCCTAGCCTGGGGGTCAGATATGCCTCCATGTGCTATGGATTCACTGCAGACTCAAAGTGCTTTGTGACAGTGTTTCCCCTATAGGGTTCCTTGTTTTGAGAAAAGTTTTGTCCAGAAATCATCATGTGGTCAAAGCTGCGTGGCAAAACACACTTAAATAAGCAGCTTCATCCTAAGACCCACAATGCAAAGAAATAGGGTTTTGGCCTATACTTCACCAGGCACCAGAGATGCAGCACTAACATATCAAGGCGGTGCTTTTCTGTCCCCTGCTCTGGGGCCAGACAGGCTGGGCCATCTGTTACTCTGTGTGCCAGACACAGCACAGGAAAGTGGCAAGCGGAGCAATGTGTCTTAGAAAGTGAGAGGTGAGGGTGGTAAAACAGGAGGTTCCAACCAGGGCAGAGAAAAGGGAGGCAAGAAAATTATGAGCAGAAGGTTAAATATGCAGGAGTGGGTAAAAAGTCATGTCCCACCTGTCTTTGTATTGCTTGTGCCTCTCATGATGTGTCTTTTATTACTGTGTTCATGGTAACTCCAGCAAAAGGGAACCTGAGGAAAGGACTGCAGGTAAGAACTCAAGAGGAGGCTGATAACAGTGAGGGAAAGTATGCAAAGGGACTCCCAGGTGAAGACGTGCAGCCCTTGCTTACTACAGACTGCCTGCCTTTGCTTGTCCAACCCAAGCATCACGCAGATCCCACAAAAAACCTGCTTTTAAGGGGATGTGAATGATTTGATGTCATGAAAACAGAGGTGTTGCCTGGCTGCAGCCAATGGAAAGCACTGAGAAACCTTCCTAGGTAGAAAACGTTCTGTAGAGAAGGTTTAGTATTTGAGTCTGAAATATTCAGTGGGCTTTTTGTTGCTCTTCTAGACTTTTGGCTCGACTCATTTGTGAGTGGCTCTTCTCCAAGAAAAATGTTATGCTGTTTCTATGGGATACGCAACAAACGAGAAAGTTTTTTCAGGATCTGATAATCCTACTCCACTTGCATGCCAGTGTATCCTACTATGTGACCTATGCATGTATCCTACTAACTTGCTGCTAGCTGCTGGTACTACATTTTGATCCAGTAGCCACCAAAAACTTACATATGTAAGCACCATATGCTGTCTAAAAAAAGTTGACAACCTTTTGAGTTTAGCAGCACGTGAATTCCCTAAACACACAAAGCCTGCCTCAATAAGACACTTAGTATGATGTATATAGGTTCAACAGACATGCTGGAGAAGGGAAGATCTCAGGGATAGAAGATGCAAGTTGGTGTCAGAAGGTCTGAAAGATTGTCACTTTGCCTTGCTTCTGATATAGTACTCTCACCAGGTACACCTAAGAAACTTGCTCTTTTACTAAGTTCAGTCTCTACACATTTCAGTGCCACTCTTGACAGTCTTGGTGACATCATCTGAAGTGATAATGAAGTGGAATTCCATAGTCCTAAGGTCTAGCTACAGAAAACTATCTCATGATCTTGAACCACTCCTGCAAATCTTGCTGCAAAACCTGTTAAGAAATACTGTGTAAGGCACTGAAGCCCCCCCAAACAGGGAATATGATCACAGTGGCTTATAAACCAGGATGCAAAACTTTGACAGTTCCACATGTAGACAAGTCATTTGATATCACACAGGCAACACTGTAAACTTTTATTTTACTTCTAGATCCCTGGTGGGGGAAACGAAAGATATACAACTTGAGCTCACGGAGCTGTACTTTGAGCAAGGACAAATACCCGGAGAGGAATTCAACTAAATTATAAAAGGCTTCATTTAAAATCAGGATGTTGTACAGAGAGGTATTCCAGAACAGTCCTTATGCCCCGAGTTAGCACTGTCCCTTCTTATTCCAAAGCCATTTCCTTGTCTTCTAGGAATGCCAACACAGTTTTTTGCAGGACATGCTCATCTTGGAGCTGCCAGTCATTGCAATGAGCTGAAGATGAATTAGGTTAAATGAAGTTCTAAGGTTGTGCTTGCTCATTTTGTCCATTGGATTAACAAATTCTGCACATCTTCCATGACATACCTATAGCTGCAAAGCCACCACGTATGCAGGCAATGATACTGAGGGAACGTCCTTTGGCCTGCACAGCCGATTTAATTATGTCATCTGGTGTAAGCTGTCCTGACTAAATAACTAGGTGGAAAAGGGTGTGTATACAGTAGTCATTACTAGTAAATCTTCACACTTACAGTAAAAGTAGAGATGCTTTTCACCTAACTCCTTGCTTAGTACTGACTTCTGACTAGTTTTCTGTCTATAACCTTCGTTCTTGAAAGGAAGCATTCTTAATTCTCAGTGCACCTTGATGCCCACAGGCAGTCTTAATGTCTCAGCCCACTTGGTTGCCATAGGAAAATGGAATCAGGTATACATCTAAGGGCTAATTAGTACCACTGGTATATAGCATGAAGATGTTCTCTCAACCACATCACTCCCTGGGACAGAAGCTTCTACAGGGAGAGCTATTTCAGATAAGTGCTTCAATGCCAATGGGAAAAATACCAGGAGAGAGTTTAAAATGGACTGAGAGGAAAAACATTTTCTCTAAAGCAACTTGCTGAGTCTCCTGCATTCCATGATGAAACATTTTCTAACCTCCAGTCTTTTTAAAGGTAGTGTGTAAGAACACTCCTTGCCACATAACGAGCTCTTCTGCTTCTATCAGAAGCTAACGTGCTTCCAACTTTTCAGAAGGGTCCTGGTGTATCCCTGGGTCAGGTACCAAATGTGTCAACGCTCTGCTCCAAGGCAGTACCAATTGGTGTTATTGCCATTACTGGCATTTTGTTTTGCTAAACCTCAGCCCAAATTACTGATCTAGCAGTGACAAAAATTTCTATTATACTAGACTGTGTAGTATCCAGAGTGTTTGCACAGGGATCCATGGATGCTCATATGCTCTTACATGCTTAAATTGAGAACAGAGATATGCCATATTCAGCTGAGGCTACAAAAATACTCTGTGTGGGAATTATTCACCCAGGCCCTCAGTGCCAGCACTTTCTCTTCTAGAAACCATTGTTTTTGAAAGCATCAAGGTCCCATCCTCTGAACTGCACAGACTTCCCAGCAGCATAAGTCTCTGTTATTTTCTCTGGTTGTACTTGTGGTGTTTGACTAGACTGCTCTTTGAATGTGCTCCAGCAAAGGTACTTCAGGCCAGTACGTCCTAGCCATGTATGAGCTTGTGTGCATAGTGAGTTTTATTGGGGGGAAAAAATGCCTCAGCAGTGAGGTGGGAAGAAATGCAGAAGCACTAGGATATGTTTTGTAGGACATAGTGAAGTCATCTGAGTAGTGGACTCTGGTTGCCCCAAGCAAGAACGTCTAGAGTTGAAGGCTCCTTGAATCCTAGTGCCTTCAAGATTCATCAAGAAGAATGTACTCTGGGTGCCCATGAGGTACCCAGTGAATGGACAAGAAACTTGACTTTGTGAAGACTGACAGAGATGTTTGGGCAAGATGGTGAAGGTACACATGAAGAAACAACCTCCTTAGCTAAAAGTATTCTGATTTTTGTCTTTGTCTTCCCTGGGAAATGGGAGCTTTCCCCATATTCTCCCCTCCAACATTTCTCTGATGTTGCAGTAGCCTCTAGAACAATGCTTTTCAGACTGTGGTTTCTGAATTGCTGGTGGTTTGTGTGATACCTTGAAGTGGTCAACAAAACAACTGGTGAAAAAAAAAAAGTGAAAACAAAGGTGCCCTGTGTACATGGCATATAGAATGGGGGAGGAGGGAGGCATTTAAAGCTAAGCCTAACTCTTTGGGGAGTACTGCAGAAAGATTATTTTTTTTTTTAATACAAGAAATTTATTTGGACATTAAAATATATTGAGGAAAAACTAATGTGGAGGCCAAGGAAGTAGACAGCAGTAAAAGAAAACCCATCTACCTTTTCACCCAGTAAACCAATCTCCTCAGCAACCCTAAGTACACTCTGTTCTATATGGTATGTGCTGATATTTTATTTCCTCCAAAAAATTTTTACATAATTGTAACCCAAGCTGACATGCTCACATGTGGAGTCTCCCACTGCTGTGACATTCAACTACTGAAAGGTCTAAAAGCATTTACAGTCCCCAGGCTTTGCTGAAGTAGATATATTCTAATAACCATGTTAGAGGTGAAGTGACTGACCTAAGGTTGTACAAAAGACTTGTGACAGATGGGAAACTTGAATTCAAGTCACTAGCTTTCAGAGTAAGACATCTGTTCATTAATGACAACTACATTGTAAGACATGGAGAACCCAAACAAATTGGGCCAAGCACATTTGGATAAGCACTACATCACCCCATTTTCCTTGCACTAGCTGCTGTGTGCATAGTCTTTCCCAAAGAAAGAAGTTCACCTACCATTAAGGCTACCTTGCATCTTCCACAGGGTAAGAACATGCAGACATACGACTGTTGCCACAGAGCAGCTATTAGATGTGAAATTAATGTCTGCTCCATGATTAATTCTTCATGTAACCCTCACTGAGCATTGGGTTGCACTTGCAATACCAAAGTTCCTTGCAGATACAAAGTGGGAGAACCAAGCCATTCAGTTGGGTTGATATCTAAGCTGTGATTTGGTTTTGAAGCCAACTGAGATGGCAAACCTGTCTCCAAAATCAGTGGCCCACAACATTAATACAAAAAACCAGCTTTCTGCTGACATATAAAATACAAGCTATAGAAGCATGCAAACTATACAAACGGCTTGTAAGAAAGGCAACAAAGAAAAAGCCTCACAGAAAGTGCATTCAGGGAAAGCTCTTTAATTTTAAGGACAAATATTCCCCTGAGTCATAACTACATTTAATTTCCATATGTTAGAGAAGGAGGTTGTGGCATAAGTGAAATGGGAGGTTCCTCTAGTAAAAAATTCAGATGAGCAGTTGCTCCTTCAGGCATCTGCTTGTAAGAATATGCCAGACACAAACTTTGCATCCATATGGTGCACTGCAAACAAGGCACTCATCAGTATACAAACATCAGCTGGGAGAATTTGAGGTAGCAAACA